>NC_090340.1:27403231-28003231 GCF_035084215.1 Heptranchias perlo
CAAGGAAGAAATTAATACAAACTGATGAGAACTTCATAGAGACAAGATGCAGGCAAAGGCACCAGCAGATATTAAAATAATTAGTGCTGGTGGATATCTGGGGGCAGGGTGGGGGGGAAGCATGAATCAACCAAGATAGTGAAAGGATTGAGAACTAACTGGTGAATGAAGGAAGAGCAGAAGACAGTATGGAAAACTAGCTGACCACATGCTCCTTGTCTCTCGTGGAAATGGCTCATGCAAGGGTACTTTTACTGACTGTTTTGCACAACTATCTATGCAATCACATGAATAGTTTTTATTTATAACATTTTAAAATAATTCTACATAAACTTACATTACATAAATAGAATGCACAGCACAGAAACAGGCCATTAGGCCCAACAGGTCCATGCCAGTGTTTATGCTCCACATGAGCCTCCTCCTTCTATCCAGCCCTAACAGCGTTTCCTTCTATTCCATTCTCCCTCATGTCTTTATCTAGCTTCTCCTTAAATGTATCTATGCTAGTCGCTTCAGCTACTTGTGGTAATGAGTTCCACATTCTAACCACTCTCTGGGTAAAGATGTTGCTCCTGAATTCCCTATTAGCTTTACTAGTGACTGTCTTATATTTATGGCCCCTAGTTCTGGTCTCCCCGCAAGTGGAAACTTCTTCTCTACATCTACCCTAGCAAACCCTTTCTTAATCTTAAAAGGCCTCTATCCTTTTCTTTTGTAGAGCAAAGGGCCCCAGATTGCTCAATCTTTCCTGATAGGTATCATCCCAGTAAATCTTTTTTGTATGTTCTCCAGTACCTCTATATCCCTTTTATAATATGGAGACCAGAACTGTACACAGTGCTCCTAGTGTGGTCTAACCAAGGTTCTATACAAGTTTAACATAACTTCTCTGCTGTATAATTCTATCCCTTTAGAAATGAACCCCAGTGCTTGGTTTGCTTTTTTTTTTAAAAACGGCCTTATTAACCTGCATTGCTACTTTTAGTAATTTGTGTATCCGTACCCCCAAATCCCTCCACTCCTCTACCCCATTTAGGCTCTTATTATCCAAGCAGTATGTGGCCCCCTTAATCTTCCTACCAACCCTTATCTATATTGAAATTCATTTGTCAATGACATGCCCATTCTGCAAATTTATTAATGTCTTCCTGTATTTTGTCACAGTACTCCTCAGTATTAACAATACCCCCCAATTTGGTGTCATCGGCAAATTTTGAAATTGTACTTCCCATTCCCGAGTCCAAATCGTTTATGTAAATAGTAAACAACAGTGGTCTCAGCACCAATCCTTGGGGAACACCACTTCTCACCTTTTGCCAGTCTGAGTAACTACCATTCACCCCTATTCTCTGTTTCCTGTTTTATAGCCAGCTTGCTATCCATTCTACTACTTGTCCCCTAATTCCACGTGCTCTGACCTTAGTCATGAGTCTACTATGCAGTACCTTATCAAAGGCCTTTTGAAAATCCAAATATATTACATCTACTGAATTACCCTTGTCTACCCTTTCTGTTACTTCCTCAAAGAATCCTACGGCCCAGAAATTGTTCACCTCGGGACGCGTTCCATAATGGCTTCCTCTCTCCCCACCAGCGAATTGATGAAGCGAGTTCACGAATGCGCACTAAAACCTGGAAATCTGAACTTGCTCCTTTTGGTTCGCCAGCGGTTTGACAGCTGCGAATTAAAGGAGCATGGTATGCTGCAATCATGGAAATCATTCAAAAATCGTAATCTTACTCATCTGCCTAGCTGGAATGAAAATACACACCACCAAAAGGTAGCTGAAAAATACCAGCTCTGCACTACTTTTTAAAAGCGCAGTGGCTCCTAATGACTGCCAAAAAACTAAAAATTAAATTTTTAAAATGTGGAATGTCATTTACTCTTATTTTAATATGTTTTGATTAAAAAAAAATTAAAATATATATATTTTTTAAACTTTAGCTTCAGTCTGTTTCATTAAATTAAATCATTTGCTTAGCTTTTTATAAGATAAGCTAAATTTTTATTTACACTGACATGCAGACATTTACTTTAAATAAATGAGCTCTACTTGCCTGCTTGTGAGCGTGACTTCTCTTCCTGACAAATTTTGTGGTCGTGTCTTCCATTCTCACAGACAATTCCCATGCAAATCAACCCATGCTGTTGAGAGGCTGGATTGATGTGACGATTTTTTTCAAAACCACCCAAGTCCAGGCCATGGATCCGCAATAAGTAAATTTGGACATTTTATTCGGAGGAGCTGCTGCGAACGTTGCCACACTGATGTGAGCAATTTCCGGCCTAAGAAGGTTGGTCAAGCATGACCTTCCCTTTTGGAATCCGTGCTGACTATTCTTTATTGTATTTTCAGTTTCGAGATGTTTTTCAATTACACCTTTGAGTAAGGATTCCATTATCTGTCCTACCACCGACGTTCAGCTAAATGGTCTATAGTTCCCTGGACTGATTCTATCCATTAGCTGTCCGCCAGTCCTTTGGCACTATTCCCTTTTTCTAATGAATATACACACACACACACACACACCTTAACTTCTTTTAATATGTGGGGAGGCAATCCATCCGGACCAAGGGTCTTATCCTCTCCAAATTTGATTAGTTTATCAATTATCACCCCCCTTTCTATCTTAAATGTCATTATATCATTTTTGATCTCTTCTTCGAATGTCATGTCCACCATGTTAGTCTCCCTGGTAAATACTGAAGCAAAGTAATTATGTATTATTTCTACCATTTCGCTGTCATTACCTGTGAGCTTATCATGTGCATCGCTTAGTGGCACTATCCCTATCTTGATTTTTCTTTTGTTATTTATGTGTCAGTAGAATACTTTACTTTCTTTTTATATTCTTTGATAATTTAATTTCATAGTTTCTCTTTGTCATGCTAATTGTTTTTTTAAAAAAACTTCTCTCCTAACCTTTTCATATTCCCTTTTGTCATCGTCTCCTTTGTTGTCTATGTACTTATTGCATGCCTTTTTCTTTAGTTTCAATTTTGCCCTTATTTCTTTAATCATCCATGGTGTATTATTACTGGCTAGTTTGTTCTTGCTTTATAGTGGGATATATTTCTCCTGGACTCTATGATCACTATTTTAAATGTTTCCCACTGCTGTTCTATTTCTTTGTTTATCAGTAATTTTTTCCAGTTTATTTTCCCTAGTTCCATTCTCAGCTCCTGAAAAATCAGCTTTTTCCCCCAAATTTATTACCTTGGTCTTTGTCTCACTTATGTCTTTCACAATCTTTATCTTAAATCTTATTATGTTGTGATTGCTATTGTCTAGATGTTCCCCTACACTTACTTCTCTTATCTGTTCTGGTTCATTTTCCATTACTAGATCCAGCCGTGCTTCCTCTCTTGTTGGGCTTTTCCCATACTGGGTAAGAAAGGAGTCCTGTACACATTGTAAAAACTCCATTCCCTGCACCTCTTTACCTACCTCTTCTTGCCAGTTTATTCGGTGATAGTTAAAATCTTCCATGATTATTCTATATCCTTTACTCATTTCACATATTTGCTTACATATTTCTTCCTCCACCTCCTTTCCACTATTAGGTGGTCTGTAGTATACCCCTATTAGAATGATCGATCCCTTATCTTTTATTTCAATCCATATGGATTCTGTTAGTTATGTCCTTTTTTTCGACTGCTATTATGTTATCTCTAATTAGTACAGCTACTCTACCCCCTTTCTTCCTTCCTATCTTTTCTGGTTATGTTATAGCCTGTAATATTTAGTTGCCAGTCCTGTTCTTTACCTAGCCATGTTTCAGTAATTCCTAATACATCTGGTTCCTCACTATGCATTATTGCCTCCAGTTCCCCCATTTTATTTTGGACACTATGTACATTGCTGTGCAGGCAGTTTAATTCATCTTTAAGTTGTTCCTTTTATTTTATTTTTTAACAGTTCTTTTATACTTCTGTTTTTGTTCCTTGACCGTTTAGGTTATCTCTATTCCTTACTCTGGTCTGACCTTTACAAAGTCACAAAACTTACAAAAACACAATCTCAAAAATGCATCTCCTGGATTTCCTGCAGGAGTCCCTTGTTGCCAATCTCTTACATTATGGATTCACAAAAGTACATTATGTTTGTACTTCTGCAGTGATCAGTTACATCATCAGTTATTTTCAAAATCCTGACTAGCATGTTGAAAGGAATAGGAATGAATGTTGCAGAAAATAGTTCTGATTTTTTTAAATTCTCATTTTAAGACGACAGAAATCAATGTACATCTAACTGTCAATCTTAACAACCGTGTGCTATAAAGAACAGCCTGCTTTTGGTCATCATTTGCCTCACTGGTTTTGCCTTGGGACATCTTTAAAGAACATGTAAATTTATGCTGATCCAATCTTTCTTCATACAATCATTATAACACATTCAATGCAACAGCTGCAAGGATATTGCAGGATGTTTTGCAAGGAGACATTTTTAATCTTGGAATATTTTTAGGGGTCATTTATTAGAAAGCATACTAAGTTCTTATTATTCAATTTTTCTTGCTCTTTTCAAACTAGGAGATAAAAGAAATAAACCTGCAAATACAAGAATTCTGAAATAAAGTCTACCACCATGCTCAGTATATGGGAAACTGAGCAAGTCATCCACTTTGGACCTAAGAAAGAGAGATCAGAATATTTTCTAAATGGTGAGAAGCTAGAAATTGTGGAGCAGCAGAGAGAATTACGGGTCCAAGTACAGACATCACTAAAAGCTAGTGGACAGGTACAAAAAACTATTAAAAAGGCTGATGGAATGCTAGCCTTTATCTCCGGGGGGGCTGGAATACAAGAGTGGAAGTAATGTTTCAGTTACATAAAGCTCTGGTCAGACCCCATTTAAAGTACTGCGCTCAGTTCGGGGCACCGCACCTCACCTCAGGAAGGATATATTGGTTTTGGAGGGGGTGCAGCGCAAATTTGCCAGAATGATATCTGGGCTAAAAGGTTAACTTATGAGAACAGTTTGCATAGACTAGGCTTGTATTCCCTTGAGTATAGAAGATTAAGAGGTGATCTAATTGAGATGTTTAGGATGATTAAAAGAGTTGGTAAGGTAAATAGAGAGGAACTATTTCCTCTGGTGGAGGAGTCGAGAACAAGGGGGCATAACCTTAAAATTAGAGCTAGGCCGTTCAGGAGAGAAGTTAGGAAGCACTTCCTCACACAATGGGTAGTGGAAATCTGGAACTCACTCCCCCAAAAAGCTGTTGAGGCTAGGTCAATTGAAAATTGCAAAATTAAGACTGATAATACCTTTGTCCAACAAAAATCTAAGGGCTACGGAACCAAGGGAGTTAAAATACAGATCAGCCATGATCTAATCGAATGGTGGAACAGGCTCGAGGGGCTGAATGGCCTACTGCTGTTCCAATAGAGAGAGTAGGGCCTCTTAAGGATCAACAAGGTCATCTATGTGCGGAACCACAAGAGATGGGTGAGATCCTAAATGAATATTTCGCATCGGTATTTACGGTTGAGAAAGGCATGGATGTTAGGGAACTTGGGGAAATAAATAGTGATGTCTTGAGGAGTGTACATATTATAGAGAGGGAGGTGCTGGAAGTCTTAACACGCATCAAGGTAGATAAATCTCCGGGACCTGATGAAGTGTATCCCAGGACGTTATGGGAGGTTAGGGAGGAAATTGCGGGTCCCCTAGCAGAGATATTTGAATCATCGACAGCTACAGGTGAGGTTCCTGAGGATTGGAGGGTAGCAAATGTTGTGCCTTTGTTTAAGAAGGGCGGCAGGGAAAAGCCTGGGAACTACAGACCGGTGAGCCTGACATCTGTAATGGGTAAGTTGTTAGAGGGTATTCTGAGAGACAGGATCTACGGGCATTTGGAGAGGCAGGGACTGATTAGGAACAGTCAGCATGGTTTTGTGAGAGGAAAATCATGTCTCACAAATTTGATTGAGTTTTTTGAAGGGGTAGATGAGGGCTGTGCAGTAGACGTGGTCTACATGGACTTTAGCAAAGCCTTTGACAAGGTACCGCATGGTAGGTTGTTACATAAGGTTAAATCTCACGGGATCCAAGGTGAGGTAGCCAATTGGATACAAAATTGGATTGACGGCAGAAGACAGAGGGTGGTTGTAGAGGGTTGTTTTTCAAACTGGAGGCCTGTGACCAGCGGTGTGCCTCAGGGATCGGTGCTGGGTCCGCTGTTATTTGTTATTTATATTAATGATTTGGATGAGAATTTAGGAGGCATGGTTAGTAAGTTTGCAGATGACACCAAGATTGGTGGCATTGTGGACAATGAAGAAGGTTATCTAGGATTGCAACGGGATCTTGATAAATTGGGCCAGTGGGCCGATGAATGGCAGATGGAGTTTAATTTAGATAAATGTGAGGTGATGCATTTTGGGAGATCGAATCGGGCCAGGACCTACTCCGTTAATGGTAGGGCGTTGGGGAGAGTTATAGAACAAAGAGATCTGGGAGTACAGGTTCATAGCTCCTTGAAAGTGGAGTCACAGGTGGATAGGGTGGTGAAGAAGGCATTCAGCATGCTTGGTTTCATTGGTCAGAACATTGAATACAGGAGTTGGGATGTCTTGTTGAAGTTGTACAAGACATTAGTAAGGCCACACTTGGAATACTGTGTACAGTTCTGGTCACCCTATTATAGAAAGGATATTATTAAACTAGAAAGAGTGCAGAAAAGATTTACTAGGATGCTACCGAGACTTGATGGTTTGACTTATAGGGAGAGGTTGGATAGACTGAGACTTTTTTCCCTGGAGAGTAGGAGGTTTAGGGGTGATCTTATAGAAGTCCATAAAATAATGAGGGGCATAGATAAGGTAGATAGTCAAAATCTTTTCCCAAAGGTAGGGGAGTCTATAACGAGGGGACATAGATTTAAGGTGAGAGGGGAGAGATACAAAAGGGTCCAGAGGGGCAATTTTTTCACTCAAAGGGTGGTGAGTGTCTGGAACGAGCTGCCAGAGGCAGTAGTAGAGGCGGGTACAATTTTGTCTTTTAAAAAGCATTTGGACAGTTACATGGGTAAGATGGGTATAGAGGGATATGGGCCAAGTGCAGGCAACTGGGACTAGCGTAGTGGTATAAACTGGGCGACATGGACATGTTGGGCCGAAGGGCCTGTTTCCATGTTGTAAACTTCTATGATTCTATAATATTCCTTAAGTACAAGTTGCATGGGTTATTTTAACCCTATACTGGTGGGCCACATTTAGAATACTGTGTGCTATTTGGAGCATTCTTCCATCAAAAAGGACATCAATGCAACACAAGGAGTTTGGAGGGGAGTTTGCTTGATCGGCTCCCCTACTGCTGGACTTAACATCCACTCCTCCGTCACTGGATCGATGCGGCTGCAGCATTTACAACAACAACTGGTATTTATATAACGTTGTAAAACGGCCCTAGGCACTTCATAGGAGCGTTATCAAACAAAATTTGACACCAAGCCACAAGAAGAGTTATTTGACAGGTGACCAAAGCTTAGTCAAAGAGATAGGTTTTAAGGAGGAGAGAGAGAGAGAGAAAAAAAGAGAGAGGGAGAGAGAGAGAGAGAGAGAGAGAGAGAGAGACATAAGGAGAGAATTCCAGAACTTAGTGCCTCGGCAGCTAAAGGCACAGCCGCCAATTGTGAGGCGATGGAAATCGGGGATGCGCAAGTGGCCAGAATTGGAGGAGGGCAGAAATCTCCGAGGGTTGTAGGGCTGGAGGAGGTTACAGAGATTGGGAAGGGCCATGGAGGGATTTGAAAGCAAGGATGAGAATTTTAAATTGGAGACGTTGCCGGTCCAGGAGCCAATGTAGGTTAGTGAGTACAGGGGTGATGGGTGAACGGGACTTGGCGCGATCTACAGCATGTACTGTTGCAACTTACCAAGCTTACTTAAAAACCACCTTCCTTCCTTGTGACCTCTGCCAACGAGAAGGGCAAGAACAGCAATTTCATGAGAACATTACCACACATTCCTGATAACACACTACAATTTCTTCATCATCATTTTCATGCTGTTGCTGCATGCAGGTATCTAAATAATGCATGTCAAGGCACCAAATTAACCTATTTACTGTTTAAAGCAGCCAATTCCTGTTAAAAATAAACTCAGTTGCCAAGAAAAACAAACTTGTTTACATTGAGAGACTTCCTTTGTTAGTAATTCCAGAACTGATATATGGCTTGACATCAACACTGCAATTATAGTGTAAATGAGCCTGAATCTGGTGGCGGGGGACACTAGAGTGAAACTGTTGGAGAAGGGACTCTCCCTCTGCTTTGCTCAGGAGCAAATTTGGACCTCAAAAGTGTACCTTATACATTGACTAGTTTGTATTTACATTTCTTGGACAATCCAAACTTTGCTGTGATCACAGTCTATGTACTGGCACTGAAGGAAATACATATAATAGTTTTCTTGCATTAGGAATTTAGTATTGTAGAAATTCTTTGCTCTTAAGCAGAGTAGTCAAATACAATACCCCGTTACACTGCAAACTGTGCCAAAATGTCAACATTTGGAGTGAAATTATTAATATGAAACTGACTCACAAAGGCCCACAAAACAGGTGATTTCATGATGAAGTACAGCTCTGGATATTCGGCACCCATGAGTTTTCAAGGAAAGCAGAACACCACAGACTGTAGCCAACAGAACAAAGCAAGAAAGAATAAGGCAGCATTGTTTGATGCGCCTCATTTGGGGAGCTGGCAGAAATCTTATTACGGCAAAAAAGACAGCAATAGCTCAGCTTCAGTCAACTGGAATTTGAGGAAACTGAAAATGTGTTTGTGCTTTGGGACAGCGCACAGACAACTGCCATATATTTAGCTGGCTGACTGGCTTCCTCACAGAATTACATCAGTACCACAACCTCATTTCATTCATTTTAATTGAAAAAGTAATGAAAAGGTGGAAGGATTCTGAAAGAGCTCTAGTATTATAGATCACTGAAAGTTAAACTTCACTACTTTAGTACTGGCTTCTCTTACCCCAGAAAAGCTACGAAAAAATCTTTTTTGTTGTTTTTTAACTTGGCATTTTGCTATATCATCTCATTTCTGACTGAAAACCTCTAAGGGTAGAACCTGAATAACCTACCTAGCTAAAATATACTTTAAAGCTATCACTGCAAGTACTTAACTACTGTAGCTGGAACTAAACACAAGCTTGTGTTGACAGAGGCTGCATTACTTGGGCCTTTGAATTAGAGATGAATGTAGTATCCGACAGATGTTAGGCTTCAAATGATCCAGATGGCAGCCATAAAGAAGGTGCGTTAGATGATCCACCAAACCAGTGAGGGCATGAATCATAGTGCATCGCTACACTTTCTACTGGAATAGGCCCCGAGGTTAATTTTAAAGACCATCTTGAAGATAGATATGCCCTCAATCCAAACCTCAGTAAACAAACAGACCCCAAAGGCATGCTCTGGCACACATTCTTGGTATTACAAATATAAAGTAAATAGCATAAATGTAAATCCAGGATTGTCTTCCTATTGAGGGAAGTGGATTAAAGAATAGTTTTCAACATTACCTGTACATAATGAATGTATTTCTAAATTGATGATTTAACTAAAATTGCAATTCTTACATCAATCCTATTTAAACATGACTTATTTTGAAAACCTTGAAATTATTGAGATAAGACCGCACCTAGAGTACTGTGAGCAGTTCTGGACACCGCACCTTCGGAAGGACACATTGGCCTTGGAGGGAGTGCAGCGTAGGTTTACTAGAATGATACCTGGACTTCAAGGGTTAAGTTATGAGGAGAGATTACACAAATTGGGGTTGTATTCTCTAGAGTTTCGAAGGTTAAGGGGTGATCTGATCGAAGTTTGTAAGATATTAAGTGGAACGGATAGGGTGGATAGAGAGAAACTATTTCTGCTGGTTGGGGGATAGGGTGGATAGAGAGAAACTATTTCCGCTGGTTGGGGATTCTAGGAGTAGGGGGCACAGTCTAAAAATTAGAGCCAGACCTTTCAGGAGCGAGATTAGAAAACATTTCTACACACAAAGGGTGGTCGAAGTTTGGAACTCTCTTCCGCAAACAGCAATTGATACTAGCTCAATTGCTAAATTTAAATGTGAGATAGATAGCTTTTTGGCAACCAAAGGTATTAAGGGATATGGGCCGAAGGCAGGTATATGGAGCAAGATCACAAATCAGCCATGATCTTATCAAATGGCGGAGCAGGCACGAGGGGTTGAATGGCCTACTCTTATTCCTATGTGTTTCTCCACTGGAATTAGGTTTCCTGTACAACAGTATCCAAACAAACCATGAAAACAATACTCACGATCTAGTGACCAATAAATAAGGGATGGAAAGAAATAATTTGCACTGATATAGCATCTTCCACATCCTTACTACAACACAATGAGGCTTCCAGAGATTTAGAAAATGGATGCACGACTCCTGACCGAACCTTTTTCTCTTCCCAAGGAAAGTTTTCAGTGTTGCCTTCCACTGGTAATATTGAGAAGGAAACTACTCAGAAAACATTCAATAGATCCTACTCAGACCTGAGCTCCAGGATCTCTACATCTCCCAGTCAACGTTATGGAACTTTCTATAGTTCATCAGCTAACCTTGCAGATTATTTCAGGATCCACACCAAAAAACATACAGTGGTGATGTTTTGAAGAAACTTGCTCACTATTTTACAAATAGACAACCATTCACTCCATGTATTCTGAGAAAGCACAGTCTTTTCTGTCCCATTACAAGTATTATACTCCTGTGAAGAAAAAACTCCATGACTTCAGGATGTTGCAAAACACTTCACAGACGGTGAATTACTTTTGAAGTGCAGTCCGTGTTACATAGGCAAACTCTGCAGCTGATGCAGGCAGAGCAAGGTCATTGGGAGAACTACCTACTTTTCTTTGAACAGTGGCATGGGATCCTTTACATCCACCTGAACAGCAGACAGGGTCTTGGTTTAATGTCTCACCTAAAAGACGACACCTCCGACAATGTAGTAATCTCCAAGTACTGCAGCCAAGTGCCAGCTAGATTTATGCGTTCAAATCTTGGAGTGGAGCTTGAACTCACAACTGGCAGTGACCGGCCTTAAGTGCTAAATGGGCAGGCAACTAGGGTTGGGGGGGAAAAGGGAGCAACTAGCTATCGAGATATGAAGTAGAAAAAAAGGAATAAACTGGCAGATATGTTCTAACCATGCTGTATGTGATGGCTGAGTCAAGATCAACAATTCAGTATCTGGAGAAAAATCAAGCACCAAGAGCAACAGAAACCAGTCCACACCAACGCTCCCTCTAATTTTTTTCAGCCATATGCAGGATGAATTTGGGTTTGTGCACCGATATAAAGACAGTGTGCGCCACTGTAAAAAAAAAATCACAACTTTGAATAGAACATCTGTTTAGAAAACATTATTCAGGGTATATAACAAACAGAATAAATGTACAAAATAATGGATAATTGTAACAATTTATTATTTTGGCTGATATAAATTTATATAATTTATGAAATGGGTTTCTTAAGTTGCACTAGGATTGAGCAGACAAGTTTCGTTATATTTTATTAAAAATTATCTGATTGGAATCATTCCAATCAATCAGCTTAATGACCCTGATTCAAACAGAAATAAATTGTGTGCAATCAGAATTTTTAAATCAAGTCAGAAATATAAAACAGCTGTCAAATCAGTCAGTGTGGATTTGGGGATTGGGAACAGTTTAATTAAAGCTCCCCCCCCACAATTGAATCCTCAGCAGGGTTTAAAAATTATTGCATTACAATTGCACATCTTGCAGGTCCCATTAGTTTTGGCTGCCTCTATGTAAGGCAGGGAGCAGTTTGCTCATGAAGAACCTGAACTGAGGGAGGCAACAGACAAAGATAAAAAAAGACAATCCTTGGAGCAACTGAGGGCTTTTGGACAGCAGTTATATAAAACAATTTAAATCAACTTCATTGCTTTGATTACAATTTGCCAATGTGATTGGAAAGTATATTTTAGCACAATTGTAGAAGGATCTTTAACAACAATATTACACATGATCTGTGTCAGAATTACTTAATTTGTAAATATGAAATATGGAAATTGATAAACAATTATTACAATATGCCAGGTAATTTGGGTTCATTTGTAGTTTACTTCAGAAGCTAACGTCGAATAGGATGGTGACAAAAACTGTTAATTGCACTAATCGTAGACTCCATCCAATGTTATTAGCTACCAATGCCTTAAATACGTTTGCCTTTAGACTAAAGTAACAGTTCTCCACAATTCGTACTAGAGGTGAAAAGGTTTCATTTAATTGAACACATCGCCTCACTGAATCTTTACTGAATCCTTGTGCACTGAAGTTTTCTGATCGGAAACTCAAATCAGTTATATCATGAAGGGATGGAAGTATATATATTATATATTCTGCAGTACAACGCTCCAGTCCAACCTAAATTTAACTCCCGTCCTCGCTGCAAAGTGATTGGTAGCTGACGGCACCGCAGCAGCATCTCCACCACAGAGCACTGGTTTGGTGCGCGGACGGAATGATGACGTGCGCAGCAAATAACAAACTGCTGCACAGCCACGCATGCACATAGCTTAGAGGGAACAGTGGTCCACACTACTGCATGCTAATTAGCAGGTAGACTTGGCCATGTTCTATAAAGTCATTACACAGTAAATTGGTATATTACAAAATGTAATTTAACTTTTTTTTATTTGAACTTTTCAAATAGACGTGCTTTGCTGTTTCTGGTTCATTCAGAAACCAAATTATGACAAATTCATATAATTTACCTGTGGTTTACGTAGATGTTCCTGGAAGTAGTCCTTTATTGTGCGCACTAATTCCCTCACCTGTCCCCACTAATTTTTCCATCCCAGAAAAATACCACCTTAGAATCTAAATCCAATAGATGTTGAGCATTTTAGAATTGTCAGTACAAGGCAGGGATAACTGAGATAAGTTATGGTATCGATATGTGGTGTCAGGACATGGGCATGTGGTATCAGTTATTTAAAAAAACTGAAGTATTTAGTGTAACTGTTGACCAAAATAATCTACAAATGCTCATATTGCCCATTTTTTATATTAAACTAATTTTATCTCTAGACCCTTCAACAAGGTGTTTAGCTATATTGGAAAAAAAAATGCCAATGTCTACACCTATGATTGTTTCTTTCATCTGCAATGTTCAGACCACCTGCAGCCAGAAAAAATGACTGCCCATATATTCAGAGACAATGGTTCATGTTGCTACTACAGCACTACAACCAGAGTGAAACACTTCCTCAAGGGTGTCTTGTCACCAGTGGAGGCATTAATACTGCCTCATTCAACCTTGCACCAATGTCTGGGTTGATGCAAGTAAAAGGAGCACAAGTCTCAGCTAACTTAGGTCAAGGAGCATCATTGTGAAATTTTAAAAGAATATCAGGTACAGCAAAATTAGCATGTTGTCTCATTGGAATAGTACATGGGGTATAATCAGACAGTAATCAGCTCAGGGAAGACAGACAGAAAGCAAGAAATGCATTTATACACAATTTAGATGCCATCCAAACAAAACAAAAATTATAACTGCTTTCAAGATTAATATAAAATGGCAGAAATGCATTTAATATATTAACAGTGCATTTATTTTTTGGAACCACTTCCACTGGAAGAAAGGCTGATCATGCTCTAAATTCACTCCAATTACACCATAGGATGGATTCAAAGCACTGGAGGCAACACTGAAATAACTGCATAATCTTATACAGCATAGTTGTTCAAAGGACAAATGCAACTTTTAAGATCCCCCACTTTTAAGGGAAGGTCCATATGATCCAGCAATGTAAAAACCACTAGCATAACCTCATTTATTTTATAGGTAGTCCTATAATACGTAAGCAGCATGATATATTGTGATCTCAACGTATTTATCTAATCTCCACTTTATACTTCAGCTGCCTAGGCCCTAAGCTCTGGAATTCCCTCCCTAAACCTCTCCGCCTTTCTATCCTCCTTTAAATCGACCAGCAAGTTCTGGAGATTTGCAGCTCACGTCATATCTCTTAATCCCCTGAACTTGCTGGCCGATTTGCACATTAATAACAGTGTGCGTCATTAACACGCCGTTATTTTTCCAGCGAGATTCGGCTCATTATGTTTTTTGCATTTCTCCAACAAAATTTAGCACTGGGGCCCTCTACTGTTTATTGTCTGAATTTCACAAAGCTATCTTCAGTAAGCAATTCTGCAAAATGTTTTACACGGTTCCATTAATTTGGTTTCTCTAAACATAAAAATAGTTTTAATTGTATTAATGTTGCAGAACATTAGCTTGAAGTATATAATGGTCACTGTGTATATATCAAATGTCTTTTGTTAAGACTAATATATCACATTTGAGTTTTAAATTGAAGAAGTCTATTCCTTAAGGAAGAAAGTAATTACAAAATGTCTTCTATGTCAAAAAGTATTAATCTAGTCAAGTCAAATAATATCTTTATCTATCTACTGTGTTCAAATAATTATAAGTCTTGAATCTTAAATCACTGGTTGTTTAATATACATTTCACGCACAAATGGAGAAATGTCACATTTCCACCCTTCGCCGGGAAAATGAGCATGTGCATTGCTGCATGGGCACTCACACTTACCCGGGCATCAAGAGGATTCTGAATAAGAATAAATGCTTACAGTTCAGCTCAACCACAGAACTATTTCTAACCAATTTCAATTTAAAAGTTAGTTATGCCACATGGATAGCTATGGTCCATTGTGACATCAGTATCTTCATGCGTCCTACATAGTAGCCACAGATAGGATGGCATGTACCAGCAGGTCAAAGTCCCTTTCAACTTGACGAATCTCGGTGCGGCATGCTGGCCTCTTGAGCAGCTCCACAGGCTGTCCCGGTAATGCTGGGTCTGCATAGCACTCAAACAAATAGTCAATAAAACCACAGTGGTCTGGTGGACAAGCACATTGCTGTTACCAGAAATAGGGTGTAGATTATGCTAGTTATCCAATGAGTCACTGATCTCTGACGATCAAGTCAAAGTGACAACAAACGCCCCCTTTTTTTTTTATTCGTTCATTGGATGTGGGCATCGCTGGCGAGACCAGCATTTATTGCCCATCCCTAATTGCCCTTGAGGAGGTGGTGGTGAGCCACCTTCTTGAACTGCTGCAGTCCATGTGGTGAAGGTTCTCCCACAGTACTGTTAGGAAGGGAGTTCCAGGATTTTGACCCAGCGACGATGAAGGAACGGCGACATATTTCCAAGTCAGGATGGTGTGTTACTTGGAGGGGAATGTGCAGGTGGTGGTGTTCCCATGTGCCTGCTGCCCTTGTCCTTCGAGGTGGTAGAGGTCGTGGGTTTGGGAGGTGCTGTCAAGTTGCTGCAGTGCATCCTGTGGATGGTACACACTGCAGCCACAGTGCACTGGTGGTGAAGGGAGTGAATGCTTAGGGTGGTGGATGGGGTGCCAATCAAGCAGGCTGCTTTGTCCTGGATGGTGTTGAGTTTCAAGTATTGTTGGAGCTGCACTCGTCCAGGCAAGTGGGGAGTATTCCATCACACTCCTGACTTGTGCCTTGTGCCTTGTAGATGGCGGAAAGGTTTTGGGGAGTCAGGGGGTGAGTCACTCGCCGCAGAATACCCAGCCTCTGATCTGCTCTTGTAGCCACAGTATTTATATGGCTGGTCCAGTTAAGTTTCTGGTCAATGGTGACCCCCAGGATGTTGATGGTGGGGGATTCGGCAATGGTAATGCCGTTGAATGTCAAGGGGAGGTGGTTAGACTCTTTCTTGTTGGAGTTGGTCATTGCCTGGCACTTGTCTGGCGCGAATGTTACTTGCCACTTATGAGCCCAAGCCTGGATGTTGTCCAGGTCTTGCTGCATACGGGCTCGGACTGCTTCATTATCTGAGGGGTTGCAAATGTAACTGAAAACTGTGCAATCATCAGCGAACATCCCCATTTCTGACCTTATGATGGAGGGAAGGTCATTGATGAAGCAGCTGAAGATGATTGGGCCTAGGACACTGCCCTGAGGAACTCCTGGAGCAATGTCCTGGGGCTGAGATGATTGGCCTCCAACAACCACTATCATCTTCCTTTGTGCCAGGTATGACTCCAGCCACTGGAGAGTTTTCCCCCGGATTCCCATTGACTTCAATTTTACGAGGGCTCCTTGGTGCCACCCTCGGTAAAATGCTGCCTTGATGTCAAGGGCAATCACTCTCACTTCTCCTCTGGAATTCAGCTCTTTTGTCCTTGTTTGGACCAAGGCTGTAATGAGGTCTGGAGCCGAGTGGTCCTGGCAGAACCCAAACTGAGCATCAGTGAGCAGGTTATTGGTGAGTAAGTGCCGCTTGATTGCACTGTCGACGACACCTTATGATTGAGAGTAGACTGATGGGGCGGTAATTGGCCGGATTGGATTTGTCCTGCTTTTTGTGGACAGGATATACCTGGGCAATTTTCCACATTGTCGGGTAGATGCCAGTGATGTAGCCGTACTGGAAGAGTTTGGCTAGAGGCACGGCTCATTCTGGAGCACAAGTCTTCAGCACTACAGCCGAGATGTTGTCGGGGCCCATAGCCTTGGATGTATCCAGTGCACTCAGCCGTTTCTTGATATCACGCGGAGTGAATCGAATTGGCTGAAGACTGGCTTGTGTGACGGTGGGGATATCGGGAGGAGGCCGAGATGGATCATCCACTCAGCACTTCCGGCTGAAGATGGTTGCAAATGCTTCAGCCTTGTCTTTTGCACTCGTGTGCTGGACTCCGCCATCATTGAGGATGGGGATGTTTACAGAGCCTCCTCCTCCCATTAGTTGTTTAATTGTCCACCACCATTCACGACTGGATGTGGCAGGACTGCAGAGCTTTGATCTGATCCGTTAATTGTGGAATCGCTTAGCTCTGTCTATATCCTGTTGCTTCCGCTGTTTAGCATGCATGTAGTCCTGTGCTGTAGCTTTACCAGGTTGGCACCTCATTTTTAGGTACGCCTGGTGCTGCTCCTGGCATGCTCTTCTACACTCCTCATTGAGCCAGGGTTGATCCCCTGGCTTGTTGGTAATGGTAGAGCGAGGAATATGCTGGGCCATGAGGTTACAGATTGTGCTGGAATACAATTCTGCTGCTGCTGATGGCCCACAGCGCGTCATGGATTCCCAGTTTCGAGCTGCTAGATCTGTTCTGAATCTATCTCATTTAGCATGGTGATACTGCCACACAACACGTTGGATGAATTCCTCATTGCAAAGATGGGACTTCGTCTCCACGAGGACTGTGCGGTGGTCACTCCTACCAATACGGTCATGGACAGATGCATTTGCGACAGATAGATTGGTGACGACGAGGTCAAGTAGGTTTTTCCCTCGTATTGGTTTGCTCACCATCTGCCGCAGGCCCAGTCTGGCAGCTATGTCTTTCAAGACTCGGCCAGCTCGGTCAGTAGTGGTGCTACCGAGCCACTCTTGGTGATGGACTTTGAAGTCCCCCATCCAGAGTACACTCTGTGCCCTTGCAACCCTCAGCACTTCCTCCAAGTGGTGCTCAACATGGAGGTGGACTGATTCATCAGCTGAGGGAAGACGCTAGGTGGTAATCAGCAGGAGGTTTCCTTGCCCATGTTTGACCTGATGCCATGAGATTTCATGGGGTCCCGAGTCAATGTTGAGGAATCCCAGGGCCTCTCCCTCCTGACTGTTTATCACTGTACCGCCACCTCTGGTGGGTCTGTCCTGTCGGTGGGATAGGACATACCCAGGGATGATGATGGAAGAGTCTGGGACGTTGGCTGAAAGGTATGATTCATAGTGGGATTATCTCCGACAGCAAGGGCACTATTGGAGACAATCCTATAGGGGCAAGCAACAAAAACATGAGCAAAGGGTGCCTCTGACCCAAAGTGCCCCCAGTAGCAAAGCTAAGCAGCTTCTTCCACTGGTACTTGGCATAAAGTCTTGTCACCACCATGTTTTTGCCATTATTGGCCTATTCAGGCCTTCCCAACGTTTTCAGAGATTGCCCCAGCAGATTCACAAAGTCAAATGCAACTTTGTACTAACTGTGCATATACAGTTACTATAGGGAGGATTTACACTGCAGCTACCAGCCTGCGACCAGTAGCAAAAGCTTGTTACACTGCTTGGCCAGAACTTTAACTGTCCTGTTTAGGACACAGCTCTATGCATGGCTAGATGCACTTTCCCAACAGTCAGACATGTAAATATTAAAGAGCAAGGAATGGAGAATCCCTGCTCTCTTAATATTTAAGTTGAGCTAAGGCAAGTGCATAAAGTGCAATGGGGCTGCACTGCACCCTCTAAATATTTTGTAAAACAGGTCTGACACCGGACTGAATTGATGCACCATCCGGTGTCAAATCTAACCAGTGAGAGAATACTACCTCGGAATCAAGTTAAGCCGCAATTCTGGATTTCCACTGAAAGTTTAAAAGGACTTGCATTTCTGTAGTGCCTTTCATGACCTCAGGATGTCCCAAAGTGCTTTACTGCCAATTAAGTACTTTTGAAGTGTAGTCACTGTTGTAATGTAGGAAACATGGCAGGCAATTTGCACACAGCATGGTCCACAAACAGCAATGAGATAAATGATCAGATAATCTGTTTTAGTGATGCTAGTTGAAAGATAAATATTGATCAGGACACCAGGGAGAATGCCCCTGCTCTTATTCAAAATAATGCCAAGAGATCTTTTACGTCCATCTGAGGGGGCAGACTGGGCCTCTGTTTAACGTCTCATCCAAAAGATGGCGCACTCTCAGTACTGCACGGGAGTGTCAGCCTAGATTTTGTGCTCAAGTCTCTGGAGTGGGACTTGAACTCACGACCTTCTGTCTCAGAGGTGAGAGTGCTACCACTGAGCCACATTGTCAGTGCAAAACAGAACTTTCTTCACGTCAACACTAAACTTGCAGTGTAAATGCACCTTTCGAGTTACTGCTGTGATCGCCAAACGGCGACACAAGTGCAATTTTCCCCACTGTTGTCAAATTTGTCAAAATGTAAATAGGGCAATTTGACAACGGGAACCTGCTCACTTAATGAATTGCTTCATTAATATAAAACCAGCAGTAAACCACTAGTGTAAAGCTCAAGCAATTTATAATCACCTTGACCCAGAGATCCTCAGAAATCTGGCTTAATGTTGACAGCGCAAGAGTGTTGAACTACCATAGTCATAATGGCAGCCGAATAAGAGCCACTTCTTCAATAAAGGACTGTATCTATAGATACTAAAAGTCACCTCCTTCACTCTGTCAGGCACTAAGACTTCTCCTGGCAAATCACCTCATAGGCATTCTGGGTCCTGTTTAAAATTAAAACAAGAAACTATATCCTCCCACAATGAAGTGGAGTGAACCCCCATGAAAAATGGATACAGCTGTTGTGAAAGGTCATCCAGGACCAGAATATAATAGACTCATGACTTTTGAACCAAGACATTCCTATTCATTTGGTATCTTTTCTTGAAGTTTTGCAAGTTAGTAGGTGTGATGAGTTGGACCAACACAGGCAAGATCCTCAGCATGCATATGAACAAGTGATAGTAATCGATGTACAAACTAACACAGCACAAGAAACAAAAAGGAAAAAGAGGCAAGAGATAGGTAGCCCTGCCCTACATATACAGAAGGGAACCAAATATCAAACCAAACAAATGGAAAATTGTTGTTATTTTGTCTTTTGCTTAAGGCACAGAAGGGGCACAGGAAAGGGAGGGGGAAAGAAATCTTGTACATCTGACAGCAACCTCAAACTGATAAAAAGAAATTATCCACCTGATCCATTTAACACTTTGCTGCACTAAGAACGTAAGAAAAATCAGGATGATGATATAAGTCCACTTCTCTCATACCCTCATTCCCCATTATAGATGTGTAACTTCTTTTTATACAAGAACCTCAATGTTTTACTTCTACTATCGGGCATGGTAAATTATTCCAAATATTTATCATTCTTTGAGCTCTTCCGAATAGATGTGTTTTAAATGTACTTCAAATGAGACAAAAAAGTGTGTTTTTAAAAAGAGGAAAAAAGAAACAAAACAAAAAATAAGAAATGGACAAAAATACTTAAAAAAGGAATGTTAAAAAGATAATTATTTCAACAGTTTAATTTTGAAAAAGTGAAGTGGATAACTAGATGTTCTTTCAAATCAGTAGACTAGTGACAATACTGACTGGAATCCCATTTAATAAAGAAAATCTCTGAAATGAGAATAAAATGAAAACCGATTCATAACTAGGCAGAAGAAACTAGCCATTGCCTCTTAGTAATAGAGGAGGAATGTTTATAATTAAGCTGCTTACATTTCTCAGTTTATAAACTTACAGATAAATATAAATAATAGAAATTCAGTCATGATTACAATTCCTGGAGAAGTAAGGTTACATCATAAAAGCACAAGCAAAGCTCAAGTAACTTACAACAATCTAAACCGCAAAATGAAATAGCAGCTGAAAGATTATTCCCATATGTCCATTTTCTTAAAGCACTGTGTAGTTTTATTTAATTTTCATTTTCCTTGCCAGCAATAAGCATCATGACAGACATAACAGAGCAAGCACAGGATAATATCCACAACAAAGGGCCAAGCATATTGGGAGTTCAGATAATGACCATAAATTAGATGCACTTGGCTCTTGCAGTGGAAGAATAGAAGAAAGAAAATCAAAGGAAAGAATGAGAAAGAAAAAGAAAAAAATGATATAGCACCTTTCATGACCTCAACATGTCCCAAAGCACTTTATACCTTATGAAGTACTTTTCAAGTGCAGTCACTGTTGTAATATAAGGAAACACAACAGGCAATTAGCACACAAGATCCCACAAACAGCAATGAGATAATGACGAGATTATCCATTTTAGTGATGTTGGTTGCAGGATAAATATTGGCCAGGACACCGGGAAGAACTCCTCTGCTCTCTTTCAAAATAGTGCAATGGCATCTTTTGTGTCCACCTAAGACAGCAGACGGGGCCTCGGTTTAACATCTCATCCGAAAGATGGCACCTCCAACAGCACAGCGCTCGCTCGCTCGCTTGCCACTACACTGGCATGTCACCTTAGATTATGTGCTCAAATCTCTGGTGTGGGACTTGAAACTACAAACTTCTGCTGCTACCACTGAGCCAAGGCTGACACTAAAGCCAAAGGATAGCACATCCACCACTTCAATCATTGCTTACATAAAGATACCTGAAGCAGCCCACCTGGTCCACTGGAGGTCACTGGTGCGATAGTGGTGGAGGTCTCGCCCCTTATAGCTTCCTCTTCGAAGTTACAGGCGTCCTGTTTCTGTTCCTCATGGGCTCCATCTTCCCTGCCTCTTTTGCTTTTCCCTTTAATGAAGGTTATGATGAACCTGCCCCTCGACATTCTGGCTTCAAACTGAACCTGGGACAAAAGCAGATCCGCACCTCAAACACGGATGGAACTCAACCCAAACTTATGAACTACACACCAGCACTCTTCACCTTCCTCCATCATCTCGATTCTGACAGTTATTCCCGGCCCTGCTCGAACGTCAGTCACTCCCGTTACCGTTAGTAACGAGATAAAGGACCGAAAAGCCGGTCACCACCTTTCTCTGGAGTCCCTATTACCTGCAGCGTCCCCTGCAGGGGATACGCATGCGCGGCAGCTGCAGTGCCCCCTGGGAGTTGTGGTCCTTGCCCCCGCCTTCCCCCCGGGCCGCGGCCGCGTCAGTTTGCGCCGCCAGACTACGTCTCCCAGAATGCCACGCGGTTATACCTGGGCTGAGCGCCCATTGGCTGCACCGCTCCCGGAGGGAATTTTAAAGCGTGAAACGACATGTGATGTTAACGGCTTCAGTGTCAACACCTCCTCCAGCTCACTCAGGGGCTGTGTGTGTGTGTGTGGGGGGGTAATCACCCCTCATATTACAACCACAAGAAGACTATTTCATTTTATTTTAAAATTGAACATTTTTAGGGCACCAAGATGTTTATCTACTGCTTAGAAACTGTTGAAAACTGAAGTAAGCAAACATTGCAATCCCGATGCTGTCTGTTTTGGTGCTAGTTATTATTCGCAGTTCCTTCATGCATTTTTTTAAAAATGCATCCTTTCACTCATTGCTCTTGAATTTCCGTGCTTGCATCTGTCAGTTTTAAAGGGCCTGGTAAATGCCTTTCCAAGGAGGATCACCAAAGTTTCAGAGCTCCCATATATATTTTGATCAGAATTTTTGATTAAATGTTACTTTCCCCTATATTTGTTTCAGTTGTGTGCAAAGTACAGCCAACAAACCAAGAAAAAAAGGCTAGAAATAATTAGACCGTTTTCATATCTGTTCAACATCTACTTTCAGCATATGCATGCACAATTTTTTCATTCTAAGGTTGAATGTTAAAATATAATGTTTACTTGCACATCCATTCTGTAGTTTTTGTCTCGTTGGTGCTCCTTGCTGCTATACTTCTTAGGACTTATGCAAATACACAGGATCTGCTCAAACGAGGAGGAACGCGATGGACACCTACAGACGCTGAAAGACGCCCTCGTAATAACGGGATATGACACTCGACTCGTCGATCGACAGTTCCGACGGGCCACAGTGAAAAATCGCATAGACCTCCTCAGAAGACTAACACGGGACGCAACCAACAGAGTACCCTTCGTCGTCCAGTACTTCCCCGGAGCGGAGGAACTACGCCATGTTCTCCGCAGCCTTCAACATGTCATCGATGACGACGAACACCTCGCTAAGGCCATCCCCACACCTCCACTACTCGCCTTCAAACAGCCACCTAACCTCAAACAGACCATCGTTCGCAGCAAATTACCCAGCTTTCAGGACAACAGCGTCCACGACACCACACAACCCTGCCACGGCAACCTCTGCAAGACATGCCAGATCATCGACACAGATACCACCATCACACGAGAGGACACCACCCACCAGGTACATGGTTCATACTTCTGTGACTCGGCCAACGTTGTCTACCTCATACGTTGCAGGAAAGGATGCTCCGGAGCATGGTACATTGGCGAGACCATGCAGACACTGCGACAACGGATGAACGGACACTGCGCAACAATTGCCAGACAGGAGGGTTCCCTCCCAGTCGGGGAACACTTCAGCAGTCAAGGACCTTCAGCCACCGATCTTCGGGTAAGTGTTCTCCAAGGCGGCCTTCGAGACACACGACAACGCAAAATCGTCGAGCAGAAATTGATAGCCAAGTTCTGCACCCATGAGGACGGCCTCAACCGGGATCTTGGGTTCATGTCACACTACACGTAACCCCACCAGCGAAAAAAAGTTATCTGTTTTTAATACAACGGGTTCTCTGTCTTTCTCTTCCTTTCAGATGTTTCTCTCTCTCTCTCTGTCTTTTGTTCTGGCCGTTTGTATATTCGGTGGTCCTGTAGGTAACATCTCTCTGTCTGAACACTTTGATTGCCTTGACAACGGACAGTTGGAAAGATTATCTGTAATCACCAGGTATTGTTCTCTGACTATAAATGCGGTAACCTTCCATGGAATCCCATACTCACCTGACGAAGGAGAAAGCCTCCGAAAACTTGTGATTTTCAAAAAAAACAGTTGGACTATAACCTGGTGTTGTAAGATTCCTTACATTTATTAAAATTAGCATTGGTAAGCATCTAATTTGTCATTTTTTTTTACTTGATAGGGCAGTTTAGTGTTTCACTTTTAGATAGAGCCAATTAGCATTTGCAATGCCAACCAAAGGCATTTCTTCTCCATTTCACGATAAAGTGGAGAGCTTAAATTCTGCTCCCCAGCTGATTAACAGGAACCATTGTATGTATCACACCTCATTAAGAAAAGAACAGAAACAGTTTTAATTAATTGCCTGAGGCTTTACAGTCTGAATTGTAGGCCACATTTTAGGGGGCACACTAACTTTGTATCAATGCCACACATTCTACTTCTAACTTGTGTTCTTTGTCACAAAAGTATTTTTTTAAACAACGCAATTGTACACTTTACTAACCCAAATATGGCAGGATTTGTGTCATCTAGTTTTTCATTTTTTTAAACCTCTATGATTCCATTACTAATACTGTGGGATGCATGGATATTGCTTGAACACTGCAAAGCAGTCTGGAATTCACAATAATATCATTGGGCTGCTTTTAGTCTCCTATATGCCTTGAAAATGGGCAATGGAGTATAAAATGGAAGGAGATGAGTCCCAAAAGGTGCTCAAGTTTCTCGTGGGGCTTGGGGTGGGTGACAGAAGCTTCCATCTAAAATAGGTGAGACCTTCATATTAATACATAAATGATGTGGGAGTGACATCACAATGTCTCCGACATCATTTACCGACCATTAGGCCGATATTTATATACCCATCCGACACCTTGGGGCCGATTTTCCTCTTCCTGTACCTAGACTCGCTTGTGCACAGCAAATACGAAACTAGGACTGAAGATGCCTGATATGGTCTTTTTGTAATTAGTCTAAGTTGTATAAAATGTTGTCTAATTATATTTGTGAAGCTTCTGCAATATTAAAAAAAGATGCAAAGTGGGATTCTGATGAAAAGTATGCATCCAAAACTTTGTAATCTGTCTTTTCTCTTTATAGACTGACCTGCAGTGTATTTCCAGTATTTTCTGTTTTTATTTCATGAGCTATATTGTAACATAAAACAGATTGAAAAATATACATAGATCTGATGGCAAAAAATGGCTTATAGTTTTTGAATTGTGTTATAATGAATATATTTGGACAACCTAGTGGCACAGGGAATTGTTCCATGCCTCAGAGCAGCATAATGGTGGGTTCAAGGGAACTTCAAGAGTTTAATTCCATAAATTGTGAATTCCTGATCTTAGCTGGGCCATCAAGGGAAGGCAAGGCATTTTCACTCATGCAAAGAGGGAAAAGGTAATGGTGAACCAATCTGAAGTATTCACACTCCCTTTTGATGATTATAGAGAAAGATCAGGAGAGATTCAGGAATAATTTGCCTCGGTAGCTTTTTAATTGAAGGATTGTGTACCACAAGATAGGGTCTCAAATGGGAGAAAAAAATGACTTAAAAATGGAAACAGGTAGGCTTACAGCATCTAGAAGTTTAGTATTCTTAAGATCATACTGTTTTATTATTGCTGCTGTGCTTAAAATCAGTACTTTTTACAGGCACCATAATGTCTTATAATTTATTTTCCTAGTGTTAAAATATACTCTGACACAATTCTTATTATATAGTACAGTATTACAATAAATTATTGGCAAGAAATGTAGGGCCACCAGAGGGCACCGTATACTTATCTTTCATTCACTTGTACTGTATTTGGGCTGGAAACAAATGGAATACTTTTATAACTTACCGTATATGAACATGTGTAAGTAGAAAAATTAATTTCACTTTTTCTTAATTTCCATTTTTTCCAAATTATTTTTTCCTTGCCTTTTTTCCTTGATTTCACTGACCCATGCACCAACTATGACCAAGAGCCAGGTGGACAACCAGAATCCAGGCTTTGCCAATGCCACTCTGAGCGAGATGCTTGGAAGCGCATGAGATTGATTCATTAACAACTCCAACTTGAGTTTCCCTCCCTTGTAGGATAATGCACGGTCCTGCTTGGTGCGTCCACCCGGCCAGATTTAGTAGTGTAAATGCAAGTAGCCAGCTCATGGTTGCTGGTCTCCCAGAAACTGAATTAAATGAACAGCAGCTTAAATATGGCCATGACATTGAGGTCAGAAGTTGTGTTTTGGGTTATGGACACAAACCTGTGTCCCAGTACAATAATGCAGCAATGAATTGTTGTTCCTGTGTCCTGTGCCACCACAACACTTATCACAAGCACAACTTTTAAACTAAAACAGGAAATGTTGGAAACACATTTGTGGTTATCACTCACACCCTAAAATGGGTGCAAGGAAAGCAAAGAAATATCATAACAACATGATAAATGCTTGGCTACTAATATCACCAATAGCAATTTCCAGACTTAAATTATTAGTGATGTAACAAAAAACAACTTGGAACAAGAGTCAAGAAAAAAGTTTTTTTTAATAACGGATAGTGTATATGATTCAACATTACATCCCATACATGATGTACAGTGTACCCACTTGTAGAGCTGCAACTACAACAATAGGCGGTACAATTGGCACTTAACTATGTGCTATTTCTTTGTCTGCTATTTTAACACAGCCATGAACCATTTATTTTAAACAGGCTCATGCCTCTGTTAAAAACCTCTCCATTACAAAAAACCTGTTGACAAGTCAACTGCTTTCTACTTGATCTGTGAAGAGAGTAGATGGTGCTCTGTGAGTAAGTAAGCAGACTTCCACTTGGGTACCACATTACCACTATTATGTGCTGTGCACAATTGGTGTAAATGAGCATGTTCATTTAATACAATGAAAATCATAGGTGATAATTTTCACTTTTGGCGGAGGCAGAAAACAGTGGTAGTGGATCAGCCTCCTGTTAAACACCCTGTCCGATTTTCCTTTCCATTTTCAGTGGAAGGAAAAATCGTGTAGGGTCTATAGCAGGCGGCTGATAAGCCATCGGCCATTTTCCTCCATGACCCCAAAATGAAAGTTACCCCCATAAAATATCTGATTACTATGCCTGTACCATGGGTTCTCTGTGGTATTCCAATCTCCATAGACTCATTCACATCTAATCTCTCCCTGCCAAACAAACCCAACAGTTTTTCTCACACAGCACGAGTACCTTAAGTAATCAATGCAGAAAATGCTGGAAATACTCAGCAAGTCAGGCAGAATCTCAAAGAAACAGAGTTAATGTTTCAAGTTGATGACCCTTTGTCAGAACTGGAAGAAGTTGAAGATTAAACAGTTTTTAAGCAAGTGCTGAGCCAGGGAAAGGTGGGGGGTGGGGAGGAAGGGGAGGGGGAGAAAGAACAAAAGGGTAGATCTGTGATAGAGTGGAGGGCAGGAGTGATTAAATGACAAAAGGGATGTGCAAGGCAAGGAGGGCGGTAATGGGACAAGTAAAGAAACAAAAGATGGGTCTAGAGGAGCTGTAAATGGCAACACAGGACCATTAGCAACACTGGCTGTCCAGAAAAAATGGGAGCAGTGGTTATGATCTGAAGTTATTAAAATCAATGTTGAGACCAGAAGGTTGTAAGATGCCTAATCAAAAGATGGGGTGCTGTTCCTCAAGCTTCCGTTGAGTTTCACTGGAACAGTGTAAGAGACCCAGGACAGAGAAGTCAGAGTGGGAGTGGGACAGGGAATTAAAATGGCAAGCGACCGGCAGGTCAGGGTCACCCACGAGTACCTTAAGGTCTGAGAGACTGCCATGTGCTGCCCTTCTATTATGTAAGTTTTGCTTTTAAACATAAGAGCACTCTAATAAGAGATTTAGCCAATGGACATTTAGTCCTGGAGTTCACTCTCATCACAGCATGTATAATGTAATTTAAATAATCCTGCTGCTTTCCTTTTCAATATTTTACTTGCTATAGTCTTGACACAATTTCTCTGTCAGGACAGCTTTGCACGTATATCAATTTCTTCTACTTTACAGTCCTATTGATATCCTACATTTGTGTTTCTTTTTATCTACTTTTGGTCATCTAAGTGAAGGACACAACACTGACGCTGTCAGTGCCATATTGGCGCACTTGGAGGCCGAGTTGCATGTTAAGAGACTCCTGACTCTCCATAAGCACATTCACCAGCACTTGCAGAGCCTTCTCAATGAAACTGGCTTTGTGCTACTATTTTCCAGTATAGTTCAACAATTTCCAGCTAGATTCCCTGACTTTTTGAAGTTTAGAGGAGATAAGCAGCTTGTTAGCTGCTTTAGATGTATGAAAAGATCACTAAGTGCAGGAGGGTCACAAATGGCTGTTACTTTTCCTTTGCGGCCTAATAATTTGTGTTTCTCACAGTCGGGACGTAGGAATTCTGCAAGCTACGGTGCTTTCATTAGCGGATAGTTTAAACATTTGAAAAATATACTTAATGTCTGTATTTTATGAACAAAGGAACATAAGGGTTTTCTCATTCAAAATTTCTGGTTGTTTTAAAGATCGGATTCTGAAGCAGACATGCAGTTTTGAAACTTCAAACAACTGGGAATGTAATATTACATTTCAGAGTGCTTTAACTTGTACATAATAGAATAAAGTATAAAAAATTCAGAACAGAAGTCTTTTTTTTTGGTTTCACTTGGGATTATCCTTGTCTGTTTCAACCTGCACACCATTTCATTGAGAATATTATTCACTTCTTCAGAGCAAAGTTGGTTATTCTATTGAAGACGAGGTGCAGAAGAGAACTGAACTGACTCAGGTCTATTTGCTCAAATTTTTCACTGGGTATCAGGGATATAGCTCCAAAGAACAGTCGACGTCAGTCTGTGGAGAAGACTATAGCAATGTGAGCAAAGTGGCAGACAAAATGAATGAAAAAACCAATGCAATCTCCAAAAAAAATGATTTTTAATTATCAAACCTTTTTCCAAACGCTTAATTAAAAAGTTATGAAGAGAGGAATTAAAGTTCATATATTCTGTCATTTTATTTAATCACTCTTCTCCACTGATGCCACTTTTAATGCCATAGGGTGCTAAATTGGGCTGTGTAGCGCCCATTGTTTTGGCGCTACATGTCATCTCGATCATCCAAGATGGCGTCTTAGCTGTGCACACACGTTTCCAGTGTGACGTGCACTGGACGCCATCTTGGTATAGGAATTAACGCAGGCGCAAATACCAAACGCCGGCTGCATGTAAAGGAGAAAATGGATACAATCAGTGTGCAACGCTGATTTAAAGTGATAGACACCATTTTGGGACTTAACGCTCAACTCAGCGCACAGTCTTAACTACGGCCATCTGAACATGTCTTAGAGTGCCGAGAGGACCCATACTAGTGCTATTTAAAGGGACCATGCAGGATTTACAGTTAGTGGCTGGATTATTATTTCTGGCTGCCGAGATATTTGTAACAGTTTTTGGAGGTCTCCTATACTTGAATACTAGGACACGGGGACATAGCCTAATATTTAGAGCCAGGACGTGCAGGAGTGAAGTTAGGAAATGCTTCTACACTGCAAAGGGTGGGAGAAGTTTGGAACGCTCTTCTGCAAATGGCAGTTGATGCTAGCTCACTTGAGAATGTTAAATCTGAGATTGATAAATTTCTGTGAACCAAGGGTATTTTTTTTTTATTCGTTTATGGGATGTGGGCGTCGCTGGCGAGGCCGGCATTTATTGCCCATCTCTAATTGCCCTTGAGAAGGTGGTGGTGAGCTGCCTTCTTGAACCGCTGCAGTCCGTGTGGTGAAAGTTCTCCCACAGTGCTATTAGGAAGGGAGTTCCAGGATTTTGACCCAGCGACGATGAAGGAACGGCGATATATTTCCAAGTCGGGATGGTGTGTGACTTGGAGGGGAACGTACAGGTGGTGGTGTTCCCATGTACCTGCTGCTCTTGTCCTTCTAGGTGGTAGAGGTCGCAGGTTTGGGAGGTGCTGTCGAAGAAGCCTTGGCGAGTTGCTGCAGTGCATCCTGTGGATGGTACACACTGCAGCCACTGTGCGCCGGTGGTGAAGGGAGTGAACTTTTACGGTAGTGGATGGGGTGCCAATCAAGCGGGCTGCTTTGTCCTGGATGGTGTCGAGCTTCTTGAGTGTTGTTGGAGCTGCACTCATCCAGGCAAGTGGAGAGTATTCCATCACACTCCTGACTTGTGACTTGTAGATGGTGGAAAGGCTTTGGGGAGTCAGGAGGTGAGTCACTCGCCGCAGAATACCCAGCCTCTGACCTGCTCTCGTAGCCACAGTATTTATATGGCTGGTCCAGTTAAGTTTCTGGTCAATGGTGACTCCCAGGATGTTGATGGTGGGGGATTCGGCAATAGTAATGCCGTTGAATGTCAAGGGGAGGTGGTTAGACTCTCACTTGTTGGAGATGATCATTGCCTGGCACTTGTCTGGCGTGAATGTTACTTGCCACTTATCAGCCCAAGCCTGGATGTTGTCCAGGTCTTGCTGCATGCGGGCTCGGACTGCTTCATTATCTGAGGGGTTGCGAATGGAACTGAACACTGTTAATCATCAGCGAACATCCCCATTTCTGACCTTATGATGGAGGGAAGGTTATTGATGAAGCAGCTGAAGATGGTTGGGCCTAGGACACTGCCTTGTGGAACTGCTGCAGCAATGTCGTGGGGCTGAGATGATTGGCCTCCAACAACCACTAACATCTTCCTTTGTGCTAGGTATGACTCCAGCCACTGGAGAGTTTTCCCCCTGATTCCCATTGATTTCAATTTTACTAGGGCTCCTTGGTGCCACACTTGGTCAAAAGCTGCCTTGATGTCAAGGGCAGTCACTCTCACCTCACCTCTGGAATTCAGCTCTTTTGTCCATGCTTGGATCAAGGCTGTAATGAACTCTGGAGCCGAGTGGTCCTGGCGGAACCCAAACTGGGCATCGATGAGCAGGTTATTGGTGAGTAAGTGCCGCTTGATTGCACTGTCGACGACACCTTCCAACACTTTGCTGATGATTGAGAGTAGGCTGATGGGGCAGTAATTGGCCGGATTGGATTTGTCCTGCTTTTTGTGGACAGGACATACCTGAGCAATTCTCCACATTGTCGGGTAGATGCCAGCATTGTAGCTGTACTGGAACAGCTTGGCTAGAGGTGCAGCTAGTTCTGGAGCACAAGTCTTCAGCACCACAGCTGGGATGTTGTCGGGGCCCATAGCCTTTGCTGTATCCAGTGCACTCAGTCGTTTCTTGATATCACGTGGAGTGAATTGAATTGGCTGAAGACTGGCTTGTGTGATGGTGGGATATCGGGAGGAGGCCGAGATGGATCATCCGCTCGGCACTTCCGGCTGAAGATGGTTGCAAATGCTTCAGCCTTGTCTTTTGCACTCATGTGCTGGACTCCGCCATAGTTGAGGATGGGGATATTTACAGAGCCTCCTCCTCCCATTAGTTGTTTAATTGTCCACCACCATTCACGACTGGATGTGGCAGGACTTCAGAGCTTTGATCTAATCCGTTGGTTGTGGAATCGCTTAGCTCTGTCTATATTATGTTGCTTCCGCTGTTTAGCATATGGGGCTAAGACGGGTATATGGAGTTAGGTCACAGGTCCGCCATGATCTCATTGAATGGCGGAACAGGCTTGAGGGGCTAAATGCCACGGCCACTTGCTGTCTCTTGATATGCGCCACCTTCTCCTGCAAGAAAGCGGGACACGTTTCTGGGTGATGTGCCTGTCACGGTTGAATAGCTGCCACTGTGTGTGGCCTGTGAGTTGTGGTGGGCAGCTTGCGACAGCGGTAATGTGTAAGGGTGAGAGGAAGCAACTGATTGGAATAGTTGAGTACTGGTTGAAAGAGTTTGTTGGTATGTGGGTGATGGAGGTGTAGTGTGTGGAGCAGTGGATGCGGCTAGTGGTGCAGTTGGTAGGAGAGGCCACTTGACAGTTGACCTCACTCACCTTGACCACTCGTGTCAAAGCATTGAACTTCTTCCTGCACTGCATCCATGTTCGTGGTGCTGTGCGCCTTTTGCCCATATGTCTGGTGGGCCTCTTGCCACCCCCCCCCAACCCACCCCCTGTGGATATAGGATGTCCCTCCTTCTGTCCACCACTAGTAGTGCATCATCAGAGAACCTTGCTGCACATACTCTTGCAGGCCTGGTACAAATTCAGATCGGTAGATTGGTGAGGTCTGGCATGCAGATTGGAGGATGTGGGATTTCGTGGTGAGCAACCTTTATTCACTGTTTTAACATAACTCATCAGTTTGCAAACATAGGGACGGGACCTGCATCTGTGTCTTACGTGTACGATGTCTGATCTCTGTTCAGACTCCGTGCAGACGCGGAATGTTATTTTTAGCAAAAAACCGGTACTGGCTACCTTTAAGAGATTTTAAGAGTTGTCCCCCTTTAAGAGATTGGGGCTCCCCCTGCTGGTGGAAAGTGCACATTTACTTGAATCGACGTACAAGACCTGGATTTCAACGCAGCTTGCAGGTGAGTACTGAGGTCGGACAAAGTTCTCTTCCTGCCTGTGCAGGGGTCATTGGGCACGGGTTAGTAGTTGATCACGCTACCTACGCCCAATAATAGGCCCTATCGAATTTTAACCCCACACTTCCTCATTCAGCTCAAAGGGCAGAATTGTCCGGCTGTGAACTTCATGGCTAATGCCAGTGGGACTCTGATTTGTCCAGTAAGAAGTTTGTTTCTGATGGATAGAACAAGCCTGTTACTTTCCTTTCCCTATGAGATTACAGTGCAAAGTATCTGCTAGCCCATTCAAGAGCTACCGAAACATATGTATATGGATTAATTGAGTCTGACAGTCAAAACTGGGATGTTAACTCAGACCCTCTCCAGTAGTAATCATCCCTCCATTATTAGAATAATCAAAGCACTGGAGTTTGAATATTAGATAAATATGGTGCCACATGGTCATAAAATGGGCTTGAAAGTTATAATTCAGTGAAACAGAAATAGTTGTGTGACAGACTTTCAAAATTAAAAATGTTTACACTCAAAATAAATTTTAATCCCTTTATCATTTTACATTTTTGCATTTTTTGTTTAGAATATTAATTTTAATTTTACAAAGTTCAATTCATAGCTTTGCCAATAGCCTTACACAGAAGAACACTCATCTGTTACAAACTAGTACAGTCTATTATATTTCTTCTGTTTGTTGTTCTGGTCTGACGTTGCCTTGAAAACAATTTTAACAATTTTCCACCTCCTAGTTGTGGTGTTTATTTTAGTTTAAGATGTATTTGGGTAGATTTATTGAATGAAAGAAAATACGCTGGACCTCAATCTGATTCTTTGTAAGGGGATCAGCCTAAATGGAAAGCCACTTATCAAATAAATACTCAGATCCAGCTGTGGTATAAAGAACTGTGCTGTGAAGGCAGGGACACATCCCTCCACCTGTTTTCAAAATTGCTCATCCGTCTTGTATTAATAGACAGTGCACTTTATCATTAACTTAATGAGATTCACATACTTATTCACAATAGTGTGCCTACATAGAATCATAGCATCATACAGCACAAAAGGAGGCCATTCCGCCCATCGTGCCTGTGCCGGCTCTCCGAAGGAGCTAGCAATTAGTTCCAATCCCCCGCTCTTTCCCCAGAGCCCTGCAAATTTTTCCTTTTTAAGTAGAGATCTAATTCCCTTTTGAAAGTTGCTATTGAATCTGCTTCCACCACCCAAGAAAAGCCTAGTTTTCACTCCTTAATGCATAGAATTGTTCCCGGAAGCTTTGTCAGTCCAATGATCATGGCCAAGGTGGCAGAAATAACCTGGAACACGATGGCTCAGGTTTCCTGCATTTTTTTCACCTTGGGCTTTGGGCCAGACAAGAACATGAAATGTAGCAGGGAGCCAATCCGCTGGCTCCCCAGCCTCTGCCAACACTTGCAGGACTTTCCACCCGAAATGAAAGTGGATATTTTTGGCTGGCCATATTCAAATGACAGCTTAATGACAGGAATACATCATCCATTGTATTTACCTCAGTAATACAGGGTGTTGAATTCCTGACATTCAGCAGTGCTAAGGAGGCAGGGGGCGGGGGGAGGGAAATTAAACATTTAACAGGCTGCATTGCCTACTGCAGTCAATTGCAGAGCGATTGATTCTACCCCTATTCCAGATGGACTAAGCTGCAGAGCCTGCCAAAATGATGTAGATGACTTAAGGCAGCAGAGCAGTCAGGGGTTCATCATTCTCATGTCGGCCAAAATCCCACCACATGAATGACGCATCCCAATTCCTGCAAAAGCGGGAATATCTAGGCTTAGATACCCAGTCAAAAACAAGGACACGAGCAATGTACACCATGATTTACGCCTTGGGAATCCTTTCATGTCACATTCAGGCCATTGGGAGGGTAATTTTACCAGACTGCGCTACCATCGGGTGCCTCATCCTCCTGCAGCGTAAATTAGACCAAGCACTGCACACAATTTTCTGACCATTCATGAGGCAGGATTTCAATGCCCAGGCATTACTATCTTCTTAGAAACACCTCACCTTAATAGTTCAGCAATCAATAACATTGAAATTGTCTATTTTGCTCTCTGCCAGTTTGTATATTTTAACATTCCACTTTAGTTGCTACAGCCAAAAGAAAATGTTTACTTTTGACCTAATGAAGTTCTGAACAAAGGCATAGAATTAAACCAAAGAGAATCCATCCACGATAGTCACCCGTCACTTAATACACTGATAGGGCTGGCTATTTACATGCATCAAAACTGACCAAACACACAGCTGTCCGAACCTCTTTTTTAAATGGACCTATCTAAATTTAAATGACATAAAAGACAGAATCTCCTTATTTTTTCACAGTTCCTTTAACCTCTAGGCTACTGGGGAGCTTCTCTTCACTTCCCATTTCACCTGCCATTCCCAGCCAAGAAAGCATCCAGTCTCAACCATACACAACCCAACCACTAAGAGGTGTGGCCATTTGTTTTCAAAGCTTGCTCATTCAGAACTTTACACACTGATTTTAAAAATATGAAATAGCAATGATTGATGTTTTTATCTTGATATGTTCCATAAATTATGCTGTAGCACAGGGTTTTAAAAAACCTAAAATATTATTGCTGGCATTAGTACTGGTACAAAATTCCTGTTTGTCAGGAAGAAGATTGTCTGGTCACATATAGCCATAGATAGTAGAGTTCTATATGGATATGAATAAATGTTTGTTGATATGGCCTAGTAACTGAAATACTAGAGACTCTTGATTATGAGAGTCAAGTTATTCCAGAGACTGCAGAGCCAGTTCCCTATGGTCATTGCCATGTAGGTATATCATGGCCTGCACATGTAGTTGACGGTATAATGTGGGGGGCAGGCTGTCCAGTACTGGTGCCGTCTTATATCCCTGCGATGTCTTCTCTCATCTTTAGCTGTGAAGTACAATTAGTGGTGCTTCAAACCAACTCCCATCATTAATTTTAACTTAAATTGTAAACTGCCATGAAATAAAAACAACTATTATTTACATTGCACCTTTAATATAGTTCAGCCTGAACAAGCAACTGGGTAGGGGGTTGGAATCAGGAGCATAAGTACGGAGTTTTTGGCAGGGGCTGAATAAGATGGCTTCCACCTTTGTAAAGTTGATGTTGCACAGGCAGACAATACAGAGATGGTTATGGAGTGGTAATTGGTGATGTAGAGGGAAAACTGGGTATCATCAGCATACATATGGAAACTGATTGCGTGCTTATATATAATGTTGCTGAGGGGCAAAATGTAAATGAGGAAAAGGAGAGGACCAAGGATGGAACCTTGAGGTACTCTAGGGTGAACATGTGAGGGATGATTGCTGGAGATTTGCTGGCAAATGGGCCAATCAGAGTGAACACCTCCTTCCCTCAGGACAGTCTAACAGAGGTGGACCAGGGAGCAGAGGCATGGGAGTAGGATTCAGTGATCAACCTTTTTGAATGCCCTGGAGAGATCAAGGAAGTTAAGGAGATACAACATTCTAAAAGATGTAATTGGTGTGTTTGACCAGGGTAGTTTCAGTGCTATAGACAGGACAGAGGTGGACTGAAGAGATTCAAACAGATAATTGTGGGAGAGTTAAGGGTCTTAGAGAGCAAAGAGAGGTAACAGATGAGGTAATAGCTGGAGAAGACAGAAGGGTAGAGGGTAGACTTCTCCCAGAACCTTTTAAGTAACCCACAGTTTAGCCCAGCAATAAGCTGTGGGTTACTTAAAAGGTTCTGCCATCAGCAACTTACAGGCTACTGTATGCAGTTTGTTGGTTTTGTCGGTATTTCCAAAAAACATTCTTAAAATATAAATTCAAAAGAATTTTCAGTCTGCAGACATTTGGATTCATTATGAAATGTATGTTCAATTATCATGCACTGGAGTAATGGACATATTACAATAATGTAGTGTAATATTGGGTTAACTAATTCCCTACCTGATCATTTATTCTGGAATTAGTTAACATTAGCCGAGTGACTTTAGAGCTCTGGGGAGTCAGAAAACTGGAAACGAAAATGATTTAAGGCAATTCCTTTGCCTTAATCAAGAAAGTGGAGGCAGACAAATATTTATAAATTCATTCAGATTTAGGGGAAAAGCATTGATTATGGGAGAGAATTTCCGTGGAGTTGTGCTGATCTCCCACTGAAGTTACAGCAGGAGATCAGGAGAATAACTGCATCTAGGTATGGAGATTTGTTTGTTTGTGTCAGTGGCAATATCAGCTTCATACAGAGCAAAATGCAAAGATCATGGAAGCTGATGGTCCATATGAAGGAAGCACAAGTAGGTATTCCAACCGTATCTATAGGAAAATAGAATGCTCCTTTTCCCAATGCAGGCTGGTACTATTTAGTATTTCAGGTTGGCTTTATTTTGAAACATAAATGCAGACTGCAAAACACTGCCAAAAGTGCACCAGGGAAAAAAGCAACACTGTATTCATGTTCCAGTGAGGTGCAGCTCCCTTATTATTGTGATTTTTTTACATGCCGTGCTGTCTTTTATTTTGTGTGTTTTTTTTTAAAACAAGCATAATTGGTATATTTTCTATTAAGTTGAGTGAAAGCTGGAATCCCCATTTCTTGTTCCCATCCAGCAGCACTCACTTAAAGTGACATTTCATGACAAAACCAAGTGATGCCAATACTATGGCAGACTGCAGAAAAAAGATGTGATAGAGGCTTTGTAGGATTAAACAAAGCTGTACTATGTGACTACGTGCCGAATTTCACTCACTTTGGATTTAACAGCTTATTTTTTAAGGTTACAAAGCATTGCTAATCAAGTATATCAATGAAAAAATTTGGTACAGCTTCAGACAAGTCAAGGAGGAAAGTAAAAGAATTCATTTCATTCTTGGTATTAAATATAGAACAATGGCTGTACAGGAACACATTCCAAAGGTGCATGTAATCCCTCATTGGTTATTGGCCAATAAATGAGCAAATCACTACAACTTTGAAATAGGCCAGTTGGGACTCTGAAAACTTTAATAATAGATGTTATAAATTATGAATTTGTGTGGTTGCAATCTATCTATATAAAAGCTGTGAGTTTGACGTCTCCAAAGCGCACAAAGCTCCAAAGTTCTCAGCAACCAATCGAAAAATATTTTTCGACCTTATATAAGATCCATCACATCTGGGAACAAATGAGGAAGAAAGTATCAGAAGACAATTACAGGGGAAAAAATCTGGAAAATTCTTCTCCTACCCCCTTAGGTTAAACTAGTCCAGATTACCACTCTGGTGTTGATCAATGTTATACGGTAGCTACCTCTGGTACGAGGTGATCTCCGCCCCAGCCAGAAGATGCAAAGGATGAGTTGTAATGTTGTGCAAAGGATTGGCATGGTTAAGGGGTAGATGTGGAACAGGGAACACTTTGTGATCCATCCACCAGATACGTGGTATAGTTGGGTACTTTTTCCTTGAGAGAGCTCTTTATGCACTGTCGTCTTCTCCATCTGGTACCAAATCTTGCAGGCAGTGTGTTGAGCCTGCTTATCACCTGCTGCCATGAATGGTGCATTGATGTCTTCTGGGGAGGGTGCCATGAAATACCAAACTAGGAAACCTCCTTGCACCCACCATTGCAGCTGCTTGTTCATTTATCCATCCCTGAAACAGGGGAGTGGCCTGCTACACTTTTGACTCGCCCACAGTTTTGTGCTTCCTCGTTGCGTTTCCATTGACTTCCCTCCCCCCTTCACCAGCCTTGGGTGAATCTCACAAATAATTGAAATTGATTTCAAAGTTGGATAAAGCTAAAATAAAGATTTATCCCCATATGCAGGCACTAAGCTGTAAATGCACATGTCCCTTTAAATTGAACCTTAAAGGCCAAAAATTTCACTTGCCCCACAGGGCTGTCTCCCAATCAATGCATGTCTACGCTGAGCCAGTTTGTGCCAGTAATACAGCACAAAAACCTCAATTGCACTGGGAGCAGAATTTCAGAAAGTAGATTCAGTAGCAACACCGTAATCATTTGATTGCCCTGATTAGGATCATTTTTTTCCTCTGATGAATAATGGACAGTAAGAAGTTTCTATTATCATACTGGATCAAAATACAAGACTAATTGCACTTTGTTAATATGAACAATTGCATAAATTGTTTACCGGTAAAGAACGTTGTTAAAGAAAGATGTCTTGTTTATTGAACAGCAGTATTGGACCTGAGTTCATTCACGTAGTTAATACCACCTCTAGAGTACACTTTAATCCCTTTCTCATACCACCTCGCAAACTTTCTATTTTATATAGATCTAAGTTCTGAGTTGAGAGACACATATAAATATTTGAATTTAATTATAATGATATTTACGGTAGGCTTCAATGCTAAACCCATCATCTTACCAGAGAGATCTGCTGTCATCCCACTTGATGGACTTAAAGGATGTGTGTGAGTAAGAACCTTATGTTGCAACCTGTTTTCTTTGCCCCCAAAAGGATGGCATAGCGTAGGAACATCAGCAACTTCAGTAGCACACAGTGATCCGGTCCCTGGGCAACATGTTGAATCTATGCAATATTACAAACAGCGATGCCCAGTCTTAATTTTAATCAAATAACACCTTTCTACTCTCCTAAACGTTCCAAATGGTCAGTGCCATTGCACGAGGCATAAAGTGGTACATTTTCCTCTTTTCTCAAGAATGGATGAAACATTCATTATTACAACTAAAATTAAACATTGCAGTAAAGTACAGTAAAAAAAAGTCAAGATGAATTTGTAATCATGATCCTTTTAATGCTTTCAAGCAGTTAAAAAGCTGATTAAGTCAGTATAATTGTTGAAACATTTGTTAATATCATTGTGAAGGGTCCAATATTTATGTAGAATGGTTCAATCAAGATTGAAAAAAAATACAATCGAGTAACCAAACATGGGACGTTTTGTTTACCGCTGTAATAGAGCAATGTGACTACATTGAGTGACTAATTCAGTAGAGGAGCTGATGTCTCTGATGATGAATTTGTTATACATAGGGCATGCTGGGAGGTCCACCATTAATTGGTCAATTTGGTTAACTGGCATTCAAATAAATGGCTTCTGATGGTGCGAATCTCTCAACGGGCAGGTGTAGCATCAGTAACTCATGTATTCCACCAAGTGGCAGCATTCACTGCCAAGCTCACCTTGAACAAGGTTGGTGTGAATAATACAATTTTCTACTATAAGGTCAGTTTCCCCGAAAAAAGCCAAGACCAAATAAAACAACCTTGCAACACTCTAGCTCATGACATTTAATGCTGGAATAGACTGTTGTCTTGACATTTGGGGCAGTAATTTCACATGACAAGGTTTGTTGGTTTTAGATGACTATTTTCAGAAATTAGCTGAATGTTTACAGTAAGCCACTTGTTCTGTGTCAGTTCTAAAATATCAAAAAGATCACCATCACAGATAACTAACCAAATCCAATGTTTTTATATTGATTTTCCACAAACTTCCTCACATAACCATCAGCACTTAGAAGAACATAAGAACATAAGAAATAGGAACAGGTGTAGGCCATACGGTGCCTCGAGCCTGCTCCGCCTTCAATCAGATCATGGCTGATCTTCTACCTCAATTCCACTTTCCCGACCTATCCCCATATCCCTTGATTCCCTTAGTGTCCAAAAATCTATCGATCTCAATCTTGAATATACTCAACGACTGAGCGTCCACAGCCCTCTGGGATAGAGAATTCCAAAGATTCACAACCCTCTGAGTGAAGAAATTCATCCTGATCTCAGTCCTTAATGGCCGACCTGTTATCTTGAGACTATGACCTCTAGTTCTAAACTCACCAGCCAGGAGAAACCACCTCTCAGCATCTACCCTGTCAAGCCCTCTAAGAATTTTAAATGGTTCACTGAGATCACCTCTCATTCTTCTAAACTCCACAGGGTATAGGCTCATTCTATTCAATCTCTCCTCATAGGACAACCCTCTCATCCCAGGAATCAATCCAATGAACCTTTGTTGCACCCCCTCTAAGGCAAGTATATCCTTACTTAGGTAAGGAGACTAAAACTGTACACAGTACTCCAGGGTGTGGTCTCACCAGAGCCCTGTATAATTGCAGCAAGACTTCCTTACTCTTATATTCCAACCCCCTTGCAATAAAGACTAACATGCCATTTGTCTTCCTAATTGCTTGCTGTACCTGCGTGTTAACTTTCTCTGATTTGTGTACGAGGATACCCAAATACCTGTGAATACCAACATTTCTTAGTCTCTCACCTTTTAAAAAATATTCTGCTTTTCTATGCTTCCTACCAAAGGGGATAATTTTACATTTCCTCACATTATATTTCATCTGCCACTTCGCTCACTCACTTAACCTGTCTATATCCCTTTGCAGCCTCTTTGCGTCCTCCTCACAGCTTATATTGTAAACAGCTGAGGTCGAAGCACTGATCCTTGCGGCACCCCACTAGTTACAACCTGCCAACCCAAAAATGACCCGTTTATTCCTATTCTCTGTTTTCTGTCTGTTAATCAATCCTCAATCCATGTTAATAAATTACCCCCAATCCCATGAGCCCCAATCCTATGTAACAACCTCTTGTGTGGCACCTTATCGAATGTCTTTTGAACATCCAAATATTCTACATCCAATGGTTCCCCCTTATCTACCCTGCTAGTTACATCCTCAAAAAACTAATAGATTTGTCAAGTACGATTTCCCTTTCATAAAACCATTTTGACTCTGCTTAATCATATTATGATTTTCTAAGTGTTCTGTTACTACATCCTTAATAATAGATTCTAGCATTTTCCCAACTACTGATGTCAGGCTAACTAGCTATAGGTCCCTGTTTTCTCTCTCCCTCCTTTCTTGAATAGCAGGGTTACATTTGCTACTTGCCAATCCACGGGGACCGTTCTAGAATCTAGGGAATTCTGGAAGATCAAAACCAATGCATCCACTATCTCTGAAGCCAACTCTTTTAAAACCCTAGGATGTAGGCCATCAGGTAAGTCCAGGGGATTTGTCGGCTTTTAGTCCCATTAGTTTCTCAAGTACTTTTTCTTTACTAATCTTAATTACTTTAATTTCCTCACTCTCATTAGACCCTTAGTTCCCCACTATTTCTGGTATTTTTTTGTGTCTTCCACTGTGAAGACAGATATAAAATATTTATTTAACGTCTCTGCCATTTCCTTATTCCCCATTATAATATCTCCTGTTTCTGCCTCTAAGGGACCCAAGTTTACTTTTGCTAATCTCTTCCTTTTTACATACTTGTAGAAGCTCTTACAATCTGTTTTTATATTTCTTGCTAATTTACTTTCATATTCAATTTTCTCCCTCTTTATCAATTTCTTGATCATCCTTTGCTGATTTCTAAAACCCTCCCAATCCTCAGGCTTACTACTCTTATTGGCAACATTGTAAGCCTCTGTTTTTAATCTAATACTATCCTTAACTTCTTTAGTTGGGCACGGTTGGATCACTTTTCCCATGGAGTTTTTATTCCTCAAGGGAATGTATATTCGTTGAGAATTATGAATTATTTTTTTAAATGTTCACCATTGCTTATCTACCTTATATCTTTTAAGCCAATTCGCCCGTCATACCTACATAATTGGCTTTGTTTAAATTTAAGAGCCTAGTTTCGGATTTAACCACATCACTCTCAAATTCAATATGAAATTCTATCATATTATGATCACTCTGCCCCAAAGGATCCTTAACTATAAGATTACTAATTAACCCTGTCTCATTACATAATACTAGATCTAAAATAACCTGTTCCCAATTGGTTCCTCTACACATTGTTCTCGAAAACTATCTCAAATGCATTCCATGAACTTGTCCTCCAAACTACTTTTGCCAATTTGGTTTGCCCAGTCTATATGAAGATTAAAGTCCCCCATGATTATTGCATTACCCTTGTTACATGCTTCTCTAATTTTCTGATTTATATTCCACCTAGAACTGTAAGAAACCAGGCTGATTGAAGAAGAAATTAAAAATGTTCACCTCTACCAAACATAGAATTTGTTAGTAAAGTCAGTAGGTAAGAAACAAGAAAAGACTTGCACTTACTGATCAGCCACTTTAATTAATATAATGCAGCTGTCGATCATATGAACATGACCAAGTCAGAAGGAAGTGCAGGGAACTTCCTGTACTTGACTACAGATAATATCAGTACATCTCCTTCCGCAAAAGAAAATAAACATTTAAATAAGAACACTTCTACAATGATAAAAGCTACATCAAACCGTTCCCGTATTATAGGATTAGTATAAAGTCGCTGATCGATAAAATCACTGTTGGGTGGTTTTCGCACTACTCTGCCATTCCTTCTCATTACGGTAACAGGCTTGCTATTTGTAGGATTGGTGGGAGCCTTTTCCTTTAAAGGTTCCAGTTGCTTCGCTGACTCACAGTTTAGTTGACTATTGGGCATGACCTTTTCTTATGGTGTGTTCAGGTGATGTGGTCGTAGTTTATTTATTGTAGATGTGCTGGGTGACTTCACTGGTGTTATGGAGTAAATAACCTGATTTTCAGGTGTCCACAAATAATGGGTCTGTTTTCCACAAGTGTTGCCAGTTCCTCCTAACCACCTTCCCATCTTCAGTTTTAACACTGTAGAATCAAATATCCATTTGTGCTACATCCATTTCCCTTCTCCTAGTCACTGAATTGTTGGAAAGTTGAGGGAGAGGAATGTGGGTCCCCTGGAAAATACAGGCCAAATAGAAAAACCATAAAGTCCTTCATTTTTGTGTTTCACTCTGTTGATGGGAAACCATGGGCACCAATTTAACATTGAAAAATGGGTGGGTTGGGGACTGGGAGGCATTCAAAATCGCAACCATTTCAGACGCACCCCCAACCCGCCTCCAATCTGCTATTTTCTAGTTTTCACCGGGACGGGACGAGGGGCGGGCGACCAACCTGCTCCCAGGAGGTGGGTTGGTCAATAAAACCTTTCAGGGAGGCTGCGGGCCTCCATTTTTGCAGATTTTGCAACTTCAACCCCTGGGGGCCGGGATTCCTGGGCCTTCTCCTTCACGCCACGTTAAAGGAGGTGAGAAGGCCCGAAACTGCAGGTAAGTGCCTTTCAGGCAGAGCTTGTGGGCCTGCTTCCCCCAGGCCCAACAAGCCTGCCTGCAATGACCCCCAATAATCGCGGAACCTCCCCCAAGATCTCCGACCCCTCCACAAGGATCGCAGCCCCCCCATGATGACCCACGATCTCCCCCCCATATCGATCGCGGACCCCCGTGATGTCCCCCGATCCTAACACCGCCCCCCACCATGACTGACTCCACCCCCAACCCCATACCCATCGGTGCACCCCATGCCCACCTATTCCCATCAATGCCCCATGCCCATATGTGCCCCATGCCCATCAGTGCCCCATGCCCAGTGTCCCATGCCCACCCATGCTCATCAGTGCCCCATACCCAGTGTTTCTTGCCCACTCATGCTTCCCCCCCCCCCCACCAGCATCCATACAATCTAAAACTTACCTGAAGACTTATCTGAACACATCCTCTCCCTGGCTGTTCTCCTGTCCGACTGAGACCAGCTGTCAATCAGGCTGGCCAGTTGGACGGCAAACCGACAAAAAAAATAAAAGACATCCTTACGTCAAAATTGTAAGAACGTCCGGGAAACCCGTACTTCCGGGTTTCCTGTCTCAATTTGGCCCCTTTCCCGGCTCGGGGTCAAAATCATGGTTATGTTTAGCAGAAGAAAGCCACTAAAATTGGTATCAAGGGCGATCTTCATTTGTTGAAAATGAGGAGGCCCCCTGTTTATACCCTATTCCAAACACACAGTTGTAAGCGGTACCTGTGCTGGAAATGCCTTTACCTGCAGGGTCCTGTTACCAGCAAGTAAAGTTATTGGAAAATCCACCCCGACAGGTTTAGATGTTCCTCCCAGCCAAAATACACCAGTGGCGAGAGATTGCAGTGGCGGTTTATTTATATTAACAGATGGCTATTCTTATTGTGGCCCACATAAATGTGGCCGTACAAATTTCCATTAGTCTCTGCAATTTTTGTAAACAAAATCTAATCAGGAGGATTATATTTGCACATTGTAGAAATCTTGTCTGTTCAGCTTGTGAGCTTGGGGGAGATCTGTTGCTGAACCAGGATTGCCTGTAGGTGAATGATGATATTACATAATTCTGTGGGCCATATCATGAATCCTGATTAACTCAACTATCTTAACATTTTATGCTTCCATCAGGACTTCTTTGATGAGCAGTTTTGTCAAGGTTTCTATTACAGTCCTTTTTGTATCATTGACTCACAATTCATTCTAAAGGAAAAACACTCAACAAAAACATAACTATGAATACATGTTTAAAATGTGCAGTTGCTGTCTCTCTAGGTGGAAGCTGGCAGTAGATTAATGAGACTTAGGGCTGGTTAGCAACAGAAAAGGGGCCAAAAATTGGGCAGTGAGACCAACCATCACCTCTCTACCCTCACTTACCACTGTCCCTGTCAAGAACGTTGCTGGCCAGCCCTTCCATCGCCTGCTGCTTAAAAACAGCTAGCGAGGAGGTGGGGCCCAGGTTAATACACATGACTGCAGTCCGCAATATGTTGTTGACTCAATGCCCTCAGGGCAACAAATATTGCCTTGCCAGTGTAATCCTTATCCCAACAACAAATAATAATGTGTCAGCCCATAGCCTTTGCTCCTCTGATTCTGATTCCTGCTCACTTCCTGTTCCACCTTCTCTTCGAAACAAGATGAATCTTCAGACATTACACATGCCATTGAAATGAATGGAGAAAAAATCTGGGGCATGGTTGAATTCCATATCCAATTAGAGGGTGAGAAGGTTGATTCTCAAACAAGCGTACTGAGCTTGAATAAAGGAGACTATGATGGTATGAGAGCGGAATTGATTAAAGTGGACTGGGAAAATAGATTAAAGGGTAAGACGGTACATGAGCAGTGGTGTTCATTTAGGGAGTTATTTTACAACTTTCAAAATAAATATATTCCACTGAGGAAAAAAGGGTGTAAAAGAAATGACAGCCACCCGTGGCTAAGTAAAGAAATCAAGGATAGTATCCGACTAAAAACAAGGACATATAAGGTAGCCAAACTTAGTGGGAGGATAGAAGATTGGGAATTCTTCAAAAGACAGCAAAAAGTAACTAAAGGATTGATTAAGAAAGGGAAGTTAGATTATGAAAAGAAATTAGCAAAAAATATAAAAACAGATAGCAAGAGTTTCTATAGTTATATAAAAAGAAAAAGGGTGGCTAAGGCAAACATAGGTCCCTTAGAGGATGAGACCGGGAAATTAATGGTGGGAAACATGGAGATGGCAAAAATGCTGAACAAATATTTTGTTTCAGTCTTTACAGTAGAGGACACTAAGAATATCCCAACACTGGACAAACAGGGGACTCTCGGGGGGGAGGAGCTAAATACGATTAAAATCACTCAAGAGATGGTACTCAGTAAAATAATGGGACTCAAGGCGGATAAATCCCCTGGACCTGATGGCTTCCATCCTAGGGTCTTGAGGGAAGTGGCAGTAGGGATTGTGGATGCTTTGGTGATAGTTTTCCAAAATTCCCTGGACTCAGGAGAGGTCCCGGCAGATTGGAAAACTGCTAATGTAACACCGTTATTTAAAAAGGGTAGTAGGCAGAAGGCTGGAAATTATAGGCCAGTTAGCTTAACATCTGTGGTGGGTAAAATTTTGGAGTCTATTATTAAGGAGACAGTAACGGAACATTTAGATAAGCATAATTTAATAGGACAAAGTCAGCATGGCTTTATGAAGGGGAAGTCATGTCTGACAAATTTGCTTGAGTTCTTCGAGGATATAACGTATAGGGTGGATAAAGGGGAACCAGTGGACGTAGTGTATTTAGACTTCCAGAAGGCATTCGACAAGGTGCCACATAAAAGATTATTACTTAAGATAAAAAATCACGGGATTGGGGGTAATATTCTGGCATGGGTGGAGGATTGGTTATCGAACAGGAAGCAGAGAGTTGGGATAAATGGTTCATTTTCGGACTGGCAACCAGTAACCAGTGGTGTTCCACAGGGGTCGGTGCTGGGTCCCCAACTCTTTACAATCTATATTAACGATTTGGAGGAGGGGACCGAGTGCAACATATCAAAATTTGCAGATGATACAAAGATGGGAGGGAAAGTAGAGAGTGAGGAGGACATAAAAAACCTGCAAGGGGATATAGACAGGCTGGGTGAGTGGGCGGAGATTTGGCAGATGCAATATAATATTGGAAAATGTGAGGTTATGCACTTTGGCAGGAAAAATCAGAGAGCAAGTTATTTTCTTAATGGCGAGAGACTGGAAAGTACTGCAGTACAAAGGGATCTGGGGGTCCTAGTGCAAGAAAATCAAAAAGTTGGTATGCAGGTGCAGCAGGTGATCAAGAAAGCCAACGGAATGTTGGCTTTTATTGCTAGGGGGATAGAATATAAAAACAAGGAGGTATTGCTGCAGTTATATAAGGTATTGGTGAGACCGCACCTGGAATACTGCATACAGTTTTGGTCTCCATACTTAAGAAAAGACATACTTGCTCTCGAGGCAGTACAAAGAAGGTTCACTCGGTTAATCCCGGGGATGAGGGGGCGGACATATGAGGAGAGGTTGAGTAGATTGGGACTCTACTCATTGGAGTTCAGAAGAATGAGAGGCGATCTTATTGAAACATATAAGATTGTGAAGGGTCTTGATCGGGTGGATGCAGTAAGGATGTTCCCAAAGATGGGTGAAACTAGAACTAGGGGGCATAATCTTAGAATAAGGGGCTGCTCTTTCAAAACTGAGATGAGGAGAAACTTCTTCACTCAGAGGGTGGTAGGTCTGTGGAATTTGCTGCCCCAGGAAGCTGTGGAAGCTACATCATTAGATAAATTTAAAACAGAAATAGACAGTTTCCTAGAAGTAAAGGGAATTAGGGGTTATGGGGAGCGGGCAGGAAATTGGACATGAAGCTGAGTTCGGATCGGTCAATGCCCTGTGGGTGGCGGAGAGGGCCCAGGGGCTATGTGGCCGGGTCCTGCTCCGACTTCTTGTGTTCTTTAGATTTGTGGTTGGGATCAGATCAGCCATGATCTTATTGAATGGCGGAGCAGGCTCGAGGGGCCGATTGGCCTACTCCTGCTCCAATTTCTTATGTTCTTATGTTCTTATGTTCTTATTTCCTGATATGTGCTCTCGGTGGGTGAGGCTTTGCTTAGGAAGCGCAAAGCACAAAATTTGCCCGTAAATGTTTTTTCTTGAATAGGACAAACAAATGCGCAGAGTGCTGCACGAATTTTACTTGTTATCCATATGCTAATTTCTACAATAGCTTTTTAAAAAAATTTAGATTTGTACTCATATTTCTCTGATAGAAGCACTCTCCACTACACATCCTCCTCCTGTTGGGAGTAATAGATTATCTGGGCTGCCGACCTGTTCATAGACATTGTTATTTTTCCTTTATAATTGGTTGCAGGAAATATGATTCATGGAGGTATGCAAAACCATTTTTCTTCATACTGTGACAGCAAACCTGGAGGGATAAGTTTGGGATGTTACCCTGCTGATGCTGACTGTGGTTCAGAGACAGGTTGTAATAATTACAGGGGCAATTCTGTGATCTGTGCTCTCGTTTAGCAAGACTCCAGGGGATGAGGCTAGCATCACAAAATTATCCATCAGTCTCCACATAGTTCTCCTTTAAGAATAAGAAAAGACTTGCCTTTCATGGCCTCAAGTTCTCCCAAAGCGCTTTACAGCCACTGAATTACTTTTTGAAGTGTAGTCACTGTTGTAATGTAGGAAATATGGCAGCCAATTTGCGCACTGCAAAGTACCACTAACAGCAATGAGATAAATGACCAGATAATCTGTTTTTAGGTGTTGGTTGAGGGGTAAATGTTGGCCAGGACACCAGGGAGAACTCCCCTGCTCTTCGAAATAATCTTTTGTGTCCACCTGAGGGGGCAGACGGGGCCTCGGTTTAACATCTCATCTGAAAGACGGCATCTCTGACAGTTCTTAGGCCAGAAACTACTGATGGTACTCATTAAACAGGAGCATCATCAATTAATACAGTTCGATGTAATCCTCGAGTTGAGTAACACTTGTGGGTGAATAATGCAAGACTCCACTCCTGGGAGAAGAACCACAGGCTGGAGAATTGCATGCCTCCAAGTCATGTAGCTCCAAATTTTCTGGTCATTAAAATGAATGGGCAGAAAATCGGGAGCACTATGAGTCGAGTAGGCTAACTTCTGTGCCTCATTCTCCAACCTGCACTGCCACTGAATCATCTGCGCAGCGGGAGCCCAGTCTTGCGAAATTGACCCTTGGTGTATGTGTAGCCGAGCAGCAGGAGGAAGCTGATTGTGTGCAAGCGTTGAAAAAAAGAGCAGAAAAACTTACTTTGTAGCGATTAGGAAATTTAAAAAAGTCACATTTACATGTCATCAGCCGCTTGCCACAACTGATTGTGATGTTGGTACTGTTTTCCTACACAGTTTCTTCCCTGAGGCCCGCTTCTCCCTCTTGTCAGCCTTACTTGCAAAATATTAAAAAATCTGTTTATCTAACTAGAACAGAATGCTGTGGCCGGATCCCATGAGCAAAACAGATAAAGTTATTTATTGGTGATTGATCAAAGAGAAATCAGAGCAAAGATCAGGTAAGCAACAAATCTGTTCAGACTTGAATGATTAACAAATTTGTTAATTCTGTAGTAACATTCTTTGATATTTTAATATGAGATAAGTTCCAAAGCTGTAACTGAACATTATGCAAGTGAAACGACTTCCATCTATGTTTTGGCATGCATAAACAACACTTTCAAATACAGTCTCTGGTCTGTTATCCTGTAAGAATGTTAATGTGATCTTTCTCACATTATCCTTCCATTATTTAGTTGTGACTCACGGTGAACCATTGCCCCATACGCTCAGTTCCTAAGAAAACAGATATAAATCATTTGGCTTAAAATGAATTCTGTAACATATTTTAGGAAAATTTGACAAGACTGTCCACCTTTCTTAAGAAAATGATCTTTTTGATGTTGAATTTTAATGAAAACCTCATGTGAAAAATAAAATATAATGAAATATCTTTCTTTCACCTGACCTTATTTTCTCCAGAATACCATATATAACGGCACGGAATGGTCATGTGTTTGTTCATGGCCTCCAAATGAACACTCAGGTTTAGCTGAAACTCGCATACACAGGCAACGATCTGCTAGCAGGTCAGATGTGGGTGATGTACTTCAAGTCACTTAGTAGGGAACTCTCTGGGATGAAGGCCCACTGGCTGACTTGGAAGAGGAGGGGATGCAGAGGGATATTCTCTGAGATTAGAGTTTAACCTCATTGTTCTAATAAGAGGATTGTTTTTTTTTTAAACAAGGATCTTTAGTCCCAGCGGTATCGCTGTTAAAGGAAGGGGAGGATCATAGACCTTACTGTGATGAGCTCCCTTAAACACATTACTTGGAATGAGGTTTGATTGTAGTTTTCTTCATTATTTCATCATTTAAGAGTGGACGTATTACATTTCTTAAAATGCTGAAAGCTATAAATAATGTGGGTGTAACTAATTTTCTAAATTGTGACAACAGGCACAAGTCCAAAATTGACAGATCTTATCGTTCTTACTCTCTTTTTTACTTTTGTTTTCTTTTCTACTTCCTTGTCTTGTTTTCCCCGTACTTCTTTCTGAACTGCGACCTTGACTTAGTTTTGCAAAAGTTAACATGTTCTCCATTTGAACCACTGAATAGGTGCAACCCTAAGTTTCATTTTTGAAAAGAACAATCTGTTACTAGGATTAGTCAAGGCCCACAGAATTGCTGAATCTTATTTCCTATCCTGTTTAGATTGTTTTCATAACTCATCCTGAATTTTTGCCAAAAGTTGCATCTCACTTTCATTTATGCCAGGAAATTGTGGTTCCCTCATTTCATGCCCCTTACCACAAATCCAACTACGAAAGGAAGTTTCACTCCTTGAATGTCTGTAGAGCTCTCCAGCTGTATATTAATCAAATGCAACAATTCTGAAAAGCAAGGCAACTGTTTGTCTCATATTGTCCCAAGAACCTAGCAAAACTGCTAATTAAACAGTGGATAGCTGAATGGATGGTAGAAGGTATCATACACTGCTATCATCTTTCTAACAAAGAACCCAGGGGTAGAATGAGAGCCATTCCATCTGTTCATCAGCTATTCCTCGGGCCACTTTCCATCAGACACCTTTTGAGGCGTTTTGTATAGTTGAAATAGTGGAATAATCCCCACACATTTATAAACTCCCTAGACTTAGCCACCTCCTTGGAGCTTACCTTTGACACAGCTGTTCTGTCATCTGGAATTGAAACCACATTGCAGGTATCACCCTCCTCCTAGTTGGTACTGCTTTGGTAAGCTTCTGTAGTATGCGGAGAATTCTGTAGGAAGAATGATAGATTACCTAACTTGATTGAGTCTTCCTTATTCTTGATAGAGGCTTTGAATGTTATTCTTTGAAATCAATGGAATGAAAATCAGACGAGTTCTTTAAGGGGTTGGTGATCCGTTCTGGAATATTACTGTCTAGGTGGTGAAGTTGAAAACTGTGCCCATTGTCTGAACTCGTGAGTGGGTTAAAGCCTTGTAGCTCATGTCGAGGCATTTATTTTGCATTGTAATCTGATTAATGTAGCTTTCCAAAAATGGTAAATGTTTTCTATGCTGTGCATTTCATTTTACATTTTAGCAGACCCCCGACCTTAACAAACCACAACTAACCTGAAGTTAATGTGGAAATAATCACTGCCTTTATATTACACCTGGGTTCCAATTGTAACTTCTGCTTGAATTCACATACTCCATTAAAACCAAAGACAAAATAACTTAAGGCACTTGAGCTGATTGGAATATAACCCTTCACATGAATTGCTTGGTCTTTGGCCTCAAACAGCCAAGATCAAGGAAGTAATCCTATAATCCCTTCATAACTATTTTGTAACATTTCTTTAATTATATTTTATACCTGACAATCTTCTCATGTTCCTTGTTATCCTTTTAGGTTCTGTTTCTGGCCTTTTATTTTTGCAAATTGGGTGGAAAATTGAGTGCAATAATTAAAGAGAAGGGGAAAGAGTCCAAAATAAATTATATTTTTGTTAAAATTAAAAATAATATTGTGTGCTGCAGATTTTTATAAAATAACTATTTCAGAAGTATTTTCTGAACAGGCTGGAATGCTTTCTTACCAGATTTATACTCTGATTTGAATTATGTAGAGGTATCTGAAGGACAATTGCAACTGAATTATACTTGTAAGTGTCAAGAGTTATTGCTGCAGCCAATGTTTATCTAACTATAAGGCTGCTGTTAGAAACTGTGTAGAGTTTACCTGGAGTTTAGAAACATAGCCTAATATTACCCTGTCTCTTCTGAGAAATCAGTTTGTTTTTTGACAGATTTATTTAAGCAGAATTCTCTGGTGGCATTTTCGGTAATGTTTCCTGCCAATTTCCACAAAATCCTGAAACTGTGCTATTTTAATTAAAACAGCACTTCAAAGAAAAATCTCTGGTATTTCTTGAAGAAATATTTGTTTAGAACTTTCCCATTTTGTGTCTTTTATTTCTGCTGGGAAGGGTGGACAATCAGGGGGCCGCAGGCTTCTTTTTGGTTCTCTTCAGTATTAAGGAACGATTCTTCAACACCAGGAGAGAGTCAAGAAGAGCAGGTGATAGAAAGTCGGATTCTTCACGCAACTCCCCACCTCTCCCCCCATGGCACCGGCTTACCTGAAAACAAATGAAGTTGTGTGGCTGGCCATTTCAATAGTAAACAGTTTGGAAACTGGAACCCAGGGATTTAACCACTGATCACACTGGTTCCTTGCTTTGTGGTATTAAAGAAAGAAAAGAAAAAAAAAGACCTTGTTTTGGAAAGCATGATATATTTTAGCCACTCATTATTACAGTATAAATTTTTAGGCTGCAGTTATGCTACGCTAATGGTCTGAGACCTTAAGCTCTAGATATTAAAGCACAGCTGGTAAGATTAGCAGTATACAATGGGCTGTGACTTGCAGCCTTTCTGCCAGGAGAGACCTACACACATATGTACGTGAAACATGCACAGAGCTGCACTCCCCGAGCGGCTGTTTTTAATGTCAGCCAAGAGTGAGCGGCACGTCTGACTTCTCAGAATATTGGGAGGTTTCGCTGAAAAGCTTGAGTGCTTTTTAAAACTGGCTTTGCACTGGACTGGAGGTATACTCCATCCATTTTTAGGGGGCTCTCAAAACTTGGTGTTACTGTGTTTGGGAGTCGAATCAGAACCTGACACCTAACAACCTATACAGCCACTTGTGTGCCAGAATGCACCCAAAACTGCTTCTCATCAATGTGAAAGTAGCAGTATAACTGCAGCCTTTCACCCATATGTCAAACTAACACAAGATTAAGCATTACAAAAAGAAAAGACAAATGGATAGGTGAGAAGAAACATGGATGTCCATAGATTTATGACAAGCTATTTTTTTTTAGCAAATCAAATGACTAAAGAATATCAGGCCAATTCCACCATGGTGAGTTTGAAGAATGGCATTTCACAAGCATACGTCACTGAGCTGGTTAGTGGGCCAAATGCCCAAATTGCAGGGCATGGAATTTTTTTTTGGAACATTTTGGAGGCCTCGCACAGGGCACCTATGAGTCTCATTGTATACCTCCTTAGTTTAATCATAGTTCTGTAAAATTGTCCCATGATGAAATCTGCAATTTTTTGGCTGATCACTCCTTGACCGTGGTTTGCCTATTTAAAATGTGCGTTGCGGTTTTCCTGCTCTGGTCTGCGAAAGTTCGATTATTAAAGGTGTGAGTGACTGCCACTAGCATTGTAAGTTATTCAATTGTGCCCTTTATTTTTCATAGAATCATAGAAAATTTACGCTCAGAAGGAGGCCATTCGGCCCATTGTGTCTGCGCCAGCCGAACATGAGCCACCTAGCATAATCCCACTTTCTAGCACTTGGTCCATAGTCTTGTAGGTTATAGCATTTCAAGTGCACATCAAAGTACTTTATAAATGGGATGAGGGTTTTTGCCTCTACCACCCTTTCAGGCAGTGAGTTCCAGACCCCCACCACCCTCTGGGTGAAAAAACTTTTCCTCAGCTCCCCTCTAATCCTTCTACCAAACACTTTAAATCTATGCCCCCTGGTTATTGACCTCTCTGCTCAAGGAAATATGTCCTTCCTATCCACTCTATCTAGGCTCTTCATAATTTTGTGTACCACAATTAAATCAACCCTCAGCCTCCTCTGTTCCAAAGAAAACAACTCCAGCCCATCCAATCTATCCTCATAGCTAAAATTTTCCAGTCCTGGCATCCTTATAAATCTCCTCTGTACCCTTTCTAGTGTAATTACATCCTTCCTGTAATGTGGCGACCAGAACTGTACACAGTACTCAAACAGTGGCCTAACTAATGTCTTATACAGTTCTAGCATTACCTCCCTGCTCTTATATTCTATGCCTTGGCAAATAAAGGAAAGTATTCCATATGCCGTCTTAACCACCTTATCTACCGATCCTGCTATCTTCAGGGATCTGTGGACATGCATTCCAAGGTCCCTCACTTCCTCTACACATCTCAGTATCCTTCCATTTATTGTGTATTCCCTTGCCTTGTTTACCCTCCCCAAATGCATTACCTCACACTTCTCCGGATTGAATTCCATTTGCCTCTTTTCTGCCCACCTGACCAGTCCATTGATATCCTCCTGCAGTCTAGAGCTTTCCTCCTCACTATCAACCACACGGCCAATTTTTGTACCATCTGCAAACTTCTTAATCATGCCCCGTACATTTAAGTCCAAATCATTAATATATACCACAAAAAGCAAGGGACCTATTACTGAGCCCTGCGGAACCCCACTGGAAACAGCCTTCCAGTCACAAAAACACCCATCGACCAATACCCCTTTCTTCCTGCCACTGGGCCAATTTTGGATCAAACTTGCCACTTTCCCTTGGATCCCATGGGCTTGTACTTTTTTGACCAGTCTGCCTTGTGGAACCTTGTCAAAAGCCTTGCTAAAATCCATGTGGACAACATCAAATACACTAACCTCATCAACCCTCCTTGTTACCTCCTCAAAAAATTCAATCAAGTTAGTCAGACACGACCTTCCCTTAACAAATCCACGCTGACTGTCTTTGATTAATCTGTGCCTTTCTAAATGATGGTTTATCCTGTCCCTCAGAATTGATTCCAATAATTTGCCCACCACCGAGGTTAGGCTAACTGGCCTGTAATTACTCGGTCTATCCCTCTTTCCCTTTTTAAACAACAGTACAATGTTAGCAATCCTCCAATCCTCCGGCACCATGCCTGTATCCAGGGAGGATTGGAAAATAATGATCAGAGCCTTCGCTATTTCCTCCCTTGTTTCTTTTAACAGCTGAGGATACATTTCATCTGGGCCTGATGATTTATCTACTTTCAAAGATGCTAATCCCCTTAATATATCCTCTCTCACTATGTTTATCCCATCCAATACTTCACACTCCTTCTCCTTAACTACAATGTCTGCATCGTCCCTCTCTTTCGTGAAGACAGACGCAAAGTATTCATTAAGAACCAGACTAACATCTTCTGCCTCCACACATAGATTACCTGTTTGGTCTCTAATAAGCCCTACTCTTTCCTTAGTTATCCTCTTGCTCTTAATGTATTGATAAAACATCTTTGGGTTTTCCTTGATTTTACTTGCCAATATTTTTTCATGCCCTCTCTTTGCTTTCCTAATTCTCTTTTTAATTTCACCCCTGCACTTTCTATACTCCTCTAGGCTTTCCTTTTCTGCCTTATCTTACCCTGTATGCTCCTTGACATTCAGGGGGCTCTAGATTTGGCAGTCCCACCCTTTTTCTTTGTGAGAACATGTTTACTCTGAACCTCTTGAATCTCCACCTTGAATGCCTCCCACTGCTCTGACATTGATTTACCTTCAAGTAGCTGTTTCCAGTCCATTTTTGCTAAATCACTTCTCAGCTTAGTAAAATTGGCCTTTCCCCAATTGAGAGCTTTAACTCCTGTTCTATCTTTGTCCTTTTCCATAACTATGCTAAAACAAACTGAATTATGATCACTACCACCAAAATGCTCTCCCACTGATACTCCTTCTACGTGCCTAGTTTAATTTCCTAAAACTAAATCCAGAACTGCCCCCTCTCTTGTTGGGCTTGCTACATACTAGCTAAAAAAGTTCTCCTGAATACAATTTAAGAATTTTGTGCCCTCTATACCCTGCACACTGTTTGTATCCCAGTTAATATTAGGGTAGTTGAATTCCCCTACTATAACTGCCCTATTGTTTTTGCATTTCAGAAATTTGCCTACATATTTGCTCTTCTGTCTCCCTCTGAACTTTTGGGGATCCATAGTATACTCCCAGTAGTGTGACTGCCCCTTTTTTGTTCCTTAGCTCAACCCATATGGCCTCATTTGATGATTCTTCTCACATATCATCCCTCCTCACAGCTGTAATTGTTTCTTTAACCAAAATTGCCACCCCCCTCCTTTTTTATCCCCTTCTCTATCTCGCCTGAAAACCAGGAACGTTGAGCTGCCATTCTTGCCCCTCTTTAAGCCATGCTTCTGTAATAGCTAAGAAATCATACTGCCATGTGTCTTTCTGTGCCTTATTCACTATACTCCTTGCATTGAGGTATAAACTTTAAGTACTGCCAAACTCCTTTGTTGTTTATTTTGTAACCTTTGTTTCCTCTGTCTTCCAAACTCACTTACTAATTTTCTGCCTTCCTTTTCCAGTTTTGCTTCTCTCTCATATAGCTCTTTCTGCATTATTGTTGGAGCATTGCTTTCTGGTGCTGTACTTTTGCATTGCAAGATTCCTTTTGTAGAAAGGCATCTTCTGCCACAGCACTGCTGCCATCAGCAGTTGATTCATTAGCAGTGACCACATTTATCACTTTCCCCACCGAAAGGAGGCAACAATACTTTTCCCAGATAGCAAGCTCCCTTAAAATAGGGAGCTTCATTGGCATACATGTAGCCATCAAGAGCCCTAACAACCATCCCAGGAATATATAAATAGAAAAGGCTTTCATTCCATCAGCATACAGGTGGTGTCAGACCAGAGGAACAAAATAATGCAGGTGAACGCACGATGCCCTGGCAGCAGCCATGATGTCTTCATTTTGTGGTATTTCCCCCTGCCACCACTATTTCAAGAAACAGGCAAACTGGACAGCTGGTTGCTAAAGACCAAGGGTATTTGCTGCATCTCTGGCTAATGACACAATTAATAAACCCCCAAACAGAGGCAACACACTGCTGCAATGAAGGTCATTCCTCTACCCGACTCACAATAAACATTCTGTTTGAACAGATCAGCGGCTACTGCTCTATAATCCTGAACCATGTTCCATATTATCTGTGTCTGCTGTATATTGTATAATTTTGCTATCCAGAGAGGGCAAGCCATTCAGCAAGTGGACCAGGAGTGTCAGCCTGAAGCTGAGGAAGAGGAATGCAAAAAGCTAGGAAGACTGCTGCTTCATTGATTGACAGGACTTTTATTTACATCTGTAAATGTGCCTCTGTGTGAAGAGTCTGATGGTCTTCATTGGGAGATCGTCTATTGTGCAACATGCTTTGCTTGATCACCACTGCCCCCATTACCTTCCCTGCCTGCTACATTAATATATCCCTTCTGAGAATAAATCTGTAAACCATGTTCCAAAGTAGGTATAACCAGTTTAGTTCTCTCCTACAGTTCTGTATATGTGATCTGAATATTTGCTACCCCACTGCATTCCTTTGATAGAGTGTATCGTGTGTGGTATCACCTGCTTAATCTTCTGCTCCTTTTAAGTACTACTGCAGTGGGAGGAGCAAGTGTGGTGGGAACCTGCTGCTCCTCAGTCTGGGCCTCTCGACATGCACTGTGTCTCTTTGTGCTGAGTTCTGAGATGACCCTGCAACTTCTGCTAGCACTTCAAACCCCACGCTGGCTGCTAGCAGTTGCTTCTTTAATTCTCTGAGGAGGCTAGGCTGGGCTGGGCAGATGTGGCTTCATCTCCAAGTATGAGCATCATCATCTGTGCCTCTTCCTACTATGCTTCAGCTACTGGGAGGCCATGAGGATGACCAGACATCTGTGTGGGTGGGAACAGAACTTTGATCACCATTTAGGAGATTTTCTCAAGCAATCCCTCTAGCCTTTGGAAGCAAAAAGTGAGAACGTCTTGTAAATTGGAATCCCAAGTTTCAATAGCTGAAGACACAACATTCATAAGAACATAAGAAATAGGAGCAGGAGTAGGCCATACGGCCCCTCGAGTCTGCTCCACCATTCAAGAAGATCATGGCTGATCTTTTACCTCAACTCTGCTTGCTTGACCTATCCCATATCCCTTGATTCCCTTAGTGTCCAAATATCCATCGATCTCAATCTTGAATATACTCAACGACTGAGCATCCGCAGCCCTTTGGGAAGAGAATTCCAAAGATTCACAACCCTCTGAGTGAAGAAATGTTTTCTCATCTCGGTCCTAAATCTTGAGACTATGACCCCCTAGTTCTAGACTCTCCAGCCAGGGGAAACAGCATCTCAGCATTTACCCTGTCAAGCCCTCTAAGAATTTTATATGTTTCAATGAGATCATCTCTCATTCTTCTAAACTCCAGAGAATATAGGCCCATTCTACTCAATCGCACATCGGACAACCCTGTCATCCCAGGAACCAATCCAGTGAACCTTTGTTGCACCCCCTCAAAGGCAAGTATATCTTTCCTTAGGTAAGGAGACCAAAACTGTACATAGTGCTCCAGGCATGGCCTCACCAGAGCCTTATATAATTGCAGCAAGACCTCCTTACTCTTATACTCCAATGCCCTTGCAATAAAGGCTAACATACCATTCGCCTTCCTAATTGCTTGCTGTACCTGCATGTTAACTTCCTGTGATTTATGTACAAGGACACTCAAATCCCTTTGACTCCCAACATTTCTTAGTCTCTCACCTATTAAAAAGTATTCTGCTTTTCTATTCTTCCTACCAAAGTGGATAATTTCATATTTCCTCACATTATACTCCGTCTGCCACCTTTTTGCACACTCACTTAACCTGTCTATATCCCTTTGCAGCCTCTTTGCATCCTTCTCACAGCTTACTTTCCCACCTAGCTTTATATTGTCAGCAAACTTGGATACATTACACTTGGTCCCCTCATCTAAGTCACTGATATAGATTGTAAACAGCTGAGGCCCAAGCACCAATCCTTGTGGCACCCCACAAATTACAACCTGCAACCCGAAAATAACCCGTTTATTCCTACTCTCTGATTTCTGTCCATTAACCAATCCTCAATCCGTGCTAATATATTACCCCCAACCACATGACCCCTAATTTTGTGTGACAACCTCTTGTCTGGCACCTTATCGAAAGTCTTTTGAAAATCCAAATATAAGATATTCACTGGTTCCCCCTTATCTACCCTGCTAATTTCACTCTCAAAAAACTCTAGTCGATTTGTCAAACATGATTTCCCTTTCATAAAACCACATTGACTCTGCCTAATCATATTATGATTTTCTAAGTGCCCTGTTACTACTTCCTTAATAATAGATTCTAGCATTTTCCCTACTACTGATGTCAGGCTAACTGGCCTATAGTTCCGGTTTCTCTCTCCCTCCTTTCTTGAATAGTGGGGTTATATTTGCTACCTTCCAATCCATGGGGACCGTTCTAAAATCTAGGGAATTCAGGAAGATCAAAACCAATGCGCCCACGATCTCTGCAGCCACCTCTATTAAAACCCTAGGATTCATAAGGGACACTGCTTCTGCACCTTCTACTTTTGTTACTGGGGACATGGCCCCAGAGTTGTCTCTCGCTCCCTAGTGGACAGCAGGTTTCCCATCTGACATGACTGCACAGGTGTCAGAGCTGGACTTATGCAGAGTCTCTGACTTACCATGCAGCAAACTCTGAAGATTCTCAAAGGACTTCTTGAAGCAGTTCTACACATTAATGGCCATCCCTCTATAACCAGCCCTCCATAAGGTAAGAATTCGTGTGCCCTGCAGAAGAAGAATGCCTGGCTCTGGCTCTACCTGCTCATTCACCTTGTTGATACTTCTCTGCAATTACCTTAACTTTCCCTTCTCACTTTTGCTGTATGCTTCACCAAGTACTCCCTCTGGACCCTTTCTTGCTGGTTTCTCCAAGATGGATTATCTGAGCTGGTGGCTGCATGGTCAGGAGAGCATGACAAATAGTCCTTTGATGGCCTGACTTTCTGCTCATCCCTGGTGATGGTGCATCATCTTGCATGGCCACCATACAAAGGGAAATTGATCACGTGTTAACATGGTATGTGTTTGAAATAGGCTCAGAGGCAGCACTCTCACCTCTGATTAGACTATAGTTTCAGGCAGAATTCGTAGTATAGGCACAGACTTAATTTCAGTTGTCAAAATGTGTGCGACCTTACTTTGGCACTCCTCTTTAGGCATAAGAACGTCTTTCTCAGCTGCTCTCATCACCAAATGGATGCTGCACAGTGGCTTATGTAAAATGGTACATCCCAGCCCCAAGTATGACTACCCTCCTCTGTTGGACCTCTTTCAACCAGTGGAACACGGAATGTTTTATCATTGAAGGGAGACAGTTCTGCCCACTTGCCCTTGATGATCTTCCATTCCTGCTGGTCTAGAAGCCACAACAAGAAACACTGTTTAAACGGGGCATCAGCCCTTTAAGAGCTGTTGCTCTCTTCATTTCCTTTCCCCTTTCATTCAAAACACTTTCTGTGCTTGTGGGAAATGTACAATGGGCACATGGTACTTATTTAAATGAGCTGCCCTTGCTGAATCGTTGAGGTCAGTCCGCACATGCAAAAAATTGCACTTATCAGTGATCCTGGCTCTATTTTTGCCACGATCATGGAATCAGCCCTGTAGTGATCACAATCTTTTTTTTAGTTTGTATGGGGGTTAAATTGGATAAGGCCCGATACCGGGCATGGGCATCAATTAGCCCACGCCCGGAGATTCCAACGCAGGCAGCACGTTAAATTTGTGCTGCCTCCTCATGTAAATGATAGCAGCGCAGCATCGAGGCCTACCTGCGATGTTCTCTCCAGCTTCGGCACTTCTCACCAGCTGGGGGGCCCAAATCTCACGTGAGTTGCTCACACCTTTTAAAGGCAGCCTGCACCATATATAAGGTCTAAACGGAGATAAGACGTCGCACATATAAAACAAAGATGCAGGTCCCATCCCTATGTTTACAAACTGTTGAGTTATGCTAAATCATTGAATAAAGGTTGCGCACTACTAAATCCCACATCCTTCACTCTGCATGCCAGACCTCACCAATCTGCCGATCTGAGTTTGTATCAGGCCTGTGAGACAGCATGCACCAAGTTCTGTGCTGATGCACTGGAGACCTTGGTGCAAGAGGTGGGTAGAAGGAGGGGCACCCTATATCCGCAGAGGGCAAGAGGCCCTCCAGACATATGCTCAAGAGGCAGTGGGAGGCATTAGGAGATGAGGTCAATGCCAGGCGCATAGCGCCACCAACATGGATGCAGTGCAGGAGGAAGTTCAATGCTTTGACATGAGTGGTCAAGGTGAGTGAGGTCAACTGTTAAGTGGCATCTCCTACCATCTGCACCACTAGCCACATCCACTGCTCCACGCACTACACCCCCCCATCACCCGGCTACCAACATACTCTTTCAATCAGTACTCAACTCTTCCAATCAGATTATTCCTCTCACCCTCACACATTAACACTGTTTCAAGCCACACACCCATAAGTCACAGGTCACACACACTGGCAGCTAGTCAACCATGACAGGCACATCACCCAAACATCCTGCAGGACATTCACCAACACACGCCCCTCTTGCAGGAGAAAGTGGCGCATAACAGGGGGCAGCATGAGGCAGTAGCATTTAGCCCCTGGAGCCTGTTCCGCCATTCAATGAGATCATGGTTGATCTGTGACCTAAGCCCATATATCCGCTTTAGCCCCATATCCCTTAATACTCTTGGTTAACAAAAATCTATCAATCTCAGGCTTAACAATTGAGCTATCACCAAGTACTGTTTGCAGAAGAGAGTTCCAAACTTCTCCCACCCTTTGCGTTTAGAAGCATTTCCTAGCTTTGCTCCTGCAAGCCCTGGCTCTAAATGTTAGGCTATGTCCTCTAGTCCTAGTATTCAAGTATAGGAAACCTCCGAAAACGGGTACAGATGCACCAGCAGCCAGCAGCAATAATCCAGCAACTAACCTGTAAATCCTGCATGTTCCCTTTAAATAGCGCTGGTAGGGGGGTCCTCCAGGCCGTCTATGACACATTTAGCTGATCGTGGTTAAGACAGTGCATTGGCTGCCGCCTTAAGTGCCAAAATGATGTCTATCCCTTTAAATCAGAGTTGCACACTGATCTAACACATATTCTCCTTACTTTACATGCAGCCGGCATTCGATATCTGGGCCTGCGCTAACCCCTTTTGCCAAGATGGCGTCCAGTGCACATCCATGTGCATTCCGGACGCCATTTTGGAACTTCAGAAGGCTGCGTAGCACCTACACAACGGGCGCGACACTGACAAATTTCTAGCCCTATGGATTTAAGCCAGAATTATTTTACCCGATTACCAAATTTGGGACAAAAGCAGTTACTTTTAGATTACATAAATCAAGCTAATTAGATAACTTTCTCATGGACAGTCTTTGGTCCTTGAATTGGAAAGTGGACAAAGTGAAAATTAGTATAAACAAAAATGACTGCTTGTATTGTAAAATAAAAAACTAATTGATGATAATCTATTGTGAACCAGACCTAGTAATTGCTTTTAAAAACAGAATACTTCTGGTTTGTTTCTGTTACAAGTGTTAGGTAAAACTAATGAATTGATGTAGTAAATCATTCATGAACAGATAACTGTGATGCTTCTCATAAAAGTAACAATTTAGACTAGAAAAAGGAATCAAAAGTGTTTTTGCTTTCAGGAAAACTTACATAAATAGAAAACAAAATAGAGCTGTTCTTTAAAACGTCCAACATTCATTTAAGGTTCAATTAAGCCTTTGGCAAAAGTACAATATGAACTGCAGCTGAGACAGTAAGTGAGATTCATTACTAATTTCTATAAACCAGAGCATCATCATTTCTGGAAAATATAACCACAGCATATTTTGTTTTGCATTGCAGCCAGAAAAATAAAAAATAGGATTAAAGGTTAGCGTTTTATAAACACTTATATTTCTACATTAATAATAACAAATGGCTCTTGAAAGAAGAAAATCATGGCCTAGAAATTCGATGGTGCTGTGCCCATTTTTCAGGTACAAAACAAATGTCTCAGTATCCAACAGGGGGGCCAGCTGCATTCAGGAAAACGTGATCTACATGCGGCCTAACCAACGGTCCTTAAAGGGATCACTGGAGGCTGCCAACAAAAAAGGTACATTATTTTTTTAAAAAGTACTTACCTGAATGTGGAGCCCGTATAAGCAGGAGTGCTCCACCTGGCACCACCACAGTGCCAAAGATCATTGCCGGCCCCCTCTCGGCTCCCTGCCGACCGCTTGCCCCCCTCTCCTAGGACCTGCTTGAAGGCCACAGCCAGTGATGCAGCAGCCCAAAGTTGAAATCCTCTTTGCCGGTGAGCTGCTGGGGAGGCCCAGCAGTTGCTTGCAGCTCACCGGTCTCATGTAAATGTGGGCCGAGGCACTGTATCCACGGGCCTACCCATTCCGGTGCAGGGATCATTCCCTGTGCAGGCTGGTGTGAGCCAATTTCTAGGCCCATGTCTTCAACTGGTCCTAATCTGTTTTGTAACCCCCTAATAACAACATAATTGGCTGGCATGGGGATTGGAAAAATTCACACAGAGTAGCAATGGAAATTTATTTAAAGCTTTAAGTTAAGGCATGTTGTTGGAGCAGACTAATGGGTCTGCCCTGTGTCATAACTAACCTGGGATGCTAACAGTGGGTGTCCAAAAGTGAAAAGTATTCCTTTACTTGGCACTGGAATCCTTCTACTTGATGAATAATCAAAAAAAAATTGGGGGAATAAAGTTGTTAGATATAGTGCAGCATTTTGAAATAACAGAGTATTACCTCAATGCCCAGCCTACCCCACCCACCCTGTGTGGAAGGGTGATTTAACAGTAGTTTCAGGTGGAATTTTGACTTGGTGTCACAATATGCGACAGCTACATGTGACATAGAAGCATTTTTCAGTGCCAGCCACAAAGTTCACACTGAATCATTGTGGACATGGAAGTTTTGGTTTCCAGATTTTTGGATGTAATATTGCAGTGTGAAAACAAAAGGACACATTATCTGTTGCCAACAGGTATTAAAGGGCTAAATCTTTACTGCTACTGAGGTTTGAAGTGCCAGTAAGACCAGGAAATGAAATGATCCTTTCTAGGACGCAGCTTTAGGGTGCATTCACATTACAGCTGTAGTGTCATTGCAAAACAGTCACAGTGTTTATGCGATCTGAGTTCAGCAGCAGGGCCTGACCTGACATTAGAAGGAAGCTAAATGAGTCTCCTTCCAGGAGGTCGTCTCAGTCTGCTTTGCTTTGGAGGCAGTGTAGAGCTTGGTAACCACTTCGTATGGACATTAAACTTGTGAAGTGTGAATGTACCCTTAGATGTCTTGCTTCGGGAGGTTCTGGAAGAAATGCTAGTCCTTAATGGAATGGAGAGGCATTACCCTCTGAAGAGTACCGTGAAAGCAACCTGGATGGTAACAGAAAGGCTGAATGCTGTCTAATCTGTGACCAGATCCTAGGAGCAGGTGAGAAAAACATATGTGCTGGTCTGAAACGTTGCCAAGGTAAGTGTGTTCACACATTACTTTATAATACAATGTTGCCTTATAGTGCATCTTAACAGCAGTTCACGGTAACCTTGATGGAGCGTCACAGAGGGAGAATGCATAGCACTCTGCCTTACTTTCCAAATAAAGGCATGCCATGTTTTAGCTTGTATTGTTGCCATGTCAATGTGTTTGGCCATGAAATGCAGAGAGAAACAATCGAGCATACAGCCAACTGTACCACTGTGCTCTTAAGCACACAATCTAGACTGGTATTTCAGTAAAGTATTGAGGGAGAGCTGCATTGCCAGATGTGCTATCTCTTGGATGAGCTGTTATACCAAGGCCCCGTCTGCCTGTTCAGGGTTGACATAAAAGATCGCATGGCACTATTGAAAGAATAGATAGGAATTGTTTTGGTTTCCTGACCAATATTCCTCCCTCAATCATCACAACCAAGAACAGATTAACTGTTCAATCAACTATCTTGCTCTTTTTTTGAGCCTTATTATGTGCAAAATTGGCTGTCACTATTACCTACATAACGTCAGTGATTGCAGTTCAAAAGTCATTAATTGGTGGTGAAGTGTTTTGGGACATCTTGAGAACGTGATAAGGTGCTCTATAAATTCAAATTCTTTCTTTAGCTAAACTCTGCACTTTTACTTATATAAGATGCCTGGCAGCTTGGGTCCTCATCTGTCACTGGCTGAGACAGACTCTCTTCTCTATTTGTTCCATAGCAATGATCCTTTGCAGGGTAAGGTTGTGTAAGACAAACATTTGGATACCTAGACTGGCCTGTACTGCGTGACTCCTCCGATCCTGCCTTTATTTCTCGAGAACTAGGAAATGGACCGTGGAATACCCATCACACATAGATGGCAGATGGGTTACATCTCTAAGAAGGTTTGAATGGGTGCTGTTGAGAAACCTAACAATACTTTGAAATAAACAATGAAATAACTAGGGCAACATACATCTGATGCACTACCAAGCAGAAGCTCCCTAAAGGAGCAGGAACCAAAGTGGCTGAATGGGCCAACTATCCAGCACCCGTTTTATATGAGCACTGAGCTCTAGTAGCTATGTTTAAGTTCTGAGACTGCACTGTGGGGCAAGGACCTCATTAACATTTTTTTGAGGCCTTAATTGCGTTACACGTGTTTGGTTCATGGGCCCTCGGGGTCATAAACCGTTCCCCATCATTATCCTGCTTTATGTTCACGGCCAGCCTCAGACCTCAGCACCTGATAATACGGGCTGGCTGCCCCGATGCGCGTAAATATGATGGGCACTGAGCATTGTATCATTGGCCCGTATATAACCTGATCCCTAACTCAGCAGAGTGTTTTCACTCCCATTATTGCTGCCGTTCTTAAAGAGCTAATTTAGTGCTGAATTTGAGGCAGTTTGTGCATTAGAAGCCTCTGAATTCTGGCCAGATTCATTTCAAATAAGAAACTTCGCAGATGGTAGAAAAAGTAAAAATACATGTGTGCTGGCATTAAATCCAGATCAAAGAAATGAAAGAACAGTAGCATAGATTTTGTGTATCCATGTGTAGACCTGGTGAGAAATGGGGTGGCAAAATTTATGTCCACCAAAATGAAAGAGGGCTTACCCTGTAAGAACTTTCAGGGTCTGCCTATTTGTAATAGTTTCAGAGAGCTTCCGACCATCATTGGACCTGATGCTGGGTGCTTGCCAGAAAGGAGGTGGGAAACCTTAAAGGGCTGCTGATGAAAGACGGTGAAGGATGGATGTAGCCACTTAATGGTTAGTCGTTTGGGAATGCAGCAATGTGGTGGAATTAGGCCACAGGAGATGATGAAATAGCTGGCTGCGCTGACTGATGCATAGGCCAGTTGTTTCGCACATCTGTGGGTGGCCTGTTGGCTATGATGTGAACCCTAGACTGCAAAAAAGCGGAGCTAAAAGAATTGGTTGCATGGGAAACCTTACCTGCCACGGTCAGTGCCTGTCTTGAAGTGGAGGTGTCCTTGCAGCAAAAAGACACAGCTCGCTAAATGGCTTCCTCCTGATGTGAAGCCCTTGGAGCCAGTTCCCCACAGTCATTAGCAGGTAGGTGTGGCAGGGCCCACAGATGTGGCTGATGACTTTATGCCAGGTGCAGCCAATCCAGTAGTACCTTCTTATGCCCCGCCATGCCTTATTTCATCTTGCAATGCAATGATTGGGATGCTTTCCACGTACTTCGCAGCAGTAAAGTAAAATTGACTTGGCAAAGATTTGGTGTAGTTTCCAGTTAGATAGACTGGCGTACTCCTAGAATGGTGTGAATGTTGATTTGGTAGGAAACACTGTACAGATTCCCCCTTCTTTAAGAATCTTCTTGTTCTGCAAAACTCTTAGAAAATGTTTCTGTACAGTTTTTCCTTGATATTGGCAACAGTGATTCTTTCATCACATAAACATTTTTTCCACGGTCTGATCCACAGCGCATGAAAAATATATTAAACATCACCTGAAAAATAAAATTATAATTCATACTGGGAACAGTACCTGAAAAATTAATATTCGAAATCAATATTTCTCTTCTTCTGTTCCTTCAAATCAGTACTTCAAACAGCTTCTCTTTAAGGCTTAATTATAATGGGTGGAAGTGCCGCTGGGCCCAAACATCGTGGAACAGGCCTGTTCATGACCTTCATTAGCATGCTGCATGCATGATTAATGAGGCTCCCACTTAAAATTAGCAAGAATGATTAGCAAGGGCACACAGCTCCAAAAGAAATATTCGCAAGTGTTTTTTCAACAAGGACTGGTTGAGGCCAGTGGTCATACAATTTCCCAGTGCTCGCCCATTCAAATCCTGCTGGAGATAGCGATACTGCCCAGTGGGATATTCACCTCAGTAATCAAACTCATTGTGCCATTCAAAACCCATTACAGCTGAGAAAGCTGCACATCCCCACAGAGAAACAAGTTGGGCTGGTGGTGGGCTTGCCAACCTCTGAATTCTTAAATTGGCGTGAGGAATAGTCTTTCAAATCATGAGAGTGGAGGCAATTGAGGGCATGGATCAGGAAGATCGTCATGGCATGGTAGCAGTCCAACTAGTGACTTTTACTTCTTGCTCCTTCTTCAAACTCATTCACTCACCAGCATGCAGACACATCTGCCCAGCAGCAGCATGGGACTCAATGTATTGACATTGTTACTGCATGCTCAACCATTTCATGCAGACTCTATGCTATGATCTGTTCTAGTGTGGTGCCTGCCAAAATAACGTACCTGCTACCAAAAAGGCCATGAGCATCTGACACACACTCTAGAGTGTCAGTCATCAGCTCAGATAAATCCACCTGAGGGGGAGGTGGAAATCGTAAGGTGAAACACATCATGCAAGAGAAAAGAAACAAGTCGAGGTGGCTGAAGAGGAGCAGCAATAACCTGAACTGAGGGCCACAGTCACATGTTCCTTTGCTTTATTGGCTACAGATTATTACCTTACAGGGGCTTTCTATAGAGGGCAGCATATTAATGAGCAGAAGTGCCTCAAGCAGTTCTTTGAGAATCTTCAGAGTTCCCTGTATTGTATGTTGGAAAATCTGCAGCAATGTAGCTCCAACACCTGTGCAGTTATGCAAGACAAATTGGAAAACCTACAGTTCAATATGGAGCCAGTTCCTAATGACAGAGGTTTAAAGCACAGATACAATTTCCCTTGTGAACACTGCAGCTATGACTATTGAGACATAGTGCTCCAGCTTACAGGAGGCTCTCACCTCCGGCTTGGAGATGCTGGAGATTGGCTTCAGAGAACCTTGATAGTGGGTTTCACACTCCTAAATGGTGGCCAAGGGTCTGTTATCACACAGATGCCTGGTCATCTGCAAATGATACCCAATAGCTGGGACATGGTAGCAGTAAGCATGGATGAGGCAATTACCTCTCTGGATGATGCTACATCTGCCCAGCCAAGGTGGATTCCTCAAGGAATCAAAGAAGTGACAGTTAGCAGACAAGAATAGCCAGCCAGCACAGGGGTTGAAGTGCTTGAAATAGTTGCTGGGATATGCCATGACCTAGCACAAAGAGGTACAGCACCACAGCCATGTACTGAGGTCCCCTCAAGGAGCTGTGAGCTTCCACAACACTTACTCCTCCCACTGAAACTGCACCTAAAAGGATCACAAAATTAGATAGGAGATGCTCCAAACCAAATATTCTCACCAAAGGCACTTTTCCAGATCATGCAAAATTACTTGGTTGAGTTTGGATAAGACTTGCATTCCATCAATAAATCTACAATATACCTTGGATTGGGTATAAATCAGCTTCCCCATCTCAAAAGCAACCTTGTTTTGCGAATTAAGGAATAAGAGTTTCTAATTGTGAAGTTAAATTTTTTTGCCAAAATCTTGTAGTCCAGGTGGACCTGCGACTGTCTCTTTTAGGGGAATTTCCATAATCAGAGCTTTCGTAAATGAGCTAGGTAAGGTTCCATCTTCCAGTGGATGGATAAACATTCTCAAAAGAAAAGGCATCAAAGCACAGAAAACGTTTTAGTAAAGGATTTCAGAGAATTGGCCAAGTGCCAGGGACTTTTAAATGTTCATTGCTTACATGATCTTTGACACTTCATTTGATTTTTCAATAAACTGATAGCCACGTTCACTGTCAGAATACAAGTCTAGCTGAAGCAACCAACATCAACAACAAAGATCTCACTAGTCAACAAGAGATCCTTCAACCACTAAACAACAAAAGGTGATGAAGAACTTAGCCCTGGGTTCATCAAAACTCTTCAGCAATCATACATTGAGAGAGATATAATAAACATACAAATCTATCAATCTTCATTTATAGAAATCACACTAGGGGGGTTTAATTTTGACTCTTTTTGCCTGGTTTCAATAGGGTGGTAACCGCCTCAAAATGCGGACAGTAGCCTTATTGCCAAGAGTAGAGAAGAGGCCCCTCCAAAGGTAGGTGTTGAATTATTTTTGTGGACCCTGGAGGAACAGGAGTCCACCTCAAATAGTACAGTTCACCTACACCCCCCCCCGCACCCCCCAAAAAAAATCCTTTCATGCACCAACAGCCAGGAAATACCACCCTCATGACCTTGGCACTGTCCGAACATGGTATGAACACCATGCCAGAAGCAACACTCCATTCAAATGAGCTAACATTACATTATTGTGTGAGGTCCGCTCATTTGGGTGCAGGCACACTCACTGCCCGAAGAGCAGCTGTACTGGCACCAGTGCGCTCGGAACTCATTATCGGCCCCATCTGTTCCAATCCAACCTGCCACTTATGGTCAAATTCTTGAACAATTTTATTTTAATATTTGTATATTAGTGTTTAATTTCTGATTCCACACGGCCTTATCACAAAAGTACGTGTCCTCAGGTTCCCTCTGTTTTTTCAGCTTCTTGGTCCAAAGCAATTTCTCAATTCAAACCAAAAATTGGCTTGCTGTCCAGTGCAACATGTCCTCTCCAGCAAGCATAGAACATCCTTAATTATTCCCATACCATGGTCCTCCCTCCAGGAATTAGAATATGAATTCTAATCAGCCAGCCTGGTTCAACCAAATCACAAGGACATTCACTGAAACCTGTCAAAGTCAATTTATGATTTTTTTTTCATTTTTTGCTACTTACATTAGAAACCCAACTAAAACCACTGAATTAAGTTAAATCACTGGGTTCCACTGATAAGATCTCATGGACATGATGTCATAACACTCAGTGCATATTTTGTTGGATCCAATTAATAATGTTGTTATAGCATTCAGTGGTATGCTTCAATTTATCCTATATATTATCTACTTGTCTTTCTGTTTTAAACAGTTGTTTATATCTCAACAATTGTACTAGAGGCCACAGTAGTTGATATGAATCCATGTTTCCCATCAGGCAAAATCTTATACGATAGATGTAGAGAAGATGTTTCCACTTGTGGAGGAGACCAAAACTAGGGATCCTAAATGTAAGATAGTCACTAATAAAGCCAATAGGGAATTCAGGAGAACCTGTTTACCCAGAGAGTGGTTAGAATGTGGAACTCGCTACCACAAGGAGTATTCGAGTCGAATTGCATAGATGCATTTCAGGAGAAGCTAGATAAAAGCATAACGGAGAAAGGAATAGAAGGTTATGCTGATAGAGTTAGATGAAGAGGGGTGGGAGGAGGCTCGTGTGAAACATAAACACTGGCATGGACCAGTTGGGTCGAATGGCCTGTTTCTGTGCTGTGCATTTTATGTAATTCTGTGTCATTCTATATAATAGTAATGTGAATTTTCAGAGATTTACGTTCACCACAGTTTACCAAAAAAAGCCTTAATAATTCTAATTTAAAGAGTTCTTCATCTGTGGATTTTTGTTGTAATCCCAATCTGCCAAGGGCTACACATTGGATGAATGATGGCTGCTATTAAATAGATTGCAGAATATTTTACCAGAGTGAATGAAAGAGTACAAAATTCTCACAGTAAAGTAGCTCCTGGCAATACATCTGCTCTCATTACCTTCACTCATAATGTACTCGAATTAGTAAATTTGGCTGCTGCGAGTAACAAAACAATTAATTTTTCCATTTAATCTTAACAGGAATTCATTGTAAAGTATTTTTGATAGCAAACTATGTGAGAGAGAAAGAGAGAAAGAGAAAGAAAGAAAGTAAAAGAGAAAGAAAGAGAGAAAGAGAGAAAAATTTATTCTGAATGTTTTTAATTCCTAAAACGGAGTGTCAAATAGTGATGAACAAAACAGGCATTTGTCTCAATTTATTTTAGTTGTATAAAAGGTTTTGTAATTTTTTGAACCTGTTTACAAATAAGCTATGCTACTATTGTGAAACATGTGCCTTTATGTCACAGAGATTGACTAAGGGTAACAATAAGATGAAGAAAAGTGTTTTTTCTCCCTGGGCAATGGCAGCACGCCTCCAAACTCTCACACCCCTACTGCTTAATCAGTGTCCTGGTTAATCGTAACCTCTGCATGCACTGGTCTTTTGAGTGTCAAGTTGTTTCTGCTGAACCTGTAAATATTCTCCCATGGGTGTCTGAGCCAGGGTGGATAGGGTTTTATGTAATCTTATTTCCCGCCTAGACCTAAACATCTGGCCCTTTACACCAAAAACAAGCCTCCTATTGCAACATGACTCACTACTGCTGCAGTCAAACTACTGCTGCTTTTCAAAGGCTTCTTTGAAAATATGCAGACAATGGGACTACTTGGAATGAAAAAATGCAGGAACAGTTTCAATTGCTACTTAATTGGCCTTAACAAGCTGTTTGCCTTTTAAGAACTATTTCAGCAAATGCTAACTCTCATTTCCGTGATCTTCACCACTTTTACTGCCTACGTCCAAGAGAGCTGAGCCTAAAGTTCAAGTGGAGAACAGGGCCCCGAGACATCACACACTTCAAGTTCTTTCATTGCTTGGTTACCTGAAAAGAGAAGTTTCTTGAGGTCTTTTGGTACAGTTGATGAAAAGATAACAACTATTAAAATAAACAGTCCAAATGCCTTTGTTAAAATTTCATACCAACATGTTACTGCAATATTATACTGGTGATAGATATGATAATTAATATAATAGGATGAACTCATACTGGGAAAAATTTGAATACAGCAAAAGTTTCCACTTCCAGGGGCACAATTTATTCCTGTGTAAACCTGTTCTGGTGCAGAAATACTATAGTATTTTATTCTGTGGTCAGTTTAAATGCTGCAGTACCTTTAAAAGGGCAATGAGGCAAAGTCTCGGCATGTTGGCACTGAAGGTGTCCAAGCTGGAGTTTTAATCTTGAATTTTGCATCAATGAAAATTAAACCAGATTAAATTTAGCATAATCCTGTTCAATCATGCAATATTTTTGCTTTTAAATAAGTGACTTTCAACTTGCCAAAAAATAACAAGTTGAAAAATGTTTTCCTGCATAGTTTTCAAAATAAAAACAGCAAATCAAACAGGTAGAGAGGATTGATCCCCTTGACTTACAAAGATAGGTCATACCCACATCCTAATACTGCAAGCAAAATGAGAGTTTTGGTGGTCTTTGTTCTAAACTGGATAGCCCCGTGGTGGAGGATAGAATGCTAGATCCTGGTCTTCAGTTGCTTCCAAGCCTTTATTCCCAGAGCTCCACATTACACATTCCACACCCCTCTTTTCTATGGATACAAGAGAGGCCCAATTGATACACACCACCTGAATACAATTAGCACTAATTGATATAAATCACATGGATACAATTAACAGTCTTGAAATTACACTGTGAGATTATAGATGTGAACTTTAATGCAGAGGTCTGAATTCCTTTGCCTGCTATTTTAATAGAGGCATTAATCCATTTATTTTAAAAGGAATTAATGACTCTGATATCTACGGGGAGGCGGGGAGGGTGCGGGTGAGGCCAAAAACGGCCGAAGAACCCGGTAAGGCCGAGGATGTGGAGGTCCTGCTGTTAAGATTGGCATTTTGCAGGTCCGTCTCCTGCCCGACAGCTGGCCAAATGGACAGCCTGGCTGACTGGCGGGAGGGAACACCAGCGGCAGGAGGCAGCAGCTGGGACAGTCCCCGACAATCGGGAGGTGCAGAGGGGGAGGTCGTCAATCGACAGGGGGCGAGGTCAGCAATCGGGTTGGGGGAGGTCGGCATTGGGGCTGGGGTGGGGGGAGGCTGGCGTTTGGGGCTGGTCCAAAGGCTTCCTTGAGGGGCCTGGGGGAAGCACTCCTGCTCCTCCTGGTCCACAAGGAGTGCTGAAAGAGGCACTTACCTTGTGGAGCCGGCAGCTCCCGCCTTCCTTTCACCGACGAGTTTCCCGACCCCTGGGAAACCTGTGCAGCAGCAGTAAATTTCAAATCGGGCTCCCAATTGCACTATGGGAACCTGAAAAAATATTTGATTAAGGGTCCCGCCTCTCCACGGCAGTATACTTGGACACCCCGATATCCGCCACTGTAAAAAAAGGCGGCCATGTGCATGGCGGGTTACAGTCACATTGTGTGTATTTCACTTTGTCACCCTACCCCGACCCTCTCCCGCCCATCGTGAGGGCTTAATATCGAGGCCAATGCCTCTGCTAAAAGAGTGGAGAGAGGAATTTCAAATTAATGTGTTACGCTTTCGTACACTTGTATCCCACAGTGTAATTCCAAGGCTTGTAACTTTTAGTCACGAAAGGCAGATTGATCTGGAATGTTTGTATGAATTTGCACTACTAACCAAAAAATAACCACATGAAACCATTTTGGTGCAAGTTCAATGTTCACATTACCAGCCTGAAAATTATGTTAGTAATTATTAAGGAATAAAACGGAGGTCATTGTTTGCTAAATCATCCTAAAAGTGAAAGTGATTCAATTAGTGGAGTAGATTAATGTATTTCTTACTCTTGTGCCTTGTATTGTGCTTAATCAATAGTGTGAAATTCCTTTTTTTATATAGTTCATCAGACATTCCTGTAGCCATAGCAACATTATAATTTCCCCTTATATTGTGGAAATGGAATTGTTTTGTTCAAAATGACCAGCATCTTTGGGGCCCAAACTTCATTATTGTTTCAGGATCCTAATTTATATCCACAATCCTCTTTCTAAGATGATGATAGAAGATAAAGTGCCACCCTGGAACCTCATCAGGAACATCACAGCAGCTTACATCAAACACTCCACCTGTTGCAAGCACCACCATGGATCCCAGTAGTCTGTGGTATCTAGGAAATGTGTTTGAGGAAAGAGTACCAGATGATGGACCACTCATAAATGAGGAGGAAGAAGTGGACATGGTAAGAAAGGAACAGACATTTCTCCACTGTAACGTCAAGGGATTGGCACCCTATTAAGGGGAGATTTGACAGAGGTGTTCAAAATCATGAATGGTTTTGATAGAGTAAATAAGGAGAATCCGTTTCCAGTGGCAGAAGGGTCGGTAACCAGAGGACACAGATTTAAGATGATCGGCAAAAAAGCCAGAGGCGACATGAGAAAACATTTTTTTATGCAACGAGTTGTAATGATGTGAAATGTACTGCCTGAAAGGATAGTAGAAGCAGATTCACTAGTAACTTTCAAAAGGGAATTGGATAAGTACTCAAAAGAAAAAAATTACAGGGCTGTAGGGATAGAGAAGGGGAATGGGACTAATTGGTTACCTCTTTCAAAGAGTCGGCAAAGGCATGATGGGCCGAATAGTCTACTCCTGTGCTGGACCTACTCTGTTACTATTGGGCCTGCCTTCAGACAAGAGTTAATGGGAGCAAAACGGCTTATGGCATCCTTGGAGTCTGGCATGAACTACCTGCAGTGGCTGGTGGAGAATATGGGGCAGTGCTCTTCTGACATCACTACACTTGGGATCTTCACGGTCATTTGCAGGGCAGCCCAGAGCATAGAAGGATCAAGTGCGGGCCTCGTTCTTCTCATCAACATTGCAACTGCCACAAATGACACCTCCAGCACCCACCTGCAAGAGTCTGTCACTTCCAGATTTGGCAGCCAGAGGGCAGGGTGAGCACAGCTATAAAAGTGGACTTCACCCACCTTGGAGATACGTATCAGATAGACTGCTCTCATGCAGATTGTAGGTCATCCAGTTGGAATACCTGCTTGTCTTGAGATTGTACAGGATTCAATGCAAAGGCTCTGTTAAAGAGTGAAAGTTTCAGCAGAGACTGTACCTTATGCACAGCATATTTAAAAAAAATCAAATTCTCATGTTTTCAAAATATGCAATATATCAGCCATAAGTCAGAAGCATGTAAGTGTACCTAATATTAATCCCTAGTGCCTCTCTGTAAACCTAATCTCACTTTTCACTCCCTCTCTTCTGAGAAAGACTTGTTTCATTCTATTTATCTTCCTTTTTCTCCTCAGCTGCTTCATTTATTTCTTGATCTTAATTTATCTATTACTTTCTTTCTACTTTTTTTTCAGTTCTTGCCTCTGTTTCTATAGAGGCCCCTCGTGTTCTGACTTTAGCCTCATGACCTCCCAGTACAGTTTTATTTCCTTGTCCATCTCTGTGATTCTCAGCTCCAGCCACACAATGTAATGTGCCAGCTCTGGCCTTCTCCCTCCATCTTGCTTTAGTCCATCACTTCAGTAATATGGAAGGATTATACTGTTGCCACATTGCGAGAAAAGTTGCCAATCTTCCTTACTGATACTTCAATATTGCTTTCCATGGATTAAAATCTTTACTCTATTTTTACTGTTAAAATGAGAACCCAGTACATTGTAAGTTTTAAGGACAATTATTTATTTCATTTGTAAGATCTTTGAAACTGTTTTACATAAACAGTGATAATAGATTGGTGAGATAATGGCAGTTTACAAATGAACCCTTTCAGGCTTCCTAGAAATTAATCTTTTTGTCTTCATTTTAAAAAAAAGGAATAACAGCACTGATTCTTTACCCTCACGTTAAAGGAGTTAAGCAGCTGGACTTAATTAGATATTTACACCAAAATTTTAATCATTTCTTTGTCCGAGGATGCCAGGGATGATACTACAGAAAGTCTTTGAATAAACAGCAACCCCGTTCATCTGATTGACACTTGCTGCGTCAAATCCTGTCCGTCTTGTAATGTGCTTGCGACATGATCTCATTTCCCCGTGAGTAAACAAGATGGAGGTGGTCATCCATGATGCTCAGTCTAGCACAGCTGTTGGTGGCGTTGCTGTTGAAAGCTGCAATTTGGAGCACAATACTATAAGGTCTCATCATCGTGTCAGTAAACATTTTAAGTTTTCCAGCTGAGTAAGCCAGCAAATTGGACTAATCGAAGTACAGCTGGCAAGTGTGACCAGTAGGTCAAATATCTTAATGAGGTAGATCATTTTTGATTCTTATGTAAAACGCAAATAGCTATTAAAAACTCTCCCAAGGAAAGCAACATATCTTAGTAAGAATATTTGTTAGGATAAGAATTCTACCTGTCACTCTTGTCCCAATTTTCCAGGTAACCCATTGAATGAAAAATAAAATGCTACAAAAATGACATTAATGTACATGTTCTGTGGATAGAACAATGACAAAAAAACAGATGTACAGAGATATGTTTCATCCCTCAAACAAGAAGCTGTATGCATTTATCAGTAATACGTGTATATTATCAACATCCTATGTGAGATTTAATTTGAGCACTAAATAAAGGTTAATGATGCTTAAGGTAAGTTTAATCTGACTTGACAACCTTAAAGAAAAAAGTTCATGTGCAGGTTAGCAAGCAAATAATCAAGTTCCAGAGCTACGTTTCAGCAACTGGCATCACTGCTATTTATTTGACTTCTTTTCTCAACTATTTAGAAAATGTTTTTTTGCCTTAACTGCCTCGACTTTTGTTTTTGCAATTTTCCCCTTTGCTACAAGGTTCCTTCAAGTTTTGGGGGTGAAATTAGACCTCATTGTGCCCATTTTCCAGGCAGAAAACGGGTGCAAGCAGTCCAATTCAGGGGGTTAACCTCCCGTATCTGAGCGTCCAACGCCATATTTGTTCGTGTCCTTCTGCATCCAATAGATTTCACTTACTAGATCCTGGGACTATTGTCATTGTTTAAAAATTGCATATACTTACAGTTTACTTTGAATTTTATTTTAAATGCTAACATATGCTTACTCATTCACAACGTGTTTTGACTTCTGTATAAATTATGCTGTTTGACTATTTTCATTCGGACAACATCAATACATGACGAGAAGCAGGGTAAACACTGAATAGATCTCATTATTGTTATTTTTATAGTCCAGAATGTGACAAGGAAAGTTATAAGCCCCAGATTTGTGATGTGAGCAAAAGAGAAGGTGTGCCCACCTACTACTGTAGTGGTTATGATGCTAGACTCATAAGCTAGAGGCCTGTCCTAATAATTCAGCAGAATGCAAGTTCAAATGCTACCCTGGCAGTTTGAGAATTTGAATTTAGATTTTTTAAAAATCAAGAGAAAGGCTGGCATCAGCATAAAAGTGACCATGACGCTGTTGTAAAAACCCAACTCATGTCATTTAGTGAAAGAAACCCGCCGTCCTTACCCGATCTGGCCTATATGTAACACTTAACTGCCCTCAGAAGTGGCCTATCAAGCCATTCAGTTGTATCAAACCACTGGACAAGTAGGGGTGGGGCCGGCCTTGCCAGTGACACCCACATCCCAGGAATGAATTTTTTAAAATTCAATTGCAACAGGAAACAACAATACTGGAGGAAAGTCTTGTTGGAAATAAAATATCGATGCAAAAAATTGCCGCCCTCCACAGCAACAAAACTAATGCAAGGAGCACCAGAAAATTCTACAAGCTCAGTACCAACTTTTCCAATAGAAACTTAACTTTAAGAATCCAACTTCAGTAGGCCAGACCAGTGGATTAGTCATGTACCCATTTTATACAGCCAGGGGTTGTATTCATCTGAAGAACATGAAATTTGTTGGGAGGCTAATTACCATAACTTTTGAGGCTGTAATAAGGCGTGTGCTGGCCATCAGTGCAGCCTTCTGCAAGCCGGCCAATTTTTTGGCTGCACACTGTAGCATGGGCCAAGTTCCTAACTCACATCTAACCCTGGGGAGGCTCCTGTTGCCAGCAGAGCCTTGCACCTTTGGGCTAGACGACTCTTTAAAGTCGAGTATCTGTTTTGTTAAGGAAGCCATGGCAAAAGAAATGTTTTAAAATCTTCAAAGATTTGTCATTTTTGGTCATAGTCATGAGCAATGATTTGTATTCCAGTGATGGCAGTAAGAATGGATTGCATTCATAGCTAGAGAATTTCTTCCATTCTATGCTGGGACTTAGAAATGGGGTTGGCCATTGACAAGGAAGCAGGATTGGAGGTTCTGATGACCTTATGCCCGTTAGGATTGATGCAACTGTCGACAGAATTAATGTCCAGTAAAACGCTGGCCTTTTCTCAACCACCACCACTGAAAAGGTTAATTCTCAGGGATAAGACAGCTAGGGCTCCTGGCCAGAGTGGGACAGGATGCCAACTGTTTAGGGAGTAAAATAATCTTTAAATAAAACAAGCAGAGAAAAACACACATTTTTAAAAAAATCAACTTGTAACACAGATGGAATTTCTGCTCACAGTTCCCCCAGTGACAGCCAAAGATAATGACTGTCACCACACATATTATAATGTCGGCACTGAGGCAATAGAGTAAGTGCAGAATGACAAAATAGAGTGCCAAGACAACAGAAGAAAAAAACATCATCTAACAATGCCAAGAAGCCACAGTCAAGAACGCAGATGGATAAGTATGGGTTACATACTTTTCAATGTCACAGATTGATTTCCCTCTATTACACCTCTTCTGTGTCAGTAATTGTATTTATATTAGACAGTAGTTGAGTACATACAACTCCATATGTACAACCTGTAATATAACAGCATAGGTCCAGTCGATAATTCACGTTGATGTGCACCTGAAACTACTTCGCCTTGATGGAAAGTAGCAGCATAAATGAACTCTTAGACAATGGTTACTTTCTACTCAAAGAAGAAAAGGGGAAATAAGTGGCTAGAGTCAGGGGCAGAACCAATGTCGAAGGATTGGAGGGGGGAGGTCGAAGTCCAGATTTGGCCGACTTGGCACAGCAGAGCCATGATGACATCCTCCTTCGCGTCAGGTTCAAAACAGCAACACGATCGTGAGCCTGAATTTAACAGTTAAGTGAGTAAATTATTTGCAGTCAGTTTTGGCTGAGTCCTGATGTTCAAAATTGGCTGGCCTCAAAGTGATTTGGTGGGGGGAGGTGTGGTGGTTATGACTCCCTTGATATGACTCTGCAATAAAATTAATCAGTCCATAATTATATGTCAACGGTAATATATGCGAGAGAAACTTTTTTAATGCACACAACGTTCTGGCATAGAAAGTCCTATTGATATAATTAAATCGATTTCCACCCAGAAAGACAGGAATCAGAAAGATTTGAGGACATTCAACTGACTCTCTGAGTGTACTTGGAGAATACTGTCAGACATGGTCCCTGAATGCCAACCTTTGCAAAACAGAAATGTGCGCCTTCCATCTAAAAAATCAGGCCAAGTAGAAACTTCAGGTAACATGTGATGAAACAATTTTCGAGCACTATGAGTACCCGGTGTACCTTGGGGTCATATTAGACCAAACACTGACACTCAAAGAGCACATGAAGAAGCTGATAAAGGAAGCCAATCATCTCAGCCCCAGGATATTGCTGCAGGAGTTCCTCAGGGCAGTGTCCTAGGCCCAACCATCTTCAGCTGCTTCATCAATAACCTTCCCTCCATCATAAGGTCAGAAATGGGGGTGTTTGCTGATGATTGCACTGTGTTCAGTTCCATTCACAATCCCTCAGATAATGAAGCAGTCCGAGCCTGCATGCAGCAAGACCTGGACAACATCCAGGCTTGGACTGATAAGTGGCAAGTAACATTCGCTCAGACAAGTGCCAGGCAATGACCATCTCCAACAAGAAAGAGTTTAACCACCTCCCCTTGACATTCAACGACATTACCATCACCGAATCGCCCACAATTAACATCCTGAGGATCACCATTGACCAGAAACTTAACTGGACCAGCCACATACATACTGTGGCTCCAGGAACAGGACAGAGGCTGGGTATTCTGCAGCGAGCGACTCACCTCCTGACTCCCCAAAGCCTTTCCACCATCTACAAGGCATAAGTCAGGAGTGTGATGGAATACTCTTCACTTGCCTGGATGAGTGCAGCACCAACAACACTCAAGAAGCTCGACACCAACCAGGACAAAGCAGCCCACTTGATTGGCACCTTATCCACCACCCTAAACATTCACTCCCTTCACCACCGGCGCACTGTGGCTGCAGTGTGCACCATCCACAGGATGCACTGCAGCAACTCGCCAAGGCTTCTTCGACAGCACCTCCCATACCCGTGACCTCTACCACCTAGAAGGACAAGGGCAGCAGGCACATGGGAACAACACCACCTGCACATTCCCCTCCAAATCACACACCATCCTGACTTGGAAATATATCACTGTTCCTTCATCCTTGCTGGGTCAAAATCCTGGAACTCCCTTCCTAATAGCACTGTGGGAGAACCTTCACCACACGGACTACAGCGGTTCAAGAAGGCGGCTCACCACCACCTTCTCAAGGGCAATTAGGGATGGGCAATAAATGCTGGCCTCACCAGCGACGCCCACATCCCATGAACGAATAAAAAGAAAGTGAATTCTGGGACCTGTGTACAACCCAAAACTGGCCAACACAAAATGGGGAGCTGACCCCAAATATTCTGAGCAACCAGTCTTGCCCTGTGTTACTTAGTTGCAGAGTACTGTGTCCCAGTATGGTCATGCTGGAGTCATATACACAATACTGATATTGATGTAGGATCACCACAGGGACTTAGAAACCGACTTCCACACTGTCGGTATACTGCCTCGCGGGTATTGCACTACCATCAGTGAGACAAGATGTCTTCAGTAAAAAGGAGAGATAGAAACACATGTATGATTCTAGACACCAACTGTCTGGACATATTCCATTACCCAAGAGGCTAAAGTCCAGAAAGAGCTTTGTCTTTGAAAATCCCTTATCCCAAAATACCACTGTGGAAGGCTGCTGATGATCTTGGAGAACTTGGTTCCTTCAGAACAACTCCTTCCAGGCACTGACCTCAAACAAAAACACTGGTGTGCCATAAATTGAGTGAGAACTTGGGTGACAAAGACTGGTGACAAAATGACCAAGTGGAACCTGAGAAATGACCATGGATGTGAATGTGGAGAGCCCAGACAAGCAATCGAACACTACCTGATGCAATGCCCCCTGTCAACATCCTGTACTCCAGAGGAACTATTTGATATAAATGACAACACTAGAGCTGGCGATTTTAACCCTACCCATCCAACGGAAATCAGGCGGATGGGCAGTTAAAATCGTCCAGGTTACTTACCCTCGAGCCGCCTGGATCCTGCTGACCCTGGTTTTTACACAGGCTTCGGGGGTGGGGGTGATCCTTCTTTAAATATGCAGATTCGGGTGCAATGATGCCATTGGGCTCTGACTGCAATTGTAACTCAGGCCTTGACAGGGTTGCCGCTGAAGAGTTGGAATCTGCTGGGAAGATGAAGAGTCCCAAATAGATATGTTTTTTTCTTTCCTTTGTGGGGCCTGGAGAAGCAGGAGTGCTCCTCTGGGCCTCACAAGGAAAATTGTGGCATCCACTACCCTGGACTCTTCCCCCACCTCTCCCCTTATGAGCCATTCCTGGTACTCCCTTCCATAGATTCACCTGAGTGCTGGTGGGCGTTCCATGGGCCGTCCAATTTTCCAGTGGGCCAGCAGCTGCTTCCCACCCACTTCCTACTTATTCTAGTAGGAAGTGGGTGGGAAGTGGACCGGTGGCATTTGAATGAGGCTGGGGAGTTTAAATAGCCCAGGCCTGATTTCTGCAGCAGCCGTGTGAGTTTCCAATTCACCTCGACCTCCACCTGCCTAAAACCCGTCTGGAGTTAAAATCGGGACCTAAATTCTGGCTGTGCTTCAGGAGTGACAAGCTATGATGGTGATCTTGCACCTTTTACCTTTCCCAGTATTTTTAAACAGCGGAAATTGGCTGCTGCGTTTCCTATATTACAAGAGTGACTACACTTCAAAAGTACTTCATTGGGTGTAAGGCGCTTTGGGACATCTTGAGGTCGTGAAAGACGCTATAGAAATGCGAGTTCTTTCTTTTCTTTTTATTAGCGACTTCTGTAAATATAGCTGCATATCGACCCTTGACCTTTCTTCTTCCATTGTTCTGCCTTCTTTGTTTTGGACAGTCATATAAAGGGTCTCCCCTGCCTACCCTACACCAGTTCTGACAAAGGGCCTCAATTCAAAACCTTAACCCATTTTTTATCTTTCAAATGCTGACGAATCTTTCATATATTTCCAGCATCTCCTGTTTTTGATTACAAAAATTGTCGTTTTACACTTTAACGTAATATCACAATGGCAGCGCTGGTTTGTATATGCAAACTATTGCTTTTTGTTTTGCAGCCTATTCGTCACAAGGCCATCTGAATGTTTGTAGGTTTTTACATAATAATAGGTTTTTAATAAATGGACGGGATCAAATAGTTTCTAATTTAAAATTTCTAAACAGCTGTGACAGCTGAGTTCCTCGGGCAAATGCATAGATGCCACTGACCATTCCCACAAGATGAATTACTCATTACCCTCTGTTTATCTGCTTATAAAAGGTCCCTGCTCCAAGCAACTGAAACCTCTAATTTACAAAGATTGATCATTTTGCTTGCAGGCTGTTATTTACCAAGTGTCTTGGCTCATCTTTTCCCTTCGTAATTTCATCTTCAGCTAATTTGGGGTATTTCTGCAATTAGGTAGCCAAGTGATACTCAGCCTGCCACTATCTTTTTCAGTCAGATTAAACCATTAAGTGTTTTGTGTCAAATGTTGATTGAAATTTGGCTTATTTCTAAGAAAAGCAGACTGCACTGATAAGCAAATGACAAAAGAAATCAGCCACAGAACTGGGACAGATGAGAGTAAACCCTCACTAACTAAATGGCCCTGAGACACTGTAACCCAGCTGTACAGCTGCACCAACAGGAGTAAACCCTGCACCTTTTATGTTTACATTTGAGAAAGTGTTTGGAGACTTTCGGAACAAAGCATTCTTTCTTTTGGCAGCCAATGAAAGGGCACAATACGGGCATCATGATCTTGAAAACCTTGAAAAAATATGATAAACTCTTAAACTTAAAGTCACCAAACTCTTCTATCCTTTCAAATCTTTGAAGTGTTGCACAAACTTTTGGCATTATAAGCAGTATCACAGTTCAGAATTTTAATCTCCAGTTATGATTTACTTTTTATGTCTGTTCCTTAGAAGCTAAATCAACAGCCCAGCTGCATGTACTGTTTCTCACTGAGCTGGAGGTGCAACATTCTTGTCCTGTAAACCCATGGGAACTAAGGCCTCTAGTGAGCTCCCCTCCTTTGCCCTCTTCTGCTTGGAGCTGCAGGTATCTCCACTTGCTTGCTGCCATTCCTCCTCCTGGTTTTTCAGCCACAATGGCAGACCAACCACCATATTGCCAGAAGGAAGTTGATGCAGAAGCATCAGAAGCAGAAAATCTCTCCCTGCTCCCATAAATAACTTGCCACAAATTTTGCAGTCGGTTACAGCAGCCAACACGGCCAGAGATAAGCATGAGGGCCACTAGCAGTTTAAAACAACAAATTAGGAACTTATCTGATGGCAGCTGAGGGTCCCTTTAAAAATGCTGCTGCAGTATCTGTCCCAACTGTTGCTGCCCAGGATTTGTGGGCATGTTTTACAGTGGGGGAATCCAGCGGTGAGGCCATTCAAAATTGCAATAAGGTCCATCAATAGAACTGTCATTAGCATATACGCATTCGGCACGCACTGGTTTTGGGTGGGTGCCCTGGACAGCTAAAATACCGAGCACACAAAATAATGTTGGGTGCACTTCTGGTGGATGTCAGGCATGCGAGTACCTCAGGCAAAATTCCTAGGTCTTGCCCCCATTTTACCATTGCAAAACGGGTGGGCGTAAGTAGAAAATCGCCCCCATGAAACATAAAGACACTCATTTCTAAAACAGAAAGAAATAAAGATTTTCATGGCTCAAAAGGCAAGGATGGATCAAGGTGTAATGACAACATGTGCAGAGCTAACTGAATAAAGCTCAATAATCACATTAAGATTCAGGGGTAGATGTCCATCTTGGGCGGTAGAGCAAAACAAATCGTTATCGCTTCGGCTGCCTGTTCGACACTAAAGTGGGATATTCGGCTCCATTGAGGTCAATTGGACTAAATTACGGGCAGGGCTTATAACAGGGGGCCCATTTTACATTCCCGCCCAAGACAAATTTCTACCACTTAGTCTATAATCAGTTGTTTTTGCATTTACAAATATTTGAAAGAGCATTTTACTGAAATGATATTGTAATGATCATAGTTAGAACTGTAATATCTGAAGTAATAGAACAGATTTGCTACAATAATGTAAAACTGAATAGAATTACTGGTGAAGACAGGTATCTACACAAAGTTAAATAATGCGACCATCGCATTTGGATTTACATTTTGTGGGAAGTGGATGAATTGTACTGTGGCTCTTTCTTTTTTTAAAGCAATTTCTTCTTAATCCAGCACTTCATCATGAGTTAGCCACGTGTTTTCAACGGTCACCAGTGTGTTGAAGGGACTTTGTCAACCTTGTTGACTTCTCCAGCAGTAATGTTCAAACCACACTGCTGGCCCACAGTGGTAGTTAGTTTGCCTTTAGCACAAGGAATATATTTTGTGATTTACTGTTTTACAAAACTGTAAAATCCACCGTAGAGAATCATGCTGTGGATGCCATTTCTTGCTGTTTGATTCCATTCTACACAGATAGCAAAGTAATTTGAATAGGTCAAGTGGCTTACTTCTAGCAGTTAAGGCCGCAGTTGTCAGTTATTACAGCTGGATTCAGATTCAGTGTCTGAGTTTTTTACCAGTGCAAAATGTTTCCACCAGCAGAAGTTTTTTTAATGCTGGTGGTAGCTAATTTGATAGGGCTAGTTTCCTCAACACCAGTCAAACAGCTTGGAAGACGTCCTTTAAGTATTTCTGATTTATCAGGATATTTCATGCATTGCAGAATGTTTGGCAAAATTGTGAAAATTGAAGCAAAAATTATCATATTGCTAAATGTTCACAGATTAAATGAAATAACACAGAGGGTGCAAATCGTTATCCAATTTCACCTGGGAGAATGTTAGGGACCTCATTTTTGCACATTATTGCTTTTCTTTTAAAAGGTACTTTTCATTATTTTTTCCCCCTAACAGCAAAATGTCAACATGTTTTGAGTTAGATTTAGCTTCAGGAAAAAATAAATTTTTCGGCAAAGTACTCGAGTACTTATTAGGAGTCTGCTGTGTGACAGAAGAGATATGTAGATTTGTACTACTATGACACTATAAGGGAGTGGGGCTAATTGGATAGCTCTTTCAAAGAGCCAGAATAGGCACGATGGGCCGAATGGCTTCCTTCTGTGCTGTACCATATTATGACACTATGATACTATTGTTTGAAATAATGGTTGACATACTGGATGTTTTAAGATGGGATGAAAGGTTCCTGTCAATTTTTAAAGGACGTATAATGAATCATATGAACGTTTATCTGGAAATGATCTGCCTCATGTTGTGTTGGCCTGATGTAAGTTAATTTTACAGCTCTTCCGATTCAGGTCTGATTGCTATAATTTCCATTGCAGAGTCTGACATTTCCATTTCCCTTATATGTCTGTCTCATTCAGTGTCTTGTTGGACTTTAGTGTATAGAAGTATCAGAACTACAAAGTTTTTTCTAACGTGATGAACAAGTCAAAAAGTTTACCAAAATCTGCTATATCACTAACATGACTTCACTTCAATAAAGTGATGAAACTTATTTATGGCCATTAGATTTGAAAATGTTTTCCAAGAATCTCACGTAATTTTCTTAATCCTATCGCCTTAAACATAAATCCATTTATGAACCACGAGGCCTGTTTTGCTGAAATCTGACTTTACCATCTAAGTATAGATGTACCAAAGGTAAAGAGCTCATCTTCAGCTAGTGAAACAGTTTTTCCTCCTCTGTTAAACTACTTACATATAATATATGGATTTCTGATGTGCAGTCAACCATTTTGCAAAGGTCAGTGTGAACAGACATAGCCTCTAATTGTCCCAGTCCTCTCGTTGAGAACAGATCCTTAATTTAATGCCCTTACCATATTTACATTGAACTAGTCCTCCAGTTTGAGCTTTAAGTGCAGTTTCAAACCACTGAGGATAATCACAGGTCACGGGATGCAATAAATAAGATCATGAGATGCATTGTGACAGATACAAAATTGACCGTACTCTGTTTGAAAATCAGGCAGTTGTGTGATATTCTGCCAAAGTTAACATCATAGATCTACATCACATTACTCTCATATCTGCAGCCAACTTCAACAAAAACATGAAGCATTGTTTTTCACAGAAGTGCCATCATCCAAAATGAAGTCTTAAATAGCAGACCAGTTAATTTGAAGGTTCTGGCACCTCAAATGCAAGGCTGACGGTCAAGTTATTAAGAGGAACTTTGATTCAACCAATATTTTTACCACCCAGTATCTTGGATGGAGTACTGCCGGTTACAAAGATTAGTTTAGTACATAATCCAAGAAGGTACTGTCTGTTCCAGAAACTTAGCAATGTTATTGATTAAACCGTTGGTGTCCAAACTCAATAAAAAATTCATAATGTGAGCACCATATTTAAAACAAATTAAAGGATTTTGCGACAAGCAGAGTGTTGATGCAGCAATAGGGTGGTAGAGTTTTAATTACTGGCACTTAGAAAACTGTACTAAACCAAAGCAAACCAACATAAACCGTGTCTACTGGTCGGATATAAACCAAAGTTCAGCTGAACCAGTTTGCTATAAAAATTATGTGAAATCGCAGAAAAAGATGCCAATGGAGAATATATTTGGCTTGATTTTCCTGGGGTCCATAGAAATAAGTGCAACACATAGACAGCACATAAAAATAACACCGTGCCTGAAGTCAGTACCTGTGCCTGGACTTCGTCTTGGGCCTCATTTGCGCCTCTAGGGCATTACTCTGGCAGACAATAAGGCCTCCTATTGGGTGCAGTGATGATGGTCCGGGAAATAAAAGTGGAGCTACAGACTTAAAGAACTGCGCATGCTTAAAGGGGCAGGTGCACCTTGGGAGAGCCTGTGGAGGAAACAGTGAACCTTGAGCCTAGGTGAACTTTGTTCAAGCCCATAAACTGCAAGGAAATATTCTGGAATGCTTCTGCAAACTTATTTGTGCCAGATCATTTTAGTATTGGCAGCTCCAAGGAGGACAAAGTGGGACAAACAGTGTCAAGTCATTCAGAATGCCAATAAAGAGGGCTGGTTGCTTAAGGGTGCTCTACTTTGATGATGAGGCCATTGAGCAGTTGCTACAAGAAAGGTAGCAAAGGAGGGATAAACTATTTTCTCTCCCCATGGAAGGGAGGTCCTGAAGGCAGTGGCACACAGGGCATTGCAAGTGATAGCTGAGACCAACAACAGCGGCACTGTGCCAAGGGCAGGGTTGTAGTGCCAGGAAAAGTTTAATGACCTCACCGGGATTGGGAAAATAACTGCAAATTTTTATCCAAACGTAATATTGTTTTTTGCCCTGTAGCTACGTGCTAGTGTTTCCTGTTACTCATGTTCATTGCTCAGTGATATAACATTTTGTAAACATGGCACAGTTTCATGCCCACTTAGGAAACGCTCCCTGGTCATAAGCTATAGAAGCTGCATGTAAGTGAATGCAAAGAGCAGCAACTTAGCACCACAGTCAAAGGCATGACTACTCATTCTAAATGCAAAGGGAAAAGGATATGCAAATATTTAGAGGTGTCCTGATGCTGCAGATAGTCATGAAAGTGCAATATTTCACTGCACAAGAAGATAGCTTTAAACAAAAAGCAGGCCACAGCTACTGGAGAAGGACTTGCTGCACTTCAGGAAGTGACACCACTTGAAGAATGGGCAATAAAGCTCCAGCAAGGCAACTTGCCGCAGATGGCAGGGGATGGTGAAGCATGTGGGCAAGTTTCTACCGAGGGTTTGTTGTTCTCCTTCCATCCCTCCCAATCCTGGTCAGCGTATCTCTCTCCCCCCTCCCCGTGATTGCACAGAGGCCTGAAAGCATGTAGACTAATCCAGACTATCCCCACAGCAGCAGAGGTGCTGCAGCCTGAAGCTGGCCCATCTGGTGTATGTGCTTAAAGGAATGCAGAGTCATCATAGGTCCTGGAGCCTGGCAGTGATGTACTACTACCATCTTCCTGCCATCTTCCTGCCTCAAGGGAACCACTTTGGTGAAGTACCAAACAAGTTAGCTGAACACAACAAGACAGCCAGGATTAGAATGGGGAAGCACTGGGGTGGAAAGAGATTGGTAATAATTTCTGTGAAATAAGTACAAAGCTTATTCAAAGATCAGGGAGATAAGCTTTCAGTATTATGTGAAATGTTGATAAGAGTGTCTACAGGTCGATAATAGTCTGGTTTCTCAAGGATGCTTTGATTGTCCAGGTTGGTTAGGATGGAGGGAAGATAAGGCTGAGGCTCAAGTGCAGAAATGGTCAGGAGAATGTTTTCACAATTAGGTTTCTCCTGATGGCTCTACCAGGATGAGCTTCACTGCCTTCTGTTCTGTCTGCCTCCTTGTCCAACACGGTAAGCACAGGAGATTCAGGAACCATGGCAACAATGCGTAGCCAAGGTCCTCTAGCAGCCAGCTCCCAAATCCTTGAATTCCTTAAAGAGTGGTGGAATGCAGGATTGACAAATTATAAAAGCGTTGTGTGAGCTGCCAAAGAACCTTAAATTCACTTGCATAATCCCATGCCAGTGATTGCATGCTATCTGCACATTGGTGGATTAGTACCCTCTACAGTTCATGAAAGAGGCAATTCTATCTGTTGCAGGTCTCAGCCACATTTGTGCCATCAATTACACCCTGCACCTTGGCAACCCAGCCAGACAGTAAAAACTAAGGGCACATGCTTGCTGCTCCACGATATCCATTGAAAAGACAATACAGTCATTAACCCTGGAAAACAGCAAAGTGACTTGGTGGATGCAGTTATGGATTAAACACAGGCTGGTGCAGGCTATTCCTTGGCTCTGTGAAAGCCTCCAATGGCAGAAAAGTTAGGTGTCTCCTCTGGTGTTGTCTCATTGCTGTTACATCTAACAGTGCTTCCTGATCATCCTCCTCCTCCATATAACACATGTAAAGGGGATCCCAAATGACTCCCTTCATCCTTCACCTTGCACTGGTGTCCTCCCACCAGCCACAAATAGCAGGATAAAATATTCAAACAAAATATCCCTTTTATTAGCAGCTCAAAGTTCCTGTAACAGAATGGTGGCTTTGCTTTCCTAAATCTGCTGACTCAGGCCTCACACTGCCCCTTCCAACAGCTCTTTAACTTTCCACATCACCCCCCTTTTTATGGGGGCAGCTTGCCCATGATGTGGGCACAGCTTCCTGTGATATCATGAATGCAGCAAAACATTTGGATTTGCATCAATGCGCTTGCCTGAGGCCCTCATCAGCCATGGCAGTGGTACAGGTCTCCATGCATATTCCCAACTGACTGTGCTTCTTCTGTGGGCTTTCCTGGGATACTAGGGCCTATAATTTCCGGTTTTAGAAGATGGGAATTGATACAAGTACTTAACTCCATGCATATCCTATCTGCACTGAACCAATTAATTAATCCTACATGTTGTGAATATGGATATTGTGGAGATCGTCCCTTTACACTGTCAACACAGTGGCGATGCTTCACCTTTGAAATTTGCATGTGCAAAAACACACACACCTCCCTCAGAAAATTGTGATTTAGTTTGAATTATAACTCAATGAGTTATATTAACAACAAAACATTGTCGAGTTAAGTTCCAACTTATACTTGAGGGACATCAGTTCTCCAATGATTTCATACCAATGATGATTAGGTACAATTTACTACCATTTCTACAGTTTTTAAAGAGGTGTTATGAGTGCCAGCTTCATTCTGGTTGTCTGTGCGAAATAAAGCAGCACAAAGCCTCTAACGCAAATGCAATTTTACACCAAACCAATTCATTTTAACCTGACGTGCATCAGAGTTCTTGCTTCCTGAAAATATTTCTGAAACTAAAGATCCGATTCATACTGTCCTCACCAATTTAACTCAGTTCCACATCTGTTTTTCTGAAGGGAAATTTTTAAAAAATATATAAATTATGTCCATTTAGTTAGCAAATATTTCAGATTGTATTCCCGATTGTGTTAAATGAGCATGTCCACGAGAAGCTCAAATTCACCCCTTCAAAATGAGGACTGAAGCTGGTGGGTTCTCTTGTGTTTTTTTTAAAACCTGACCAGACTTCCTTCCATTTTTCAATTGAGTTTCGTAGAATCTACCTGCAGATGTGTAGGCTCTTGTACCCTTCACCAGATTTCCTTGTTTTACACCAAAGACTGAATAATGGTGCCTGAAGGTAGTAACATTCTGGTCCCACCAGTAAAATTAATTGTATGTGTCGCAGTTATATCTCCTTTTGAATGCTCTTGCGTTGTGGAGTGGTAGAATATGAGTTTGCTCGGTGACTCCCCGTTTAGTGGATTACCACTCTCAGCCAAACCTTCTGAAGAGTTATATGTAGGGAGGGAGGGAGGGAGGGAAAAAAGCAAGTCACCCACACCATTTGTATAACTCCCTATTGAGGAACAGTGACAGACTCTTGAGAAAAGGTTTCTTCTCACTCAAGAAATAGCGAGTGGCATGGGGAGGGGGTGGTGGTGGTGGTGGGAGGGGTTACTTTCTTTACATTTCAAGTTTAATAATGTACCAGAAATTGACACATTGCGAGGGATGTACCAGCAAAAGAGTCCAGTTTTGTTAATCCTTTGTGTTTTGCTTGCTGAACCATGCTGGAATCACAAACCGTTCAAAGATCATGTACATAGAACTCTGCAAGTTAACAAAAAAACACATTACCTTGTAGAAAATGGAAGCATGAGTTTCTGGTGTTCTGATAGCAGAAAAAAATCGTTGTGAAACTTATTTTTTGGCACTCAAAACCTTTTAGGTCAGCATTTCAAGAAATAATGCTGAGGATTTAACCAGCAGGCAGTCTCTGACGATTTGGAAAATGTAAATACTTGGAATCTATGAGGCAACCCAAACTAGAGTCCTAAGCATGTTAACCTCATTAATTAGTCTCATAATTAGGCATTAGAGAAAAAAAATCATTGGACTGTCCTGCTGTGAAGATAAGGAAGCTGCAATTACAACATCATGATTACTGAATAAGTACAGCTGTGGCCATGGAAAGGCCGGAGAGCTACAATTACTAAACTCTCTTATTTTTTGCATGACTGTTTCCTGTTTTTTTTTAAACTGGAAGATATTAAATTAGTTGAAACAATAAACAGTTCTAGATCAGTTACTTTTTTTTTGTTCAAATATCAACTTGCATTGAACAAATTTGAGAGTTTGAAAGTCAGGCCAGATTTTGTAATTTATGAAGCTAAACGGCTGTCTCCCTGTTTTTGTACAAAGTCACACGCTGCTGCCATGCTTTTTCTTTCAGATCTGCTTTGTTCTTTCACAATAATCCAACACTATAATTCCACAGAATCATACCCTGGCTTCCATATTCCTTTCTGAATAACACCCCAGAACTCAAAATTGTGCCCTACTCTTATATGTAGTGAAGTTGTTGCTTTGAACAAAGACATCTTCCGCATTAAACATCTAAGAATTATACATACTATTAAATGTTCTGAGATAAGATAGGTTTATAGTAGATTGAGTACAACCTTAGGTTCCCTTATTTTATACTTCTTATTGATACTAATGTTATTGATATTGCAATATCTCTAAATAGGATCAGATACTGTCCGAGAATCACTTCTAAAAGTTATGACTCTTGACTGCATTAGTACTGGGGATAAACTTAAGGATTTCTCATCACCGGTGTGTCTGGATTTACCGGGAGTAATTTTCAACTTAACTCTGGAGAGTAAAACTGGCATTGCAGGTAAGGTGCCTACTATAGCCCAATTTTCCTTTCCGTTGAAATCAACACCTGCTTTACGTTCCAGTGGTAAGTTGGAAATGACCCCCATCTTGTGTGATTGATTGCAGTCGTCCTCTAACTTTGCTCATTCGTCCATTCTCAGCATGTGACTCGGGAGAAGAGAGCAGCAGTCGTGGCTGCCCCAAAGAAGGCCAGATTCGCACCCCCCCCCCCCACCCACCACTGCTGTGGTCCCACATGAAAGAGCCAACAACCAGAGGGAATAAAGAGCAGGAAGGGAGATTCCAGGAAAGCAACCAAACCCGAAATCCAGCCCCGAGACCTCCGCTGAGAACGCAGAGCCGATGGAAAGCGAACTAGGGATGGAAGAAGGATGGATGACACAAGGAAAGAAAAAAAGGATGTCCTGTAGGACCAGCAGCCAGAGGAGCATAGAGTCCCCAACAGACACCAGCGACCACTCCTCGGCTGATGAACAAGGAAAGGGGGGGGGGGGAAATCCCCACCTTCATCAAAGGAAGAGGCAAAATGCGATGGTGACCAGTGACACTGACAATACGCTCCAGCTGCAGGAACCTGGGAGCAGCAACACACAGCTCCAGGGCGCCAGGAGCAGCGACATGACCAGCGCACCCCAACTCCGGAACGTCGGGAGCAGCAACACGTAGATCAAGGTCCCCCAACTCTTGGAAACCGGGAGCAGCACAACAGTTATGGAGAACGAAGCACCAACAACGGCCAAGGAGCCGGACCTGGCCGAGGATCTCACGGATATACCACCCAACATGACCCCGCCGTCGACCCCCGAGCGCAAACCCTCTCCCAACGGAGGACAGGCCTCCTTCCTCAGCCCAAGGACTGTCCAGAAATTTCTGCGCACCACACAAATGCAGATCCTGGACTGAGGGACCCAAATAGATGGTAACATAGAATCTGGACTGATACAATTGTAAGACCTTAATGGTTTGTCCTTTTGTATTTTTAAAATGGATTTAAAAATTGCATCCATAAACGTGCGTAGTATCAAATCGACTACGCGATGTGCCGCGACCCTAAACTTCCCGTCCAGGGTCAAGAGGGATCTGCTGTTCTTGCAGGAGTGCGGGACATCCGTACTGCAGTCGTAATCAATGGATGGGAATCGGAGAGTTTTCCAATCAGATCAGGAGTCAGGCAGGGCTGTCCTCTCTCTGCAGTCTTGTTTGTAAGTTGAATTGAGCCGTTTGCCGCGTCCATCAGGAGGGACGCAGGTATCAGGGGGATGATGATCCCAGGCAGCAGGGGCTTTCAGGTTAAGGCCTCCTTGCACATGGATGATGTCACCATCTTCTCTCCGATCAGCAGTCGGTCCGCACACTGATGGGCATCTGCGACCGTTTCGAGCTGGCCTCGGGGGCCAGAGTGAACCAAAATAAGAGTGAGGCCATGTATTTTGGCAAGTGGGAGACCTGATCCTTTGTCCGCTTCACCGTCAGGTCAGACTACCTGAAGGTTGCTGGGGACCTGATTCGGTGGGCCCCTGGTCTGTACAAAGATCTGGGAGGAACGGATCGCCAAGGTCAAACAGAAGTTTGGTATGTGGGTGGGACGATCCCTCTCCATAACCTGCAGGAACCTGGTGATAAAGTGTGAGGTACTCACGGTGTTGCTCTATGTGGCCAGGGTCTGGCCCATTCCCCAGAATTTCGCCGTCACAGTCACCTGAGCTATTTTCACTTTGTCTGGAGGTCCAAGGTAGAACGAGTCCACAGGGTCACCATGTGCAAGCCCCCAGACAAAGGAGGAGAAGAGCGTCCCCAATGCTGCTCTGATCCTGATGGCCACCTTTGTGTGTGGCTGCCTCAGGATGTATGTAGAACCCCAGTATGCAAACACCAAGTGTCGAGTTTCTACCTTTTTTTTTTATTCGTTCACGGGATGTGGGCGTCGCTGGCAAGGCCGGCATTTATTGCCCATCCCTAATTGCCCTTGAGAAGGTGGTGGTGAGCCGCCTTCTTGAACCGCTGCAGTCCGTGTGGTGACGGTTCTCCCACAGTGCTGTTAGGAAGGGAGTTCCTGTCCAACACACTGAGAAAGCTGGGTCTGGCCACACTAGCTGAGCAGGCGCAGGACGTCCTGTCCAGTTGGACTGTCCCCCCCCACCTGTCCCAGGTGGAGAAGTTCCTGAGGAGGAACCCCTTCGACCACAAGGCTGTCAGAGAGTGGTCGACATGAATCGTTCTGAGAGTCCTGCACGGAAAGGAGAGGGTGGACTCGATCGGGCTTTTCCCCGACAGAACGTCTCATTGCCAGAACTGACCAACAGGCACCAGGATGTAGTCAGGATGGTGGTGAGAAAGGCCCTTCCAGTGCGGTCCTTGCAACACGCACAGAATTTCAGTGCCACCGCGAGCTGCCCTCAAGGCTGTGGCAGGGAGGAGACCATCGTCCACCTCCTGATGGACTGCCCCTTTGCGCAGAGAGTTTGGAGAGAGATGCATTGGTATCTGTTCTCTTTCATTCCCAACGGTTCGGCAACACAGGACATTGTGCTCTACGGGCTGTTCCCCGGGACGCACACCGAGGCAGATATCAACTGTGGCTGGAAGACGATCAACTCAGTGAAGGAGGCTCTTTGGTCTGCGGGAAACCTGCTGGTCTTCCAGCTGAAGGAGCTGTCCAAGGCCAAGTGTTGCCGACTGGCTCACTCCAAGGTCCAGGAGTACGCACTGAAGCGAGGTGCGACCTACGCATAGGCTCGATGGGGTAAGGCCACCGTGTAAGGCCACCCCACCTTGTATTGTACAGAATGTATAGAAAATATGTAATGTGTTTCAAAAATTGTAACAATGAGATATGTATACGACCTGCACTGTATTGCTTTGAACTGTTGTGCTGCTTTTTGTGCCCTTTATTTGAACTGTGTGTAAACCGTGTGTATCTTTAAATTTTATGGAATAAAGTATATTCTGAAATAAAAAAGTGTGTACTACAGACTAATTAGACAATTGGGCAGGGGGAAAAGTTCAACCCATTTTTGCCACAGTTCTTCATTCCCTTTTATACTAGTTCACCATTCAGCATTCTCCCACCCCTCCCTCCCAAGTACTCCAGCTCTCCTCCACTCTCTGCTTTTGAGGTCCACCGCACTATACTACAGGCTCCAGCTTCACTCAACTCCTCCACCTGACCCAACGCTGAGTGTGACAGCCAGTTCCCTACTCAACCAGACCCCGTATAGCTGCTAGCTCCCCACCTGGCTTAACCTAACCCCGAATGTGATAGTCAGCTCCCCCCTGACCTGACTGAACCCCGAGTGTGATAGTCAGCTCCCCGCCTGACCTGACCTAACCCTGAATGTGATAGACAGCTCCCTGCCTGACCTGACCTAACCCTGAGTGTGATAGACAACTCCCTGCCTGACCTGACCTAACCCCGAGTGTGACAGACAGCTCCCCGCCTGACCTGACCTAACCCCAAGTGTGATAGTCAGCTCCCCGCCTGACCTGACCTAACCCCGAGTGTGACAGACAGCTCTCCGCCTGACCTGACCTAACCCCGAGTGTGATAGTCAGCTCCCCGCCTGACCTGACCTAACCCCGAGTGTGATAGTCAGCTCCCCGCCTGACCTGACCTAACCCCGAGTGTGATAGACAGCTCCCTGCCTGACCTGACCTAACCCCGAGTGTGATAGACAGCTCCCCGCCTGACCTGACCTAACCCCGAGTGTGATAGTCAGCTCTCCGCCTGACCTGACCTAACCCCGAGTGAGGTAGACAGCTCTCCGCCTGACCTGACCTAACCCCGAGTGTGGTAGACAGCTCTCCGCCTGACCTGACCTAACCCCGGGTGCGGTAGACAGCTCTCCGCCTGACCTGACCTAACCCCGAGTGTGATAGTCAGCTCCCCGCCTGACCTGACCTAACCCCGAGTGCGGTAGACAGCTCTCCGCCTAACCTGACCGAATCCCGAGTGTGATAGTCAGCTCCCCCCCTGACCTGACCTAATCCCGAGTGTGATAGTCAGCTCCCCCCCTGACCTGACCTAATCCCGAGTGTGATAGTCAGCTCCCCCCCTGACCTGACCTAACCCCGAGTGCGGTAGATAGCTCTCCGCCTAACCTGACCTAATCCCGAGTGTGATAGTCAGCTCCCCCCCTGACCTGACCTAATCCCGAGTGTGGTAGTCAGCTCCCCCCCTAACCTGACCTAACCCCAAGTGTGGTAGTCAGTTCCCTGCCTGACGCAACCTAACCAGACTCTGTAGCTAAATGGAGAGTAAACATTGGATGATCTTATAAATGCTTTCAGCGTGGTAGTATTGTTTATTTCCTTCTCTATTATGATTAGGATTGTCACTACGAAAAGAGGGAAAATTCTGTCTTTATTTTATATGGTTTGTTTTTAAAAAACTAGAGTTAAAATGGGAGCTGCCTTCTTTGCTAGGTTACAAAATTGCAGGGACTCAAACTGTGAGAACATGGATAAATGATAGAATACCCTTTGAAGGCCTTAGGATGTGTCAGCAGGTGAAAATATGCTGTTTAACAAACGACTATTCTCTCTGATTACCAAACCGTTCGGGAAATCCATATTAGAGGTTAGAAATCTGTCTAGGAAAACTTGTTAGCGAAACTGCAATTTTCCAGACATTAAAACTTCACCTCACACGATGCAACAGTTGTTAACCTCTCAACTTAATTGTTTACTTCAAAAAAATGGGCATAACATGAAAGTAGCCCCATGACATAAATCACAACTTTGGCTGTTAAACTTTAGAGTGACTGGAATTTGCATCATTCACATACAAGGTCGCATCTTGGAGATAAACCAGACTGTTGTTCCAAACATCTTGTTGTTTGCCGGAATCTAAGAACCATCGTGAAAAGGGAACATTAACTCCCTGTGGGCTGATTTTAGTTTCATTTGTTTTAAAGTTTTGTGTCATTTTAAATATCTCATTGTAGCTTTTTTATTCTTTTTTATTTTAACTGCAAATACATTACTTAAGTTGTTTTAACCTGAATATGTTGGTCTGATGGAGTCTTATTTTCTGCCTTTAGACAGGATAGGAGAACATGGTGGGTATCCAACATATTCTGCAGTGAGGAAATGTAATACAATTAGGGGTTAATTGTTAAACTTGTACGTACTAACCCATACATGGCATAAATAACCTACCCTCCCAAAAAATGCCTCTGTCTCTTTAACAGCTGCTTACCACTCACAGCTTACCTTTAATGGAATGGAATAATATTAGGTGAACTTCCAAAGATCAGGAAATCATTCATGTCAGCTAAAGGTCCTTATTTGTATGAAGAGTGTGTGTGATATCGAAACATAGGAACAGGAGTAGGCAATTTAGCCCCTCAAGCCTGTTCCGCCATCCATTAGATCACGGCTGATCTGTATCTTAAGTCCAGCTACCACCTTGGTTCCATAACCATTAATAACCTTGCCTAACAAAAATGTATCTATCTCAGATTTGACATTTTCAATTGACCTAGCCTCAACAGCTTTCTGGGGGAGAGAGATTTCCACTACCCTTTGTGTGAAGAAGAGCTTTCTGACATCACCCCTGAACGGCCCAGCTCTAATTTTAAGGTTATGCCCTCTTGTCCTAGACTCCCCCGCCAGAGGAAATTGTTTTTCTCAATTTACCCCATCAAATCCTTTAATCATCTTAAACACCTCAATTAAATGTTTAAATCAAACTCATGTATTTCATGTAAAAGTGGCATACTCCAGTTCAAAGACTGGATGGTAATTCACATGGGGAGGGTGAAACTTTAATCGGGGGCTGGGTGAGATTGTGCAACACTCGGTTTCTCAGTCCCCTACACACCTGATTCATGTAGGTGGAATTGTTCCCACCAGTTGGAAATTTAAATCAAATGATTGTAAGAGGCAAAAACAAGAAATGTACACAGAGGGAGAGTGTGAAAAAAGTTGCAAATACACAGATATACAGTGAGAAAGTATGAAAAGCATACAGAGATAAGGACAGACAGAAAGAGCCAAAAACAAACAGAACGAGAGTGAGTGAGAGAAATAACCCAACTTGGAGGCAAGCAGAGAGATAGTTGTTGGAAGAAATATTTTTTTTAAATAAACAATATTCCTTTAGAGCAACAGCACAAGACATCCAGTATATTTATAAAAGACTATGGCATGGAAAACTTGCACTGTTTATACTGCAGCCTCACCGGCAAGGCCAAACTTCTGCCTGATTGTGAAGTACACCCCTGGAATTCACGGTGTCAGCGCATTACCTTACTCAACAGTAGGCTTGGAGTGTAACTTTTGGGTAACATATCAGTTATATTTCTGGGGAAGGGAGGGTTTAAAATCCTGAAACGACTTAAGGTAGCAGCAGCTTCCCAAAAGCACAGAAGGCAAGTGATGTGTTTTCTCCTCAAGCTTTTCTTGGCAAGAACGTTCAACTGCTGCGACTTCTCACTGAAGGGCGTCTTGTGTTTTCGCAAGATTTCATGAGGTTTAAATAAGGCACTGGAGGATCTCCAGGAAGGGATCAGGTAAGTGGTAGAAGAACAAAGAGGTGAAGCCAGAATTTTTTTGGATGCTGATTAACAGGATGAAATTTGGAGAGACTGTCCACTGGCTCCTGGGGAAGGAGGCCACTGAAGGCAGTTAATGGAGCCGTGTGAAGGGAGGTGGCAATGGGGCCAAGTGCCGCCTCTGTCACCCCTCTGCCATCCAACTCAATTGCATATGCTGCTGGTGAAGGGGTGGGCAGAGAAAATGACCCTTTCCACCTGGATCAGAAACTTCAGCGGAATTAAAATGGGGTGTAAAACCATCGGAAAAGGGTTCCGCCCTAAAAATTGAGGTGCGTTTACATTACTTCCCTATCTCATCAAAAACAGCACAGATTTTCAGCCTCCATAGATAGTAAAATTAAATGCAGGAAGAATGATTTGACATTTAAAGACTATGTTTTCTCTTCAGAGAAGAATAAATATTTATGGTTCTTTCCATTAATGCAGTGGAATTTATACACCCTTGTATATTTTCCAATGTGTGTTAACATGGAAGAGAGCCAATTTCATCACATTTTAATTAAGATTAACGAGAATTTCTACTTACTCTAATCCTTTTGTACAGGTAGACTGACCAAGAGACCTTGCATTTTCTAACATCCACCAAGTGTCTTCATTCTTCAGCTTATCATTAAAGCAGGGGGTGGCATTTGCCTTCCGGGGGTCCCGTGCAAAAGTTCTATTTGGCGCCCTTACATTTTACTAGACAATGACATGGAATACTACCTACTTAATTTGGTATCAAATCCACACACATACGATAAAAAGGCATGTTTGCAATAAGTAATATAAAAATAGTTGACAAAATGATAAGCAAAGGATTAGGAGAGTAGATGACATTGAACGATTTAGATGCTACATAGGTCTGACAGCCAAGAGCAGAAACAAACAAGAGTGTGTTCATACAGTAAGCTAACTGAACAAAGGTTCATTCTTTTCAAGTATTATAGTCGTTGCAGTCAATAAGCCGCCGATGAAGCTGTGAAGTTGCTAATGATCGATAAAGTCACGATCGATTTACTTCAACTCTTAACTTTATCAGTGGATTCGCTCAGGGCCCCTGACTGGCTTGGGGCCCTTTGCACTTGAACTGGTTGCATGGTTTTAAGCCACACCTGCATTAATGATGGTACTGTATATGCTGTCTAATATTTCAGGAATTTATGCTTGATCCTATTTGACCCTGAGTTGAGTTTCCGACCTCAAATCATCTCCATCACCAAGACCGCCTTCTTCTACTTCTACGTAATATTGCTCATCTCCACCCCTACTTCAGCCCATCTGTTGAAATCCTTATCCATGCTTTTGTTACCTCCAGACTCGACTATTCCAATGCTCTTCCATCTTCTACCCTCCATAAACTTAAGTTAATTCAAAACTAAGTTGGCCATATCCTCTCACCTAGCCACATTTACCCATCACCCCTGCACTCGGTGACCTACATTGGCTCCTGGTCACCAACTGCCTCAATTTACAAATTTTCATCCTCATGTTCAAATCGCTCCAGGGTCTCGCCCCTACCTATCTTTGTAACCCCCTACAGCCCTCCGAGAACTCTGCGTTCCTCCAACTCTGACCTCTTGTCCATCCCCCACTTCTTTCACCCCATCATTGGCAGCCATGCCTATAGCTGTCTAGGCCCTAAGCTCTGGAATTGCCTCCCTAAACCTTTGCCTCTCTACCTCTTCCACCTTCTTTAAGGCCCTCCTTAAAACCTACCTCTTTGACCAAGCTTTTGGTCACCTGCTTTAATGTCTCCTTCTTTGCCTCGTTGTCAATTTTTGCTTGATTACACTCCAGCGAAGCTCCTTGGGATGTTTTACTATGTTAAAGGCTCCATATAAAAACCACAACTCGAAATCTTTAAATAGGACAGCACTGAATACTAACCTTAGTACAATTGTTTAAATCAAATGTATATTTCACACAGGCATCAGCTTAAACATTCAGCTTCATTTGTCAGTGGTCTATGCTATTCTGGCTCAAGAAATTAGGCTGGATTTGTACCATCTCTGTTTTAACACTGTCTAAAAACAGCATTGCAATACATTCCACCTCATTAAAATAAAAGACAGCATAACCACGCGCAGCTTGTCTACATTCCTTCTTGGGTGACTGGTATTCCATTTGATTAGATTCGGATTGAAGTAAAATTAAGCTGCATAAAACATTCTTATTCTTTCATTGGACTTTCATTTCTTTCATAGTCATGTAACAGCTTAGTCAGCAAAATTCTGTGCTTCAAATTAATCCATTGCACTGAGCCATACATTATTGAAATCAATGAAGGATGGTCTTAGTGCTTCAGCCTCTTAGCAAACGTATTTGAAGATGAGCTAAATTAAAGCAATTACTTATCTTGTATCTATTAACACCGTGTTAAACAAAAAAGCTCCATCTATCATCAGAAATAATTAATTAAAATGGAACAATCCTACCAGCTAGTAAGTCCTGACAGAATTCCATGTTCTCACATCATTTAAATGTCAAAGTGGAATACACAGCGGCCTTAATCTCTGTTTTAGTAAGGAACCGACACAGTCCTAAACTGCAACCATACAAACACTTCAAATAACCATTTGTACAGTTTGCCATTTTCAAAATTAAAACAAAATACAATATATTATGATCACCATAGTACTTAGTTGCAACAAAATCAGCACTGCACTATTTGATTTAAAAGAAACCTTAATTCTGAAATCTACAGCACAGCAGAACCCCCAGTCCATCCACACCTTGTTAATGCAGCTCCACAATCATTATTGTCACATACGTTAACCCATGTCATACTCAAAGCACTATTGCAATATGTGCGCTTTTACTTATTAAATTTCCAGCAAAGCATCAATGAGAAAAAATGCTTTAAAAGTTTTTAATTTGAGATAAATCTCAGTTAATATTGGGGGTGAATTTCCACAAGGATTCTCCCGCTCGTCTGCTCTAACTTCGATGGAAGAACACGGAAATCCTGGAAAAACGCCATAAACGTTTTAGGCCGCTTTTCTGTGGCACTTCTGCCAAAGTTCAGGTGGACGAGAAGAACTTCATCCTCAATGTTTTTAATTGTTATGATTTAGTGATGACTTCTGTAAAAAATGACAATATTATCAAAATGTTGTTAATATTACGGTGACTGCATTTAGCAAAGAGCGATGAGATATTTGATTGTTATTTCTTACTGTACATCACATTAAGTGCAAGGAGCTGGGAACATATGGGCATGCCTTTTTCACATGCTATTTGTCACCAACATTTTGGTGCCTTTGGATAAGAAATTGGTGACTGTATAGTTGACACAAAAGAAATAGTAACACTGCATTTGACAAGAATCTGACTGTTCACCATTTCATGAACAATGAAGTACCTGACCTCCTACAATGCCTGCTGGAATATCACGGAGATGTGTACTCCAAGTAGAGAGTGCAAGGGCTTAAGCAGTTCAAGAAGGGCAAGGCATCATTGAAGTGTAGTGGAAACTCCCCACGGAACCTGGAAAGACAAATTTATGGATAATGTTAGTTGAGAATTTTGCTTGTCAACTTTTATCATGTGTTTGATGTATGGAATCAAGGCTCTTGATATGTGCATGATGTTTATCTTTTTGAAGACCATACAGTGACTTATTGATAAACTACTCACAGGTGTAACTTGGTGTGTCTTAACATTAAAGTGAAGATTGATGAGTTTGCCAAATTTAAATAAAAAATTATTCCTATCCTTGTGCCAGAATATTTCTGCGGCTTTGCATGGAAAGAAGGTTCTTCACTTTATTTTTCCTCGTTGATTCTGCAGGCCCACTTTGGGCACACCATGTACTAAACTAAATCCGTAATTCTGTACAACCATCTAGGTTCAAACGTGAAGCATAGCTACTGAGACAAGGGCCCCAATATTTACTTGGAGCCAGGAATAGAGTGGGGTGGGGGTGGGGGGTTAATTTTTCAGATGTGAAACCCTGAAGTGAAGTTAGCCGGTCAGATGCTGCAATCTCAACTCAATTGAAAGATTACATTTTTTTCTTCTGGGTTTTGCGTCTCCAAGCTGCGATCTGAAGTCCACTATTTAAAGGGCCAATGCAAAAATGGAATTTGGAGGAGCCAGAGGAATTTAATCTTGGAGCAAGGAGCAAGGCCAGCACCCAGATTCACCAATACTTCCCTTGAAGTACTGCTGGGTGCTGCGAGGAGCAGGAGGGACATAATTTACCCCAACTATGGGAGGAAAGAACCTATTCTGTTACAAAGAAGGCATGGCTGGAGATGGATAAGGAGGTGAACAGCAAGAGCATTGTGGCCCATTGTTGGATGCAGTGCAGGAAGCGCTTTAATGACCTAACTAGGTCAGGAAAAGTGAGTACAGTTGTTGATTCACCTACATCCTGTGCAGCAACACCCCCCCCGCCTCACTCTTTCTTGCCAAGTGTACTCCATCACTCCTCAAACCCACTTAAGTTTCAGCAGCACCCATCATTCACTTTCTATGCACTACCTCACCTCTTCATTTATCAATCCACTGCTGCCACTCACCTCAATCCTGTGCAATGTGATGCATCTGTCTGATAGTCACCCTCACCGAATGCACTGCATCCATCGGGTGAATATGTGACCTTTAGTCACTCGCAGGTCTGTTATTTCAACCCGTGTAGGAGAAGATAGTGCAGCTCACTGATGCAGAAGAGGATGCGTTAGTGGCAAGTTGCACATCTGCATCCCTGTCAATCGGAGATGGAGAGAATGGGAGCTCACAGATGCCTGGTGACATCTTTCACACACATACCAATTTTATTTCATCAATGACTGAACTATGAGAAGCCTGAGTACGGTGATATTGTCGAGATTGTTACTTTGCCAGGACTAATTCATGTGAACTTTCTTTTGTCTTCCAGAGCCTTCATGCGTCCAAGAAGAATCTGCGGAGATGCATGATAACGATTCCTCAGAGAACCTCATTCCTTCTGAGGCTGCACCATCACAAGACATTCAACCATGCACCAGTGCAAATACTCACCCTTCGATGGGTCCTGTTACACATTTAGCTGAGTTTTCACCTGGTGATTCACAATTCACAAGTGAACACGAGCAGACACTGGTGGCAGGAGCAGCTGTGAAGAGTCTGCGTCAGGGGATGCCCTCCCCTCCAAGCTCTGCTCAGCTGGACACAGACACTGAACCCCGGTGGCTATTGTTGAGAATGAGAATGATTGAGGTACAGCAGCAACTTTGCTAGGTGCTGGCAAACATGCCACGCACACTCTCCATAATAGTAGAGAGGACGGAGGAGTCCAACTCCAACTGTAGTGGAATGTTGTCCCAGGTAATTGTGAGAATGTCTGCCATGGAGAGAGTGGCCGCCTCCGTGGAGCTTCAAGCACGGCTCTCAAATGAGTCTCTGCAGGCCATGACCACGGCCATGCAGGAGATGTCTGCCACCTTAAAAAGGATGATGGATACCTTATCCATGGCCTTGCAATGCGTCACAGATGTGTACCAAGCTGCTGTCCAGCAGTGTGGTGGGAGTGATGTGGTGCTGGCCCAGGAGAGGGATGATGGCGAAAGGGGACATGGAAGTGGGAACTCCACTCAAAGCGCTCCCACATCTCACCCGTTGCCTCCCCCAACCCCGCACCCTCAACCAGTACCCACCATGATGCCTCCTCTCCAGGTGGCCGAGTCTGCCTCTACACAGGTGTAGGTGGAGCAGTCTATGGTGGGGCCCTCACGGGCTCCATAACCCAGGGGTTGTAGGCCAAAAGCATCTCAGCACTCAGGGCAGGGACCTGAGCAGTCTATCAATACCTCTGCTGAAGCCACTTGGGATGCACCACGTAGAAGCGGTAGAAAGCGTAAGTTGAAGTAATTGTAATTCACCAAGGGTATGCACATGGATGTTTGAAGAAATGTTATGTTATGAAGATTCCTTTTTTTATATTGGCACATAGTATTTATTGATTAGCACCACTTCCACGTCTTAATCAATATTGCGTCCCGAGTGCCAACTCGCCCTTTCATTTGCTTCATGATGAATGTCAATACATGACATGACCCTTTGGGCGGATGTGCAATGGATGTATGCTTGGTTGAAGGATTGTTTTGTGCAAGGGTGGGGGCGGGAGTTGGTGGTGGCGGGAGCAAGCCGGAGTATTTCAATGTTTCTTTTTCCCAGTCTGACTAAGTGAACCTTTGAGATATGAGGGCATCCCTGGCAACCCGGGCAGCAATGTACATGGCTGGTCTGGCGATTGGTGTCCCATCTTCATCTTGCTTATCCTCCTCCTACTCCTCTTCAATGTTCTCGTCATCAGAAGATGATTGCCGACTGCCTTCATCGTCCTCCACCTCTAATCCTCTCTGCTGCGCAATGTTGTGCAGGACGCAGCGTACCACTATGGGCACCCTCGTTGGCACCTGAAGCGCATCTTCAACATGCCGAGTTTGCTCAATGACACACCTGGTGGTCATGTGGCTCTGGTTGTAGCGCTCTTGCGCCTCATTGGTGGGGTTTCCCACAGGTGTCATGAGCTAAGCTTGAAGGGGATATCCCTTGTCTCCAACGAGCCAGCCCTTAAGTCTGTCTCCTGGTAGGAAGAGGTCTGGAATGTTCGACTGCCGTAGTATAAAGGCATCATGACAACTCCCAGGGAATCTGATGCACACCTGCATGAATCACTTCTTGTGGTTGCACAACAGCTACGCATTGATGAAGTGAAATCTCTTGCGATTGATAAGAACACTTGATTCATGTGGTGTACCTCGGATTGCCACGTGAGTACAATCAATGGCACCCTGCACCAGTGGGAAGCCAGCTAGAGAGGCAAAACCCACTGCCTGCTCATTCTGGCTTTTGTCGTCACGGGGGAAGTTCACATAAATGGACTTATCTCTGCTGTTCTCAACCCAGCTTTTCTCTCTGCCGTTCTCCAGATCTGTGTTGTGCATCTCTCTCGAGCACCTGCAGACCCCAATACAGCACGACGTCGCTGCCATGGATGGTGATTGTCTTCCTGCTCCGATGTCCTATCAAATACATCCATGATGCCCCCACCCACCCCATCCAGATTTTGTCAGTTTGAAAGGCTTCAAAATCTGAAAAAGCTGTATGAGCACATGAACTCTCTGCCAAATATTTGCCAGAGGGAACTAAGACACCAGCTGTAATCATTGAGCTTTTATTCACATTGAGCAATCACAGCTTTAAATACCCCCATGAACTGCAGCTCAATCTCGCCTCTGTTTCACTGGTGATATTCACGAGCCCCGAGAAACCCTTGCTGGAGGCGTTAAATTTGAAGGTATCTTCAATTCAATTTAAAAACATCTAATTAATGTCTCATAATCGCGTTAATAGCTCCGATATCTACACGCCCGCCTGCACTAATTATGGGCCCGTCTCCGGCGAGTAAGTTACTCAAACGCATCCAAATGCGCCTCCGTTAAACCCGGAAGTGAGTGTGTTGGAGCCGGGTTGCGGTCGGGTTGGAAAAATTTAATATTTCAACTTCCCACTTGCTCCCAACCCACCTGTTCTTGGGGATTAGAATTCCTCCCATGCTACCTGAGGGCTGCCAGTGTCCGTCGAAACGTGTCCAGAATGAATCACTGCTTGCAGGAGAGGAGAGGAGAAAATTGAAGATAAAAAAAAACCTGTATTATCCCAGAACAACCTATGAGCCAAAGGTTTTAATTGTGCCATTAGCATTACACCAGGCAATTCACTGATTAGAATTGCACTTCCAGTATGACTGATTGCTACACATCTTATGAGGCATATACATTAAACAATAAGCAGCATGATGTCCTAGGCTTGATTCTATTTAGCCCTCTCATTAATATTTTGTGCCATTGCATGCTGCTATTAGTTTTTGCTGTCTTATTTTATAGCACACAACAGCACCAGTAGCATAATGAGGCAAACGTCACCTAATTTAGCACCTAAACAAATGAAAGTTGACAGCAGATTTTATATCACCTCAAAAAAGTTACAAATCTTGAAGTTGTGAACTGATCACTACTTACAGGAATAAAATTAAAAGTTGTACACATTTGGGTAAATTGGCCAATCCCACACTCCTAGCAGGGAGCACTGGTTGGAAATAGGACCACTACACTATAGCACAGATTCTCCAGCGTACAATCATTTCGAGTGGGGCCTCAGGCTGAGAAAATGGGAGCGTTAAATTTGCGCTATAATTTAGTGGATTATTTTGTCAGCTATTTTCAATAAAACATGTACATTGAGCTGTAGTATTACATGTATTCGGTAAATTGAAATAACACCTGAAAGCCTAGAAATCACTGTTTGCAACGGTAGTGTATGGATATATAATGTGATGTTAACCCATTTAAAACAGGGTAACTATCACAAACTGCAAACAGAGTAATGTCATGATCCATCCTCACTATCATTGGTGTACTCCTTATCTGATTGGGGATGGTCTTCTTGCTGTGCTGGCTCCATGAACTGTCCCCATTACACTGCCGCATTGCTCAGAATGCAGCATACAGCCACAACGCAGGAGACTCTCTATAGGCTGCACTGCAAAAGAAAAAGCCCAGATCTGCCCAGGTAGCGAAAGTGTTGTTCGAGCAGCCCGATGGTATGTTTTGTGATGGCTCCAATGCTGCTATCGGGGCTTCATTCAGCAGGGAAGTGCGTGTTACGTAGTGGTGTCATGAGACATGTGAAGAGAGGATAGCTCTTGTCCCCAAGCAGCAGAGCCTCTGACTTGCTGAGCTCGGTCAAAGCATAGAGGGAGGTGAACTGGTGCGGTATGTAGGCACCTTGACAGATGCCAGGAAACCGACCTGTATGATTTGCTGGCAGTGATCACTCACCAGCTGAACATTGATGGGTTGATAGCCTTTGCTGTTCATGAAGGCTGCTGGTTCATTGGAAGGTGCCCTGATGGCTACATGGGTGCAGTTCTTCACAGCCTGAACTTGCGGGAAGCTGCTGTGACAATAAAGCCCTTTCCTGCTGACTGCTGGCATCCAACGGGAATGTTATAGAATCATAAACCTTGGCAAAGAGGGTGGCAGTGACTTGCTTGATGCAGGCTTGGACTACAGACTGGCTAAAGTGACTAATGTCTCCTGTTGCAGCTTGGGAAGAGCCCAAGGTGAAAAAATTAAGGGCCATAATCACTTTGACTGCCACAGGCAATGCATGACCAGCTAAGAGAGTGGGTTGCAGGTCTTGTCGTAAGAAGCTATACAGGTCTATGACAGCCTCTAGGGAGAATCATAGCCTCCTAATGCACTGCTCCTTGGAAAACTGGAGGTAACTGACTCTGGGCCTAGAGACCCTATGGGCAGGGTAATGTCACCTGCCAGCAGTCCTCTTCTTGTGTGGTCTCCTGAGAGACCCAACTGCAGCTTCTTAAGGCTCCACGACCTGCTGCTCCTGTAGCTTTTCTTCCTCCAACCACAGTAGAGTGGCCAAGATGACTCCCATCTTGAGCCCTGGGCTTCTTGAAGGTATAGAACCAGAAGAAAAGTGAATATCAATGAATTGGAATGGAAAGACTCATGAAATCCAGCCAGTTGAATTCCACACAGATACCAATAATCTGAGTGTCTGCAGGTGAATGCTGCTTCAAATTTCAATCGCTGTTTCATGCCGGTTCAGTGATGGGTTCTACTTCTGTTTTTGTAAGGTAAAATGGCGTTGAGTTCTTTTGACAGCTTAGAACCCCGATTTAAATACTTTAGTGAGGCTCCAATCTGCTTCAAGCAAAATGGTGGCAGTTGGGATCGGAGTGGCAACATGGCAGTAAGTGCAGCACTGCGATTTTATGGTCGCTATCACCCCATTCCTGTATTGCAGAATGAGTTAAAATCAGCCCTCAAATCTCATATCTCCAGTAACTGTATTGCAGTCAAAATGCTAGAATCAAAGACATAACAAGATCCTTGACAAACTTAAGGACAAGGGCAAATTCACATGGATCTCACATATTGAGCCAAGAATAACAGCACCTGACAGCTTGCCCTGGAAACTAGACATCATCTTCCAAAAAGGACTTAAAGAAGAAATGGTGGATGTCAGAGTAAGATTTGGAGATAACAATCAATCCCTGGAAAAAGTGTCGTCTGAGCAACAGAACAAATGTGAACATCTTGAGGGAAAAATAAATCAAAGATCTGACTGGAGGAGATGAAGTCAAACTCTTTGGTTTTTATCATTGGTGCCAGAGATAAGCGGTTGGAAAATAAACTTCTGATGTTATTGCTCAATATTTGACAGTCAAACCTCTGGACTGGAAATTCTACTGACTTTGGAAATACTCCAGATTTTTTTGGACAGTTAATTTTAGTAAGTAGTTAACAATGTACTAAACATAAATGCTCATATATTATACTCTATACTAAGATTATTATATGTTTTGACTGTAGCTGTTATAAATGCATTTCAAAATAAACAAGACAAATTCACATCAAGTGATGAATCATTTTAAATGCCTACTAGCTTCTTGGCATGTAACACAGCTTACCAATCTTATCCACTATGTGAACTCCAAAGATTGGTAGCAATCTAGATTGTGACAACTTATAAGACATCACCTTATGGATGAACCACATGAGGACATGAAACACTCACATAATAGAGCTGGTTCCAAAATGTACTAAAATAGCCAAATGCCTTGTCATCTTAGCGGTGATGTGCATGTATGAATGAAAAAGATCCCCACTGTCCCTACCTGCGATCTAGTCTGAAACAGGCAGGAGCCTCATTAAAGTATTCAAATTGGGGTCTTATGACATCAGTAGGACCTTAATGCCATTTACATGAACTTTAGCGTGGTGAACGTTCAGTTCTGGACCCACCAGGCGCAATGTAAAAGGGCACTCACTTGCAAATTGTCACATCATTGGTGTCTATCTGGAGAATTGAAGGAGCTTCTGAGAAATTCTTTTGGCTGAAATTGTGCTTTCTTTTTTGCTTTACTTGGAATTTTAACCATAAGACCATAAGAGACCATAAGAGATAGGAGCAGGAGTAGGCCATTCAGCCCCTCGAGCCTGCTCCGCCATTTAATGAGATCATGGCTGATCTGATTTTTACCTCAACTCCACTTTCCTGCCCTTTCCCCATATCCTTTGACTACCTTGCTGATCAAAAATTTGTCTAACTCAGCCTTGAACGTATTCAATGACTCAGCCTCCACAGCTTTTTGGGGTAAAGAATTCCAAAGATTCACGACCCTCTGGGAGAAGAAATTCCTCCTCATTTCCATCTTAAACGGGCGACCCCTTATTCTGAGACTATGCCCCCTAGTTTTAGATTCCCCCGTGAGGGGTAACATCCTCTCAGCATCTACCCTATCGAGTCCCCTCAGAATCTTGTATGTTTCAATAAGATCTCCTCTCATTCTTCTAAACTCCAATGAGTATAGACCCAACCTGTTCAATCTTTCCTCATAAGACAACCCCTCCATACCCGGAATCAACCTGGTGAACCTTCTCTGAACTGCCTCCAGTGCAAGTAATTCCTTCCTTAAATAAGGGCTGTACACAGTACTCCAGGAGTGGTCTCACCAGCACCCTGTACATGACTTCCCTGCTTTTATACTCCATCCCCCTAGAAATAAAGGCCAATATTCCGTTTGCCTTCCAGATTACCTGCTGCACCTGTGTGTTGACTTTTTGTGTTTCATGGACGAGGACACCCAGATCCCTCTGTACCGCAGCATTTTGTAGTATTTCTCCATTCAAATAATATTTTGCTTTTTTATTTATCTTCCAAAAGTCGATGACTTCATATTTTCCCACACCAAATTCCATCTGCCAAATTTTTGTCCATTCGCTTAACCTGTCAATATCCCTTTGCAGACACTTTGTGTCCTCATCGCAACTTGCTTTTCCACCTATCTTTGTATCATCAGCAAATTTGGCCACAAAACACAGAGAGGTGTTTAGTTTATTGCAGGATGGGAGTGATATTGGCCACCCATTACTGGCTGCAGGAAAAGGAGGAACAGGAACAACAGCAGCAACAGATAGGAGAGCTTCAAGGAGCAACACGTGACCCTGCAAGCAGTTCAGGAAGGAAGAGGGCTGCTCTCAGGCAACCTCATGCTGCTGATAAGGTCTATAGGCCTAGATTGAGCTACCTGAACCTCAGTGAGGATCAGTGTAGGAGGAGATTGTGCTTCTCACAAGAGGCCATGACAGAAATCTGCAAAATGCTACAGCTGGAATTGCAGCTCACCAACACAGCTGGCACTGCATTGCCTGTGGCATTAAGGTGACCAGAGCCTTGAATTTCAATGCATCAGGGTCATTTCGGGCTGCAGTTGGAGACATATGCAATACAAGTCAAGCTGCAGTGAACTCCTCCATACAGCAGGTCACTGGATGCAGGTGTGTGCCTGCTTTCCAGGCAGCTCTCTTATTGTCTACATGCTGCGGCAGTCCAGCATCCCTCCTCTCTTTGATGATCACCTCTGGAGATCAGATCATGGTTCAACCAGAGCAGTTACCGAGCAGTCAATAGGGGTCCTTAAACAACGGTTCCTCTGCTTGAATCGGTTTGAGGCTTCCCTACAGTACAGCCCTGAGAGATTCAAGGACAGTGGTGGTGCGTTGCCACCTGCATAACTTTGCCCTGCAACACGGAGAGCCATTGTTGCCGACCGATGAGGAGGACCATCCACTACGTGAAGACGAGGAAGCTGATGAGCTGAAGCTGCAGTGGGAGGTCTGCAACATCAGCCTGCAGTCAGAGCTGTACAACAGCAGCTCTCTGACCACTGTTTCTTCTAAATTACGCACTCCCACCACCCCCACAAAACACCGCCAATTCCCGCCCACATCATCTTCTGAACCAGTCCATCTACTCTTCAATAAAGAAATTCCATCCCACTAACCACCATTCATACATCTGCCACCTGGCTTTACTGATTCCACAGATACTACTGAAACAGTCTGGAGATAACATTATAAAATTAAAGGGCCTTACAGTTTAATCAAATTCACAAATGACAGAAATAAATAATAACCACCACCCAGTTGTCATCTGAAGGTGCCCTTTTTATATCTCTTTTGTCGTAGCGTGATACTTCTACAAGGTGCTTCCCCAGTGGCTTCATCATGGTGGAAAGCTGCTGATGCTTTCTGGCATCAGGGTGGGCAATGGTTGAAGGGATGGCAGATGAGCAGGTATGCTGTCATCGTGCAAGAGGGCAACACGTGCCAATCCCATTGCACCCACTGCTACTACCATGGGGCTGTGGCTCAGCACACTCTCTGATCTGCAGGAGAGCTGATCATAGGAGGTCTGTGATGTGATTGAAGCCACTACTAATGCGTCCCCTCAGCCTTTCAGCCTCTCAGCCCTCAAACCCCTACCCCAACCCTTCACCATCCCTCGACCTTCCAATTCTCCTGCCGCTGTCCCAGGCTTGACTCTCTTTTAGATAAGCCTACAGCTTCCCGCTTGGCATCCTCCGAAGGGTTCATTGAGGCACTCGTCACTGCCTCCTTACGAGCAACAACCCCAACTGCCCCATCCTACTCTCTCACTGACCTTCATGGTCAGTGCGCCCGATGGGGGCTAATCTTGCCAATCTCCTCTCCGTGCTATTCACCACCCCCCTACCCCAGCACTGACCTTGTGGACAATGCCAGCGACTATCATCGTCCCTCTCCGCATCTCCCTCCAGAATGTCCGTTTACTTGTGAACAAGGCCCTTGCCATCCATGAACTTATTGTGGATGATTACATCGACATCATGGCCTTGATGGAAACTTAGCTAACAGGTGATGAAAACTTCCCCCTTGATGAAACCTCCCAGCCTGGCTATATCTTCCACCACTAGCCCCGTCCAGACTCCCGTGGTGGTGGTGTGGCTCTTATCGCTAAATTGCACCTTGGTCTGTCCCCCTATTCCTCTGGCACCTTCTCCTCTTTTGAGCATCTCAACTTGTTCCATCCCTCTCACCTCTCCTTTAAAATCCTCGTTCTCTACCGCCTGCCCAAATACCACGCTACATTTCTCACCGTGATATCTTCACTGCTTTCCTCGTTCAGCCTCTACACCGAGCGACTTCTCATCCTTGGTGATTTCAACCTCCATCTCAACTCATCATGCCCTCTCTCCTCTGAGTTCATTACTATCCTGTCTTCCCTTAACCTCTCCCTACATATAAACTCCCCTACCCATATTTAGAGCCATCCCCTTGACCATGCCATCTAATGTGACTCCCATCATGTCAATCACAGAAAAGGCCATCTCTGATCACTTCCTTGTATCCCTCTCCACTCACATCCGCCTTCCCCCTTCCTACCCCATTTCCTTCGGTATCCGCCCCAGAAAAAACTCTCCCCCAAGTTACATACACCATCACTTTCAAATTCCCGACTGTCTAGCCTTTGGCCCTCCATTTCCCACAACATTTCTGTAGCTACCGATCTGCTAAATCACACCATCACCTCTACCTTTGATGCCCTTGTCCCCATTAAACCATTACTTTCTCTCACCCTGGTCGTTCCCCCTGGTACAGCCCTCATCTCTGCTCCCTTAAGCCCAAGGGACGCAGACTTGAACATTTATGGCGGACAACTGGTTTAGCCATTCATCACCAGATCTGGCTCGACCATATAAAGCACCATCAAGCCCTACTCTCCTCTGCCAAAACTTCTCACTATTCCAGGATCATCCTGGAACGCAAAGATAACCTCCGGCTTCTCTTCTCCACTACAAACCATTTTCTTAAACCTCTCTCCCCTGCCCCCTCCACCCTCACCTCCAACAACAAGTGTGAGGAGCTCATGGACTTCTTTGTGACTAAGATTGAGACCATCCACTCAGCTGCCTCTGCTGCTTCCCTCCCTTTCCCTAGCCCACCAAACTAAACTCCCCCCACGGGTCCCCGCTACCCTAGTCCTGAACTCGTATCTTTCTCTAGTTTCTTTCCTATCTTCCCTCATGCCCTCTCTGAGCTCATCTTGAACATGAGACCCACCTCCTGCTCCCTCGACCCTATTCCCACTAAACTGCTGACCACCCAACTTCCCTTCCTGGCCCCCATGTTAGCTGATATTGTTAACGGTTTGCTCTCCTCAGATACTGTCCCCCTCCCCTTAAAACCTGTTGTCATCAGCCGCCCCCTCAAAAAACCCACCCTTGACCCCTCTGCCCTTGCAAACTACCGTCCCATCTCTTACTTCTCTTTCCTCTCCAAAGTCCTTGAACGTGTTGTCGCCTCCCAAATCCGTTCCCATCTTTCCCACAACTCCATGTTTGAACCTCTCCAATCAGGTTTCTGCTCCTGCTACAGCACTGAAATGGCCCATGTGAATGTCACAAATGATATCCTATGTGACTGTGACCACGGTGAAATTTCCCTCCTCACCTTTCTTGACCTGTCTGCAGCCTTTGACACGGTTGACCACACCATACTCCTCCAACGTCTCTCCTCCATCGTCCAGCTGGGTGGGACTGTGTTCGCCTGGTTCCATGCCTATCTATCCTGTCATAGCCAGAGAATCACCTGCAATGGCTTCTCTTCCCGTTCCTGCAGCATTACCTCGGGAGTTCCCCAAGGATCTATGCTTGGCCCCTCCTATTTCTCATCTACATGCTGCCCCTCAACGACATCATCTGAAAACACATCAGGTTCCACATGTATGCTGATGACACCCAGCTCTACCTCACCACCACCTCTCTCGACTCCTCCACTGCCTCTGATTTGTCACGCTGTTTGTCCAAGAGCAGAAATTTTGTCTAACTAATTATTAGGAAAACCTAAGCCATTGTCTTTGGTCCCAGCCACAAACTCTGTTCCCTAGCCACCAATTCCATTCCTCTCTCTGGCCACTGTTTGAGGTTGAACCAGTCCATTTGCAATCTTGGCGTCTTATTTGTCCCTGAGATGAGCTTCTGACCCCATATCTACTCCATCACCAAGACCGTTTACTTCCACTCACATAACATTTCCCGCCTCCATTCCTGCCTCAGCTCATCTGTTGCTGAAACCCTCATCCATGCCTTTGTTACCTCTAGACTTGACTATTCTAATGCTCTCCTGGCTGGCCTCCCATCTTCCACCCTCCATAAACTTGAGGTCATCCAAAACTCTGCTGCCCGTCTCCTAACTCACACCAAGTCCAGTTCACCATCACCCCTGTGCCCGCTGACCTACATTGGCTCCCGGTCCAGGAACGCTTCGATTTTAAAATTCTCATCCTTGTTTTCAAATCCTTCCATGGCCTTGCCCTGGCCTAGATCTGTAACCTCCTCCAGCCCAACAACACTCTGAGATCTCTGCACTCCTCCAATTCTGGCCTCTTGCACATCCCTGATTTTTGTTGCTCCATCACTGGTGGCCGTGCCTTCAGCTACCTCAGCCCTAAGCTCTGGAATTTCCTCCTTAAACCTCTCTACCTCTCTACCTCCCTCTCCTCCTTTAAGACCCTCCTTAATACCTACTTCCATGACCATCTGTCCTATTACCTCCTTATGTGGCTCGGTGTCAAATTTTAGTTGATATCGCATCTGTGAAGTGCCTTGGGATGTTTTACTATGTTAAAGGCACTATATAAATTCAAGTAGTTGTTGTTCTTGTTGGGGAGATGGTGCAGCCCAGAGCCTGAGGGGGAGCAGTTTGAACTTCGATCGGAGATGATAGCGCTGGTGCCACAGACTCCTGGACAGAGGACCCAGCTGTAGCATCTGTAGAGGTGAGCACACAATCCATTGTAGACTACAGAGCGCTGATGCTTTGCACCAGAATGCCACACAAGCATATGACAGCTCTTAGAGAGGCTGCCCAATGCCTTGAGCAATTGCTGGTGCACATGAATGATCTTTCAGTTGAATGCTGAGCTGCTAAAACCTGGAACTCTGTTCTCTTCAGCAGAGCTAGGACCCGAGCTTGCCCTCCAGCCAGTCATCTCCTGTTCTGTTCTTTCCACTATCGCCAGTGCCTGCTCACTAGTACTGAGTGATTCACCCTATGCAGGCCTCTCTAACTCACCATGCCACATGGAGTGCCGATTTCTGTGCTGGTGCCTGGAAATGATGAGGTGAATGATGGTCCTTCTTCACAAGGGTAGTTCCCCTCCATCTGCATGGCCCGATTCATGGGATGGTCCTGAAAAAAGGGGAGAGGGACAAAGGTCAGCATGTAATGGGAAGCTATGCAGTAGCAAATGACTGGCAGTGCAATGCAGCACCAGCTTGGCTGTTGCTTGTATGTGCGATTGCTTGAAAGAGAAAGGAAAAGAGAAATAGCTGGGCATCCTTCTGCACTTGCCCTCCAGTCTTGCCATCTCCACTGATTCACGTCCTGCCTGCCACCATAATCTCCACTATTTTCTCCTTCATCTGAGTGGGGACTTGTATGGTGACTGGCCCTCCCTCGGTTTGGTTCCTCCCTCAGTTGTTAGAAGCCACCTTGTCCTCCAAGAAGCAATATCTGTATAATGGGGAATTGTAATTTCCCAATCATTCATTCAGTGGTTCAGTGGTGAGCCATCTAGCATTGAGATCAGGCCAGCTGCAAGATGTGTAGATATTAAAAAAGATGGTTTTCTAACACAATACATTAGCAAGAAGACGAGAGGTCATTGGATACTGGATTTAGTTTTTACTATCAGACCTCCTTGCGGGGGAACACCTGGGCAACACCGACCATAATATTATTAGATTCAACCTGATCAAACAAATGTTGCTGAAAATTTAATGCTAGTTCTGGATTTCAAAAGGGCTAAATTTTCAAAAATGACAGAGGACTTACTGGGGGGATAAAAAAGTAAGTACCTTTAAAACCATTCTAATGCAAAACGAAGTCATGTATGTCACCTAATTCAAAAAAGGCACATGATAGAACAAAGCCAAGGTGGCTAGATGGTCATATGTAAACAATAATCAGAGTTAAGCAGAAATACTTTTACAGATTAAAGCAAAATAACCCTCAGGAGAACAGGGATGAGTATCATACCTCAGCTAAAGGCAACAAAAGCTGCTCTCAGAGAGACCAAAAGGTCAGTGCAAAAGAAGGTTGTGGATAATTGTGGTAGCAATAGTAAAATAAATTTTAGTTATGTTAGGAGCCAGAGGGCGATAGAGGACAGCATAGGGGAATTAAAGTATTCCTCAGGGTAGATTCAGATGGACTCCCAGGACATGGCGGAGGTTTTAAATGGTTACTTTGCATCAGTCTTCATTTCTGCAGATTGTGTTCGGTTACCATTAATGCAATGTGTAGTTGACTCTAAAATTATAAATGTCAAAGTAGATGCAGATCTGGAGAGAATAAGGGGTCTTAAATTGGATTGAGCTGTTGGTTCAGACTTTATTTATCCGAGATTGCTCAAAAAAACAAAAACTGTGCTAAGTGAGCCCTTTGCTCATATATTTAATAGCTTGCTGGAGTCTGGGATCATTTTTAATGACTGGAGGGAGGCTCAAGATCTGTACTGGTGTCAGAATCCTTGAGGAGAAGAAAAGATTACAATCTGATCGAGATAAGATGAGGAAATGTAGAAAGCCTTGGCTAGGCCCCATCTAGAATAAGACCCAGATATTGCTGTCAAAATGGTAAGGCTAATGGTGCTCGCCGCTATTTATGCGCAAATAGTACAGTGAGTGGCAGATGTGCGATTAAACTCAAATATCCAAAAGTCGCTGTCTGGGCTGCGCTGCTCCACCGTTAGCTTCGCGAAAACAGAATCTTGCTGTTTGCCTCACCTTTGAAATGCATTGAACGGAGTGAAGTTGCTGTATTTGTGCGGTAGATATGAACTAAACTCGCTACAGAAAGTTAAGTCAAGTTATTTCAAGTCTATCCACTCCTTTAACAACGTGATAAGTGTAAATTACTGCAATCAACCTCTCTGTCACAGAAAATGAACTATTACAAGTGTGGAGTCTCATTCCTTCAGGTTTTAATTGCTGTTGGAGATTTTGAAAATGTCTAATTTAATTTTTTTTTACTTTTCCTTTCTGTCTCTTTTTTCCCTCTCTCTTAATCCAATCTTCCTTTCCTTCTCTTGATTTCTCTCTCTCTATTGATTTGACATTGAATTCACCCACTCTAATTCACACTTCCTTCTCAGTCCTTTCACTGTTTATTTCACAATCCTTCAATCTGACTGAGTAAGGAGATACACAGTTGCTTGCCCTGTTCACTCAGGTCCCAGATGCCCTGTTTCCCTTGCTGCACCATAATCAGCTCGCACTTTCAGCAACTTGCCATGCAAAACTTTTTAAAACCTAAACCGGCAAGGGCAAGTTTAACTAATGGCAAATGCTGTTAGATGCCCTGCTGCAGCAAAATCTGGGCCAATGTGTCCAGTTCTGGACCTCTCACATGGTGGAAGATATCCTGGAATAGGTTCAGAAGAGGGGCAACTAGATCACGACTTTGGGGAGACTTGATTGAAATATTTAAAATGATGAAGGAACTAGACTGTGTACATGTGGACAGATTATATGAATTAGATAAGTTAGGTAGAACGAGGGGACATGTGTATAAGTTACATAAGCATAGAATTAGGCTGGATGTCAAGTGTTTTTTCTTTCCCATATGGTCTTTGGAACAGGTTTCTGGCTCATGTGGTGGGTGCAGATTTGCTGCAAACGTTCAAAAGGGAGCTGGACATGTTCCTGGAGGAGGCTGATGTCACTGCGTACAAAAGGTAGTTGGGATTTTGGGTGATGCTCCTCATGGTCATTGTTATCTCCTTGAACTCATTGATAGCCTTTGGGGGTCAACGAGAAAATTCCCAGAATCCCTTTTTTCCTGAATTGGCCTAAGGTTTATTTTGTCTGTTTTCTCTCCTCTCCTAGGAGATTACATGGCTGCTGGTGGGTGGGGAGTAATGGAGATCATGTTGCTTAATTACAACTCGACTGAATGAGACATGCTCGATGGACCAGGCGGTCTGAAAGACTGAACAGGGTCTTTTCTCTAGAAAAGAGAAGACTGAGTGGTGACCAGATAGAGGTCTTTAAAATTATGAAGGAGTTTGATAGAGTAGGTTGTAGAGAAGATGTTTCCACTTGTGTGGGAGTCCAAAACTAGGGGCCATAAATATAAGGTAGTCATTAATGAAACAAATAAGGAATTTAGGAGAAACTCAGAGAGTGGTGAGAATATGGAACCGGCTACTACATGGAGTAGTTGAGATGAATAGCATAGATGCATTTAAGGGAAAACTAGGTAAACACATGAGAGAGAATTAATAGAAGGTTATGCTGATAAGGTTAGTTGAAGGAAATATAGTGCGAGTAGGCTTGTGTGGAGCATAAAAATCGGCCCAATGGCCTATTTCTGTACTGTCTATTCTATGTAATTCTGTGTCTTTTTCTGTCCATCTTTTTCGTATGTAAATGTGGGAGTGAGTTAGTATGCAATTCTCGTAAACCGTTTTGTAGATGTGAGAGAAAGATTCATATAGTGGGCATGCTGAGAGGGAGAAGCAACAAAGCTGTCAGCAAGATGGGGGAAGCTGGTGATGTGCAAGAAAGTACTCCAATGTGAAAGCATTTAGCAGATGAGTGAAATGCTTTCCAGTTGTTACCAGGTAAAAGCAGAATTTCACATATGCCTGTTCTGATTGCGACAGCAGCAAGTTTTGTTTTATTCATTCTGGAGGTGCGGGCAGAGCTGACAAGGCTGCCATTTATTACTCATTGCCCTAAGAAGGTAATGGTGGGTTTGCTCGGCCATTTCAGAGGGCAATTATGAGTCAAACACATTGGTGTGGGAGTGGAGTCACATATAGGCCAGACTGAGTAAAGATGGCAGGTTTCCTTCCCTAAAGAACATTAGTGTACCAGCTGGGTTTTTAACAACAATCCAACAGCTTCACAGTCACTTTTACTGATATCAGTTTTTTATTCCCAGATATTTTAAACTGAATTTAAATTCTCAAATGGCCATGGTGGGATTTGAGTTTGCATCGCTGTGGATTTAGTCTCGGCCTCTTAGGTTACTAGTCCAGTGACATAACCACTTCACTACCATACCCTAGGTGTAAGATTTGAATGAAAAGGAAGGTTTGTGCGGTGAGCCATTGTGATTGGAAGAGAAGCATTTGGAGCAGAGTGGGAAGTGTTTGGAGTGCTGGGCAGGGGAGAGGAGGAAGTCCCTGTGGCAAGTCATGATCCTAAGAAAGTGAGAGAGCAAGACATCATTCTCGCCTTTGCTGTCCGGGTAAGGCTATGGAACACCTTCTGGCATTGCACCAATGTTAGATAACCTTGTCAGTTGTCAGATGACCTCAGAGGGGGCTTAACCTTGTTACTTGACAAACGTAAGGATATAAATAAAAGAGCGCAAAAAAAGCCAGCAGATTTTAAGACCTACCACACTGCACTGCTGTCCAGAGACTTGGACTGGGTAATACCGACCTTGATTCTGTTAATTGTTGCTTGAGTGCTGTGTGTATTATTCATTCTGCTAATGTTACAATAAAGCCTTGTTATACCCAATTGGGAGTGCCAAGCCGAATCATTGGCAGGGTGACCTAGGGCCGAGTACCCCCCGACACCTGGCCCAACACCCATGTCTTGGGGCTGATACTTCTGGCATTCACATTTTCAGCCACCTCCTTCCAGGTCTGCTGCAGTGTCTGCCTGGGCACCTGTCTGCCATCTGAGGGGTAGAAGACCGGTCTCTGGATCCTCATCTGATTGAACAAGGGCATCCTTCACCGCAGCATTCAAAGTTCAAAAATCGTGTGAAAAATGACTGACTAGTTAAAAGATATCTCTTCATTAAGAGGTGCAAGCTGGCTTCAAATGGGCATTGGGCCCGTCGGATACCCTGCCCTCCCAATCTCGAGCTGCCAATCAATGCTGTAAGTGTGCAGGCAGCTCACATAGGAGATTTAAACGAGGCCCAACCATCAAAGTTGTTCAGGCGGGCATCCCGATCGCTCCATCCACTACCAGCCAGATGTGCATCGCATATCAAAATCTATCCTGATGCTTCTAAATCAGAATTCCCTCCTAAACGCAATGATATTCTTGTGCTGCAGTTCACTGGTTGACCCCAGATAGCTGACTCCACTCATTGTGGAGTGCTGCTTGTATCAGGGCTGGAGTGTACACAGATGGACGCTGCCGCTCTCCCGTTAACACACCGTATGTTCCTGAGGATCCTGATGCTAAATTATTTGCATAACTTGATTCTGGATCAGAGTTTCATACATGGCACAGCAGCCATCACCCTGTGATCTATTGAAAGTCAGCCTTTGCCAACTTGTTGTTAGTACCAGAAGCACACCCAAACCCAAACCTCTGGCGGGTTTGGAGGCTCCTCATGGGAAGAGCCCCATCTGGCAGGTGACGAGGGAGGAAGAAGGATCTCCTCATAGGGGGAGTCCACATTCTCAGGACTGTGCTGCATTCTTATTTTGGGGTCGGGGGGGGGGGGGCACAGTTCATGCATACCTCTGCTGCTTCCTGGCCAGAAGGAGTGCGAGGGTCCCGGGCTATGCTTTATCTGACCAAGGTAGATGTGGTACCTGGGCTCTGACCAGGCATGCGGCTCCAGGTATCCACCCCATCTGCTCTTTCCTGCATACTTTTGATTAATAAGTTCTCTGTTCACCTGAAGGCTGAGAGTGGAGGGAACATATCATTAACCAAAGTTGGGCTAAGACCAAGTGTGGCCTAAGAGAAATCGTTAACCAAAGAGCAACGTCAGCGGAGGCTAAGTGTAGGCCTGGACAGATCATTACCACAATTATCCATTCCTGACTCAGGGAGGTCCCACTATGAGTCAATGCCAGAGCTCATGACTGCAACAATCATCTGCTGAGTTACTAGTACTTTCCAGCTGTTCCAGACATAAACATTAGTCAGACAGTAATGTCAAACTGTACTTCTCAGGTCAGTGCTATTCTTCTCAGGAGGGTATCCCAACACAACTGTTTTCCATCACCTTTCCAAGCACTAGATGCTAATGAAATAGGACTTCTTAGCCATTTTGCCTGCCCCAGTAGAGTGAGTACGATTGAATTGGGCATATTCACAGAAATAAGAAATGTTGTTACCCAGTGAATGTGAAGAGAGCATGCGAAGCCAGAAATGTCCTTATGGGTGTATGCGCCAATACCCCAGATCTAATCATTCTTGTATAACCAGAACTACACGGAACACTTTAAACTAGAAAACTGTTTGCTTAAAATAGATAAGAACCATGCATATTGTCTATTTTTTTTGGTGTGCTGTTGTTCTGTTCAATGTCAGTATCTCCTTTCCAGGTGACAGAGGCTGTGGCTCAGAATTCTGTTGACAATTCGCCAACAGTGGCCAGTGGCATAGAGGAGACATAAGAAAGCAAAGCAAACCATGTGATTAATTATAGACTGAAAGTTTGGAATATTAAGTTTCATGCGTCAGCTAGTGTCCTGGCATCCAATGCATCCTGTGAAATGTGACAGCTCCTTCTAGAACTATAATAGATTTGTCAGAAGAAAGACAGAAGATAGATAAAGCTGGACACCTTGGAAAAGAACCAGACACAGAGGCAGATTGTGGGAATACTGCTCCATTCATCTTGCCTTTCCACATGGAATAACCTCTATAATTTAACACTGGGTACACAGTCACATATTGTGGCAAGACGATAGTTAATATAATGGTGCCAGGCACATCTGGAGCCATTGCCTTCATGGCCTGAGTGGGCTGAGTTTTTTTTTATTCGTTCGTGGGATGTGGGCGTTGCTGGCAAGGCCAGCATTTATTGCCCATCCCTAATTGCCCTTGAGAAGGTGGTAGTGAGCCACCAACTTGAACAAAATGAATGGCTTGCTAGGCCATTTCAGAGGGCGATTAAGAATCAACCACATTGCTGTGGGCCTGGAGTCACATATAGGCCAGACCGGGTAAGGACGGCAGGTTTCCTTCCCTAAAGGGCATTAGTGAACCAGATAGGTTTTTACGACAATCCAATAGTTTCATGGCCACCATTACTGAAACTAGGCGTGACTGTGACTTTGATACGCCGACTATCAACACGTCAAGGCAAAGCAAGAGAAGAAATACAACAGAGTGCCGCAGAACTCCACCACCCAATACATTGTCACAAATGACTTTGCAATTTAAAAGGGAGAGTTTAAAAGTTCTGTATTCATATCATTTTTCAAGGTGAATTACTGCATCTATGACATTTGGCAGATTCTGATGATGAGCGACATTGAACAAGGAATGAGTGGTAAAGTGCAGGCCATGTTTTGTCTCTGATGCTGTGCTGTGTTTAACTGTTCTTGGCCATCAACCAATTGTAAAAGATCTTTCAAGTTTAACTATACTGTGTTCTCCAAATAAAATGTAATTAAAAGGGTTGTAATTAAACATTTCAAATAATGAGGATAAATGACAATTGGAAAAAATACGTCACTCATGACCTGGACTACCCAAGATATGATAAGTAAAATGTTGTTTTCTTTTAAAAAATGTCTTATCTTTTGTCCTATACAGCTGAAACTGCAGTAAGAAAAATAGTGGGGACAGACAGATGTGGGCTCACACCAGTTTGGATTTAAAAATAAGCTCCTCTTATGCTGGTTCACCTGCTTGCTTGAAGCCAATGAAATACGTACAGGTTTTATAAGTGCATATCAAAGAGTATAAAGGTGGTTTGTTTGGGAAGGAAAAAACACACAAGAAAAGTTTTGAAGATTAACAGCTTCATTTCTGCACCGATGTAAACAGGTGCAACTTTGCACTTTTTCTATAATTTCCTTTGTCCTAAGTATTCTCCTTAAAATCCCTTGTGATTATACCTATTGAAATATTTGTTTGAAAAAGGGTATTGCTCCAGGGAATAAAAATCAACTTCCGATCTGTTTTCAGGTAGGAAATAAGTCCTGGAGGAGTTAAAGGGCTACTACCGTAAAAGCTGGAGAGCATAAAAAAAGGAAGCAATATATCATTTCAGTAATGATTGATGACCTTTGATTTGCAAAACAGACAAAATCAAATTCCACAAACTCAATGACGCAGGGAAAACTGGGTGTTTGTATAAGTAAATTTGGTTATGTAATCCCTGATAACATAAGTAGGGAAACTTTCCACTGATGTTGACCCTTAAATTACATAAATATTTACGTATTCTAAAATACAGGAACAACTCTGCTGGATAATAGAGTTTTACCAATTCTGTACTTCCCATCATCTAATGAACACTCAGTCACTAAAGATTATTTTTCTTCGGATTTGTCTTCCTGTCATATAGCTGGCGGGAGTTGAAAACAAACATACAGATTGAGTGATAAAATGTAATTTCGACTTGAAATATGTTCTATTATCCAAGTAAAACTAGATGCAATCCCTGACTGAGGAATTATCTTCTCAAACTCTTAGTGACGGACATCTGTTGAGATGAAAAAAAATCAAAGGAGATTCATCCAAAGAAATAATATTGGGGTATTACCACTTTCTATTTTATATTTGAGGTGAGTTTTCAATTATGATGTGAATGAAAATTCTGCTCTTCACCGATGGTCATTAATAAGACTGCAGGCAGCTAATTCTTCAATGCAACAGGTTGTTCAGATTTGAGCTGACTGTCCAGTGGATTCCTCATGCTATTCAGTTTTTATGCAGAAAGAAAATACCCTTCAGCACTGCAACAGTATAGTTGATTTCAAGCAATTTTGCTCACAAATATATTTTAATTAAAAAAGATTTCTTGCGGTGTATTTTTAAAATTCGTTCACGGGATGTGGGCGTCGCTGGCGAGGCCGGCATTTATTGCCCATCCCTAATTGCCCTTGATAAGGTGGTGGTGAGCCGCCTTCTTGAACCGCTGCAGTCCGTGTGGTGAAGGTTCTCCCACAGTGCTGTTAGGAAGGGAGTTCCAGGATTTTGACCCAGCGATGATGAAGGAACGGCGATATATTTCCAAGTCGGGATGGTGTGTGACTTGGAGGGGAACGTGCAGGTGGTGTTGTTCCCATCTTGTGCCCTTGTCCTTCTAGGTGGTAGAGGTCTCGGGTTTGGGAGGTGCTGGCGAAGAAGGCTTGGCGAGTTGCTGCAGTGCATCCTGTGGATGGTACACGCTGCAGCCACTGTGCGCCGGTGGTGAAGGGAGTGAATGTTTAGGGTGGTGGATAGGATGGTTTTGAACTTCTTGAGTGTTGTTGGAGCTGCACTCATCCAGGCAAGTGGAGAGCATTCCATCACACTCCTGACTTGTGCCTTATAGATGGTGGAAAGGCTTTGTGGAGTCAGGAGGTGAGTCACTCGCCGCAGAATACCCAGCCTCTGACCTGCTCTTGTAGCCACAGTATTTATGTGGCTGATCCAGTTAAGTTTCTGGTCAATGGTGACCCCCAGGATGTTGATTGTGGGGGATTTGGCGATGGTAATGCCGTTGAATGTCAAGGGGAGGTGGTTAGATTCTCTCTTGTTGGAGATGGTCATTGCCTGGCACTTGTTTGGAGCGAATGTTACTTGCCACTTATGAGCCCAAGCCTGGATGTTGTCCAGGTCTTGCTGCATGCAGGCACGGACTGCTTCATTAACTGAGGGGTTGCGAATGTAACTGAACACTGTGCAATCATCAGCGAACATCCCCATTTCTGACCTTATGATGGAGGGAAGGTCATGGATGAAGCAGCTGAAGATGGTTGGGCCTAGGACACTGCCCTGAGGAACTCCTGCAGCAATGTCCTGGGGCTGAGATTATTGGCCTCCAACAACCACTACCATCTTCCTTTGTGCTAGGTCTGACTCCAGCCACTGGAAAGTTTCCCTCCTGATTCCCATTGACTTCAATTTTACTAGGGCTCCTTGGTCCCACACTCAGTCAAATGCTGCCTTGATATCAAGGGCAGACACTCTCACCTCACCTCTGGAATTCAGCTCTTTTGTCCATGTTTGGACCAAGGCTGGAATGAGGTCTGGAGCCGAGTGATCCTGGCAGAACCCAAACTGAGCATCGGTGAGCAGGTTATTGGTAAGTGCCGCTTGATAGCACTGTCGACGACACCTTCCATCACTTTGCTGATGATTGAGAGTAGACTGATGGGGCGGTAATTGGCCGGATTGGATTTGTCCTGCTTTTTGTGGACAGGGCATACCTGTGCAATTTTCCACATTTTCGGGTAGATACAAGTGTTGTAGCTGTACTGGAACAATTTGGCTAGAGGCATGGCTAGTTCTGGAGCACAAGTCTTCAGCACTACAGCTGGGATGTTGTTGGGGCCCATAGCCTTGGATGTATCCAGTGCACTCAGCCGTTTCTTGATATCATTTGGAGTGAATCGAATTGGCTGGAGACTGGCTTCCATGATGGTGGGGATATCGGGAGGAGGCCGAGAGGGATCATTCACTCGGCACTTCTGGCTGAAGATGGTTGCAAACGCTTCAGCCTTGTCTTTTGCACTCACGTGCTGGACTCTGCCATCATTGAGGATGGGGATGTTTACAGAGCCTCCTCCTTCCTTTAGTTGTTTAATTGTCCACCACCATTCACGACTGGATGTGACAGGACTGCAGAGCTTTGATCTGATCCGTTGGTTGTGGAATCGCCTGGTGCTGCTCCTGGCGTGCTCTTCTACACTCCTGATTGAACCAGGGTTGATCCCCTGGCTTGTTGGTAATATTAATACTAAAGAATACTAAAGAATAGAGAAAGGCAAGAAAGATTGTGATGGAAAGGTTGGGGCTGGAGTTGAGACAAAATGGTGTCCAATTCTTGCAGCGGTGAGGTACAAAGAAAAATAATATTTTTAAATTGTCAAAACTCTACTGAAATGGGAAGATCTTACATTCAAATGCATCCTTCTAGTTTTCATCAATAGCTCAACATAGTACTTTTGAGGAAATCTACATGAGGGAAGCTTACATTCAGCTGAAGCAACAAAAAAATAACCCATTAGTGAGAACTGCTGCTTAACAAACATATTGGCACTTATGGGCTAGAGGTTCTGTACCACCCTGTTGGTTTGTTCATGGGAATAAATACAACTGTTAAGTAATTCAGAAATGGTTACGCATATTGTCAGAGACAGTACTGATAAACTGTGTATCACCTGATCATATTTGTTCCCTATCTCAAAATTATGCCATATCAATTTTTACTTATTTGCAAGTGAAGGCAATGTTGGTAGATACTACACCCAAATTAGCCATCCCAGTGGAATTAGCATATTAACGGCTGTGCCACAGAGAGATGGGACATGGGTTCGCAGCTGTGAATTGTCACCAAGCAAGCAATCATCTCACCTTGACCATTGGAGGAGGCTCTGAGCAGAAGCAAGATGCTTCCACACACAGGGAGGGAGGAAAAAAAGCCAGAGGAAAAATCAAATCAGACTCACTTTTACACATTCCTAATATCTACTTCCACTTCGACACCTGAGGAAAGTTCATAGTAATGAGAAAGCTAATAGAAAAGAGAAAAGTACTGGACAAACTAATGGGACTAAAAGCCAACAAATCCCCTGGACCTGATAGCCTACATCCTCGGGTTCAAAAAGAGGTGGCTGCAGAGATAGTGGATGCATTGGTTATGATCTTCCAGAATTCTCTAGACTCTGGAATGGTCCCAATGGACCGGAAGGTAACAAATATTACCCTGCTATTCAAGAAGGGAGGGAGAGAGAAAACAAGGAACTACAGGCCAGTTAGCCTGACATCAGTCGTCAGGAAAATGTTGGAATCCATTATTAAGGAAGTGGTTACAGGGCACTTAGAAAATCATAATGTGATTAGGCAGAGTCAACACGGTATCGTGAAAGGGAAATCGTATTTGACAAATTTATTAGAGTTTTTTCAGGATGTAATTGGGTAGACAAAAGGGAATGTAGTATATTTGGATTTTCAAAAGGCATTCGACAAGGTGCCACATCAAAGATTGTTACACAAGGTAAGGGCTCATGAGGTTGGGGGAACTGTATTAACATGGATAGAGGATTGGTTAAAGGATAGAAAACAGAGAGTAAGGATAAACTGGCCATTTTCAGATTGTCAGGCTGTAACTAGTGGGATGCCGCAAGGATCAGTGCTTGGGCCTCAGCTATTTACAATCAATATTAATGACTTAGATGAAGGGACCCAGTGTAGTGTATCCAAGTTTGCTGACAATACATAGCTAGGTGGGAAAGTAAGCTGTGAAGAGGGCACAATAAGTCTGCAAAGAGATATAGACAGATTAAGTGAGTGGCAAGAAGTTGGCAGATGGGAGTATAATGTGGGGAAATGAGAGGTTATTCACTTTGGTAGGAAGAATAGAAAAACAGAATATTTTTTAAATGATGAGAAACTATTAAATGTTGGTGTTCAGAGAGACTTGGGTATCCTTGTGTAAGAAACACAAAAAGTTAACATGCAGGTACAACAGGCAATTAGGAAAGCAAATAGCATGTTGGCCTTTATTGCAAGGGGGTTGGAGTACAAGAGTAAGGAACTCTTACTACAGTTGTACAGGGCTTTAGTGAGACCTCACCTGGAGTACTGCGTACAGTTTTGGTCTCCTTATCTAAGCAAGGATATACTTGCCTTGGAGGCTGTGCAACGAAGGTTCACTAGATTAATTCCTGGGATGAGAGTGTTGTCCTATGAAGAGAGGTTGAGTAGAATGGGCCTATACTCTCTGGAGTTGAGAAAAATGAGAGGTAATCTCATTGAAACATATAAAATTATGAGGGAGCTTGACAGGGTAGATGCTGAGAGATTGTTTTCCCTGGCCAGAGAGTCTAGAACTAGGGAGCATCATTGCAGGATAAGGGATTTAATACTGAGATGAGGAGGAATTTCTTCACACAGAGGGGGGTGAATCTTTGGAATTCTCTACCCCAGAGGGCTGTTTATGCTGAGTCATTGAATATATTCAAGGCTGAGATGGATAGATTTTTCGACTCTAGGGGAATCAAGGGACATGGGGATCAAGCGGGAAAGTGGAGTTGAGGTCGAAGATCAGCCATGATCTGATTGAATGGCAGAGCAGGCCCGAGGGGCCATTTGACCTACTCCTGCACTTATTTCTTATGTTCTTATGAGGTAGAAACTAAAATAATGGGAACTGAGGAAAAAGTACCAGACTAAAAAACTATTTTCCACACAAAAAAATGGTCTATTAGCGTGCACATATAAATCGTGGCATGACAAGCATGGTCTAGACGGTTGACCTTTAATTGACGTCAATTCACAAGAATTTACAAAATATTGAATAACCCTGGTAAAGTAACATGATCACTTGACCTCCATAAATCATTTTGAAGTTATTTATTTAGGCATCACGATTATGGGAATATAGGAGTCAAAGTCCTTAGAAAGCATATCACATTTGAGTTGAAGATTTGCTAAAAATGTAAATAATGGGCCGGAAATTGCTTTGAAAATAACAGTGAGCCCAACAGTGCTCACCGTTATTAGTGGCAAAATCGAAGAGCAAGTTCCGGCGACCGCACATGCACGGTCAAACTCGGAAATCTGGGACTTGCTTTTCCTGGTTCGCCGACAATCTGACATCTTCGTCTTAAAGGGACATCGCCAGCTGCAATCAACAGAATCAATGAATCAGCGCCAACTTGCTCTCCTACCCAGGTGGAAACTACCTAATATCGCCACAAAATAGGAACGCTTAAATATATCAGGTCTAAACTAAGTTTTAACACGTGGTAAGTCTTAATGACTGCCAAGCAACCTCCCTGGCACTGAAAATTAAATTTAAAAAATGGGGAGTCTCATTCATTGTGATTTTAATAGTTGGACATTTAAAAAAAATTACATTTTTCTATTCACTTTTTCTTTGTCTCTTTTTTCTCTGTCTTTTAATTCAAGATTTCTTACCCTCTCTTTATTTCGCTGTCTCTAACTGTTTTTACAATGATTTCACTTTTGTAGCTTTCACTTCCTGGTTTTGACTCGTTGCAGCTTGCACTGACTCTTCGCAGCATGTCAATAAAGGTGCAATCTGATTGGTCGAGGGCAGAAAGGGTGATCCTCTCGGCGCTCGCATGGGTCCTAGCTTCTCTGGAGTTAACGCTGGGATCGTCTCAGGTTTGCATTAGAGGAAGTTCCCACAGTTTGTGGGTGAATATAAATTTATGGAGCGGCGAGGGCCATTCATTCACCGCTCGAAGCAATTTCCGGCCCAATGTATGATTTCAGTGTTAAAGTCATTTTGTATTTCCTTCTAACACTGAAAACATCCTCAACATATCAGCACTTAAAGGTCACTGATGATCTCCATATGACATACAGGGATTAGTTGATAGTTATGTCATAACAGATCAACCTGAGGTCAGACTAAATGCTATTATAATAGTCTAACTGGTGATGCACACCAGGTCAACGATGATGGATTTGGATAGGATATTATGCAAGAATAAACTGAATAAATGTATACAACACGTTGTCGTACATTACACACATTTGTAATAGGTAAGATACAGTGTGATAGGATGTGATCTTAGACAGCTTTTATTTTAAATTGATTTACTCACACTTTGGCATCACACCTTTTTGACTCATTTAAGTTTCATATTCGTAAATCAACAACAATTCAGAACATAGCAGCTGGCAAGCGTATGAATCAAAAGTAAACAAATGAACAAATCGAGCATGAGCAGCAATCAAAATACCAACAAAACAAAGCAGAACCTCACCAATTAAGTTGTACAGGTTATTTTTTGATCACCATTTTTCTTCTCCTCAGCTGTCCAACTATAGGTTCAGAATAAGGGGGGAGAGATTGGACTCGGACAGTAGTACAAAACCGGCAAGAGCGAATCGGCAATCTGTTTTACACCCCACCAGATTTTCTGTTCCGTTAAAGTCAATTATGTGTGATGTATGAATTATACGGTATCAGCCATGGCTCAGTGGCCGCGCTCTCACCTCTGAGGCAGAAGGTTGTGGGTTTATGTCCCCCTCCCGAGACTTGAGCACATAATCTCAGTTGACACTTCAGAGGTGCTGTCTTTTGGATGAAAAGTTGAATCAAGGCCCTGTCTTCCCTCTCAGGTGGACGTAAAAGATCCCGTGGCAGTATTCAAAGAAGAGCAGAAGATTTCTCCTGGTGCCCGATATTTATCCCTCAAGTAGCATCACTAAAACAGTTTAATTGGTCATTTATCTCATTATGCTGTTTGTGGGACCTTGCTGTGTACAAATCAGCTGCCGCTTTTCCCTACATTACAAAAGTGACTACACTTCAAAAGTAATTCATTAGCTGTGAAGCGCTTTGGGACGTGTTGAGGTTGTGAAAGGCGCTGTATAAGTTCTTTCTTTTTCTTTAAAAATGAGTGAAATAAACACCTGCTACGGGTTCAAGATACTTTTGCTTACCGTCAGTTTGGTTTTAGTTATAAAGAATACATGAAAAGTAGACAAGAATGGGTTTAACTTTTTGCGTCATGTGACATGAATAGAAAACATGGTCCGACCTCCTGTTCTCTAACGTCCTTGGAAATGGATGACATTAAAAATGCTTTCTTTGGCTATGACACTGATTACATTTGCATTCATGTCCTGAGGTGACGTTGCTCATTTTTAAGAAGGCGATTACAAATGTGCAATGTGGCGATTCCGTGAAATATCTGATGGAATAAGAATCGCTCCGAGGACTCGGATTATTTTTTGGCACCAGACAGCGCTGTAAAAAAAACCAAGTAAACAGAATTAACTTAAAATATCCAGTTAGATTTAATGGAGAATTATTTTACACAATGTGAGCCTGTGCAGAAATGTTGCATCAAAAGTTAATGACTGGAATGGGGATTGGGTTTTCAGACTGGAAGGGTTCATGAAATATCTACTAATATTTTCCGGCATTCTTCTTTTCCATTACAGTTTATTTTTCATTTTTTGCGTGAAGGAAGAAAATACCTCCTAGCAATAACTTGAATGATAGTGAGGTTATTTTAGGCAATGGGGTGTTGCAGGTATGCAGAAAGCATAAAAATGCTAAAAGTTAAATTCCCTTAGAAAGAAGAACATTAAATCTGAACTTCTGCTTGTTTTCTTTATTCTATATTTTGCTCAGCTGTTGGCCAGTTTTGGCCCCTGGTGTCCTCAAACATCTGAAGAACACATACCTTTTGAGTTCACTGAATCGTAGAATCATAGAAAGGTTACAGCATGGAAGGAGGCCATTCAGCCCATCGAGTCAGTGCTGGCTGTATGCAAGAGCAATCCAGCTCGTCCCATTCCCCTGCCCTTTCCCCTTAGCCCTGCAAATTTTTTCCTTTCAAGTACTTATCCAATTCCCTTTTGAAGGCCATGATTGAATCTGCCTCCACCACCCCCTCGGGCAGCGCATTCCAGATCATAACCATTCGCTGTGTAAAAAAGCTTTACCTCATGTCACCTTTGGTTCTTTTGCCAATCACCTTAAATCTATGTCCTCCGTTTCTTGACCCTTCCGCCAATGGGAATCGTTACAATCTATCTACTCTGTCTAGATCCATCATGATTTTGAATACCTCTATCAAATCTCCTCGAAACTGTCTCTGTTCCAAGGAGAACAACCCCAGGTTCTCCAGTCTATCCATGTAACTAAAGTCCCCCATCCCCGGAATCATTCTAGTAAATCTCTTCTGCACCCTCTCTAAGGCCTTCACATCTTTCCTGAAGTGCGGTGCCCAGAACTGGACACAATACTCCAGTTGTGGCCAAACCCTGAAGCAGGATTGGCGACACTCCTGCTCTAGCTTTTATTGACAACTGGGAGACACAAATCCAGTCTGATGTTTTACTAAATGGTTGAGAAAACTGGCATTGAGTCGTTTGAATCAGTTCTTTTCTCTATGGACTAACTGCCTTCAGACAAATTTGGACAAATAAATGTTCATTTCAAGTTGGGTTTAGGTAGTGTATCTCTTGCAACTCTCAAACTAGGAACACGCTATTATTTAATTTCTATAACAATTATTTTCCATATATTCAAGTGAAAAATGTTACAAAATAGAGCAGAGAAATGCAAGCAATTATAGAATATTTGCTTCTTACTTATCCCTCCATTATTTTGCCCTTATTGAATCTGTTTTCTCAGCTTGTTCAGGTATACTCTTGAAATGGTACCATATCTTACTGTTATACATAAGCCACCTGCTTATGGATTTAAATGCACCCAAACATATATCACGACTGCAGCAAAACTGCTAGGTACTGATTGATTATTTTGTACCTTTAATTCCTTTGATGTGAAAGCAATCCTCCTTTAAATGCTCTGATGATAATATATAGCTGCTGCCAAAAAAAGTTATATTAAAATGAACATATTTTTGGGGTGGTGCATTGTACTTGTATCCTGTTCTTTTACCTCCAGCACGTGGGTTTGAATCCAACCGGACTAAAGTGACCCGAACAGTTAAAGCAGCTGTTCCCTGGAGTGAGAACACATGTAGTGATATTCTAGGTGTGTCATCCTCAACAACAAAGAAATTAAACTATAACAGTTCACTTATTATTTCAAGGTATTAAGAAAATAATGAAACCAAATTTTAAATGATCTCAATGTTGTTGCTCGTAAAATTAACCCCCACGTTTTAACATTTTGAACATGCAACATCTAGTTTTCATAGACTCATTTCACAAAAATACACCCCACGTTAAAAAAAAATGATAAACTTGCATTTGAATTGCATTTAAAAACTGAAAGTTTCTTCTGTTCTGTTAATGGTCTCTTGGGTGTTGTGGTACTAAGCCATACAGGCCAGAACTTTCTGAGTTCAATGCCTGGTCTGTACTGAGTTAGCTGATGACAACTAGGGCAGCACTTCAAATGTTATAATCAGCTTTGCTGGAAAGTGTAGATGTTGGGCAAGAGCAGGATCAAGTTTAGCGGAGATGCCCTCCTGTTTAAATAGCCTGCCAAGATGAACCCTGTAATCCTACACAATTTGCAGAGTTTTTGGGGCCTAAAATCAGGGCAGCTCACTCGAATGGTCAGCAAATTGGGGAAGAGGCTGAATTTCTGACCCAAAAATGAAGCATCCAAATTTCCAAATGCAGTTTGTTCTTTTCCATGATCTGCCTGCCAGGTCCCCAGGCAGTCCCAAATCTCCTGGATTGTACTAAGGGTAAGGCATCATTGAGATTAAAAGACAAACAGCTACTTTCTCTGTTTGCTTCCTCAGACTTTTTGCTTACTCTTATAAAAGTGGTTGAACGCCTGAAAAACAAACAATTAACTTTGCTTACATCTCTCGCTATATTACATGACTTTTGCCAACAGTTACTGTGTCAATACATTTTTTTAAATTCAATTTTACATACACAAACTTGACAGGCCGTGCAGAATTAAAGCAGTGAAGCACTGTTAGTAAAATAAAACTGGTTTGAAATTTTAGGGTCCATGTATGAGGGAAGAAAGTGAATGCAGAAATCTGATCTTAATGCAGATTTGGGCCATTCAAATGGACTCCACCAAAAGCAGACGTGGCTTCCTGTTGGTCAAGTTAAGCTTGGAACTGTTCCGATATGAGAGACTATTTGCACCAAGACATGTAAAACATATGAACATGGCCACTGTTGGGCTTCACTTTTCATTTAATAAGGTAATTGTGGCATTCATGTTAGGTAAAATGGAGAGATGTTAATCTTACAAACTGAGCCCTGATGGTGAGATCATAATTTCTAAGATCTGTGTTTTAAACCAATTATCTCAATTAATCTAACCATTCTCTCAATGATTCTGAATTTCTTTTAAACATAATTGTGTTTTGCCCAAGTGGGAGAAATGAAATTAAGTTCTTTTATCGGACCTATCTTTAAATTCTGATGTGTGATCCCCCCATCTCCTGCCCCACCCTGTATGAATCATTCAGAAATTCCAAGTCTGACAGTGTAACCACAGGCTGTCGATGTTTTTTTCAAACTGTGGGCAGTGTGATTGTGCAATGAAGTCCTGCAATTCTTTTGCAAAAATCTTACTATTTGAAGTACGGCTTTGGATTGCTTCAAGTAAACTGGCAACTTCTGTTGTCTGATTGAGCATTGCGCAGATTGCCTGAATAATCACGCAAAATTTTCAGTTAAAACATCACTTAAAAGGATAAGTGTTGGTGCTGGTTTGCTACACTGGCATTTTTGCAACTGAAAAGAATTCCATATTGGGTTTCAGTCTAAATATATAATTGGAAACTGCACAGACTATCATATGCAGTTATACATTTTTCCTATGTGACCACTTCATATTTTCTATTTTGAGACTTGATACTGGCTGTTCAAAAGCAACTTCCACTGGTAATAAGGGAAAGCTTATTGGTAGCTGACCAATCAATATTTAAATTCACTATCCCTAGCTCTCTTATCCTCCTGTCCCTTCGGTTAATGTGGCTCTAATTAGATAATTTGCTGCCTTTCTACCACTTACACCTGCAGTCTGTCTTGAGACTTTCCCCCTTGTACCCCTCGTGAACTTATTCCTAGTCCCTTTCCTTAAATCTATTTTGCTGTTGCTTTAAGTACAGCAGCCTCTGTTTACTCAGAAGATAATGATATTTGAGGCTTGATAGCACAATGCATTGTAGCACCAACATATAGAGATCGTTAGCGAGAAACAGAAAGATTATCCATTGAGGTCAGTCTCCATTTGATATGAAATGCATTTTGGTATGGCACTAATCCATTTCCATTGCTGAACAGCCAGGCAATACAACAATGTGGCAGGTACTGTTCAATGCCTGTTTCTGCCAAATCCTAAGACATGGTATTCATTTATTCCACTTTGGAAGGATAGAAGGCTGAATGAATCCTATTTGGATTTGGACCCAAGACCTCCTGGCCCAGAACCCAGCTCTATCATAGAAGAAGGGAACACAGCTTCAATTCACCCTTGCTCTGCCTTTCTGATTTTAGCTACGCTATTATGGTGAAGCAGAACCCAGGCACCTCCCTGTGTGAGAACGAGAGACAACTTCATAAACAGAATTGACTGTGAGCGAAAGCAAAATAGTGCAGATGCTGGAAATCTAAAATAAAAACAGAAAATGCTGGAAATACTCAGCACGTCAGGCAGCATCTGTGGAGAAAGAAACAGAGTTAAAGTTTCAGGTTAATGACGAATGCTCTGACGAAGGGTCATCGACCTGAAACGTTAACTCTGTTTCTTTCTCCACAGATGCTGCCTGATTTGCTGAGTATTTACAGCATTTTCTGTTTTGACTGTGAGTGACTCTTGCATAGCTTCATTATAGAGTTCTGGGAACTGGTTGGCTGCGTTTTCTCCTGACTGGAGGACTTACATGGATCAGGGAGTTAGGTGGGAAACAGTGAAGAAAAATATTCAACCTAATTGGCTAACTTCAATAACACTGCAACAAAAATAGCCACATAGTAGTATCAACCAATTAAAACAGCAATATCTTTGATCAATACTGCCACCCCGCCCCCATTTTCCTTAATTCCATATCCTTCCTGAATACATTGTAGTCAGGAATGTTAAATTCCCATTTCTGCCCTTGTTTGAACCAGGATCATGATTCTTACTTGGAACCGGGTAGGTAGATTTTTGCATGGGAATCCTGGAAGTCAAGTGAATGCACGGAATCTGTGATCGCAACTCAATTGAAGGCAATTATTCCGGGGGGGAGGGGTCTCTGCCATCAGGGGTGGGGGGGTGGTCGTAGCCATGGGGGGGCATCTCAGGGTGAAGGTTGGTTTTAATCCTAGTCAGCAATTTCTGAGATTGTGGTGGTTGGGGGTGAATGGGAGTTTGTGATCCTATGCCAGAATTTCTGCTCAGTGGTGGGGAGAAGGAGGTTTGTTGTCCTGTCCTGGATTTCCATAGATGTTTACTCTTTGCAGGTTATACATCTTGCTGTATTTTAAAAGGTACTCTACACTTCCTTTTGTTTACAAAGAACTTAAGATTTTTTTATTACTCACCATATATTGGTGGGGCGAATCTAGCAAGCAACATATACCAATGTTAAACAAGGAAAGACCTGCAGCCAATGTACTGAAGTTGAGCAGGGAGTCAATGGGAGCCACCAGCATCTTGCACCCATTCCAGTACATGCATTGAGGCTGCACAGGGAGGAGGGCATAACAAGCTAGCTCCAGATTCAGGCCAGAACATATACCAGGGTGAGCAGGAGAGAAGCGTTTTGATGATCAGCGCAATATAAGTAACATTCATATTTTGAAATTCCTAATGGCACCAGCACTAGCATAAGCATTAAAAGATGAAAAGCATAATGGATGTCTCCGGCAGATATTTCCTGCTGCATGTGGGAAATGTGGTGGATTCAATCAAAGGGCCTGTCAACCACTGCTGAGGGAAGACTCAGCTGAGGAAAAAGAAGGACCTTTAGGAACTCTGGTGTGCAGCAGATATGACAGAGGAGAAAATCAGAGAAAGAGATGAAGTATTTACTGGAAGTGGGGAGTGATGAAACACAAATCCAAATAATTGTGGGAGTCCGAGCTTGTAATAAAAATCTATGGAAAACCTATTGACAAAGATGGAGAACGAGAAACCCAGACAAAGGGAAGAGATGGACCACACAAAAGTAAAGAACGGATGAGAATTGAAAAAATATTTGGAGCGTTAGAATTTATATTAGCAAAATAGCCAAATTCTTATAAAATGTTACGATTCTTTTAAGTAACTTGACTGCACAATATTCCAATATTTCAAATTTTGTCATCACTCATAAAAATATAAGCTTGTGCACATACTCAAGATTGATTCAGGGTGTTAGCAATTGATTATATTCTGAATCTTTAATTTAATTGAGTGATGGCTAGAAGAGTGACTAGAGACCCAGCACAAGAACTGTAAGCCAAATGTTTGCCTGAGAGAACTGAGAGACCAGCTGCAATACCTTAGCTGTTATTTATATGTGTCAATCACAGGCTTAAAGGCTAAATCAACTTCAGCTGCATCTTGCCTCCGTTTCAATGGCAAGAAGCAGAAGCCATGGGAAACCCGTGCAGGTGAAGTAAAATTTGTTTCAGCTTCAGAATCAACAAAAAATTGCCTACCCCAAGTATTTCAACTAGGTAAATTGCCCCTTTAACAATCCGCCCACCAGCATTAATTGGGGCGTGACTTGTGGGTTTTGGCTGCACGCGCACATCCAAACGCTCCCACGTTAAACCAGGAAGTGGGCGCATCGGAACCAAGTTGCAGTCATGCTTCAAAAAGCTGTTATTTTAACATCCCACCCACCTCCAACCCACCCGTTCCTTGGGATTAAAATTGTCCCCGGTCTCTGTTACTATCACTATAGCAAAACCCCATGTGACAACTTGTGCCTGCAACTCACCAACCTAATTTGTCACGTTGCATGCATTTACGCACATGCACTTCAAATCTGCATTAGTCTGCTTTGCATTTCTCCCCTGTCTGATCCTTCCTCTTTCTGGACTACTCTTTATTCTAATGCTGTTTGTCTCTCCTAGTCCTCAATGCACCTTGTTTCTCCTCTCTGATGCTTCATCCTGGTTTTGGGCCATAATTAAGTCATTGAATTCTGAACCTTATGTTGCCTGAAATGTGGCTTATATCTTAATGGGTTTGGTAAAGCCTTAGACATTAGCCAGTGGAAAATAAATCATACCCATTGACAAAAAGATCCAATATTTTTTTTTGATTGTTGGACTGTTTAATTTGCGTTTTATTTTATGTTCTATTGGGGCTTCATTTTAGTGTTAAATTTCTATAAGAGAATGTGAAAAATACCATTAACTATACATAGTCATCGCTGTTTCCACTAAATAATTTTTAGGATAACTGACAGGTAATCCAACAGATCAACCTGGTTTTATACTTACTGGCATCCAATGTTTCTTCAAAAGAAACAAAATAATGAGTTTTAGTACTGGTGGAACAAATTTGCACTTGTTCTTTGAAGGAGCCACATTGATCGTAAATCGTGGCTTTATTAGCAGAGGGAGACACGCAATACACAACCATTTATTTTTGCTGGAAAAACCTCTCTCTGATGGGACAAGTGTTCTAAATCTCAATCTGTGTTTGGTGTATACTTGGACATCACAGTGGAATCCACTTTCTGTGCAACAGCTTTTATCCTGAAACAAAGTCCAATGTAACAGTCCACTTACAATTTAACTGAATGAAATTACACAGCTATCATAAAAACAAAGAGATGAGGAGAAACCATTTCGGTCAATTTCACTCACCCTGCAGCCACTATTAGGAACATAGCAACATAGGAACAGGAGTAGGCCATTTAGCCGCTGGAGCTTATTCTGCCATTCACTGAGATCATGGCTGATCTGTGACCTAACTCCATATACCCGCCTTAGCCCCATATCCCTTAATACCTTTAGTTAACAAAAATCTATCAATCTCAGATTTAAAATGAACAATCGAGCTAGCATCAACTGCTGTTCGCGGAAGACAGTTCCAAACTTCTACCACCCTTTGCGTGTAGAAGTGTTTCCTAACTTCACTCCTGAAAGTCCTGGCTCTAATTTTTAGACTAGTCCTAGTCTCCCCAACCAGTGGAAATAGTTTCTCTCTATCTATCCTATCAGTTCCACTTAATATCTTGAAAACTTCAATCAAATCACCCCTTAATCTTCTAAATTCCAGGGAATACAACCTTACTTTGTGTAATCTCGCCACTTAATTTAACCCTTGGCGTCCAGGTATCATTCTAGTAAATAGCACTCCCTCCAAGGCCAACATATCCTTCCTAAGGTGCGGTGCCCAGAACTGAACACAGTACTCCAGGTGTGGTCTAACCAGGGCTTTGTATAGCTGCAGCATAGCTTTTACCTCCTTGTATTCTGGTCCTCTAGATATAAAGGTCAGCAATCTATTAGCCTTTTTGATAATTTTCTGTACCTGTCCATGACATTTTAATGACCTATGTACATGAACCCCTAAGTCTCTTTGGACATCCACTGTTTCGAGCTTTTCACCATTTAGAAAGTACACTGATCTATCCTTTTTAGGTCCAAAGTGGATGACCTCATACTTGCCTACGTTGAAATCCATTTGCCACAGTTTTCCCCATTCACTTAATCTATTAATACCTCGCTGTAATTTTCTGCTTCCATCTACACTGCTTACAATGCTACCTATCTTTGTGTCATCGGCAACCTTGGATATGTGGCTCTCTATCCCATCATCTAAGTCGTTAATAAATACAGTGAATAGTTGAGGCAGCATCACAGATTCCTGTGGGACACCATGAGTCACATCCTGCCAATTTGAATACCTGCCCATTATCCCTACTCTCTGTCTCCTGCTCAGCCAATTTCCTAAATCAATAATTTGCCCTTTCATGAGCTTCAACTTTAGCTAGCAGTCTCTTATGAGGCACTTTATCAAATGCCTTCTGGAAGCCCATAAAAACAACATCCATAGACATTCCACTGTCCAATACTTTAGTCACCTCTTCAAAAAATTGAATCAGGTTCGTCAGGCATGACCTACCCTTTTCAAATCCATGCTGGCTCTCCCTGATCAGCTGAAAATTTTCAAGGTGTTCAGTCACTCCTTAATTATAGACTGTCATAATTTCCTGACACAGGTGTTAGGTTAACTGGTCTAAACTTCCCTGGTTTCCCTCTCTCATCTTTCTTAAATGTTTACACCCATCCTCCCGAATTTAAACCTTAAAGGTATTTTCTATCTTGTACAATATCCAAATGCTCTATAATCTTCTATATTGTCCTAGATTAATCATGTCTCTTTGGAAGGAACCAACTGGCACAGTATTAATTGCATTAGTAATCTATTCCATACCTTCACTTCACTAACTGTAAAGAAGCTTCTTCTTAACTCCAATTTAGTTTGTGTTTTCTTTATTTGAATTTATGATCACTAATCCTATGTTCAGATTCTACTTGCCTTCGAATAAAATCCACTCAGCATCTTAGAAAAAAAGAATCATATCACTCATTCCTTTTTACTTTGATACATGTATGCACAAATTATAAATCTACCTCTGTGATTATATGCTTTAAGTTTCTGAATCAACTTCCCTTAAAAACCAAGATGACTAGAACTGGATTTAAAATTCCAAATCTAACTAATGAAGTTTAGAGAATTAATATAATTTGCTTTGACTTGATATAATTAAATAATTTTAGTTGTTCCTCCCGTGCAATGTTCTAAACAGAAAAAGATCAAAGCATGTAAAGGCACAAGTCAGGAGTGATGGAATACTCTCCACTTGCCTGGATGGGTGCAGCTGCAGCTATACTCAAGAAGCTCGATACCATCCCAGACAAAGCAACCCGCTTGATCGGCACTTCATCCAGTAGCCTAAACCTCCACCTCCTCACCACCTGCGCACCGTGGCTGCAGTGTGTACTATCTACAGGATGCACTGCAGCAACTTGCCAAGTTTCTTTGGCAACACCCCCCTGACCCATGTCCTCCACCACCTAGAAAGACAAGGGCAGCAGGAGCATGGGAACACCATCACCTCCAAGTTCCCCTCCAAGTCACACATCATCCTGACTTGGACATATATTGCCATCCCTTCATTATTGCTGGGTCAAAATCCTGGAACCCCCTACCTAACAGCAATGTGGGAGCACCTCACCACACGGACTGCAGTGGTTCAAGAAGAAGGCTCACCACTACCTTCGCAAGGGCAACTAGGGATGGGCAATAAATACTGGCCTTGCTAGCAATGCCCACATCCAGAGAATGAATTAAAAATATGTAAAAGCAAAGGACATTCATTTGCCCACAGATTACAATTAACATATTTGTTAATGTGCTATGTCCTACGTAAAGACATATAGGACATTACAATTGATCTTTCATTGGTCATAGAACAATCCATAATTATTGGTCACCAAAAGACAGAATACATTGAATACAACAAGGTTCCTATTGTCTCTTTTGGGTCACAGGGACTGATGCTAGAGAGATGTGAGACAAAGGGTCTCTGCATGCTCCATCACAAGTCAAGAGCTTGGCGGAAGTTTTCTCCCTTTACGGGATTACAAGATTTTAAAAAAGTCACAAGCTAAACTTAATTTAACAAATAACTTAATTTATGGAATAGACTGCCATCTAGTGCAATAAATATTGATTCAATTGAAGCATTCCAGAGGAAGGTGGATTGATTCCTGATCCAGCAAGAAAATAGACAGATGATTTGCAGTGGAAAAAGATGAAAAATGGTAAACTTAGGCTGAAATGGAAGCTGGATGATGTTGTGAACTTGATGGGTTGAATTGCTTTTTAAATTCCTACATTGTCATGTTATTATGCTTTCATTAATACCTTACTGTATTTGCTCAAGTGCCTTCAGAGATTGAGATGATCTTTCACAACTCTCTTTTCTTGAAAGTTGTACTTATTGTTATTCATCGCCGTCAAAAGATTACATAGATTAGGAAGAATCCATCACTGTTTGACTTGTTCATAGTCAATTGGAAGGAATGGACCAGATGGCCTTTACTCATTCTGCACTTTAATATATTTCCCCGTAGGCTTTTCTGAGTTCTATATTCTAGGCTGCATCCCAAATTAGCAGACAATTTTTGAGATGGCCTCCCAACAAATTGTCAGTTACTTGGAAAGCTGGTGAAATAACACTGCTGTAATGAATCTTTTTCAGTACATTGCTTTTTTAAAAAATGGTTTTTAACTTTCCCATGGTTGGAATTTCAAAATCACAAACTGCTAACACATCTCTAGTTATACCAGATATCTTTTCTAACATTGGCAGCACCTCCTGTACTATATCAAGGTCCTCAAAATGAAATAGCAGCTAGAATTCTCCTTCTGGCACTAGCTCCTTCTGAACTGTTCCTTTGGCTGTGCCGAGCATTTTTTCTGGACTATGTAAATGCAGACACTGCACCCAAGTCAATATTGCACCAAGTAATTAAGAGTTGTTATAGGGTAACAAGCCACATTTTCATCTCATACTATTTTTGTTCTAAAGTTTTGTGGGCAAATTGTGTGCCAAAATAAAACCCATTGCAGCCATATGTCAAGTGGGTGCAATGTATAAATAGACATGTTCCAGCACTGTTAAAAAAAAGTGTTTTGTTGTTTTGATATTCTTTTGATGAAATAGAGCAGGGAAAAAGATGGCAGAGGAAGATGAAAACAAATCAGAATATATTTGAATCTGTGCAATTATTTTAATAAATACTTAGATGTTATTAATACATTCAGCTATCTCGCTACTGAAATTACATAACAAAAGCATTTACAAAAATATTATTTATGCGTAAGATTTTCATTTTCTCATGGCTTGTACAACTGGTCCTGGTAACTGGAAGTACAATTTTACTCTGTTTTGGTCATTTGATAAGAGCCCTCCACTTGCAATTGAGAAATTTAGGCCGAGTGTTTCAGGAATCGCATTCAGAGAGGGTTCGTTGATTACAATGCCTTACTTTAGTATCTAAAACAATAATGCAGATTGTCTTTACTGCAACACCCTAACCAAGCAAATGAGATGCTGTGAAAATCTATTCACTTGTTAATTAATAAATCTTTGACATATGCTAAATGCTGCTCATAGTGTAATTTTAATCCACATAATTCAAATCAGACTTTGCAATTCATAATGCAAACGCCTCCCTCTCATGCCTGCTTTTTCACCTGACTCTACTGGGTATATTCTCGCAAGTTAATACCTGTTGGATTTACTGCAATACACTTGATCGGAATTGAGGGAACTTATATCATCGTCTTCCATTACAGTAATGCCTTTAGATCCCAACACTGTTATGGGGAAACAGTTCTGTGATTAAATTGTAAACCCATGAATGAAAAATAGATTTATGATTTTGCAACATGTAGCACAAAAAATAAACCTTCCTCCACTGTTTACTATTTCATCCCCTCCAGAGTTTCTTTCAAAAGATACAAGAGATCGTCATTCTTTACAGCTGGTTGGATGTGGCTTATTCTGTGTGATGTTTGGAGGTGGTAGAATGACTCATCCAATGTGGCAGAGAAGACAGAATTTTACTTATTACACTGAAGACAACTGAGGAAGAAACCAAATACAATTTGCAATGTTGCAAAGAATTAAAACTGTTTCCTAAAATGGCTGTTTTCTACATCTAAATATTATTGGCAGATAACTGGAAAGTACAAACATTTCTTTGATTCTCTAAGGGAAGAAAAATAATTAGAAGTAGCCAACGGGGATACCAAAAAGGAGTAGATGCGGTGTACATGGACTTTCAGCTTTGACTAGGCACCACACGGGAGACTACTGAAGCAGATTAAGGGGTATAGAATTAGGGGAAGGGTAGCAAAATTGGATTAAAAACTGGTTCAAAGGGAGGAAACTGAGAAAGTGTTAAGGGTTGTTTCTCAGATTGGTTGGAAATGGGTAGAAGTTTCCAACAGAGTTCTGTTGTGAGACTGCTTCTGTTCACTGTGCACGTAAATGATTTGGATATTGGGCTAGAAGAAGTGGTGTTCAAATTTGCTTAAAATAATAAAATAGGAGGCATAGCAAATATTTTTGAGGCTCAAAGGAATCTGCAAGGGGGTATTGGTAAGACTGTGGATTGGGCAAAAAGCGGGCAGATGGAATTCAGTAAATGCAAGGTGGTACATTTTGGTAAAAAAATAAAAGAAATAATCATGCTTTGAATGCGGGAAAGTTGGGTGATTGGGAAGGACAGAGGGATTGGGGAGTTCAGGTTCATAAGACATTAAAAGCAGCATCTTGAGTGAATAAGGCCATAAAAAAAAGAACTAATGGAATACTGGATGTTATGGCAAGAAGATAGAATATAAAAGTTGTGATGTAATGGTGAATCTATATAAACCTTAGTAAAACCACAGTTGGAGTACTGTGTGCAATTTTGGACTCCACATTGTAAGAAGGACGTTGAAGCAATACAGAGGTGTAGGGTTTGTCACCACACAATCCAAACACCGGTCCCTACCGGTGTCCCAGCGTTGTTGAACCCTAGACGATAAATTTTGGAAGAAATAAATCGCTTTAAGACTAAACACAATTTTATTTAAATGATTGGTACAAGTTCATATAACCTATTCGCAGTAAAGGGTGATCATGAGTTTACTGGGTGATCAATCCGCCGCACTCAAGGCTGTTGCTTCTTCTTTGATGTTGAACATCAACGACACCTTTGATTAGTGTGATGGTGTCCCAGCCTAATACAAGATATGCGATTTGAGAACCTCTCATTCACTACTCACCTGACGAAGGAGATAATCTCCGAAAGCTTGTGATTTTAAAATAAAATTGTTGGACTATAACCTGGTGTTGTAAGATTCCTTACATTTGTCCACCCCAGTCCATCACTGGCATCTCCACATCAATGATTAACAGTTCAGGCTTTGATCATGAGCAGACCTCAATGATTGACAGTTAAGTCAATTAAAACTAGATGCCATGATCTCTTATGATGTGGAGATGCCGGTGATGGACTGGGGTTGACAATTGTAAACAATTTTACAACACCAAGTTATAGTCCAACAATTTTATTTTAAAATCCACAAGCTTTCGGAGGCTTCCTCCTTCCTCAGGTGAATGTGACATTCATCTGAGGAAGGAGGAAGCCTCCGAAAGCTTGTGGATTTTAAAATAAAATTGTTGGACTATAACTTGGTGTTGTAAAATTGTTTACAATGATCTCTTATGGCAGTCAATTGGTCTTCAATGTGTCCTGTTGGTGCTTCACACTTCTATTGTCTAATCATTCTGATGGAGACTTAGCTACCTTCATTGTCTCTTGATGGACTGGTGTGATCTTGTAGCCTGTGGCCCCTTTATCCCATCAATGGTTTTTACACATCAAAAACCTGTTAGAGGACTTCAGGTAGTTTCTGTTTGCAGTTTTTAAATTGGTTGTTCAAATGTAACATTGAAAAGCTACCTACCAGTTTCTGTCTCTCCTTTGTTCCGGCTAGTCTCTGATATTAACACATCTCAGAAGAAAATGGAAACAAAAGCAAAATACTGCGAATAATGGAAATCTGAAATAAAAACAGAAAATGCTGGAAATACTCAGCAAGTCAGGCAGCATCTGTGGAGAAAGAAACACAGTTAACGTTTCAGGTCGATGACCCTTCGTCAGAACTGGAAGAAGTTGAAGATTAAACAGTTTGCTTAAACAGTTTGCTTAAAAAGTATTTCCAGCATTTTCAGAAGAAAATGGGATCCCTTCCACACACCATGTGGATTAGAGCCGAGCTGTCTGCCTTCATTGTCCCGGCTTAGTTCCAATGTTTTTACAAGCCAAAAGCTTGTTCTGCAGGTTTAACAGACAAAGTTAGCCCTTTCCCAGAATGTCCAACATTCCGAATTCACAATGTCAAAAAGGGTTTTAACCCTTGTCTTACAGTGTCTTTAGTGTACAGATATGCAAGAATGTCCAACTCCATGGTGCAAAAAGGCTCTCACATCTCAGAGGGTACAGCACAAATTCATTAGGATGCTGCCTGATGAGGAAATACTAATTGTAAACAATTTTACAACACCAAGTTATAGTCCAACAATTTTATTTTAAAATTCACAAGCTTTCGGAGGCTTCCTCCTTCCTCAGGTGACATTCACCTGAGGAAGGAGGAAGCCTCCGAAAGCTTGTGAATTTTAAAATAAAATTGTTGGACTATAACTTGGTGTTGTAAAATTGTTTACAATTGTCAACCCCAGTCCATCACTGGCATCTCCACATCAGGAAATACTAAGAAAGACTTGGAAAAACTGGGGCTTTTTTCATTCGAACATTAAGGGGCTATTTGATATAGATGTTTAAAATTATGAAGGGATGGGACAGAGGAGATAGAAACAGACTGTGTCCAGTGATTGAGGGGTCTAGAGTGAGGGAACATAGATGTAAGATTAAATGTAAGAGACTTAGGACACAGAGCAGGAGAAACTTTGTTTTTTACATACAGGGTTGTGAAGTTGTGGAATGCACTACCAGAGTTACTGATTTGAGCAGAGACTGAGAAGTAATTTTCAAAATTGGACTGGGAAAAAGGAAATTTATATACATGTTTCAAACTCAGAGCTGCTAATCAAAGATATATTCAAACAAAACCCACAAGATGCTTGTATTTGAATTGAATGGTTTGGCCCCCTCCCTTGGATACCTGACGAGACATATATTATTCGGGACTATTGTATATCAGAACAAGTTGGGTCAATTTCTGTGAGTGAATCTTTTTGTACTGTGACAGAAAGGAACAAGACAAGACCCTGATATATAAGATAAAAATGCTTAATTTTTGTCACACAAGTTATGGACCCAATATAAATGCCTCCTCAAAGCATGCTGTGTAGCCATTTTTGCAATATTCCTTTCAGGTGCATGGCACAATTGCAGTGGGAGAGAATATAACATCTCACCAGTAAAAAAGGAGTGCTGGCAGGAAAAACATGATGAAAGCTGATTTGAAAAGTCCTGACACGGTGATGTTGTTTGGGGTCTCAGGCTCTTACTAACATCTTCATAATTGGATTCTGCTCATAGGCCAAAGCAGCTCAGAACCAATGAGAGAGAACCAGGTTGTATTGTTTTGGATTAAATCACGGCAGAGATTTCAAGTATGTTCAGAGTGCAGAGACGTAGACTACCACGTCTCCCCAATGTCAGGTATATATTAAGAGAGTCATAATACTAATTACTACATCAATCCTCCTCATTGATATAAGGATACATGGATTTTTTTTAAAAACATCATGCTAGAACCAAACTTTGAGAGCAATTATTTACCAGCATGCTATCTAACAGGTGACATTCACTATAGAGTGAACTGTCTCCTTTACAATTTAGGGTTTCTATAGAACCATGTTCTCTCTATAAAATAATGAAACAGTGTTAGTGTTCTATTTAAACCTTAAATTATGTTTAATTCCATCAAGTAGGTGACTGGATGTAAAACATCACATTTTTAAATTTTCAGTATTCAGTTTGAACAAAACTGTGCTCAGTTATAAGTGTTGTGGAGCCTGCTAAATTAGCCTTACTCATACATTTTGTCAAGTGGTACTCTGGGGTGGCTCACTGTTTGAACCAACTGCTAACCTGTTCCTGTGTTAACAAATTACTTTTATTTGACTCAGTAATATCCAGCACTCTTTCTGAACTTGGCATTAATAATGGAATTATAAGTACTGCCTGAACTTAAGAACCTGCACGTTCCCCTTCAAGTCATATACCATCCCGACTTGGAAATATATCGCCGTTCCTGCATCATCGCTGGGTCAAAATCCTGGAACTCCCTACCTCACAGCAGTGTGGGAGAACCTTCACCACACAGACTGCAGTGGTTCAAGAAGGCGGCTCACCACCACCTTCTCAAGGGCAATTAGAGATGGGCAATAAATGCTGGCCTTGCCAGCGATGCCCACATCCCATGAACGAATAAAAAAAATCAGTAAAATCATAATTAAGTAAAATTACCTTCATTAAAATACAAAATATGGATCACAAGTATACAGTGCATCATGCCAGTCCTGCTCAGCAGTGCTAACACTTTTCCTGCTCCAAATAGTGCTGAAAGTTGCTGTTACTAGGCCCATAACAGCAGAAACTTCTCTCCCCCATTTCATGGAAGTTTCTACTTGTCATAATGTCTACTTCCAACCTGCCATCTACATTACTGCTCCCAACCCATCACTACAGACTATCCACTGTCAAGATTTCCTGCAACCCACTGCAAATTTTATGTTCCACCTGTCATCTTTTGCTCACAAGAAATATTTCCTCATCATCATCCAGGTACCAACTGAGGGGGACATGTGTAAAGCATTAAGGGATAGCAGTTCTCTTGAAAATATCATTCTGCTCCTCCAAGCTCTCAGAATCACAAGAAGTCTTTATTTTTGAATTAAACAAAGAAAAGAAAAAACTTGCATTTCTGTAGCACCTTTCATGAACTCAGGACGTCCCAAAGCGCTTTACAGCCAATGAAGTACAATGAAATGAAATTTCTCACTCTTGTACAAACAGCAATGAGATGATGACCAGATAATCTATTTTAGTGATATCAGCTAATAGGTAAATATTGGCCAGGAATCCGGGGAGAACTCTTGTGCTCTTCTTCGAATAGTGCCATGGGATATTTTACGTCCACCTGAGAGGGAAGATGGCGCCTCGGCTTAATGTCTCATCTGATGGACGGCATCTCTGACTGTGCTGCACTCCCTCAGTACTGCACTGAAGTGTCAACCTGGATTATGTGCTCAAGTCTCTGGAGTGGGGCTTCAACCCATAACCCCCTGACTCAGAGGTGAGAGTGCTACCACTGAACAGCATAGTGATTGCAAACCTGTTTGATGTGGAGATTGACAAGCCAGTTCCTAGATTTAAGTGGTTCAAGGTGTGGCCGAAGAATGGTTAAAACTCAGTCTAAACTATCTATTTTATATTGCGGCCTGCTTAGTTGTGATTTAAAGCAATCCATCGTGGAGTAATGACGTATTGTAATAGTAATATAACAAAGCACTGCCAATTATTCAGAGAGGTTTTACAGAACACAAGCTGATGATATTACATAGCTCCTGGCTGTACCTCAGGAAAATGTTTCTTCATAAAAAGCTGCTTTGAACGTTTTCCTGGTAAAGTTATCAAATGATTGTGCACTTTACTGACCGCAGTTAAAACACATATTATGAACTCCAATTTCTGCCCAGAGGAGCAAATGGAAAATATGAAGGAACATTACTAAATCAACCAATTTATTATTTGATTTCCTTCTAATTCTTAAAATTAGTTTAACATTGTGCAATGCACTGGGTCAATTAGAAATGTTTTAAGAACATAAGAAATAGAAGTAGGAGTAGGCCATACGGGCCCCTCAAGCCTGCTCCGCCATTCAATAAGATCATGGCTGATCTTCTGCCTCAACTCCACTTTCCCACCTTATCCCCATATCCCTTGATTCCCTTAGTGCCCAAAAATCTATCAATCTCAATTTTGAATATACTCAACGACTGAGCATCCACAGCCCTCTACGGTAGAGAACTTCAAAGATTCACAATCCTCTGAGTGAAGAAATTTTTCCTCATCTCGGTCCTAAATGTTCGACCCCTTATCCTGAGACTATGACCCCTAGTTCTAGACTCTTCAGCCAGGGAAAACAGCCCCTCAGCATCTACCCTGTCAAGCCCTCTAAGAATTTTATACGCTTCAATGAGATCACCTCTCATTCTTTTAAACTCCAGAGAATATAGGCCCATTCTACTCAACCTATTCTCATATGTTCTTATGTAACCCTCTCATCCCAGGAATCAATCTATTGAACCCTCATTGCACCACCTCTAAGGCAAGTATATCCTTCCTTAGGTAAGGAGACCAAAACTATACACAGTACTCCAGGCATAATCTCACCAAAGCCCTACATAATTGCAGCAAGACGTCCTTACTCTTATACTCCAACCCCATTGCAATAAAAGCTAACATGCCATTTGCCTTCCTAATTGCTTGCTGCACTTGCATGTTAACTTTCTGTGATTCTTGTACAAAGTATTGAAAAGATTGAGCTTTATTCCTAAGACTAATGGAAAATTGCATTATTCTAATGTTGAGCCATCAATTGGAAATCAAGGGACATATCATGGGAGTGTTGGTAATATTTAACCTGAACTGTAACATGGAAAATGGCAGTCTCGATGTTAAGGATATTTTGGACGGTATTGATGCTGGTTTGTAAATTCCAACAAGGCATTAACGTAACCACCGATGAACTAAGTACTGCACTGAAGATAACAGCATAAGTCTAACTTTAGGGGCTGGATCCAATTAAGAAGTCACAGTACATTTTCAGAATTTTAAAATGACATAAGTCAACATTTGGACCAGATTTTATTACGACAGGCAGGTTTAGGTCAGTATGGACTATAAATTGCGCTGTGTAGCGCCCGCTTTTTAGGCGCTACACGGCCTCCTAAGGTCCCAAAATAGCGTCCAGAATGTGCACGCATGCTTCTAGCATGATGTGTGCCGGACTTGGTAAACGAATGCTGGTATCATGTAAAGTAAGGAGAATATGCGTTAGGTCAGTGTACAACATTGATTTAAAGGGATAGATCACATTTTGGCACTCAACGCTACAACCAATGCACTGTCTTAACACGAACAGCTGAACATGTCATTGACGGCCTGGAGGACCACCCCCACCCCCGACAACCAGCGCTATTTAAAGGGACCATTCAGGATTTACAGGTTAGTTGCTGGATTATTGCTTCCGGCTGCTGATGCATTTGTACTTGTTTTTGGAGGTCTCCTATACTTGAATACTAGGACGAGGGGACATAGCCTAAAATTTAGAGTTAGGACTTGCAGGAGTGAAGTTAGGAAACGCTCCTACACACAAAGAGTGGTAGAAGTTTGGAACGCTCTTCTGCAATCGCCAGTTCATGCTAGCTCAATTGTTAATTTTAAATCTGAGATTGATAGATTTTTGTTAACCAAAGGTATTAAGGAATATGGGGCTACGGTGGTTATATGGAGTTAGGTCACGGATCAACCATGATCTCATTGAATGGTGGAACCGGCTCAAGGGACTAAATGCCACTGCCACTTGCTGTCTGCTGTTATGCGCCACCTTCTCCTGCAAGAAAGCGGGACGTGTGTTGGTGAGTGTCCTGCAAGATGTTTGGGTGATGTACCTGTCAAGGTTGAATAGATGCTCATGTGTGTGAGCTTTGAGTTGTGGGTGTGCGGCTTGCAACAGTGGTGATGTGTGAGGGTGAGAGGAAGCATCTGATTGGAGGACTTGAGTATAGATGGAAAGGGTTTGTTGTTGGATGGGTGATGGGGGGGATGGGTGTAGTACGTGGAGCAGTGGATGTGGCTAGTGATGCGGTTGGTAGGTGATACCACCTGACAGTTGACCTCACTCACCTTGACCACTCACGTCAAAGCATTGAACTTAGAATCATAGAATCATAGAAGTTTACAACATGGAAACAGGCCCTTCGGCCCAACATGTCCATGTCGCCCAGTTTATACCACTAAGCTAGTCCCAATTTCCTGCACTTGGCCCATATCCCTCTTCTTGAACTGCCTCCATGTTCGTGGTGCTATGCACCTGGCATTGACTTTGTCCTCTACTTCCTCCCACTGCCTCTTGAGCATATATCTGGAGGACCTCTTGCCACCCACCCCCCCACCACCCCGCAGATAAAGGATGCCCCTCCTTCTGGCCACCTCTTGCACCAAGGCCTCTAGTGCATCAGCAGAGAACCTTGGTGCACGCTCTCTCGCAGGCCCGGTACAAACTCAGATCAGCAGATTGGTGAGGTCCAGCTTGCAGATTGGAGGATGTGGGATTTAGTAGTGCACAATCTTTATTTTTAATGTAACTCAACAGTTTGTAAACATAAGGATGGGACCTGCATCTATGTTTTACATATACGATGTCTGATCTCCGTTCAGAATCTATGCGGACCCCTATCTTATATTTTGCACATAAGAGGTGCAGGCTGCCTTTAAGAGGGGCGAGGCACTCACGTGATATCGGGTCCCCCTGCTGGTGAGAAGTCACAGAACAACTCAGTTATGCCTGGCTGCTCGTGCTGAAATCAGGTAAACGAGCAGGCAGCATGAATCTCACAGGCTGCCTGCATCGGAACGACCGGGCACGGGTTAATCGCGCACCGCGACCCCCATCCCCAGATTCGGAGGTTATTGAATTTAACCCCCTACATTTTCAGTCCAATTCAGTTTTAATTTTTAACAAAATTTGCAACATGAGTGTGCACATCAGACTGATACACATGGGGCATTATGGAGTAAAACTGATGGGTTAATGCCATACTGCTGGTGCAATATGTGCAACAAATCTTTCTTAGATCACACCACATGACTACAATATCCTTAAGGGGCACAACAGATATGGATGCAAGTATAACATTAGTGTGAAAGAAATATTTTATCTTTTGAAATTGACACAGTCCAAAACATGATCTGAGAGGGTGAACAGCCAACCTGCTAAAAGGCTTCAAATGGGTTCCCAAAATGACATGAAAGAGGAAAGAGACAATACTGGATGGAGAGAAAAATAAACCCTGTACAGTCCCCAATACTTATAGCGGACGCGTTGGTGCCAATGCGATTTGTCTGCAATACACGTTGGACGGCTTATATGAATCTGGATAAATTTTGTGATCGTTGCTTTGCATCTTGTGTTAAGCAGCATAGTTACTGAAGTCTGCCTCACAATCATCAATTTCCCTGAGATTCCCCCCTCGTCGAGACAATGATGATTAATCATTCCAGATTATTTATCCTCTAAATCAAAGGTGAATACAAAGGGACAGCATTACAAGAACCCTTACTGGAATCGTACATTCCCCAACTGACATCACGGATAAAAAAGGATTTGTGGAAGTGTTGGTATTTTATTCATCAGGTAACTCCCAATTCACTAACCAGAGTATGAAGAGAATGCTGCAAAGGTCCTAACTTGTAGCTGTCACCAGTTATAGGGGGTTAAGCACAGAAGGTAATTGCACCTTAACGAGATGCAAACTACTCACCGAACACCTGTTTCTGCCCGAAATAGCCGGCACGTTTAATAAAGTGCAAGTGGGGATTCTGTAATTGACAATAATGGTAATAGAAAATGTTATGAGCTATTTGCCCAATTTAAATGATTGCCCGATTTAATCATGTGGGCAGTTTAAATAGTGGAGCCAGCATTTCAAAAGACCAGATAAATATTATAGGCTATGCAACACAAATATTGAATGTTTTAGTTAAAGAAATGTCAAAATGAGTTATTTTTAGTTGCATCTAGCTTTTTTAATCATTCCTCTTCTTACATTCTTACTGCAGCTGATCAAAAAGTCATTTAGCTTTTAACTCCAATGCCACTGTGTTACTCAGCTGATAGAAAGAGTCAAGACAGAGCGACCCAGATTTTGCTGTCAAAATAATGGTGAGGCTAATGGTGCTTGCCGTTATTAATAGGCAAATAGTACAGCAACTTCAGACGAGGGGCAGATGGACGATTAAACTCAAACCCAAAAGTTGCTGAGTTGTGCTGCTCTGCCCATAGCTTCTCGAAAATGGCATCTCACTGTCTGCCTCACCATTGAAATGTATTGAATGGTGTGATGTTGCTGTATTTGCATGGGTGGATACGAACTAAACTTGCCACAGAATGTTAGGACTGGTCTGAAGTGACACAAGAGGCCTGTCTTGGAGCCATTTAAGGTCCACGCATATTTAATTAATCCTGGATTCAGACAAAGGGAGCTTTTTAGCTGTCAGAGATTCTTTTAACGATGTGGTAATGTTAAATTATTGCCAATTAACCTCTAGCACTGAAAATTAATTATTACAAGTGTGGAGTCTCATTCCTTCAGGCTTTAATTGTCGTTGGAGATTTTAAAAATGTTAAATTTTAAATTAAAAATGTTTTCTTTTCCTTTTCCTTTCTGTCTCTTTTTTTTCTCTCTCTCTTAATCCAATCTTTATTTCTCTTTCTGTACCTGATTTAACTGAATTCACCCACTCTAATTTACACTTCCTTCTCAGTCCTTGTGTTGTTAGTTTCACAATCCTTCAATCTGATTGGTTAAGGAGTTACACAGTTGCTTGCCCTGTTCACTCAGGTCCAAGAAGCCCTGTTTCCCTCGCTGCGACGTTATCAGCTCGCACTTTCAGCAACTTGGCATGCAAAAAATGTAAAAACCTAAACGTGCAAAGGCAAGTCTAACTAATGGCAGATGCCGTTAGATGCCCTGCCACAGCAAATCATGACCCAGTGACTCCTTCACCTGCTTTTCATCTTTTCCCCTAATTGGCCACTTTATTTAGTCACCCATAGCAAGTTGATTAATAGAACCCTTTGATTGCAATTTATGTTATTAATTGAACCTGTAGCAATTAGTTTATTTTCATTGGAAGCTTGTTATTAACGAAAATGTCTGTTTTTCCTCAACTAAATTAAAATTAATTTCCTGAGGATACAAACTAAAATTAGATTAAAATTGGAGATAGAGAGATGAAACAAATGAAAATGGACTAATTTTAGGACTAAAGCACTAAGTCAGATGTGCACAGGTTTTGGAACAGATGTTGGAAAATGTAACAGATGAGTGAATAAAGTTTTAGTTGGAATTCAAGGCTCGAATTATTATTTTTACAATATTTCCCGTGGCCCTACTGAGTTGTGTGAGAAAGGAAAGAACAATTATGCAATTTTTTGAAAAATAATTCTGAGAAGCATGGAATAAAATATGGAAAGCAGAAAAGAAATTGGCTGAAGAACCCCACTCCGCCACTTTCCAAATCTAAAACAAAGATTTGGAAACAAAAGTCCAGATTAAAATTGGGGCTAAATTTCTTCCAAAGATTAAGAATAAAGTAAGACTTACAGCAAGATACCCAGAGACAAGGATGATAACAATTTGCAGTTATATAATGTCCCATGTAAAAGAACGTTTACAGGGAAAACAGGATGGCTCAAACAGGAGGTGGGAGGGAAAGAAGGGGGTGTATGGGGTAGGAAAGGAAACAAAAGTGCAGTTAAGAACTAGATTTTAAGGAAGCTTTTTGTGGTCAACTCAGTTACGCTACAGGTGTAACACTGGTTGCAATACAAGTGTTGTATGGAACTATCAATCACTTCATTATTTGACAACTCAAAATAAGCTATTAGCCCTGGTACACATTTTTTGTAGTAAATTACATTTAAAATTATTTTACACAAATTAGTCATAAGTCTGTGTGACAAAAGTGAAACATTTTTGTCAGTGATGGGATTATTTATTGGATTCTTTCTGGCCAGTCACAGTACACACGGGGTTAAAAAAAGTAGAGTTGATTCGTCAGTCTACAGAAAATGTACTTTACAGTCTAGTATGCCAAAGTTATTATTATATATCTGTAGTTTGGTCCCCGTGGAACAAAAGATAATGAAATGTGCTAACATTTGTGAAATGCACTGCTCTCAGTATCACCCTGCCTCAGCAGTGCCCCTAATAGTTGCTCGGAAAGTGTTAATTTCCTGTAACCATAAACTATTCAAAATGTTTAAAATAAATTAAAGGGCTTCCCAGAAAAGGAGTCAAGCTATTCAATGTAAACTTCCCATCTAATTGACATCATGGGGATATCAAAGTCTTGCGTCAGGTTTGAGAGAGAAGCAGGGCTATTATTCTTTGTAATCCTTCTGTCAGATAGCTTTGTAGCCAAGATCTACTGGTGTATTTGGCAGCTTGTGCTCACTGGATTGTCTGAAACAATCAGGATATATATCTCATCAGATAAGTCGTAAGCAACTGTATTGTAGGACAGCTTTGTGTTGAGAGTTGCTATGCAAGAGATGCATCTTTGCTGCTTTTGACATTTTAAGGTGGTTTAGTGAAAATTACTGTTAATATATTGCTTGTACCGAGCATTGTTCTTTTACCTGTTTAATGTTAAATAAAATAGTCTGTTGATTTATAGCCCAAGCCACAATCTGATTGAGAACGTCTATTCTTCAACCTATCAAAGTCAAGATTATCTGGTGACTTGTGCTATCAGCCATAAACCAGGGTTCAGTGATAAAGATTCTCTGTTTAATATTGGGCATTAAGTGTAGACTCTAGTTCAGAGTCTATTTATGAGATTGACCAGGAATACTAAACCCAAAGAATATAACTCGTATCCACTCCTAATAATGTAACAGTCTGACACAACAATCAGCACCTAGAAATTGTATTGTTGGTTTTTTTTTCCTTGTTACATTCATTAGAAAATTACTTTTGATATCATTGGAATTATTTGATGTGCAGTAAAACAACAGACATCGTTTAGGAGAGACAGGAACGGTAAAGCTTTAACGGGATAATTAAACAGGTACTATAATTGTGGAAATGTTTTAGTCCTTTTTTCTCCCATCTGGGGATAGAGAAAGCTGAAAAAAAGTTTTTTTAAAAAAAAAAGTATTAGTATTTGGCTGGAGCAGTGATTCCCTATGCAAAGGTTCGGTCCATCAAAAGTCGAGATTGTTAATCATATCACTGGATCCACTCGAATCTTTATGCCATTGCACGGGTTGCACAGACCCAACCTCTGGTTTCTGGGGGTATTTTACAGTTCATTGAAAGAAAATTCTCTATTTGCACAAAGTAAAACAATTGGGGCAGCAGCCTATCATTAAAACCTCTTTCCCAAATATCACAGGGTTTTTTTTTAATTGACATATTGTAGTCAGTATTTTCAAGTGGGAACTCTAGCTGCTTGGCCCACACTATCAGGCTGTAACATAAATTAGCTTTTTTGCTCAGCATAAACAGACTGATTATTGTAATTGTTCCCTATGCACTGTCTTTTTAAAGCTAATACTCTACTTTTTGTTCTTTTCCCCTCTCCCAGAGAAAACTAGAAGGACAAATATTGCTTCATAAATCCCTTTTATATCATTCTGTATACTGGCCACGTGAATTGGTTTAATCATTCCTGAGGACAACGCATGCTTTTATACTGCTCTTACTTCTATCAGATTAACAATCTTAATGAACTCACATTCCTTCATGTAGGACAAGGCTACAACCCATGCCCAAGCCATTTCCCAGAGGCCTAATAATGATATAGGGGCTGATAATGGGATGTTATATGCCCATAGCACTTGCGTACATTGGTTGGAGATGACATCGATGCTGGCTATGTGTCCATTGCAACCAACACGTCATAATCCAGGCATGCACTATTTTATTATGCCACCAAAAATTATGTAAAAGACCCGATGGCCCCGATAATGCTTTTGCAGCACTTGAAGAGTGTTGAAGATACTCAGGGCACATGTAAAATGGATGCTGCATTTTAGACCCATTCAGCCATTTTGGATGCTCCTTAAAGGGGACTCTGCTTGGTAGTTAAGGCAAGGAGACGTATGTTGCTCCAGAAATACAATTGCTTATCTGCTGATTTTATTTTTGTTGCTTTCAATATTGAAGCATTCCACACTTTCTTAAAGCTGCACTCCATTTCCCAAATCCAGGTGTTTGCCAAGGGAGCTATAATGGTGTGCAGCCTAAATCAGGTATCCTGCTAGGTACCCTGCAGATTCCGGAGGAAGAAGAGGAGAATGAAAGGAGACATGCAAGACAGATGTCATTACAGCTTAAGTGCTCAAAGTGGAGCTATGCTTACACCGTCACTCGTATAGAGTCCAAGCTTATCATACCCAGATACGGCTGAGACATCTGCATGTGGACATTACGAGTCCCCAAAGAAATCGTGACAGAAATGCGCAGTCTTTTGCAGCCAGATATAGAAACCACTTCCAGGCCAGGAACTGCTACATTATGTAGCACTGAAGGTGCCTATTGTTTTGAATTTTTAGACCATTGTGTCTTTCCAAGCAATAGCTGGAGTTAATTATCAGGGGGCCGATTTTCGGACGGCCGAGCGGGTGCGTTGGGGGCGGAAGGGGCTCCTAAAATGGCGGAAACCCAGAACGGGTTCGGAGCCCGCCTCCAACCCGCTCACTTTTGGGTTCCCCAATGACGCGTTCGGGTGCACGCGCAGCTCCCGCATGCGGGACTCCCACCAGCAATTACAGCTGGCGGGATGATAATTTAGGTACTTATATCGTTACTTGAGGTACTTGACAGACCTCATCGACAGGGGATTTTGGCAGGGGTGCAATTTTGAAGGATCATCAGCATGTTTCCCGTGCTATGGGAAACACTCCCTGTTGGAGCAGATGTATTTCAGCCACCAGCCAGTGGGAGATGCAAAGGATTATTTGACAGTTGTGGGGGGGTGGGCGGGGGGGAATACCTCATTTATGCAGCAGGGCACTCTGTCACATCAGACAAAGTTTTGGCTGCAACACCTTTGTCTTTCCAATCAAAATGAATAATTTATACCCTAAACTCTGTTGTGCAAACACATTTACCTATTTTGCGGACCCCCTCAAACTCACACCATCAGGATCGGGGGCGGGGGGGGGGAACGCCATGGCTGCATTCATCATTTCAACCGAGGACGAGCAACATCACCAGCCTCGCCAGGCACGCCATCCACCTCCGCCACGTGGAGCTCCACAACACAGTGCTGCGCCACAGGCACCTGCACAAAATAGTTGTGCAACTACACATACACCCACTGTAGGGTGACCCAATGGGTGGCATCAAGGGTGTTCATGGAGAACCTCCTAAAAGGGCATTATTGCACAAACCAGTCAAGAATGGCCAAGACATGGCAGTAGTGGTGACAATGTAATATGCAATGTGAGTTGATCAGAAATCAAATATAAGTAAAAACCATGACAAACCCTGAAAAACCCTTGTGAATCCCCTTCATGCTCACGACACGTTTGCCTTACGCTTCCTACTACACATACATGATGCATGCCCTGTGGCTGCATCAAAGGAGTGGCAGGTTGGGTGAGGCTGACCGTGAAAGAGATGCATGAGAGGGTGAGTATGAGACAGAGCCATGAGATTGTATGAGGATTGGGTTGAGTGGTAGCGGTGGGATGAGTACTTGCGAGGTGAGTAAGTGCAGGTAAGATGAGGATGAGGTTTGAGTGGGTGTGAGGAGTGATGTGATAGAGTAGTGTTGGCAGTGCAGAAGGAGATGTGGGGTGGGGGCGGTGATGTGGCAGACAGAGAGTAGGGGAATGAGTAAGTGTACTCACTTCGGCTGACCTACTTAGGTCATTCAAGCACCTCCTGCACTGTATGCAGGTGTGTGATATGTTGGTGGTGCTGGTGACCTCTTCTGCCACCTCGAGCCAGGCCTTCATGGTGGCAAAGGCAGGCCACTTCCTCCCGTCCACAGTGGAGAAGATTTCTGTCCTCCTCCTCCTCCTCATCCCGTCCAGTAGGACGTGGAGTGAGGCAACATGAAACCTGGGAGCAGCCTTCCCCCTGGGCTGCTCCGTGCTGTAATTTTGGCTCCTTTCTGCAACATCAGTCAGTGGTGGACTGCCCCTTTAAATAGGGCTCCTCCAGCTGACAGCCTATGATGCGGACGTGCAGTCCGCCCGCTGCGCAGCTTTCCAGCGCAAAACCCAGAAGCCAAGGTAAGTGGCTTCCATTTACTTACGATCGCGTGGGGAACCCACCGATTTCACTGGGTGCGTTACCCACGTGCCCAGTCGACCCCCTGCTGGGAACTCGCCTCCCTCCTAATATCGGGACACAAATCTCAACCTGCAGTGCACAGTTCCATTATTCAAGTGACAGATTTTTTTTTGCCTGGGCCAATAATTTCATACATTTCTCCATGGAACACAGCCCGCAGCATGAAAGAGCCCTGCACTTTCACCCAAGTGTTACTATTACCCGAGTCGTAGGGAATCTGTGATGTATGGTGACCATACAGGCCCAGAGATCCAATCCCAACACTCATGTAAAGAAAAGGGTTCCTCTCATTATTGTGCAGCTAGTCTGTAATCATATGTGCAGCATCATTAATGTTAATACCCACTACCCTTATAGTTATCACAATTCCTTTATTTTACAGTAACAGTTATATTACTTCAAGGACCAGGAAGACTGGATTGATGTTTGTTAGGCAATCAAGGGCATCTACTTACCCTGACTCATGACCTTTAAGGCACCAATGGACAAGATCTGAAGAAAGATAAAATGAGGCACCCGCTTACCAGGGCCTTGATAGAGCAGACCATTAGGATGCTAAAGCTAGACAATTGGGGAAGTTTTGCAGTACAGCTTGGCTAAAGTACTGATTGGGGAAGTTTTGCAGTACAGCTTGGCTAAAGTATCCAAAGTTATTGTAGCTTACTGCACCCTACACCACTTTCCCCTACAAATAGGGATTGGCATTAACAGGTACAAGAGAGCCAGCCTCAGCTTGTGGCAGAAGAAAACCCCAATTAGGAGCTAGACAAGATATCTGTACCATCTTTTGTTCAATCAGCAAGAGTCTTAAGGCAGATTGTAATGGATGATATATCTGGTTAAGTAACATCCAATTGTCAGCTGCACATGTACCCAATACCCTGGCCAAAACAGTAATTACCACCACTGCTTATAGCCTTACATCAAGATCCATAATTGCAATAACTTTTCTTCAAGCTACTTTATTATGTCTTATCCCAAATGAACATTAGAGTTACCAGCAGTGAACTCAAATTTTATTATCTCTTACAATTTGTGCCACAGGTGTGTTCCTAACCATGTTGTCTTTCTAAGTGTTTCCCCAGTGGAAGGAGAAACTTAGGTGGATGACTGTTGGCTGATAATTCGGAACTAAAAGTTGCAGTCTCATTTAGAGGCTACGAGACCAACCTTTGGTGCAAATAAAGCTTCAGTAAGGGGTATTTTCCTGAGGCTGAAATAAAGGAACATTATTAAGCGGGGTAAAATGAGCTTTGCTGAACATCAGCTATGGGTTGCATGGCTCGGGAGTGCTCGATACTAACACTGGATGTCAAAGTGGAAAATGATCCATTCAATAGCAATGACGCCTATCAATGAGGTATCGCTTTTGGCGTATTGCCTCTCCAATATGTTCCTCAACATTTGGGATTTTCTTAAATGGGCTGTGCGGTCGGGGGACCAGGCTCTATCCCATAGGCAGATCAAACACAGAAGGAATGCAAATCACCCTGGGCTGCTGTTTGTAGATGTGGCTCGCTCCAACAGCCAAAGAGTACAGTACCCATGTGTTTTATTTTGTTTTTCTCCTCTTCTCTCCTGACAGTATTGAATGTTGTTGTGGTAAAGTTCCCTGGGCTCCACCAGCCTTCAATGACCTCACCCAAATATTCATGTTTCATGTGTCAGCCCAAGCAGTGAATGTCAGTAGGCTATTCAGCTGTGGAGGATGTTACAGTGTCGCCTGATCCCGTTCACACCCAATATTCACATACATACATACATGTACTTGGCAGCCCAGGTCACTGGATAGTAATCATAAGGAGAAGACATGGTTGATTTTTTTCTAGGGAATGGTGTGTAGCCTGAGGAGACTTAGAGAAAGAAACAGAAATAAAAATGAATAAGCAGCTGGGTATAAATTAATAAAAAGAAATACCAACACTTTCTTAATATTTCTTAACCATTCATAAAGGGCTATCAGCATTGAGAGAGATATATATATTATATAGAGAGAGAGAGGAGAAAAGGGTTATTTAGAGTGGCTCAGTGGTTTGTGTTCCGTCTTTACTGGGCAGAGAGCAATGGCTTAAAAGAACCATGAAAGTGAGGCAAATTCCTAAACGAACCCTGGTTTTTAATTGCTTCATACTATAGAACATTTTCTAATCACAACTTCTGAAGTCTAATTCAGAAAGAAGTAAGATGTTCCTGTCTATACTAGTTTAGATTAATTATAGTCTATGCAAACCTTTGTGTTTACTCTTATATCATTGTTATATAAGTAATAGTCAGTGAAAATTCAATTTTCTGTATATTGTCATACAGACTAAAACTAATTGAAGTATCTAACCTAACAAAACATATCAAACTTGGCAAATGTTGCAACAAAATACAGCTTTTCAAAACTTTCTATAATTCAACATATCAATATTTTTTTCCTGCTGGTCCATATCAAAGAGATCACTGATGTTAACTTCATGATAGAAACTGCCTGTAAAGATAAAATGCTGCTGTAAGGATAAATGCTGGTGCTCTAAAAGAAGGAAACACTTACCGTGAGTTGTCAGCAGTAGTGTTTCAGTGTCATTTTGGGAATGAAATTCCTCTTGCTGATAATTTTACCCAAAATGTAGATGTGAATACAAAATTGAATGGCAATTTCTTGTGAGAACCAGGTTCAAAATGACAGTATATTTTACAAAGAGGTTAAACAGTTTTCTTCAAAGTAAACTATTGTAGTTGTAATGTGGAGATGCCGGTGATGGACTGGGGTTGACAATTGTAAACAATTTTACAACACCAAGTTATAGTCCAGCAATTTTATTTTAAATTCACAAGCTTTCGGAGGCTTCCTCCTTCGTCAGGTGAACGACGTGAAAATGAAATCCTCGAGGATTTCATTTTCACATGAAATGAAATCCTCGAGGATTTCATTTTCATATCGTTCACCTGACGAAGGAGGAAGCATCCGAAAGCTTGTGAATTTAAAATAAAATTGCTGGACTATAACTTGGTGTTGTAAAATTGTTTACAATTGTAGTTGTAGTTGGCTCATAGCTTGAACAATAACTGAAAACACTCATTATTGGTTCCAAAATTCTGTTTGCTGTTATAGTAAGCTGACATTTTAAAACATGTTATTTGTCCCTCGTGTGTTATTTCAATTTATTTTCCTCATAAACAAACAACCATCATGGAGTCAGGATTAGTTCATGATATTATCCTGTAAATTGATCTTTCATGAAAAGGACTGGAATTTAATCCAGCAAAATTATTTAACAGAAAGAAAAATATACAGAGAATGGTGGATAACTGTGGGTGAATGACAAGGCAGCAACTTAACTGAGGGATTCAGAGAATGTTAGAGTACAAGAGTTAGGCTTGAATAGTTTATCTTAATTACTTGAACCCTGAGATTGCATTACTGCTCTAAATGCAATATGCAGTCTGCTGCAGGAGGAAACTTCCAGCTTTTTTAATGTAAATTTGTTGTCATGCTGGAAAACAATTTGAAATGCAGATCCACAAAATACTATGTTGTTGCTCATGGATGGTCCGAGGCTTGAGCTGAGGAGGAAATCATTTAGACGAGCTGAGCTAGGAGGTTGAGTTGGACAGAGAGTTTGAGTGGGCTGGGTTCTTGGATGTGTGGCTGCCCTCAGAAGGGAGGCATGATTCAGGTTTGACAAAGCAGAAAGAATGAGAGATTCGAGAACTGGCTTCACAGGAGGAAAAAAAGTGAAAAGGGAAGAATGGAAGGAATAATTTAAAACTAGTAAGCTAAAAATAAAAGTATAAAATAAAAAAAGGGTACCATACATGTTCTTGTATGAATCTGATTGGTTCATCGTATCACTTGGTTAGCCTGGAATGATGTTGGGATCTGATTGGTCCGTGGTGTCATGTGATTAGTACAAAGCAATCAACAGCATTTCAACCTCACTACAGACATATTGACATACAATATAAAAGGTACATAGAATTAAGATTTTTAATAATATATAGCTACAGTGGATTTTCATTTGAATTACTTTTCTAATATCCCCGTGCATTTCAATGAAAAGTAATTTGTTTGATGCCCAGATGATTTTCTCTTAATATATTTTCTTGCTCTTCAATTAAAAGCTTTCTGCTTCCCTTCCTTAAGATCTTTTAGTGACTAACATATCGGGCTCGATTTTAGGATCGTGTTTCCGGCGGGTTCCCAGCGGGGTGGCCCCGAAAATCCTGATCTCCGGTCACGTGACCGGATCGCGACGAAATCCCGGCCACTTCCGGGTACCGCGCTGACGTGCGGGGCTGCGCGGGCAAGCCCCGCTGGTGGGAATCCCGCAGGCAATTAAAGCCAGCGGGGTTCCACTTGAGAGTACTTACCTTGCTCGTTGTGGTCAGTTAATGAGCTGAAGCAGCTGTCAAAAGAGGAAGTGTGGGATTTTCGGTTCAAGGCAGTGAGTTTCCCACACTGGGGGAAACAGTCTCCCTCCAACCAGGCGTGTTGCAGCCAGCAGCCTGTGGCAGGTGCCAAGGTGCGCTCCACGGGGGAGAGCCCTCACCCATGCAGGAGGCTACCGCGTCACATAGGGCAACCCCTGCCCTCCACCATCCCCCGCCAAGCCAGAGGACAGACCGACACGAAACCGCAGCCCCAGTCCGAGGAACCACACACCTACCCTGCACAACCCCTCAGACCAACACCTGCCAGTTGGGTGGTGTGTGGAGACCCTCAGAGGACGAAGAGCATGACCAGCACCAGCAGCCTCGCAGTCCACGCCGTCCGCCGCAGAGACGTGGATCCCCCCAACACGGTGTTGTTGCACGCCCACCTGCACAGCAGGAGGGAGGGCTACCGCAGAGAGAGACGCGTCACAGAGGGCACTACCCTCGCCACAGGGTCCACAGACCGAGGCGCAGCTCCCCAGACCTCTCCGAGCAGCAGTGCACAGGGAGGCGCAGATTCGCTCGACATGTAGTCGTGGAGATCTGCAGCCTCTTTCATGCCGAGCTGCTCCTGGCTGGCCCCAGCACCAACTGCTTACCTGTCGCTGGCAAAGTCACCACTGCCCTCCACACCTTCTCCTCCGCATCCTTCCAGGGTGCAGCCGGCTACACCGCCGATGTCTCTCAGTCATCTGCGCGGACGAGCCCTGCAAATACACCTGCACCTACTCTGCAGTAACACGATGGGTGGCATCAGTGGTGGGTCCTCATAGTGATACCCAGGAGCGGGCATTATTGGACACAACGGACAGGATTCGCGGAGACATGGCAGTGGTGGTGTCAATATAATGTGTGCTGTTTGTTGCTCTGAAATTCAATATGGGTAGCACCCATGACAAACCCTCAGACACCCTTGTGCACCCCCTTCATGCTGACGAGACGTTTGCCTTACGCTGCCTACTGCACATATGTGATGCATGCCCTGTGGCTGCAGCACAGGTGGTGGCAGGTTGAGTGAGGCTGGCCGTGAGGGAGATGCACGAGAGGGTGAGTATGGGATGGAGCAATGAGATTGTATGAGGAGTGGGTTGCGTGTTAGTGGCAGGGTGAGTACTGGCGAGGTGAGTAGGTGGAGGTAAGATGAGAATGGGGTGTGAGTGGGTATGAAGGGTGATGTGACAGAATAGTGTTGGCGGTGCCGAAGGAGATGTGGGGTGGGGGCAGTGTTGTGGCAGATGGAGTGTAGGGGAAAGACTTCGTGTTCTCACTGCGGCTGACCTACTGCGGTCATTGCAGCGCCTCCTGCACTGTATGCAGGTGGGCGATATGTTGGTGGCGCAGGTGACCCCCTCTGCCACCTCGAGCCAGGCCTTCTTGGTGGCAGAGGCAGGCCGCTTCCTCCCGCCCGCCGGGGGGAAGATCTGTGTCCTCCCCCTCCTCCTCACCCCATCTGATGATACCTGGGGTGAGGCTTCATTAAACTGGGAGCAGCCTTCCCCCTGGGCTGCTCCATGCTGCAATTTGTCCCATTGGTTGCAGCATCTGTCAGTGGAGGACTGCCCCTTTAACTAGAGAGCCTCCAGCTGACAGATCGTACTGCGCATGCGCAGCCCGACCGACGCGCAGGCCAGCGCCGTGGACCCCGGAGGAGCAGGTAATTGATTCCTATTAGTGGGTTGCCTGCTACGATCGCGTGGGCAACCCACTAATTTCGCCGAGCGTGTTGACCACGCTCCCGGAGGACCACCCGCTGGGAACCCGCAGGCCTGCTAAATTCGGGCCCATCATTTCTCATTTAAAAAACTGTGTTTTTATTGCTGTTGAAACTAAACTTTTTGAAGTGATGCTTTTCCAATATTGATTGGAGATGAAAATAATCAGGTCTGTTACAGGAGAGAGGATGTTACTGATTTTATAATGATGGTATTAGATCATGTGACAAGACTGTTATTATCACCAGATTTTACCACAGCAAGTTACAAGAGTATCTCCCACATAGTGTAAGTTCTAAAGAATCATGTTGTAAAATGGTTAGCTGTATGTGTTCGCCGACAACCTTAAAAAAGACACATTATATGTGTTTTTATATCTTACATTTCATGTTTTCAGAAAATTAAGTTCTGGTCAAGAATTAAATTGTCTATCTTATATCATTGGGCAATGGAACCTTAAGATCCTTTGCAGGAGAAAACTTTAAGATAAATTTCTTGTTATGCTGGAAAACGATTAGAAGGGCAGTGCAGTAAAACTCTTTTGCAACAAGTTACAGTGGGGTAGAGTTTCCGCTTGATTGCACTGGTTTTATCAGTGCAATCCGGCCTAATCGGCGCAAAAGATTGCAGAATTTCGATTTAATCTGGGTTTAATTTACACCCAGTGCAATTTGAGTTTCCACAATCTTTTGCACTGGTTTGAAAATCGTTTCACTGAAACCTGCCCCACCCACAAAACTGGCCATGCCCCCAGATTGAAATAACGAGTATGGTGAGTTTCCATCGATTGCGCCCGTCTGCGGCCGTTTGAGGAGGGTCTTCAAATTAAGTTTGTTTTCTTAGGTGCAAAGGCACTTGCAGGCACGTTTTAAATGTTCTTACATATTAAAACATATTTAATTTACTAAGAAACTGACAAATGCACACCAATGAAACTAGTAAATGGTTGAGCATAGTTTTTTTAAGTCATTTTCAGTGATTTAAAATCAGGTTACTCACAGGTGGAGGATTAGACACTCTTATTAATAGTGGTAAACAATTTTACAACACCAAGTTGTAGTCCAGCAATTTTATTTTAAATTCACAAGCTTTTGGAGGCTTCCTCCTTCGTCAGGTGACATCGTTCACCTGACGAAGGAGGAAGCCTCCGAAAGCTTGTGAATTTAAAATAAAATTGCTGGACTATAACTTGGTGTTGTAAAATTGTTTACAATTGTCAACCCCAGTCCATCACCGGCATCTCCACATTATTAATAGTGCTTATTTTTTGTATTAAACCCATTTTCAGCTGTATTAATAGAACTGCACCAGGTTACCACTCTTAAATACATCGTAAATACATCAACAAATATTTTTGATTGCAAAGCAAAAAAAAAGATTACGCTCAATTAAACTGCCGAATTGCACTGGTTCATGGAAGGTTTTACAATTGTGATTATGCAAATGCATTTTAGCAGAAACTTGGACTGTAACGTAGCCGGTGCAATTTTCGGCTGCAATTTGTGCCCACTTACCGATTGAACCCAAAGCAGAATCTCTAGGCCAGTATCCTTAATACACAACACTACAAATGCAAACTCAGACTTCAGGAAGCTTAATGCGGATTGGAATTTCTCTGTTGTGATTCTGGGTTTAGGGGTGTCAGCAGCTTTGAGTACCACCTAACTAATCCTGTTTAAATTCAAATTTTATATTGCCAATAAACTCCAGATCCTTCACTTCGCAAATATTTAGCTGCATAACATGCCTAATATTTATTAGGCATGTTATGCAGCTAAATGCACCGGCATCTCCACATCATAATATTTATGGAAGGTCTCAACTTAATGATTAATGAGGTTCAATCTCCCAGAAACCAAATACGGCTGACTGATTCCATTGCATTCTTGCAGGACCTTGCCCAACATGAAACTGACCCCAGTAGAGGAAAAATGACCAGCCGTCAATCAGATGTTTTTCAATCCTTTCTGATGAGATTGGTGCCTCCTCAGGGAAATTGCAAGCACACTGACACAATAGGAAGGCTAAAGAGTGAGTTAACTCTATTGTGGGCTCTGTCAATAACCAGACTGAGAAAATAGTGAATTTGGATCCAATAATGGCCTACTTTCTCTGCTGTAATCAAACTATACCAGGCCTACAGGGTGATCTCAATAACTGGGGTCATCAAAACAATTTGAGGACCTTTGAGATTCCTAAAGATTTAGAGGACAAAGAATAATTAAAAAACCAACCAATTTTAGTTAAAGGATTGTAAGTTGCTTCATCCTGAATCAATCCCTCTTGGTCCAGAGAGTGCTCAGGTACAGTGCGATGTAGCTTTAAAAGACAACACAAATCAAAAAGCTTTCAGTGTTCCAGCATCTTCGTCAACAACAGCTTTTGGAGGCTTCCAGAGCTAAAGCCCAATTGGAATACAATAAAGTCAATATTGCCTAAGCAGAAATACTGAACTTGCCTATTTATCAAGGATAAATAGTGCTCTAAACACCAAACTTTACATTTCACTGTGGAGTGCCCAACTGAGACACAAAGCTACGTCATATTTCTACCAGCAGGAAAATAGGTGGCTTCATAGGAAGAAAGAAACGTGTGTATAACAACTCATTGGATGCTTCCCATTCATTGATCCCAGGACATTTTTCTTTAAGTATAACTAGACTTTTTCTCATGCGGAGACACTCTAGACTTCCCCCAGGAAACATTGCCATATGCTTTCATTTTTTATCAATGAGGCAGTTGTCATATTGACATACTAATGACTTATGATGGAAATATTTCTAGAAATATAAAAACGTAGGAACAAAAGAAGGCCATTCGGCCCCTGGAGCCTGTCCCGCCATTCAATTAGATCATGGCTGATCTCTACCTCAACTCCATTTCCCTTGATACCTTTACCTAACAAAAATCTATCAATCTCAGTCTTGAAAATTTCAATTGACCCAGCATCCACAGCCTTTTGGGGGAGGGAATTCCAGATTTCCACTACCCTTTGCATGAAAAAGTGCTTCTTGATTTCACTCCTAAAGGGCCGAGCTCTAATTTTAAGATTATTCCCTTCCTTTATTTTTAAGGATAGGTGGCCAAACAATATGGACAATCGAAGGGCTTTGAAAATAAAAATTTAGAGATGTGATTTATTCCTTTTTTGTGAATGGAAATTTTTGAGAGACAGTGGAATAAATGTTTGTATTTTTTGAATTAGTTGCCTTTTAATAAATGGGAAATTTGAGCCCACCAGCAGGCTCGACATCTAATAGACACATTGAACATAACACACACATGCTAGGCATAAAATGTTTAATTCCATAAATTTGAAAATCTGTCATCTGACATGGCATTTATATACACATCCACTCCAGCCGAGAATTAGTCAAAACATAGACATCTCAGAACTAAATTGAAGTTCCTTCAGCATGCAAAAGGTTAATGTAACTGTCCTCAAATAAAAATATCAGTAGGAACACAAATAATATTGATTAAATAAAGAGGGGGAATTTTAATCTGGAAGGGTGGGCAGTTAAAATTGCCCAGGTTACTTACCTGCCTTGGGGACACTGATTCCTGATTTTAACCTGCTCTACTGAGCATCTGATTTTATTCAACCTAACAGCAGATTCTGTTGTCCATGTTCAGTCAGATAATATACTGATTTATAAAGGGAGGAGGATTATATCAAATAACTCACAATGTATTATTCTGGTGCTAAGGTGTAGCTTTGTATAATATGGTCTTTAAGGTCATAACCACGTTCCCTTGACATACAACGGCATTACCATCACCGAATCCCCCACCATCAACATCCTGGGGGTCACCATTGACCAGAAACTTAACTGACCAGCCATATAAATACTGTGGATACAAGAGCAGGTCAGAGGCTGGGTATTCTGCAGCAAGTGACTGACCTCCTGACTCCCCAAAGCCTTTCCACCATCTACAAGGCACAAGTCAGGAGTGTGATGGAATACTCTCCACTTGCCTGGATGAGTGCAGCTCCAACAACACTCAAGAAGCTCGACACCATCCAGGACAAAGCAGCCCGCTTGATTGGCACCCCATCCACACCCTAAACATTCACTCCCTTCACCACCGGCGCACTGTGACTGCAGTGTGTACCATCCACAGGATGCACTGCAGCAACTCGCCAAGGCTTCTTCGACAGCACCTCCCAAACCCGCGACCTCTACCACCTAGAAGGACAAGGGCAGCAGGTACATGGGAACAACACCACCTGCACATTCCTCTCCAAGTCACACACCATCCCGACTTGGAAATATATCGCCGTTCCTTCATCGTCGCTGGATCAAAATCCTGGAACTCCCTACCTAACAGCAATGTGGGAGAACCTTCACCACACGGACTGCAGTGGTTCAAGAAGGCGGCTCACTACCACCTTCTCAAGGGCAATTAGGGATGGGCAATAAATGCCGGCCTCGCCAGCGATGCCCACATCCCATGAACGAATAAATAAAAAAAATGTTTTAAAAATTGTCACATCTTGAGGCTAGGCATATCCGGAGATGAATTAGAGGACAATTATGTAGATTGGTAATTGCTTGTAAATCTCTCTGTCTCTTCCAAAAGATAAAAAAAAAACAATAGAAAAGGACTGACATTGGTTTTTAAATTAACATGGACAATTATGGGTCTATTGGGGGGGGGGGGGATCCCAGGGTCATTTTAAACTGGGGCTGGTCTATTGGAGGAAAGTAAATAGAAATGAAAAACAATAAGCTGCTGCAAAATAAATATCTTTTAAACAAAGTCAAAAATTATTTCTTTCACCTTTACCAAGGTGAATTACAGATAATATTTGAGAATGGAGATTGCTGCAGATGTATGGGACTGCAGCTTTTTAATAGGGAATTGCACAGAGTCACAGGCCTTTTTAATGAAAAAGCATGACTCAGCCATTAGAGTGCTCTAAATGGGAAAATCCACTAAATTGGTACCTACAGGCATTACAAGCAATTACAAATGTAACAGGGGTGTGGACACAGTTTACATTGAAAAGTCCATGGCAATGTTGACAGATAACAAGACCAATTTTAGTAACATATAAATGTTTTTCTGTATTTGTTGATTTACTAGCACCATATTTCTCCTGCTGTGTACTAATAAAATTGTTTTCTGCACTGTTTTATTTTGATTTTCAGATGTTGGGAATGGGAATGTGGCATTATCTGTAGAGGTCCCCAGACGTGTCCCAATATTTTCAGGGACAGCCCCACAAGAAAAGTTTAGAGGCTCAGATATTCCTGGATCGCACTCATGCAGAAACTGCGCCGAAATTTATGCTGCTTTCTGCACCGACTTTGCCGATGAGGACGCAAGCCCAAATTTCCTGCGAAGCTCATTTGCCTGCGCTGGAATGTAAAAACCGACATGAAACAAGCACAAATGCAGCGCCAACAATAGGCCACTGTCTTCTGCCATGGTGCCTCACTCTCTGAGCCTGTTGCCTCTGCTGCTCTTCATCCTCTTCCACTATCATGCAGAACAGGGGTGTGCCCATTGGAAAGGACATTCCAGCTGCTTAGTCCTTCAGAACACATGGGGGTGGGGGGAAGTTAAAAAAAATTTAGGTGCACTGAGACTGACAGCATTCTGGTAAATTGTAGTGCAGGTCTCAATAAGAAAAATTCAAAACAATTGTAAAGAAAAATGAGACCAAACTTTTGAAATCTGAGTTATGTTGTTATTAGGTAACTTCGGACTGTACAACACCTACATTTTTGGGCGTAAATCTACGCCAGCGCATTATTCACATCTCCAGGAAAAATAGATCCAGGAAATTCACATGAGCTTGTCGTTTGCATGGGGGCGGGGCTATGTGAATGAGTGGCAGAGGGTTTCAGTGGACATATCTTGGAAATGATGCAGCCGATCGAGGATATTCTCACGTATTGTTGGTTCAGTATAAAAGCCGGTGTAAGTCAGTAACACGTAAATTTCACCCCCCCCCCCCAGAAAATGGTGCAATGTTGCTCTTACGCTGTGGTTATGCCAAAACATTTCAGGAAATTCTGGGCTAAATTTTGGGGCTGATTTTGATTTCTGGCCGACATCAGGCCGGAAGCAGGCAGAAGGCAGTGCGATTGTGCTGTCCGCTCGATGTCCTCGGTGAGACACCCACACCATTTTGATGGCCCGGCCCCATTTGGATAATGCCCAGCTAGCTGTGACCATTGAACTAGAGCTCATAGGCAGCTCGATAATTGGTGGTGGGGAGGAATTCCATCGGCTCCTCCGGGGAGATGAGCCAGAAGTTCTATGTTAAAGGGGATGGGCCGTGGATGGGCTTAAAGATTTTTGTGGGGCTGTGAGCAGCATTCATGCATGCTCTGCCCATTGGTACAGCAAAATTACATCAATGTAGGGCTCTAATTTATATATCAATCATAGGCTCTGGCCTGAAACAGGCAGGTAGAATCATAGAATCATAGGAAATTTACGGCACAGAAGGAGACTCAAGCTATGGCCTAACTAGTGTTTTATACAGTTCCACCATAACATCCCTGCTTTTATAGTCTATGCCTCGGCTAATAAAGGAAAGCATTCCATATGCCTTCTTAACCACCTTATCTACCTGTCCTGCTACCTTCAGGGATCTGTGGACATGCACTCCAAGGTCCCTCACTTCCTCTACACCTTTCAGTTTCCTCCCATTTATTGTGTATTCCCTTGCCTTGTTTGCTCTCCCCAAATGCATCACCTCACACTTCTCTGGATTAAACTCCATTTGCCACTTTTCTGCCCATCTGACCAGTTCATTGATATCTCCCTTCAGTCTACAGCTTTCCTCCTCACCATCAACCACACGGCCTATCTTTGTGTCATCCGCAAATTTCTTAATAATGCCCCCTACGTTTAAGTCCAAATCGTTAATGTATACCACAAAAAACAAACGACCTAGTACCGAGCCCTGCGGCACCCCACTGGAAACAGCCTTCCAGTCACAAAAACACCCGTCGACCTGACACTGAGCCAATTTTGGATCCAATTTGCCACATTCCCATGGATCCTATGGGCCTTTACTTTCTGACCAATCTGCCATGTGGGACCTTGTCAAAAGCCTTCCTAAAATCCACGTAGACTACATCAATTGCGCTACCCTCATCGATCCTCCTTGTCACCTCCTCAAAAAATTCAATCAAGTTAGTCAGACACGACCTTCCCTTAACAAATCCATGCTGACTGTCCTTGATTAGTCCATGCCTTTCCAAGTGACAGTTTATCCTATCCCTCAGAATTGATTCCAATAATTTGCCCACCACCGAGGTCAGGCTGACTGGCCTGTAATTACTCGGTCTATCCTTTGCTCACTTTTTAAACAACGGTACGACGTTAGCAGTCCTCCAATCCTCCGGCACTATGCCTGTATCCAGTGAAGTTTGGAAAATGATTGTTAAAGCCTCCGCTATTTCCTCCCTGGCTTCTTTTAACAGCCTGGGATACATTTCATTCGGCCCTGGTGATTTATCTACTTTCAAAGATGCTAATCCCCTTAATACTTTCTCTCTCACTATGTTTATCCCATCCATTATTTCACACTCCTCCTCCTTAACTTCAATCCCTGCATCATCCCTCTCCTTTGTGAAGACAGATGCAAAGTATTCATTAAGAACCATACCCACATCTTCCGCATCCACACACAGGTTACTTTTTTGGTCTCTAATATGCCCTACTCTTTCCTTAGTTATCCTTTTGCTCTTAATGTATTCATAAAACATCTTTGGATTTTCTTTGATTTTACCTGCTAATATTTTTTCATGCCCTCTCTTTGCTTTCCTAATTTCCTTTTTAACTTCATCCCTGCACTTTGTATACTCCTCTAAGCTTTCCGTAGTATTGAGTTCCTGTTGTCTATCATAGGCTTTCTTTTTCTGCCTTATCTTACCCTGAATGCTTTTTGACATCCAGGGGGCTCCAGATTTGACAGCCCCTCCCTTTCTTTGTGAGAACATGTTTACCCTGAACCCCTTGAATCACCCCTTTGAATGTCTCCCACTGCTCTGACACTGATTTACCTTCAAGTAGCTGTTTCCAGTTTACTTCTGCTAAATCACTTCTCAGTTTAGTAAAATTGGCCTTTCCCCAATTGAAAACTCCTGCTCTGTCTTTGTCCTTTTCCATAACTATGCTAAAACTAACTGTATTATGATCACTGCCACCAAAATGATCTCCCACTGCTACTTCTTCCACCTGCCCCTCTTCATTTCCTAGAACTAAACCCAGAACTGCGCCCCCCTCCGCCCCCCCACTCCTCTCGTTGGGCTTGCTATATACTGGCTAAAAAAATTCTCCTGTATGTAATTTAAGAATTCTGCATCCTCTACACCATTCATACTGTTTGTATCCCAGTTAATATTAGGGTAGTTGAAATCCCCTACTATTACTGCCCTATTGTTTTTGTACTTCTCAGAAACTTGCCGACATATTTGCTCCTCTATCTCCCTCTGACTGTTTGGGGGTCTATAGTACACTCCCAGTAATGTGACTGCCCCTTTTTTGTTTTTTAGCTCAACCCATAAGGCCTCATTTGATGCTCCTTCTAAAATATCATCCCTCCTCACAACTGTAATTGTTTCCTTAACCAAAATTGCCACCCCTCCTTTTTTATCCCCCCTCTCTATCGCGTCTGAAAACCCTGTAACCAGGGACGTTGAGCTGCCAGTCCTGCCCCTCTTTAAGCCATGTTTCTGTAATAGTTAAGATATCATACTGCCACATGTCAATCTGTGCCCTCAGCTCATCTGTCTTATTTCCTATACTCCTTGCATTGAGGTAAATACATTTAAGGACTGCCAAACTCCTCTGTTTATTTTCTAACCTTCGTTCCCTCTGCCTTCCAGACTCACTCACTAATTTTCTGCTTTCCATTTTCAGTTCCGACTTTATCCCATCTGAATCCACACTCAGGCTCCCATCCCCCTGCCAAGCTAGTTTAAACCTTCCCTGACAGCACGAGCAAACCTCCCCGCGAGGATATTGGTCCTGGCGCTGTTGAGGTGCAACCCATCCAGCTTTTTTTTTTATATTCATTCATGGGATGTGGGCGAGGCTGGCATTTATTGCCCATCCCTAATTGCCCTTGAGAAGGTGGTAGTGAGCCGCCTTCTTGAACTGCTGCAGTCCGTGTGGTGAAGGTTCTCCCACAGTGCTGTTAGGAAGGGAGTTCCAGGATTTTGACCCAGCGACAATGAAGGAACGGTGATATATCTCCAAGTCGGGATGGTGTGTGACTTGGAGGGGAACATGCATGTGGTGTTGTTCCCATGTGCCTGCTGCCCTTGTCCTTCTAGGTGGTAGAGGTCACGGGTTTGGGAGGTGCTGTCGAAGAAGCCTTGGCGAGTTGCTGCAATGCATCCTGTAGATGGTACACACTGCAGCCACTGTGCACCAGTGATGAAGGGAGTGAATGTTTAGGGTGGTGGATGGGGTGCCAATCAAGCGGGCTGCTTTGTCCTGGATGGTGTCGAGCTTCTTGAGTGTTGTTGGAGCTGCACTCATCCAAGCAAGTGGAGAGTATTCCATCACACTCCTGACTTGTGCCTTGTAGATGGTGGAAAGGCTTTGGGGAGTCAGGAGGTGAGTCACTCGCCGCAGAATACCCAGCCTCTGACCTGCTCTCGTAGCCACAATATTTATATGGCTGGTCCAGTTAAGTTTCTGGTCAATGGTGACCCCCAGGATGTTGATGGCGGGGGATTTGGTGATGGTAATGCCATTGAATGTCAAGGGGAGGTGGTTAGACTCTCTCTTGTTGGAGATGGTCATTGCCTGGCACTTATCTGGCGCGAATGTTACTTGCTACTTATGAGCCCAAGCCTGGATGTTGTCCAGGTCTTGCTGCATGCGGGCTCAGACTGCTTCATTATTTGAGAGGTTGCGAATGGAACTGAATACTGTGTAATCATCAGCAAACATCCCCATTTCTGACCTTATGATGGAGGGAAGTTCATTGATGAAGCAGCTGAAGATGGTTGGGCCTTGGACACTGCCCTGAGGAACTCCTGCAGCAATGCCCTGGGGCTGAGATGATTGGCCTCCAACAACCACTACCATCTTCCTTTGTGCTAGGTATGACTTCAGCCACTGGAGAGTTTTCCCCCTGATTCCCATTGACTTCAATTTTACTAGGGCTCCTTGGTGCCACACTCGGTCAAATGCTGTCTTGATGTCAAGGGCAGTCACTCTCCCCTCACCTCTGGAATTCAGTTCTTTTGTCCATGTTTGGACCAAGGCTGAAATGAGGTCTGGAGTCGAGTGGTCCTGGCGGAACCCAAACTGAGCATCGGTGACCAGGTTATTGGTAAATGCCGCTTGATAGCACTGTCAATGACACCTTCCGTCACTTTGCTGAAGATTGAGAGTAGACTGATGGAGCGGTAATTGGCCGGATTGGATTTGTCCTGCTTTTTGTGGACAGGACATACCTGGGCAATTTTTCACATTGTCGGGTAGATGCCAGTGTTGTAGCTGTACTGGAACAGCTTGGCTGGAGGCGCAGCTAGTTCTGGAGCACAAGACTTCAGCACTACAGCTGGGATGTTGTCGGGGCCCATAGCCTTTGCTGTATCCAGTGCACTCAGCCGTTTCTTGATATCACGTGGAGTGAATCGAATTGGCTGAAGACTGGCTTCTGTGATGGTGGGGATATCGGGAGGAGGCTGAGATGGATCATCCACTCGGCACTTCTGGCTGAAGATGGTTGCAAACGCTTCAGGCTTGTCTTTTGCACTCACGTGCTGGACTCCGCCATCATTGAGGATGGGGATGTTTGCAGAGCCTCCTCCTCCCGTTAGTTGTTTAATTGTCCACCACCATTCACGACTGGATGTGGCAGGACTGCAGAGCTTTGATCTGATCCGTTGGTTGTGGAATCGCTTAGCTCTGTCTGTAGCATGTTGCTTCCGCTGTTTAGCATGCATGTAGTCCTGAGTTGTAGCTTCACCAGGTTGGCACCTCATTTTTATGATGTGGAGATGCCGGTGATGGACTGGGGTTGACAATTGTAAACAATTTTACAACACCAAGTTATAGTCCAGCAATTTTATTTTAAATTTTCACATCGTTCACCTGACGAAGGAGGAAGCCTCCGAAAGCTTGTGAATTTAAAATAAAATTGCTGGACTATAACTTGGTGTTGTAAAATTGTTTACAAACCTCATTTTTAGGTACGCCTGGTGCTGCTCCTGGCGTGCTCTTCTCCACTCCTCATTGAACCAGGGTTGATCCCCTGGCTTGTTGGTAATGGTAGAGTGAGGAATGTGCCGGGCCATGAGGTTACAGATTGTGCTGGAATACAATTCTGCTGCTGCTGATGGCCCACAGTGCCTTATGGATGCCCAGTTTTGAGCTGCTAGATCTGTTCTGAATCTATCCCATTTAGCACGGTGATAGTACCACACAACATGTTAGATGGTGTCCCCAGTGCGAAGACGGGACTTCATCTCCACGAGGACTGTGCGGTGGTCACTCCTACCAATACTGTCATGGACAAATGCATTTGCGACAGGTAGATTAGTGAGGACGAGGTCAAGTAAGTTTTTCCCTCGTGTTGATTCGCTCACCACCTGCCGCAGGCCCAGTCTGGCAGCTGTGTCCTTCAGGACTCGGCCAGCTCGGTCAGTAGCGGTGCTACCGAGCCACTCTTGGTGATGGACATTGAAGTCCCCCACCCAGAGTAGATTTTTTGCCCTTGCTACCCTCACTGCTTCCTCCAAGTGGTGCTCAACATGGAGAAGGACTGATTCATCAGCTGAGGGAGGGCGGTAGGTGGTAATCAGCAGGAGGTTTCCTTGCCCATGTTTGACCTGATGCCATGAGATTTCATGGGGTCCAGAGTCAATATTGAGGACTCCCAGGGCCACTCCCTCCTGACTGTATATCACTGGACCGCCACCTCTGGTGGGTCTGTCCTGCCGGTGGGACAGGACATACCCAGGGATGGTGATGGAAGAGTCTGGGACGTTGACTTGTACAGGTCCCACCTCCCCCAGAACCGGTCCCAATGCCGCAGGAATGTAAAGCCCTCCCCCTTGCACCATCTTTGCAGCCACGCATTCATCTGCTCTATCCTCCTATTTCTATTCTCACTGGCGCACGGCACTGGGAGTAATCCGGAGATTACTACCTTTGAAGTCCTGCTTTTTAATCTTTTTCCTGACTCCTTCAATGATGCCTGCAGGACCTCGTCCCTCTTTCTACCTATGTTGTTGGTCCCGATGTGGATCACAACCTCTGGCTGTTCACCCTCCCCTTCCAGAATGTTCTGCACCGCTCAGTGACATCCATGACCCTGACACCAGGGAGGCAACATAGCATCTTGGAATCCCGCCTGCAGCCGCAGAAACTCCCGTCTGCTCCCCTAACTATGGACTCTCCTAACACTATTGCTCTCCCAACCTGTCTCCTCCCCTGTGCAGCTGAGCCACCAATGGTGCTCTGGTCTTGGCTCTGGTTGCACTCCCCAGGGGAATCCTCTCCCCCATCAGTATTCAGAACTGAATACTGGTTAGAGAGTGAGATGCCCTCAGGGGTGGGTGCTCTAGCTACCCATTTCCACTATTGTCTCAAAGGTAACTAGTGAGACTGCTTTGAACTATTTTGTGCATTGCCTTTTAATCCTGCACACATGGTGCCCAATATTACCAGGGTGGCGGGTTTGCAGCGGTGGGGGGGGGCAATAGAGCGCATAGGTAACGCGCCCAGTGAAATCAGTCTGCTCCGAACTCAATCGCAGGCTAATTGGATCCACTTACCTGGTCTTCCGGGTTCCCCGCTGCTGAGCTGCGCGGCGGGCGGACTGCGCATGCGCTGTAAGGTCTGTCAGCTGGAGGAGCTCTATTTAAAGGGGCAGTCCTCCACTGACTGATGCTGCAAGAAATAGGAAAAATTGCAGCATGGAGCAGCCCAGGGGGAAGGCTGCTCCCAGGTTTAATGATGCCTCACTCCAGGTATCATTGGAGGGTGCGAGGAGGGGGAGGACAGAGATCTTCCCCCCGGCGGACGGGAGGAAGCGGCCTGCCTCTGCCACCAAGAAGGCCTGGCTCAAGGTGGCAGAGGAAGTCACCTGCACCACCAACATATCGTGCACCTGCATACAGTGCAGGAGGCGCTGCAATGACCTAAGTAGGTCAGCCAAAGTGAGTACACTTACTCATTCCCCTACACTCTGTCTGCCACATCACCGCCCCCACCCCACATCTCCTTCTGCACTGCCAACACTACTCTGTCACATCATCCCTCACACCCACTCAAACCTCATCCTCATCCTCATCTTACCTGCACTTACTCACCTCGCCAGTACTCATCCCGCCACTACCACTCAACCCAATCCTCATACAATTTCATGGATCTGTCACATACTCACCCTCTCATGCATCTCTTTCACGGTCAGCCTCACTCAACCTGCCACTACCTGTGCTGCAGCCACAGGGCATGCATCACATATGTGCAGTAGGCAACGCAAGGCAAACGTGTCATGAGCATGAAGGGGATGCACAAGGGTGTTTGAGGGTTTGTCATGGTTTTTACTTATATTTAATTTCTGAGCAACTCACATCACATATTATATTGGCACCACTACTGCCACGTCTTTGCGAGTCTTGTCTGGTTTGTGCAATAATGCCCTTTCCTGAGGATCACAATGAAGATCCACACCTGATGCCACCCATTGTGTCACTGCAGAGTGGGTGTAGGTGTATTTGCAGGGCTCTTTTGTGCAGACGACTGAGAGATGTCGGCGATGTCCCCGGTGGCAACCTGGAAGGATGCGGAGGAGAAGTTGTTGAGGGCAGTGGTGACTTTGACAGTGACAGGTAAGAAGATGGTGCTCGGGCCAGCCGGGAGCAGCTCGGCATGAAGGAGGCTGCAGATGTCCACGACTACATGTCGAGGGACTCTGAGCCTCCGTGTGCACTGCTGCTCAGAGAGGTCCAGGAAGCTGAGCCTCGGTCTGTGGACCCTGTGGCGAGGGTAGTGCCCTCTGCGATGCATCTCTCTCTGTGGTTGCCCTCCCTCCTGCTGTGCAGGTGGATGTGTCACAGCAGTGTGTTGTGGAGCTCCACGTGTCAGAGGTGGATGGCGTGGCCGGCGAGGCTGGTGATGCTGTTCGTCCTCCGAGGAGTTCATGACTGCAGCTACGGCGGCCCCCATCCGGAAGATGTACATTTGAGGGGGTCTGCAAGGTAGGCAAATGTATTTGGACACCGGGGTAAGTGTGCAAGTTGGTGACTTTTATTGTTAGGAGGAGGGTGGTGGAGGCCAAACTTTGTCCAAAGTGACAGAGTGGCCTCCTGCAATGAGTGAGGGTCTCCGCCCCCCCCACCTGTCAAATGGACCTTTGCAGCTGCCACAGGCTGATGGCTGCAACACGTCCATTTGAACTGGGAGTGTTTCCCCCAGTACGGGAAACAGTCCCAGTTGTTTGTAAAATCCCAACCCTCCTGAAATATCTTGTTAATCAGGTCTGTAAACAACCCGAAATACCAAAATAAATACCTTAAGTGGCACCCCACCGGCTTTAATTGCCAGCGGGAGTCCCACATGTGGGGGCTGCGTGCGCATGTCAGCACGTCTGTGGGAAACCCAGAAGTGGGCTGGTTGGAGCCGGGCTCCCGACCCGCCCCGGGAATCCCCGATTTTCGGAGCCCCCCCCCCGCCAGGAACGCACCCGATCATGGGTGCTAAAATAGATCCCATGGACTGTCTGATGAATCATGCCTTTTCATATAATGTGTAGATTAATTAGCTGTGCTTTTCATTGCAATTTGCCCCCACCCACCAATTTTCTCTCCTTATCTCTTCAAGATCACTGCTCGTGCTGCAGTACGATTCCATGGGTGCTGACGACCTATCAGTACCTTGTTGAAGTCTCCATTCTTCATGTACAAGCCTAGACCATAAGGGTTGACAGGCAACTTGATGATTGGGGCAGTAAAGTCAAGCTTGATCCTGTCTTAACTTAATGTCCGTACATCATGCAGTTTCCAGCAGATAATGATCAGGAGCAGGAATCCTGCTTCCAAGAGGCACTAAGATCAATGGTACAACCCATACAGTCACCTGAACTGAGATCAGCTAAGTCGGAAAAGGGCAAAATTGATCCTGAAATCTTCCCATTCAACTTGGCTCATTTCCACAATGGGCAGTGCACTTGTCAAATCAGGGAGATTCTTGTTCTGAAATTCTATCTGCATTTAAAAAAGGTGTTGGGAAAAGATATGTAAATTAATTCACTGGAAGGGACTGTGGACAATTTTCCAGAACATCGGTGTACTTCATAACAACAAGCAAGGTTTACTAACAGTTATTGTGGTCATACCAGTAAACCAATGACCAACTTCTACTCTGCAGTTTTTACAGGAGCCCTTGAATAGTTGGAATGGTTTACACTTGATACAGTTCCAACTACCTTCCAACTAAAAACAGGAATGCACTCAGTTGAAATAAAAATACACAATAAAAGTGACCAGAAAGTATCAAACCTTTTAAATCATAGTTGGTGCTACAGTACACGGCCCTATGCTCAATTATGTAAACTCTAAATAGAAGTCACAACTTATAAATTCAATGAATGTTATGCTAATTATTATTCCTGTGTTCGCTATTTTGTGGGAATTCTTCCAAGATTGACTCTTTGGGAGTGGGAGACTTCAAAATAAATACTTTTTTGTGTAAATTAGGCTGTTGTAACAGCAGGATTCAGCTGGAGAGAACTGTAAAAAGGATTGCTATTTCACAGAAAGATTTGAAGTACTTGTACTGTGGTACCAATAAGCAAGACACAGATTTGCCATTGCAAATGGTGGTTTACTCTGCAGTTGCACTGCCTAATAAAAGGTATCATGTTCTAGGCAGTAAAAATGCCTTGGAGAAAGTGCTGGAGACAAAAGAAGTGGTGTAGAAAGCTTTACAGACCTTTTGGATTGACACAGCTTATTGAGATCAATTATTTCAATCTCATATACCCAATTATAAACTGCATTCCCTGCACGTTTGGCTTTTATTTCAGATTTCGAGCATTTGCAGTTTTTTTTAATCTATTGTAGAATGTATAGTTGTTTATAAATATGTTTATAAATCCTTCACACGATTATATCACCACATCCAAAGAAGAATCAGTATGTGCTGCAGGCTGCGATAGCCGAGGTATATTTACTAAAACTACTCCTCCAGAGTGGTGGGTATCTGTTGCGGCCAATTTTCATTTCCATTTTCAGGCAGTTGTGCCATTTTGATTGGAGCCTGGACATAGGTGGCCAGAGCTTCTGCCTGTTCAGACAGGAGCCTCATTAAGGTATGTAAATCGGGGTCCTATGATGTCAATGGGGCCCCAATGCCATTTTCATTAACTTTAGCGCGGTGAATGCTCAGCACTGGTCACACCCAGTAGCACTGGATGTTACAGGATAGAAACAGCCATTTCCAACACTATTTAAAGGGGTACTTACCTGCAAGTGTGCAGATCATTGGAATTTGTCTGGACAGTTGTTGGAGCTTTTCTGAGAACATTTTTCGTTTGAAATTGTGTTTTTTTTTGTATTTCTTGGCATTTTAACCATTCTGTTATCACAGCGAGGTATTTACTTAACTGGAGGATGGAAGTGATATTGGCCAACCCTTACTGGCTGCAGGAAAAGGAGGAACAGCAGCAGCAACAGGTGGGAAGCTTTAGGGAGCAGCACATGGCTCTGCAAGGAGTCCAGGAAGGACAAGGGCTGCTCACAAGCAGCCTCACCCTGCTCAGAGGGTCTACAGGCCTAGACTGAGCTACCTGAACCTCCGTGAAGGAGTGTAGCAGGAGGTTGTGTTTCTCACAAGAGGCCATCACAGAAATCTGCAGAATGCTACAGCAAGAGCTGCAGCTCTGTACCACAGCAGGCACTGCATTGCCTGTGACAGTTAAGGTGACCACAGGCCTGAATTTCAAAGCAGTTGGAAGCAAATGCAATATAAGTTAGGCTGCAGTGAATCTCTCCATAAAGCAGGACATGGACATGCTGTTTGCCAAGGCTAATGAATTCATCTTGTTCCCCATGGAGCCCAGGTTCCAGCAGGAAAGGGCTGTGGGTTTTGCAGCCATTGCAGGGTAACATTGACTGTGCACATGCAGTCATCAGAACTCCTGCCAGTGAAGCCGGCACCTTTATGAACCCACCAAGTGTTTCATTCCCGTAATGTTCAGCTGGCCTATGACCACTGGCAGATGCAGGTGTGCACCCACTTTCTAGGCAGCTCTCATGATGCCCACGTCCTGCGGCAATGTGGAAAATTGCCCAGGTATGTCCTGTCCACAAAAAGCAGGACAAATCCAATCCGGCCAATTACCCCCCCATCAGTATACTCTCAATCATCAGCAAAGTGATGGAAGGTGTCGTCGACAGTGCTATCAAGCGGCACTTACTCACCAATAACCTGCTCACCGATGCTCAGTTTGGGTTCCGCCAGGACCACTCGGCTCCAGACCTCATTACAGCCTTGGTCCAAACATGGACAAAAGAGCTGAATTCCAGAGGTGAGGTGAGAGTGTCTGCCCTTGACATCAAGGCAGCATTTGACCGAGTGTGGCACCAAGGAGCCCTAGTAAAATTGAAGTCAATGGGAATCAGGGGGAAAACTCTCCAGTGGCTGGAGTCATACCTGGCACAAAGGAAGATGTTAGTGGTTGTTGGAGGCCAATCATCTCAGCCCCAGGGCATTGCTGCAGGAGTTCCTCAGGGCAGTGTCCTAGGCCCAACCATCTTCAGCTGCTTCATCAATGACCTTCCCTCCATCATAAGGTCAGAAATGGGGATGTTCGCTGATGACTGCACAGTGTTCAGTTACATTCGCAACCCCTCAGCTAATGAAGCAGTCCGAGCCTGCATGCAGCAAGACCTGGACAACATCCAGGCTTGGGCTCATAAGTGGCAAGTAACATTCGCGCCAGATAAATGCCAGGCAATGACCATCTCCAACAAGAGAGAGTCTAACTACCTCCCCTTGACATTCAACGGCATTACCATCGCCGATTCCCCCACCATCAACATCCTGGGGGTCACCATTGACCAGAAACTTAACTGGACCAGCCATATAAATACTGTGGCTACAAGAGCAGGTCAGAGGCTGGGTATTCTGCGGCGAGTGACTCACCTCCTGACTCCCCAAAGCCTTCCCACCATCTACAAGGCAAAAGTCAGGAGTGTGATGGAATACTCTCCACTTGCCTGGATGAGTGCAGCTCCAACAACACTCAAGAAGCTCGACACCATCCAAGATAAAGCAGCCCGCTTGATTGGCACCCCATCCACCACCCTAAACATTCACTCCCTTCACCACCGGCGCACTGTGGCTGCAGTGTGCACCATCCACAGGATGCACTGCAGCAACTCGCCAAGGCTTCTTCGACAGCACCTCCCAAACCCGCGACCTCTACCACCTAGAAGGACAAGGGCAGCAGGCGCATGGGAACAACACCACCTGCACGTTCCCCTCCAAGTCACACACCATCCCGACTTGGAAATATATCGCCGTTCCTTCATTGTCGCTGGGTCAAAATCCTGGAACTCCCTACCTAACAGCACTGTGGGAGAACCGTCACCACACGGACTGCAGCGGTTCAAGAAGGCGGCTCACCACCACCTTCTCGAGGGCAATTAGGGATGGGCAATAAATGCCGGCCTTGCCAGCGACGCCCACATCCCGTGAACGAATAAAAAAAAAGTCCAGCGTTCCTCCTCTCTTTGATGAGGAGTAACACGTCACAGGCTGTCCTCTAGGAGACCAGGGATATCCCCTTCAGACTTTAGACCCTGCTCCAAAACCTGGGAATGCCTGTGGAGATCAGATACAACAACAGTCGTGGCTCAACGAGAGCAGTCGATCGGGGTCCTTAAACAAAGATTCCATTGCCTGGACTGGTCTGGCGGGTTGCTTACAGAGAGTGTGGAGAATCGTGGACTCGAGAGGGCCTGACTGCAGACTGCAGCATCTCGTCTGCTGCCGGGGCAGTCTGGCCCAGATGGCTTTCTGGCACCAGGGTGTGCATTGGTTATGGGGATGGGATCAGGCAGGCAGGGCAAGGTGTGCCATTTCCCATTGTACCACTGTCACTACCATGGAGATCTGGCTCAAAGCTCCCACTGATCTGCATGAGAGCAAACTGTAGGAGATCTGTGAGATGTTTCAAGCCCTCACCCTTTCAAAAGCAGAGGAAATGGTGGAGCCCAGAGTCTGAATGGCACCAGTTTGAGCTTAGATCAGAGATGCGAGAGCTGGTGACACCGATTTAAGGATAGAGGGGCCAGCTGCAGCGTTTGCTTGGGCATCTGTCTGCCATCTGTCTCCGGTCCCATACCTGCTCCAATGGAACCTCCACCCCAGCATCACTAAATCATGCTAAAAATAACTGACTAGTTTAAAGGCATCGCTGCTTTAAATCGACATCAGGCCCGTTGGATACCCTGCCGTTAAATCGATGCACTGCCAGTCAACGCTGTGAACATGTGGGCTGATCACCTATGAGATTCAAATGCGGCCTGACCATAAAAATGGAGTGGGCCGCTTTCTGGTGCCATTAGGCTGGCATTCCAATTGCTCTTCCCACCACCCGCCCGAAGTGCACCACCCATCAAAATCCACCATGTTCTATCTATAAAAATCACACGGTAGATAACAGATGAGAAACAAATTGGCCCATCCCAACTCATTCATCCAGAAAGAGCCTACAATCCCAGTCAGTACTGAGCCATTTCTTAACCGATTCAAAGGTTTTTACCCTCCACTACCCTACGTAGAAATCCATTCCACCTGTTGAACACACTTTGCGTAAAGAATATATTCCTGACCTCAGTCCTAAACTTGTCTTTTGCCAGTTTGAATCTGCGATCCCTTGCCTGACTGTCAATATTTAATTGGAAGTGCTAAACATCTTTTCTATACTGTTTACTATCTTATATACCTCTATGGAGAGCCCCACCCAGTCACATTGATTCAACAGATTTTCAATTGTTTCCTCATTGTTGACTCGGCTGACGCTAGATTGGGATTCTCCTGTCATAGAAATCATAGAAAATTTACGGCACAGAAGGAGGCCATTCGGCCCATCGTGTCCGCGTCGGCTGAGAAACGAGCCATCTAGCCTAATCCCACTTTCCCGCATTTGGTCCGTAGCCCTGCAGGTCACGGCTCTTCAGGTGCACATCCAGGTATTTTTTAAATGAGTTGAGGGTTTCTGCCTCTACCGCCCTCTCAGGCAGTGAGTTCCAGACCCCCAACACCTTCCTCATTTCTGCTCTAATCCTTCTACCAATCACTTTAAATCTATGCCCCCTGGTTATTAACCCCTCCGCGAAGGGAAATAGATCCTTCCTATCCACTCTATCTAGGCCCCTCATAATTTTGTACTCCTCAATCAAAACACCCCTCAGCCTCCTCTGTTCCAAGGAAAACAACCCCAGCCTATCCAATCTATCATCACAGCTAAAATACTCCAGTCCTGGCAACATCCGTGTAAATCTCCTGTGTACCCTCTCTAGTGCAATTACATCCTTCCTGTAATGTGGTGATCAGAACCACAAGCTGTGGCCTAACTAATGTTTTATACAGTTCCAGCATAACACCCCTGCTTTTATATTCTATTCCTCGGCTAATAAAGTATTCCATATGCCTTCTTAACCACCATATCTACCTGTCCTGCTACCTTCAGGGATCTGTGGACATGCACTCCAAGGTCCCTCACTTCCTCAACACCTCCCAGTATCCTCCCATTTATTGTGTATTCCCTTACCTTGTTTGCTCTCCCCAAATGCATCACCTCACACTTCTCCGGAATGAACTCCATTTGCCACTTTTCTGCCCATCTGACGAGTCCATTGATATCTTCCTGCAGTCTACAGCTTTCCTCCTCACTATCAACCACACAGCCTATCTTTGTGTCATCCGCAAATTTCTTAATCATGTCCCCTACGTTAAGTCCAAATCATTAATGTATATCACAAAAAGCAAACGACCTAGTACCGAGCCCTGCGGCACCCCACTGGAAACAGCCTTCCAGTCGCAAAAACACCCGTCGACTATTACCTTTTGCCTCCAGCCACTGAGCCAATTTTGGATCCAATTTGCCACATTCCCTTGGATCCCATGGGCCTTTACTTTTTTGACCAATCTGCCATGTGGGACCTTGTCAAAAGCCTTGCTAAAATCCATGTAGACTACATCAATTACGCTACCCTCATCGATCCTCCTTGTCACCTCCTTGAAAAATTCAATCAAATTAGTCAGACACGACCTCCCTTAACAAGCCCATGCTGACTGTTCTTGATTAGTCCCTGCCTTTCTAAGTGACAGTTTATCCTGTCCCTCAGAATTGCTTCCAATAATTTGCCCACCACTGAGGTTAGACTGACTGGCCTGTAATTACTTGGTCTATCCTTTGCTCCCTTTTTAAACAATGGTACAATGTTAGCAGTCCTCCAATCCTCCGGCACTATGCCTGTATCCAGTGAAGTTTGGAAAATGATTGTTAAAGCCTCTGCTATTTCCTCCCTGGCTTCTTTTAACAGCCTGGGATACATTTCTTCTAGCCCTGGTGATTTATCCAATTTTAAAGATGGTAATCCCCTTAATACTTCCTCTCCCACTATGTTTATCCCATCCAATATTTCACACTCCTCCTCCTTAACTTCAATCCCTGCATCATCCCTCTCCTTTGTGAAGACAGATGCAAAGTATTCATAAAGAACCATATCTTCCGCCTCCACACATAGTTTACCTTTTTGGTCTCTAATAGGCACTACTCTTTCCTTAGTTATCTTCTTGCTCTTAATGTATTTATAAAACATCTTTGGGTTTTCTTTGATCTGTCCATCAAGATTTATGGAATAGACGTGGCAGGGCAGACTTTCCACCCACCCGGATGACCTGCTGCTGACCCTGGTGAAATTTCCGGCATCAGCCTCATTTGCTTTTCTTCATCATGGTCCGCGTTTGTCAGATCGCTGCTGGTGCAGAACCAGAATTGAATGCCTGCAGCAACTTAAAGGGGTAGATAGGCTCAAAGGGGCAGAAATTCTATGCGCACCAGTTTCCAGCAGCAAAATGGGCGGTGCGATCCCAACGTGTGCCCAAAGACATCAGCCTGAGGCCTCAGCGAAATTGGGCCTTGGGCTTTATTTGCATTGAACCAGTGAGCTGTGGATGTCAATCGGGCATCTGGATGCAGCTCGCCTGTCGGGGCCTAACCAATTCCAACCAGCCCCGATGCCGAACCAACCCATTGGTAAGTCCTGGGAGGTGAAGCAGAGGGGTGCAAACGCAGGTCAGCAGTGGCCTGCAGTATTTTTGTTGAGCCAGGAGGATTATAAATTTACTGTACCTTTTTGGAGCGGCTTCCAATGGTATCTTTAACAATCGCTGGTTAGGCCACTGAAGTGCAAGATCCACCCTTTGGTGACCAATTTCAATCGGGGTCCCACAACTGGCGTTAGGATCACAATTTGCATATGTAGGGACCTGATGCTTGTTTCAGGTGGATGCCCTGCACACCTAGGAGTCGCTGGCTTTCAATTTGGCAGCTAGTGGCACTCCCCTGGGAAATCTGGCATGGAAGATCGCGACCCAAAATTCATCCCCTCCCAACGGTGATTTAATGCCTAAAATTCGGGCGCAGCAATGTTCAATTTCTCCCCCAGAGATTTTTAAAAATTTACTGGCTCCGATGGCAAATTGTAGAAATTTAGGACTGCCACTCGATCGATGACCTTACTTGGAGCATTTATGTTTTTACCAACATTCCACCTCTCCTAGCAATGTGGATGGCTGTTATGTTCAAGCATTCTTAACATCCAGCGTTGCCATGGCAGTAATGATGTTTGACATCATTACCACCTCATTAGGAAACACCTGCCTATGTTTGGTCTGGCAGTTCTGGCATCTCCCATCACTTCTGGCAGAAAATATAGAGTGTGCAAAATGTGCGGGGAACCGAACTAATGGCCTTGATTTTGCTGGAGTGGGGCATCTCACGGCTTGCACCGTTAGTTAGACTTTTTCCTGCACCCTTCACCTCGAAAATATTTTGCCCTGTCAGTTGCTGGAAGTGCGAGCTGATAACGGCAGGGTGAGAGCAACAGAGCATCTGGGACCTTGGTGAACGCTGGGACCAACAGTGTATCTCCTTAATCAATAAGATTTAAGGATTGAGAAAGAAACAGAGAAAGGGCTAAGGAAGGTGAATTCGAGTCAAATCAGGTACAGAAAGAGAAGGAAAGATTGGAAAGAAAGAAAGAGGCAGAAAGGAAAAGTAAGAAAAAGAATTTTCAAATTTTAAATTTGAAAATCTCGAAGAAGAATTTACTACATGCAGGAATGAGACTCAACAGTTTAAACCGTTCCCTTTCTGGGCTGGAAAGGTTGATTGGCATTTCATTAACAGTAATTACATCATTAAAAGGGTACTTACGTTGTTAAGTAAAAGCCCTAAATTTCTGCGGTGGGTTTAATGTGCAATTAATGTGCAAATGCAGTAAGTTCTTAATAATAACGGGGAGGTTGAGGGTGAGATGCCACTTGTGCGAAGCAAATGGCAGAAATCGACCAGCAAGTTATGACGATTCACAACTCGTGCGTATCTCTTCGTCACCCGAATTTGATGGCTGATTTATGCATTAATAACGGCGTGTGTCGAGAAGTCGGCGTTATTTTTTCAGCAAGATTTGGCCCATTGAGTTCTGCCCAATTTTGCACCAATGCCTGCCCCAGTACTGCCGCTACCCCAGTAGAAATGCAGAGCGAAATCCAGTCTTAGGGATCAGTCTTGTGGCTGTTCTCTGCATCAACCCTGCCATCCCCCAATGTCATGGTGACCAGAACTGGACACAGTTCGAAAGATGTGGTCTGACCAGAGTATTGTACAGTTTAAACATAACTTAATCTGACATATACCCTATATGTAGGCTGAATCATTAGTATTCTATTTGATTTATTAGTTGCTGTTCCCTACTGAATGGATGAGTTACATGCCAAGTATACGAATACTCATCAATCTGAACTAAACTTTTCACATTGCAAGATTTTCTTTTAAGACAACAATCCTGTGGTAAACAAAATAATGCTGAGATGCTATACTTTAAACATGAGATTATGCTAGGGACAGTAATACAAAGCAACAATATAATTGTTAAGTACATTGCAGTGGGAGCTACGTGACAGCTGGAGAGAATGAAAAGCGATACAAGCAATTGAGAATTACAGGAAGCAAACCATTTATTTTAAATGGATTAGGTCCTTTGTTAAAACAGCAGAAAAAGAATTCCATGCAAACACATTAAACGTTTAAGGCACACGTCCATCACTGAACAGCAGTTAAGGATGGAGAATAAAGGACAGAAGCTGGATCGCACAGCTTGAGCAGAGGCAGTCTTAACAATTCGAAATTTGCTGTGACTTTTCATGGAAGCGGGATAGCTCAGTGTTGGTACTATAGTTTGGGCCGGATGCCTTAAAATATTTAGTAGAATATAATATTGGCAAATGTTGCAGATGCTAATTTTATATTTTCAATTGTCAATCAAGCAAGCTAACTTGGTTGAGTCTAAAATTAACCACTGAATAGGACTGAGTTACTATAAAGACAGAATTGATTTCAATAATGAATGACTTTGATTTACCTACTTGTGTTATTACAGTGGTGAATTCCCTTCTTCATTTTAACTTCATTTTCAGTTTCGGTTGTGGTGATTTTACACCCATTTTTAGAAACTTTCACCTACATTTTTAAATGATGAAAATACTCGAACCAAAATCTTGTTTTACCATGCAGTAAATCAGGGAGAGTAGAACGACTGAACAGACTTGGGAGAGCAGAATGACTTAAACAGACTTATGGGCCCCAATATTACCAGGGAGGCGGGATGGCAGTGGAGGGGGGGCGACTGGGCGCATGGGTAACCCACCCAGTGAAATCCGTCCGTTCCCCACGCGATCGCGGGTAAATTGAAGCCACTTAACGTGGCTTCCGGGTTTCGGAAACCTGCGCAGCGGGCGGACTGCGCACCCTCATCACAGGCTGTCAGCTGGAGGAGCTCTACTTAAAGGGGCAGTCCTCCAATGCTGCTCCTGCAGCAAAGAACCAAAATTATAGAATGGAGCAGCCCAGGGGAAAGGCTGCTCACAGATTTACCGATGCCTCACTCCAGATCTTACTCGATGGGGTGAGGACGAGGAGGGATATTTTCTACCCGGCGGATGGGAGGAACTGGTCTGTCTCCGCCACAAAGAAGGCCTGGCTCGAGGTGGCAGAGGAAGTCACCAGCAGCAGCAATGTCTCCCGCACCTGGATCCAATGCAGGAGGCGCTTCAATGACCTAACTTGGTCAGCAAAAGTGAGTACACTTACTGATTCTCCTACACTCCATCTTCCACATCACCACCCCCACCCCACAACTCCTTCTGCACTGCCAACACTACTCTATCACATCACTCCTCACACCCACTCATAGCTCATCCTCAACTTACCTGCACTTACTCACCTCCACAGTACTCATCCCACCCAATCCTCATACAATGTCATGGCTCTGTCTCATACTCACACTCTGATGCATCTCTTTCACAGTCAGCCTCACCCAAACCAATGCATTCTGCAGTTGGCCATGTCACCATCCCTCACTCATGCCTCTCTACTTTCTCCCCTTATAGGAGAAGAGAGCCCAGCATGCACGGGGGAGGGCGAAGACCGGAGGGGGGCTGCAACATCAGGTTGTCCTCACGGACGCGGAGCAGGAGGCTCTTGAACTGAGCCACACCCTTGAGTGCCTGTCCATCGGGGATGCCGAGATTGGCACCCGACAGACGTCTGGTAACAGATCGTTAACATTCAGCACTCAATAGCAAATTACGTTAACATGCCTTGCCATCTTCAGCACCCCAGCATCTGTCATGATGCTTAATATTGCCTTTCGTTCTCTTACAGGGCCTTCAGCAACCGCCGTAATGGCGGAGGGCGATTCCTCAGAGGACCTGCCGGCCTCTGACGGGGCACCGTCACATCTGAGCGAGCGATCCACCAGCGCAGGTACACACACCTCGGTGGGTCCCCGTCCTCACTCAGTTGGGGTTGCACATGCTGAGTCACCACACACGTGAGCACTAGCAGACACTCGTGGCAGGGGCAGCTGTGGATAGTTTGCGTCGGTGGGAGAACTCTTCTCCAGGCTCTGCTCAGCTGGACACAGATGCTGAACCGTGGGGGCCATCCTTTAAAAGGAGAATGATCGATGGGCAGCAGCACATTTGCGAGGTGCTGGAACAGGTGCCAGGCGCACTCTCCACGTTTGTGCAGAGGATGGAGGAATCCAACTCCTGCATGAGTGGAATGGTGGCACAGGTACAGGAGGGAATCTCTGAGATACTGTCACAGGGACGTGAGTGCATCTCTGAGATGGTGTTGCAGGTAAGTGTGGGAATGTCTGCAATGGAGGGAAGGCTAGCCTCCATTGAGCTTCAAGCACAGCTCACCAATGAATCCATTGAGGCCCTGACAATGGCCCTTTGGACTCAGGGTGAGCAACTTTCTGCCGCCTTAAACAAGCACTCAGATACACCAGCTCTGGCCTTACAAGGCTTCACACATGTCCTCCAAACTGTCGTCCAGCAGGTTGGTAGGAGTGATGTGGGCCTGTCCCAGAAGAGGGATGATGATGAAAGAGGACATGGAAGTGGGGACGCCACTCAAAGCGGTCCCACGTCTCAGCCGTTACCCCCCTCTCAACCAGTACCCGCAATGTTGCCCCCTCTCCAGGTGGTCGAGTCTGCCCCTGTACAGTTGCGGAGTAGTCTTTGGAGGGGCCCTCATGGGCACCAAAACCCAGAGGGCGTAGGCCCAAAGCATCTAATCGGTCAGGGCATGAACAAGAGCAACCTGCCACTACCTCTGCTGCAGCCAGAGGGGAAGCACCACGTAGGAGTACTCGTAAGCGTAAGGCAAAGGTTTTGTGAGCACAAAGGGGATGCACAAGGGTGTTTGACGGTTTGTCATGTTTTATGATTTATATTTGATTTTTGTTAATGGCATATTAAATGTTATTATTGTCACCACTGCTGCCACGTCTTGGCCATTCTTGACTGGCTTGTGTAATAAGTCCCTTTCATGAGGTTCACCATGAACACCCGCACTTGATGCCACCCATTGGGTCACCCTACAGTGGGTGTATGTGTAGCTGCATGACTATTTTATGCAGTTGCCTGTGGTGCAGCACTGTGTTGTGGAGCTCCACGTGGCGGAGGTGGACGGTGTGCCTGGCGAGGCTGGTGATGTTGCTCGTCCTTGGATGAAGTGATGAATGCAGCTATGGCGCCCCCCATCCTAACGGTGTAAGTTTGAGGGGGTCCGCAAAGTAGGTAAATGTGTTTGCAGAGTTTAGGGTATAAATTAATAATTTTGAGTGGAAAGACAAAGGTGTTGCAGCCAAAACTTTGTCTGAAGTGACAGAATGCCCTGCTGCAATAAATGAGGATTTCTCCCCAACTGTCAAATAATCCTTTGCATCTCCCACTGGCTGCTGGCTGAAACCCGTCTGCTCCAACAAGGAGTGTTTCCCACAGCACGGGAAACACACTGAGGATCCTTCAAAATTGCATCCCTGCCAAAATCTCCAGTCAATGAGGTCTGTCAAGTACCTCAACTATCTAAATAACTATCTAAAGCAGCATCCCACCGGCATTAATTGCCGGTTGGAGACCCGCATGCGGGAGCTGCGCGCACACCCGAACACATCATTGGGGAACCCGGAAATCAGCGGGTTGGAGCCGGGCTCCGAACCCGCTCCGGGATTCCCCCATTTTCAGAGCCCCCCCCCCACCCCCAATGCACCTGTTCGGCCGTCCGAAAATCGGCCCCATGATATTAGCACTTGGTTACAAGAGGTTTGAGTGAGCTACCAAAATTGAAGGAAATGTAATCTCACTGGTTACCATTAGGGGAAGTAAAGAAATGTGCACTCTGTGGGGAAACAGCACTTGCTGGAAGTACCATGTACAGCTTCCTGTCAAGAAATACATCAAACCTTCACTCATGTGTTGCAAATATTTTAAGTAGCAGGTCGTATTTTTAGTAAAGGTTAATGTAGATAACATTGCTTGAGTCATATTCATCGACAAAATAGAAGTCTAATATTATCAGTATAAGAGGATATACTTTATTATTACAGTGCGCATATTTTACTACATTATAGAGGCCTTCACTCACTTTAAACAGAACTTTAGAATGTACACAATAATATCTTAATAGTCTATAATTCTGTATAATACAGTTCTAAACAGCTCATATTTACACAAAGCACAATAAACAAATTTAACAGCAGTACATTAAAATATAGATTTTACAAGCACATGTTTTATAAACACTTGATAAATACATTTGATTATTTAACATATGAAAACATGTAACACAGAATCAGACGTTATGATCTTTTTAGAAAAGAGCATCACTGTTACTTGAATATTACTAATTTTTGATACAGGCAGATTAATATATCTTTATAATATCTTTTTCAGACTTCATACAGCTGATTACAATTTAGAAACAATTATATACAAGATGTTTAAAAAAATCTTAATGCTAATATTTTAATGATAAAGGTCATCTAACCTAAATAAATCAAAGAATTATTTTTAAAAATATACAAAAACTGTGGAAGAAAACAGCTCAGTAAAATTATCCATGTGGCTTTTTGGTCATCAGTTTGCTTTGGAAAACATTTCGCTAAATGGATTTTTTTTGTAAAGGTTTAAAAGACAAAGTTCAATCATGGAACAAAATACATCTGTTAAGAATATCTGATGGGTGAAAATGTCAAATATTGAATGAACATTTCCATCATTTAAGTAAATGGAAAGTCATTGATAATGAAAGTGCTTCAGTGAAATCAATGGCTGCTCTGCAAATGTGGTTTGAGGCATTCTTGGACAACAGTTTATCACACGATATCTTAGGGTGGGCAGGAAAACAACTAAGGGCCCATTTACTACTACTTTAATACAGTTAGGTAAGCTGCTAATGAACCCCAGTTCTGACCAAGTATTCACGGTCAGTTCCAATTTTTAATTCAGTACAATTTTTCTAATGCCACACAGTTTGGAAACTGATGCATCATTTTGAAAGTCAGCATACATGAGAATTGCGAGCAGTGAATAATTAAAAGTACACTCGCCGGGAATTTCCTCAGGGTTCTCTCTATCGACCGCCGTAAATTCGAAGGAAACGCTGACTACATCGCGTAAACGGTGTTTCTACTGAAATTACCGCAGCTGTTCGGTAGAAACACCCCCCCACCACCCCCACCCGAGAAAATTCCCGGATTTTTAGCAAATTTATAAGACAAAATGGGCAGGTGACAAATTTTCAGGAAACAAGAATTCATTTCACAATTTTATTGTGGTGAAATACACCCTGTTCAGTGACCCCTTTACTTGAAGTTACAACCTGACCTGATGTTTTTAGACCTCTCTCCTCTTTGCCTGTGTAACTGTAGGATCAAGTCTACAGCCTCACTACAGTGTAAAGGATGGGAAAGAAAATTCTACCCTCAGTGCAGCAATAATCTGCCTGTGATCACCAGCTGGAAACTATTACTGCCCTCTTGCTAATTGTCCTCCTTCTATGCCACATTTTATCTGGCTGTTAATATTGAAAATGAATCAGTGCTGGGATAGTTAGAAAATCCCTTTGTTCACCCTCCACTTGTATTTTTAAAGATTTTGATCAAAAAGTACATTTAAGCACAATAAAACCTGACTTGCTGTCAATAATTTGAACTGGATTAGCTCTTCAGATTTAAACTTTGGAAAAAAATTTATGTAAGTTGCTTGGAATATAAATGTTGACAGGAAAGATTTGCTCATGTATGGATCGTTAATATCCAATCCAATGTGGAGAAATGGTTTTCACTACTATTTTGGTTAGGCACAATTCGTGACCAATGAACAATCCATTGAGCGCCTTTGATTGAATGTTTTCCATGTCATTCACCAAATACAGTGACTCTGTGTGAAAAATGGAGAATCCACCTTACAGAAACAAGTAAAGCAGGATTGTCTGAGGAGACATTGTATTTTGTTCTGTTTTTGGCTTAAGGAGTTGAATAGGAGAATTTTACATTTTTAGTGCTAATCTACCAAGTAGAGATGGACTGCTTCATGGACACTTACAGAACCCATTAATGCCATAACTTTTGGTCAAGTTTGGATGAAAAGGATAGCTCACTTCTCATGAAGGTGCTGCCATTAAAATGTGTTTAGAAACTATACTTAAATATTTTAATCTTGTTGATATGGCTCTTGTACTAGTTAAATGCAATAGATGTTACACCTCTGAAGAGATCTTTATGAACACACGATCAGTGGATAAATAATAATCATGTTGTGAAAACCATTTCATGTATACATATTATTATGAATGGCATGTTAAATTGAAACAGTGGACACATTATATGTAAACAGAAAAGTTTTCAATCTAGCCACACAGGTGGATTCACAGGAATTCCATCGTTATTTAGATTACTTAGAGACAAGAAGGTTGAACATCCAATTGTCAACGTTCACTTATGAATACGTAACACATTTGGACTACATTCCCTTGTGCACTATTTTGACACAGGCATTTAAACAGGTCAACATACGCATAAAAATAGTGCACACAGCAATGTAGTATGCTTGCATTAAGGTTTTTACATGAACTTTGCCAAATAGAAATTCTATCCTTAGAGGTGGAATTTTCTTCTCTCTGGTTATGAATGAGGGAAATTGCACCCAGAATATCTGACGAGAATGAACAGGTTGAAAAGACACAGGCAGTAACTTAAGACTTTTCGTGCACTAGAAATTATCGTGAGGAGACAAAATTATGAGAGAAGTTTAGATTTTACAAGTGTACAAATTCGAAGCAAACTGTGGATGTATTCATTGTTGAAAACAAGCTTGATCAAATAGATTGATGGCTTTCAATTAAAATAGTTAAAGTACTGTTAGTTAAGAAATGGAAGGGGCCAATGTGTATGTCAGTTTACAATATCAGAATTTTTTTTTAAAAAGTAAAATAAAATGGTACAAACTGTTTACCTTCTTCATAATCAAAATACTGCGAACGCTGGAAATCTGAAATGAAAGGTCTTCGACCTGAAACGTTAACTCTGTTTCTTTCTCCACAGATGCTGCCTTGCTGAGCTTTTCCAGCATTTTCTGTTTTTATTTTTATCCCTTCTTCATATATGTACTGACAAGAAATTAGTCAGAAAACATTGCTGGATACTTTCAAATGTCCAAGTGTTTGTTTTAAATGTGTGCATGTGGTGCTAATAAAGAAAATAGTAATATTCCAGAATAAATAATCAATGCCACGTAGACCGCTGCAGTTTGTCATATTCCGTGAATTTAAAAAAACAGGAGTTACAAAAGAAATAATCCTCCTATGCTATTAGCCAGAGGTCAGGAGGTCAGCCAGCCACATTATAGCATGACAGAAATGGCACTGAACTTGAGTTGTAATAGAATCTGACATTTCTGAAACTTTAATAGAAAAAGCTTTCAAAGCCAGGAGTTTATTACTTCCATTGCACCTCATATTGTGTTGTAGTTGTGTTGGAAGCTTTCATATTGCAAGCCAGTGCTTGAGCTGTAAAGTGATCAAATAACAGTTAAAAAAGTAACATATAGACATAATATTCGCTTGGCTTGGCAAAATGCATCATTTTAATGAAGTTAGGAGGAATTGTTTTACTTACCTTAAACTGTTGCACTTTTCCTTGCTCCACAAGATAATGTTCATTTTCAGGGGTGATACAGTATGCTATTCTCTAAAGGAGAGGCACATCATTTATTGTAATCAATTATAAAGTTATTCTCTTAAAGTTTACCCACTTCACACTTTCTACTAATTCTGCCCTCCCCTCATTTTATTTATGCTGTCCAGTTTTTTCTTTTGATTTCTATACAACCTTACAGTTGGGACGATTTGGGACTATGCTGCAGCTGTTAGCCTGACTACCAACATCAGTCCTAGGACTTCAAAAAAGCTAAGCATGTTCTCTAAAGAAGGTTTGGTACATGTACCTCAGTGCTTTTGGTCTAGGAACTATATGTAACTTAAAACAAAGGGACTATCTTAACAATCATATGCATCTTTTGTTCTCTCTAACTGAACTTTCAAAATCCCACAAAAATCATTAAGTATGCATTCTGATATTCACCTAAAATAACTGTAGTTTATATTAGCAGACATTTTATTAAACATATTCCAAGGTGCAATTCCCCATAGTGTAAGTCACTGGTAGAACATCACCTTGATTCATTGATGCCTCCTCCAGGGGTGTTTTTGACATTATCTGAAAGCAATTTATGACCACTTTTCACAGAAAAAAAAAGTCAAAACAGGAAAAAAGCAGAAAAACCTCTCCAAAATGGAAGTACTTTCTCTGAACTTTTAAAGGATAATTGTTTGATATTTGATAACGAACAGATGCTTTTATGATCCACAGCAATAAAACATAGCTTGTGACTGTAATGAATGCAGTTCCACAACTGTATCTCGAGGCAGTGTTTTCAAGTAAAATGTGTTCAGAACTTTAACAAATGGAAACATAGTACACAGCTTGAAAACAGCCTGGTGAGTGATTGTTTATTTGTTATATCATTAGAGACTCACTATGGGCCATGTTGACTGTTTACACTTGGCAGACATTGCTTTCTTCCAACAACAACAACTTGCACTTATACAATGCCTTTACCGTAGTAAAACGTCCCAAGGCACAAAACAGGAGCGTAATCAGACAAAAACTAACATCGAGCCAAAAGGAGGAGACATTAGGGCAGGTGACCAAAAACTTGGTCAAAGATGTAGGTTAATCATTTTAACATTATGTGCTCTGAAAGCTTAAGTAGACTTTAAGATAATGATGCCTATATGAATAACATCAGCAATTCTATTGCACAAAGATAATCTTACTGACCACTTCAGCAGTGGAGGAGGCATCAATGAATCAAGGTGATGTTCTACCAGTGACTTACACTATGGGGAATTGCACCTTGGAATATGTTTAATAAAATGTCTGCTAATATAAACTACAGTTATTTTAGGTGAATATCAGAATGCATACTTAATGATTTTTGTGGGATTTTGAAAGTTCAGTTAGAGAGAACAAAAGATGCATATGATTGTTAAGATATTCCCTTTGTTTTAAGTTACATATAGTTCCTAGACCAAAAGCACTGTGGTACATGTACCAAACCTTCTTTAGAGAACATGCTTAGCTTTTTGAAGTCCCAGGACTCTGAAAGTATACCAGTTACCTTCCTAAACTTCTTTTAATTAATTTTGCATCTCAGGAACATTTGTCTTAATCAGAAACAAGTGGAGGTTCGTGCTCTCAAATTATGTTTTAAAACGTTAACTTGAATTAATTTGCTACATGCATAATGTTGGGACATTGGATTTATGTTGGTGTGCTGGGAGGTATGCCCTGATATTGTGCAGAAAGTAACACAATCACAGCACTGCAGAGAAAAATCAATACATCTCTCAAGGTGCCATTAAGGTCATTTGGATGCCCTGGCCCAGAAGTACTTAGATTTAAAAAAATTAAGGAGCGAATAGTAACATATTCCCACTGTTATACCATCTCTAAAATGATATCAGTTGTATGGGCTGAGATTACTGTACGAATGCAAAATCTTAAAACTTATCTTGGTAGGCCGTTCACTGCTTAGGTTTTGTAAGATTCTCAAATCCAATAGGACCCAAACATGTTTTCTGTTTATGGTTGTGGTTACTATGGTGTATGTTTTAGAAATAAATTTTGGAGTCATTCAGGAATACAATCAAGTTGCAAGAACTCCTTAATTGTGGCTGCTAACCATTATTCTACATGCTTGCAAGTGATGGTGCCCTTGTAGAGATGCAACTGCCAGTAATGTTCCAGCTACAATATATTGTGATTAATGAAATTCACAGTAATTCACTGTCCAATCTGATAATGTTGCTAAGAAGTCATACCCTGTGAGAGCCTGTGTCACAAAAAGTTTGTGCACTGAAGTTCTCTGCTACACAGTGGCTTTGCACGACTGGGAGAATGCCAACTATTAATTCAACCTCATCCAGGCTCTCAGAATACTTTTTATATTTAACTACATTTACTATAAATAATACTGTGCGATGTAAGTAATTTAAGATTGAAATCCAGTCTTGAAGTTCAGATAACCAACACAAACTATGAGGGTGACTGAACCCCTCAATAGGATTAGAGTCTTAAATTCACTTGCAGCTTCCAGTTTCACTTATGAAGTGACTCAGAGAGATTGGCCACACCCAGCAAGATGCACCAACCATAGCTGCAGTCTTTGTTGGACCTACTTGGCGACATCCACGGAGAACTGTCTTCACTGGATTGGGAGCAGCAGACAGCCAGGTGCAGAGCTGTGCCATTTAATGCTTGGACATCTGCAACTACCCTGCAGCACAGTGGCACGTTAATAATCCATGAGTCACTTCATAAGTGATCTTGGATGGCTGTAAGTGAATTTAAGACTAATCCAAATCAATTAATCTGTTTTGTAGTTGTATGTCAATATGCAGGATTAAATAACTGTGGGTGAATTATGTGTCCCAGAGATGTTAATTAACAAGGCCCAGGTCATGAGCTGAGGGCTATCTAGTAATGTAGTTAACTGCAATAAATCTAGACCCACATATGTACAATATTGCATAAATCATAGTATCAGCTAATTAACAAACTAATTGCATAATTATTTTATAGCTATACATTTTGGATGCAGAGCTGTGTCGTTTGCTGCTAGGATACTTGCAGCTATTGTGTAGCATAGGACAGGCACGGACAGTGACGGTACTGGTCATTGTGGACTCCAACTCCTTCCAGTCATGCTGCAGTTCTGAGCTATGGGGATGGTGGAATGCAACACCACCTCTACTTCAGCTGCCATCAAACAGAGAGATGGATGCTGGACTGAACTTCACTTGCCTGCAACCTCTTGTCTGCCCTACTACTTCTCAGTCCGCTTCCCCCTTCAACTTTGGCAAAAGCTGCTAATGGGTTCAGAGACTCTTGTGTGCCTCTCCAAAGGCTTTCAGAATTTGAATCCCTTTCATGACACTCCCTCATAAATTGTCCTGATTCCCTTTAAATTTTGCCCACAATTTCCTGTTCCCACCACCAGTGTGCATCCTGCATACTTCCAAATCCTCACTTGGAGCTGTGCTGATGAGCTGACTTTGGAAAACAGTGTGCAAGCCCTGGGTGTATAATACTGTATGTGCTCCTGGCTGTTTCTGTTGTCTTGTAAACTGTTGAAACTCTGTCCTTTGTGTTGATATGTTCAGCTTCTATTTCCTCCCCGAGCTGTGGTCAGATGGTTGACTGGCAGAGTGCACCGGTCAGCTGCCCAATAGTCCCGACAGGAGGCCCGGAACATTTTGAGAGCTGGGCCTCATTAGCATAGGGCCGGCGGGCTGAGAGCGGGAAACGAGTGCTCCGGGACAGCTCTCCAGCTCTGGGCCACTGCAATATCCGGTGACCTAACCAGATGAAGGTAGATCCGCCAGGGAGAGGAGAATCCATTCTCCAGGGGAACGGGGGGATCCGGTGCTGCAGCGCCCCAAGTTGTTCTTTGTGGAATCTGGAGGAGCCCTTCTGCTCCTCCAAAAATAAATTAAAACTTACCTGCTGGGCTGCTGTTTGGCTGGACCACCAGCTGATACTGGACAGAGTGTGCATGGTGCAAGCTGCACCCACTAAGATAGTAATCGAGTTCATTTTGCATATGAAAAGGGCCTACCACCAAGCTCAGGCGAGTGCTCCGGCTGCCCAGGGGTATGCCCTGGGGAAGATTGGGACGGCCACACCATTAGGCAGGAATGGGGCAGTAAATCATTCCCTGCCATTTTCAGAGCGCTACCGCCCTGGTTTCACCAGGCAGGAGGCCTCAAAATCTCCCTCTTTAATTTGAGTTTGTCTAAAATCCACCCTCAACCATTTGGGTCTAAACTGCACCCATATCACAAAATGAAGGCTACGGTCTCCTTACAAAATGTATCCTTCCTTTTTAATCCCTCACACAGCTTGATTCTTTGAGATGATGAAAATATACCAATACGAACCTCCTTTAAAGTCCCACGAACGGTAAGCAATTTGTAGATGGCGTAGATTGGAACTAGTGACATTGAAGACGCTGCTACTCCCCATCCAACAAGATTTGCCCAATTGGGAAATACATATTCATCGTAGGTTAGAGGCTTGAACTTCACAATACTGACAATCACTACAAACTGAAAGGAAGAAAAAAAAACATGTCATGTGTTACTGAAAACAGTAAAGGTTCCTATGAAGGGAACAAATTGCAAAGAGCAGCAATTGATAAAATGTGACAATCTATAGCTTTAGAGTGAACATTATACAAATAAAGTAAAAGCTCTTAATTATTTCTAAACCAATGTGCAAATAAATCAGAATTTCACATATTAATTTCCAAACATAACTTTAAAAATCCTGGCACTGTGTCTTAACAGCATCAGAGGTCCTAACTTTCTACCTCTGAACAATAGGCAGGATAACAATAAGACAGACGAAGACAAATGGAGGCAAATGTCAAAGAGGCAGATGAAGAGGTGACACTTGAGGTGAAATGATTCAGGTGATGGAAGGGCAGGATGGATCTGCACAAGACTTTAAAATCGAGGTCTCATTAGTCAGATATTTGGATAGTGAGTTGTGAGTAGATGCTGTAAGTATTGTTTTGTGAGACAAGGGCAAAGGATATACACTGTAGAAATGAAGACTAATAAGCTCATTTTGGGGGAAGGCGGTTGCCACTAAGCCAGCATTGGTATTTCCATTGGAGTCAAATGATATTGTGGGCAGAAGTTCTGAGGAACTGAAGAAGGAATTTAAAGGTGTGGTGTACAAAATAAAAATTGAACGATGGAATAGTGGTGCTAGCCGTGCTGCTTCCCGTGCTATTTGGGAGCATGGAAGGAACAAATGGAATGTGTCAGCCGTGGCTCAGTGGCAGCACTCTCGCGTCTGAGTCAGAAGGTTGTGGGTTCAAGCTTGAACATGTAATCTAGGCTGACACTTCATTGCAGCGCTGAGGGAGTGCTGCTCTGTCAGAGGTGCTGTCTTTCAGTTGAGATATTAAACTGCCAACTCAGGTGGACATAAAAGATCTCATGGCATTATTTCGACGAAAAGCAGGGGAGATCTTTCCAGTATCCTGGCCGATATTCAGCCCTCAACCAACATCACTAAAGCGGATTATCTGGTTATTATCTCATTGCTGTTTGTAGTCCTTAGCTGTGCGCAAATTGGCTGTCACAGTTCTCTACATTACAACAGTGACTATATTTTAAAGAAGTACTTCATTGGCAGTAAAGCATTTGGGATGTCCTGAGGGGTCTGTCTTTGTTTAATTACCTTAATGATTGTTTAGTAAAACAGGAGGAAATTGCCTATTGTAGAAAATTGGAAAGCTTTCACAGGTGAAAGAAATTTACACAATGAAAGTTGGTCTCCACAGAACTGATGGAAAGCTGAGGTGCTGGTGCAAAATATACAACAATAATTGAGATTCAGCTGAACTAGATCTGGAGTACGGCTAATATGGTGAACATAGATGAATAAATATTTGTGCCTGATCAAGACATGGAAGGAGATCATTAGGAAAGATTTTTCTTGGTCTGTACCCAAGAAACACTGGATCACCTGGGTGCAGTGAATACCAGCAAATCAGTTGGGTCAGAGCACACAGCTGGAAAGGAACCTGCCCAAATTGCCCTTCAAGCATAGGCAGACTACCTGACTTGGACTGTGAGCACACAACGACTGGACATGAACATGTGATTAATAAATCTCAGTAGAGACTAGAAATGATTTTTCTCTCAAATATATGGGATAGACACCCAGGAAAAACAATTAATGTTGTGTTGATTAACTCCTTTTAAAAAAGAGATTGATAAATATCTGCTTGGGAACAGGATTGAAGGTTATAAGTGTAATAATTGATTGAGATGATGAAATAATGGCTGGTACATTATGGTTTCTGAGCTCCTGAGACAACAGAAATGTCATGTCATGGAAAGAAACTCAAGGTGAGCAATTTAGGTCAGAAGATTAGTTAGTTATTCTGTAGTTTTTGCCTGATTTACCTCTGGGGGCAAGAAGAAATTTTGCAGAATCTTCTTTTAGGAGATTAAATCATTTGAATTGATTCTGTGATAGGGAAATTATATATGGTCGATGAAAAGAATAGTCAAGTGGTCATTTAGCTACATCATTAAATAAATTTAAAACAGAAATAGACAGTTTCCTAGAAGTAAAGGGAATTAGGGGTTACGGGGAGCGGGCAGGAAATTGGACATGAATTTAGATTTGAGGTTAGGATCAGATCAGCCATGATCTTATTGAATGGCGGAGCAGGCTCGAGGGGCCGATTGGCCTACTCCTGCTCCTATTTCTTATGTTCTTATGTTCCTTTTTCATGCTATCTTATTATTTCTATGGTCACTATTACCTATGATTTCTAGACTGTACTTTTATCCTATTATTCCTTAACTGAAACTTTTAACCCTTCACAGATTGTTTCCAAGAGTGTAGAATAGTATAAGTCTGAAAATGGAGACTTCTCCACAATTGACAATTTATGTTGTGTTGTTGGCGAGTGAGAGAACTGAGTTGACCTCTTTTAAATGGTGCAGAAGAGCTCGTCTCAATTATCCCTCCCACTCCAAAGATGATATGGCTCACTTCCATGTGGAACTGCATTTTGCAGTCCATTGAGATTGAGGTGGATTTACCAAACTGATAACCACGGATCTCAAATCTGCAACCTTCCAGTGGGGAGGTGAATGTTCTGCCAGTTGTGCTTCTGGATTCCTTTAAGTTCTTAAGAGCAATATAATATAAGAAACTTGATTTAAGGAGAAAGGTCTCTCTGGGGACAGATTTTCAACATCTATTTAATAGCACATATTATTTGGCAATGCTCCACAATATCATTCCTAATCCTATCACATAAAATTTGTTATCTAACAGAACTGAATGTCAAAGGCTGCAAGTATTCTTTTGCAAAGAAGCAAGGTGTAGCTAGGGAAATGCCAATGCAGCTAAATTCAAGAAGACACATGTTACCTTGCTTTACAATTTGTTTCTGACAACTACCAGCTGCATGCCCAGAGACCTGCCAAAAGCATACTGCTACTCCTAAAAGTAAATGTGACTAATTGTATAACCTTAGGAGAAGGTCTTCATAAGAGATCCAGCTCTATACAGCATACTCTTTACTTTTGTTGTAGAGTGCAAATATTTGGCCTCAAGTGTTCTGCTGATTTAATTAGATGTAATTGAATCTCACTTTTTTAATTTACTATACTTAATTAAGAATTCACATTTTCTAAAAAAAATAAAGCTGTGTCAAATATTTTATTATAGTGCCACATTGACTTTGTTCAGTATTTTGATAGCTGCTGGTTACTTTAGGTCTTGTGTTACGTTTAAAGGACACCTATTCTGCACTTCCCTCTTACTTTGCCCTGTTAATGAGTTGAAAAATGACATTACTAAATCTGTATGCAAGGTTTTAATACAGGAAGTAAATCTAACTTAATTAGTGAAGTGCACACGGCTAATACTGGAATTCTTTCCCATTATTTTTGTGTGGTAATTGACCTATTAATGTTCCTCATGATTTGTCATATTCCCAAATGTAACTATCATGATTGGACTCTGAAGTGTCACTGATCCTTTTCTGCTAATTTTACACTCTTAATAATTAAATCACATATTTAAAAAAGATACAATTTAAAATCCATCAAAATTTATAATTACATTTTTGCCATAACGTCTTTCTAGAATGTTCCAAGCTGCTTTGTCTCAATTTTCCATTGATTTTCTGGTAGAATCATAGAATCTTACAGCACAGAAGGAGGCCATTTGGCCCATTGTGCCTGTGCTGGCTCTTTTGAAAGAGCTATCCAATTAGTCCCACTCCCCAATAGCTTTCCCAATAGCCTTTTTAAAAAAAAAACGATCGAAAGCAGTTCCCTTTTCTCTGAAGAATGTGTATCAAAGTACTCAGTTTGATTTATAAGGATCAATGTTGCAAAGTTTTATATTGTATTAACAGCTAGCTGAAGATCTGTTCTTTTTCGTATTGCCATATATCAGGCAAATTTTGAGCATTACTAATTTTATCTAAAGTGGTGACTTAATTCCAGTTGACAAATACTGAAAGCACTACTGTTAAAATTAAACTTTCACAGTGCACAAGTTCTGAACTCCTGCACATTGACAGATGTTAAGGTCCTTAGCAAAAAATTCTATTAAGTATTTGAAGCTGAGAAAAATACAGGGGTAAGGGGATTAGTTTTGGATTCCTCTCGCAAAGAACATGATGGCCTCCTTCTGTGTAAAATCCTATGGTTCCTTGGTTCTATAAACAGATCCTTAATAAGTCAATTAACTTATGCTAAGGAGAAAATACCAGACATTAGGATCTTTAGGAAAATTTGGAAATATTACAAAACCTATATTACAAACAGGGTTTCCCTCTCCTAGCTTTAAAAAAAAACCCTATATTTTCCCAATCTTAAAACATCCCAGTTTTGAACTATTATATTTAGCTTTTGGTCCACTGCACACTCCAGTTTTCTCTTAAATTCTTATTCAACCTCTTAAAATGAGACAATAGAATGGTTTGGGCTGCAAACATCTCCACAATCATTACTTATGGCATTTCGTGATCGATAGGAGGTGCAGTTGTAGTGAAATGAGACAGTTATGTAAACCCTTTTCTACCATCCCACTGTGATAGCCTCTGTGGGAAGTGTGGGAATTTCATCCAGGGCCCCAGCTAATTGGTGGGTGGGCTTGAGTGGCAGGCACCCCTTGAATATAAACCCTTGCCTGCACCTCACCCTCTTATTATGCCACCTAAAGTACAAAAATTACCATTTTGTGAAGAAGCAGGTGGTCCACCACCTGGGCTAACAGACCGTTTTAATGAAGTTTCATATTTTAATACATTGTTAACTTTACTCCTGTTTGCTTACCAGTAAAAAGGCTGGGCTAACAAACTTCCAGCAGAGCCTCCAGTAGAGACCTGGTTTGAAGCCCGTCATTTGTTTGATATCTTCACTGAATCTGTCAACTCCTAGAGCAGAAGCAATTCCAAAACACGTTAGAACATCAGCTGAATCGTGGGTGGGACACTTCACCATCCTTTTCAATTTAGTTGCCAGTGAAACAATGCAATTTTATTTCAAGTCACAAAAGAAATAGCAATCTAATTGCCCACTAGCAAGCGAACATTATAATTTCTGAACACATTCTCTACATGTGAGAAGCCGCCTTTAAAAAAAAATATATAGTCTAAGCTGGGCTGAGTTTCCTTAACTTCAAGATTGACTCAAGGACCAACTCAGGGAAAAAAAATAACAGATGATATATTGAAGACATGTGGCAGTTTTTAAAAATTTGCCATCAGGCCAACAACAGTATTATTGACATGAATACCCTTTAATGTCCCTCAGGGTAATTCCTTGAATTAAATAAAACAATTACTACATGTCAAGGAGATAGATTATAGAACTGCAATTTTTTTTAAAAATGGTTCTTAATTCAAACCAGATAAAATTCAAACAAGCAACATTACTAGCCATATGGCGAAATGAGCAATGCAAATATTTCAAACGAGGTGATCAGACAAAGAATTTATGTAGACCCTTCTCCACATTGCAAACCAATTAGCTAGAGTTCCCATTTATCAAAATGGAGACCGTAATGTAGATCAATATTACTAGTTAAGAACACTCAGTGCAGTAAATCTTTGAAAAATGCACCTGCAAAGGTTAATATATTAGATGGCATAACAAGAGGGTGCCGATAGTGGCAACCATGAGGACTAATGTTTCATTAATTTGAATTATGCTCATGTCCAGAGCTTAACTCATGACATTGCAGTCAAATATTTAATTTTCGCAAGAATTAATGGCATAGTCAGTTCATTGCTGAGATGAAACAGTGTAAAAAGTTTCTTTGCACCAGTTGCGGTTATAGTGCAATAGGTGCATAGCCAAAGCAGTGTCAGACTGCCTCCTCTGGGCCTCACACCACTTGTCAACATTTAATGCACTATTAGTTCGAAGACTTCATTCCCCAGTTACATACATACAGTATCAGCTCTTGATGCAGCAATTACACTGCTGTTTTTGCATTGATGAGAAGGAGTAGAAAGAACAGCATAACTAGGCCATTAAAATAAACTACGCAACGGTGCATGATCCTATTAGCTCTTCTGGATTAGTTATGCAATACAATTAAATTAATTCAACTGGTTTAACCTACTGCACATTAATTTATCAAAAATGTGGCAACTCTAGTTTACAAAAAATGTAAGAAACATCAAATCTACAAATGTGAAATTCAGATAAGTGAAAATCCATTAATGCAAGTTCTTTAAAAGTCTAATTTTATGCCATTCAAAAAGACTTTAATTCATTTTAATCTGGGACTCCATGAACAGACATTTAGAAGGAATGAACTATACAAATCGGATTAGCAATAGAATTTTAAATGCAAGCTACTATAGTGGTCCCAACCTGACTCTCAGAGCTGTAGTCCTGATAAGAAAAATCCATGGTTGTTAAATTATGATGAGACTGGTAATTATTTAAGGCAGTTTTTACTTGACCTATTTTAATCCTAAATAGGATTGGATTGGATCTATTGTTTATTTATGAATTCATACCTACAGTGAAACTTATCCACATTGAGCATATTTGGAAATTGATGATCTTTATAGACAAGTGGAGGTAGATTTTCAACTTGCCGCCATCTGGTTTCCAGATCCATTGATTTCAAAGGAAATGAAAAGCAGGCGGTTTCTATAATGAGTAGCCGATCCACAATTCCAGTTTTACGCCCGGGCAGCTACCAAAAAATCTACCGCATGGCCTGGGGCAGGGATCAAAGGCAGGGAGGAGGATAAGGGATCGGAAGGGGAGTCAGAGGGTTGGGAGCGGAGGTAGAGGTTGGGGGGGTGGTGGGGGGGGGTAGGGAAGGATAGTAGGTTGGGGATCTGGAGCGGTGGTGGACTTCCTTTAAATGTCGGGAGCAGCACTCCTCCGGGCTCCACATTCAGGTAAGTAAATTTTAAAAACTTACCTTGTAGGTAGCAGGCGGTCCCAAGGTCTCATTTTACTGAGTGTAGCCAGCACTGGCACCGGTGCCTGAGGGCAAACCAATCTTGAAGTGGGGGTTATTTGCATATGCAAAGAGACTAACGTCTGTTTTAAGTGTGGACCCTGGATGCCTATTTTTTTTCCCACACCAATATGGCAGGTGGCGCACTTCTGGCTGGAAATGTACGCACACTTCCTGCTTGCCATATTGGGGCTTAGTAGACCAGATAGCGCCGGGAAAAACGGGCACTGCGCAGCCGAATTTATAGGTCAGATTCTTTAACTTGTGATGTTATCAGCCCCACAGACAGAAAGGGGGGTATTTTAACCCCTCAGAATGGGCGGGAGAGGGGCAGGAGGATTAAAATTTCTAAAATCGGAAACCCGACCCCAACCTGCCCACTTACAGTTTTAACGGAGGCGGGTAATTAACCTGCTCTCCAGAGGCGGGTCAGTCATTTAAATATTTTAATGAGGCTGTGTGCCTCAGGCATTTAGATATAATGGCTGGGGGTCAGGAAATCCAACAGTTGGAGGGAGGTGAGAATGGCCGTATCCAGCAGATAAAGTTTTTCCAGCAGTTCTTGTGGACCAGGAGAAGCAGGAGTGCTTCCCCCGGCCCAACAAGCAAACCTGCTTTCTCCTCCTCGAGAGGCCACCTACCCGCACCCCCCCCACAATCGGCCAGCCCCCCACCCCATTCCGCGATCAGCCGCCCTCTCCCCACCCCGGCCTTTCTGATCTTGGTGCAAAGTCAGCTACTTGACCCCACTGGACAGTGATCCCAAGGCCTGCACCATGATTATATTATCAGACCCCATTCTTCATATGCCAGTATCCCATGTTGCAATTCTAGGGCCTATCCAGCCTTCGAGACATTCCTAACCATGGGTGTACCATCTGCCATTATTTCACAGCCTAGTCTACCCCACTCTGCTAAATTCCAACTTCAGCACTGCACGCAAGAATGCACAGAAACCTTATTATTCTCTCTCTTTGCTGGCCTTCTTTTGTGCCAAAGTCAATGGAAATAAAAATCAGGAGAGATGTAAAACAGGCTGCCAACTTGCTATCACCTGCCTTACATAATTGTACAAAGTCAAAAGTCCAGTGAATGTATTCCCAAAAGTGAAGGCTGTATCTCAAATGAAAATTGTTTCCTAAATTCTAGCCTCAAAGCTCAACATTTTTGGGATTTTGTGCTCAAGTTGAGGAATGTTAGTGCTGGGGAATAAGGCTTTCAAGCCCAGGATCAGCATCAAGCACTCCCAAGCTACATATAGAATGATCAAACTTAGAGTAAAGTTCTCTCTCTTCTGCCCAACAATGTGCCTCAGCCTAAACCTTAGAAGGGCATCTCCCAGTGCGCCAATATGACATTTTTCCATTTCCCACACCTGCCATCCTGTGCCTCTCTAAGTAAGATTGCCAATTGGTGCCAAATTATAGAGAATTTTGTGCTTTAGCCACACCTCCTAGGACCTGGACTGTAACTGTGCAAATGCATTACACATGGACCCTTACAGCTAGTATCACTTTAAGTTGGATTTGAACCCAGTTCAAAAAATTCTTTGAGTACTGGTACCAACTGATACCCGCCCAGCCTCCTATCCTCCCCTCCCGTCCAATGCATTTCACAAAATTTCATGAACTACACTCCTTAATTATGGTCTAATTTCTCTCAGTTCCCTTTTGTCCTTCTATTTTATCTCGTGAAAGCTGGCCGAGGTAAATTAATTTCCTGGGTAGAAATTTTGTACAATTTTTAGGCCTACAGACACAGTGGGACATATATCAATTTAATATTGATAGGCTCTATGTCAATCTAATTTTTGCACAGTTTGCCGCTGTAAAAGTGGTGGTGTGACAGGAAAAATGGCATATGTAATTTAATCTAAATTAATCATGGATTGGCTGTGCACCTGAAATTGGTCTTCTGTATTTCTGCAGTTGGCCTATAGGGGAGCTCATGCAGACTAAATTAAAAACAAGATGGTGCAAACAACAATGTCTCAAATGTCCTATTGTTAACCTTGTTCCCAGTAGTTTCCTGACACCACAAAAGCCCCAAGTCTACATGGGAGATCTGATTCTGAAAAAAAACATCTTGATTCAAAAGGTTAACAACAAAGGTGAAGTAGATCCTGAATACCTGGGCTGGATATGGGCCAGAAACATGGTGTCATTTGTGTTGTGATGACAACACGTGCAAGTGGTACGATCATACATTTCGATGAAAATTACCTCATTACATTCTGCGTTTGTGAAAAAACAAGAACTAATCCAAGTATTTATTCCTGCACTGTCCCTGTTTAAATTTTAGAGCTGGTTCCTTAAACATTTATTATGTTACAACGATTTACTAAACTTTGGCCATAATCAGTTAACAAAAAAATCCATATTGTTATTGATATAAATTCTTTCCAGGCATGAAGGTAGCTTCCAAGCAGTGGCCAGTTCTTTGAAAAATATCATTGCATCTTTTTCATCTTTCTTCCACTGTTTACATCATTCTATGCTTGACAATAAGTGTACTAATTAACAAATGACTTTCTATAAATAAATCATGCAGTAGTAGTGGGTAGAAACACTACATATAGGTGTAAGGAGTATTTAATGAGAAAAAACTAGCTATGGTTGAACAATCACAATTTCAATCATTTAACAATGATCATGAGATATTAACAATGGTCGTTCTTAAAGCTGCAACATTATTCTACTGGGGCAGCTGAGAGATCACATGATTATCACACCAGTTTACAAATTAAAGAGTCAAATAAAACAGCTAAAATAAAAGCCTCATACAATCCTTCACAATAGCTGTTCAAGAGTTCTTAAAATGTGAAATTCACAAAGAAAGATTTTTTTCATGCTAATCACATTTTCAGGGCTCTTCTTTACAGTTGTAAAAAAAAACTGCTTTAGGCTCACAATTCCTGCCTCTTTGTACACAAAAAGAACTTTCGCATTTGCAAAAGGGAACCATGTTTTTTCTGATATGTTAAATCTCTTTAAAAAAAAACTGCAGCTACAAAAGTCAGATTTCACAACTACAGGTGAAAATCTGGCTGTTGGATCCTGAATGACTAGTAACTGCAATTCTTTTCCAACTACAGTACTGGTTTATTGGACATTAATGTATAAATGTTACATTAGCTATACAGACATCACATCCACATATCACAAGCTACCGTACATTTGAAAATGTGCTGAGGTTGAACTTGAGGCAAAAATCCAATAAAGTTAATTGAAATAATGAATGATAAATAGAAATTAAACCAGTTACTAACATTTTTAGATCAATAGGATGCAAGAATGATTTGAAAAATAAAAATATTGTGCGTGGTTATGAAACTTTCAATGCACCAGTTTGGATGGACAGAAAAAGCAGGTGAATTGAACTGTTGACATGTTTTTCATAAGTGTTTGGATGGATTTTCTTTGACCATTGAACTAGTGAGCTGCTTTTAAGTTGAACTCAAAACAAGCTAAAAAAATGTTTTTTTCCAGTGTTTTCATTGGAAATTTAGTTATCATTTGATAGCACATCACGTGAAATGGAATACATCGAGTCACATTGGAACTACAGCACAGAAGCAGGCCAGTTGGCCCAACTGAGTCTAATGAGAGGGAGGAACTTAAAGTAATCAAGATTAGTAAAGAAAAAGTTTCAGAAAAATTAATGGGACTAACATAAGAAGATAAAAAATAGGAGCAGGCCATACTTCTCTTATCTGTTCTGGTTCATTTCCCATTATTAGATCCAGCAGTGATTTCTCTCTTGGGCTTCTCACACTATGTGTAAGAAAGAAGTCCTGTACACACTGTAGATGTTCCATTCCCTTTTCTCCTTTCCCCACCTCTTCTTGCCAGTTTATTTGGGGGTAGTTGAAATTTCCCATGATTATTCAATTTTTTTTTTACTCATTTCATAGATTTGTCTACATATTTCTTCCACTATTAGGTGGTCTATAGAATATACCATTTAACTTGATCGATCCCTTCTTATCCTTTGCCTCAATCCATATGGATTCTGTTGCTATCTTAATGTTACTTATGTCCCTGTTTTCGACTGCCATTATGTTGTCTCTAATTAATACAGCCACCCACCCCACTCTTCTTCCTTCTCTATCCTTTCTAAATACATTATATCCTGCAATATTTAACTGCCAGTCCTGTTCCTTTTGTAATCATGTTTCAGATATCCCTACCACATCTCGCTCCTCGCTATGAATTATTGCCTCCAGTTCCCCCATTTTGTTTCAGATGCTGTGCACATTGCTGTAAAATATTATAAAGTCTTCCCAGTTTTAAAACTGTCAGGACTAAGATTTTACCCCAAATTACTTGAAGAAATAAACATTACTAATATCTTAATTAATATAAATATATATTTGAACTTGTTTTCAAAGAAAGTTGAGAATACAGATAATCATTTCCTTTTATGTTACAAAGACCAAGTTAATGAATGTTCACGTTTATTGACTGTTTTAATATGTATTAATTAATACAATAAATTTGAACTCAGTTTAGAAAAGTGTGCAGATAATTTATTCAGTAGAAAGTGCAAACTTCTGGTAAAACACATGGCTAGGTCACACTGATAATTTTTCACACATTTCTTCAGATTTGCAAAAGGAAATATTTACACTTGTAATTGTACTGTGGTTGCATTTCATTCCACATGACTTTCATGATTGGGCTTAAATCCAAATGTCTCAACAATGTTCACTTTCTTTAAATGTCATGTACGCCTTGAGGGTTTTGACAATGATCCCATTGGGTCATTTAGACTACTGGAGTCTTTTTTTCAGTCAATAGGTAGAGGATAAAATGCCAGATCACATTATCAGCAGACTTTAATTAAAGCTAAGGGCTATAATAGAGTATCATCTTAAAAACATCAGGTCATCTTTTGTCATTTGAAACATTGACCAACAGCCTCAAGTGGCACTGATACCCATCAGACAGTTTTAGAATTGGAGGCAACTACTTGGCAACAAATGCAGTAATCTTACTGGCATATGGAGACTGAGGTCTAGATTTGAGGAATGACATTAGAAACATTCCTGTATATATATCTATGGTCAAGCCCATTTTAATGAACATAATCAGTCTTGCTTAGAAACCATATCTGGTTGGGAATTCACAACTCTTCTACCATTGTCACCGGTACAAAATAGGCATACCTATTTAATAAGAGAGTATTGGGTGTTGTGCAAAATATGTGCATTTTCAAAAAAATCATTGTTTTGATTTATTAAACATAAAAATTTAACCTGAAATTTTGTTTTATTAAATTTGGTTTAAATCACATCAGTAATAAAACAAGGTTAATGGACAAACATTACTGTACATACAAAGGGATAAAGGGTGTTAGTGCTGCACACTGTTGTCCTTGTGTTAAACGTACATTGATATATATGTGTTAAAGGGATATCTAATGTCATAGAGTTAATTTAATGCATGACAATTTACCATAAGCCTATTAGCATTTTATTTGGGTAATTTAAAACTGAACATTGAAGTGAAACTTACCATAAAACCAAGATACTCCAATGGCTTCTATTAATACCCCAAAGAGGATTGATGTCCCTGCTGCAAATTGGTCTAGTAACGTGAGCACATAAATTCCACCCTGAAGAGGTGAAAAAATATAATTGATATTTTGCACAACTTATATTTTCATTAGCTTGTTCTTGATAACAAATGCTAAAAATTACAAAGTCCAAGAGGAAAGCTAATCTGACAATATCCAGGATTATGAAGAAAAATTAGGATATAAAGCCCCTCAACTTATTAACTGGCCAATATCCTTCTGCAATGTGAATTCCACTAGATTTATATAATGGGATATGAATAATATTTATATTTTGTACTGCGAATGTTTATATTTTGGGTTCTTATATGTTAATATTGGATCTAATCAGCTTCTCACATGATTAAGTCAAGTACATTCCATGGGATTTTATTTTAAACTTATTATTGTGCAGATAAGCTAAAATTGAAGCAGATTTTCTTCAATGTAAAATGCAGAGCTTGTATCAGCCCACCAATCTGAAATGAGACTCACAGAAAAAGCCCATGTGTACACAACCCTTTCATATGAAACTTGACATTTAGCCAGTATTCTCATGGTATGAAGTTATCATGTCTCAGGGAACAAGGTGGAATGATGTTGAGCAGGATTCCTATTGCAGTGTCAGGATATCCATCAAGTAGGAAGATGTCCTTTTTTGTGTTGATCACTTCATTAACTTCAATATCAAGATGTGAGTGCCGAATATGCTGCATTCATGCCAAAGCTTCAATGAATGACCAATATGTCTGGCAGGAAGCCCTACAGGGTTCTCCTGCTTCTGATCATCTCCATCATATAATATCATATCAATCAGTCCATAGGAGACAATTTAGCAAGTAGCTGTTAACCTTTCAGGATGAAAGGTGTTCAAAGTATATTTAGAAGCCACATACGTTCATTTAATCAGCCTAGTTGTATAGGCATGTAAGAATGAACCTGCATTTGAATAGCACCTTATCACATCTTATGGACGTCCAAAAATGATTCACAGCCAATGGATTACTTTTGAAGTGCAATCACTGTTTTGTATGCAAACACAGCAGCCAATTTTTGCACAGCAATGTCCCACAAGCATCAATAAGATGAATGACCAATTAATCTGTTTTTCTGGTAATGTTGGCAGGACACCAGGAAAAATCCTTGCTCTTTTCAGAAAAGTGCCATGAAAACATTTCCATCCACTTTAACAAGCATACAGGGCCTTTCAACTGAAAGACAGCACCTCTGAAAATTGCAGCACTCCCTCAGTGCTGCACTAAAGTGTCAGTCTTGATTATGTGCTCAAGTCTTGGATTAGGACTTGGACCCACAACCTTTCTGACTCTGTGGTGAGAATGCTTCCACAGGGCCAATCTGACACATTGGTCTCAACAAGCTTAGATGTATAATATTGACTATTTGGATAACATTGAAACTACTTGGGTAACAAAAATTAATGACATTAGTGGAGATATTGAAATGAATACAATCTGGATCTTCAACACAAAATAGTGTCATATTTAATAGCGGCATGCTTAAGTGGGAATAGCTGAAACACAAATGGTGTTCACGCTGGCTCTGAAAACCAGAATATGTTCTGGGTCAACATCTGTTTTAAATATATCTCAATTACATAAATCTTGTAATGCAAAGCAAACTGAAAATATTCTTCAGTAATTCACTTTAATTGTGTTTCCAGGAGTTACCAACAGTGTTTCAAAGTAATTAAGAAATTGATGTTCGTCAAACAACCACTTTGTTGCAGTTCAGGAATTCAGGACTTATGTTAGATCTGCAGAGTTGGATTGTGCTACTGCATATGCTCCTGAAACCCATGTTGCTATTTAAAGATCTAATTTGGTTTCTTGGTTGGAGGCCAATTTTTTTGTTTTAGTTGTACAACTATTGTATTAATTCTGCTGTTAACTGTTGTAAATATGTTTATAGGCGTAATCATTTAAAAGAGCTGTGTGATTTTTTTTTAATAAAATGATTATTAAGCACTCTCGTTCCCAGAGTACACTTTTGTTTGTTTTATTTAATATTTGTGGATTCAGTCGTCCAGGTGGTGTAGCCTCCACCCTCTCTATTTCCAGGTCATTTGGAGTGGCAGACATGACACTGGGCCTGTGGTGCAAGGCTGCAAGTGAGCAAAAAAGTGTGTAGCTGAAGCCTGCTTAGCTTGTCCTTTTTAAGGGTCCGCTGAGCAGACCATTCAGAAAAAATGGGGAGTCTTGCCCCACAAAAATCCACCAGCCCAATGCATGAGCCTCCAGAGTTCTCCCTCACCATCACCTCCCCCATTTTAAACTACCTGGACCAGCTGGGTGCCACAGAGGAACAACCTCCGCAGTCAAGGAGCTACTCCAAAAGCACCAGCAGCTCGCTGACAATTGAAATGAGGCCCGACCATGATAATAGTTTGGGCCTCTGACCATTTCCATCGGGCAGGCAGAGGGCTCACTGCGCCCATCATCCCGCCTGATGGAAGCGGTCATTTCAAAAGCATGCAATGTTTAAAGCTACTGCAATGTAAGCCGTAGCTCATGTGTACCATGCTGTTATTTGATGTACAAATTGGCTAATTAGCTTATTTCAGTCAGATGCACGGCTTAATGATTGGTTTAGTTTTTCATTTTGGTCATTGTCCAATGATCCGTTACAGCTCTGATTAATAAACTGTGAGTTTCTGGCAAAAATAGGCATGCAGTACAAAAGCAAGGAAGTTCTGGTAAACCTTTTATAAATCACTGGTTAGGTCTCAGCTGGAGTAATACTCCAGCTGAGACCACATTTTAGAAAGGATGTCAAGGCCTTGGAGAGGGTGCAAAGGAGACTTACTAGAATGGTATCAGGGATGAGGGACTTCAGTTATGTGGAGAGACTGGAGAAGCTGGGATTATTCTACTTAGAGCAGAGAAGGTTAAGGGGAGATTTAATAGAGGTGTTCAAAATTGAGGGGTTTTGATAGAGTAGATAGGGAGAAACTGTTTCCACTGGCAGGAGGGTCGATAACCAGAGGACACGGGTTTAAGGTAATTGGCAAAACAGCCGGTGTGGGGGGTGGGGGGCGATAAGGAAACATTTTTTTACGCAGCAAGTTGTTATAATCTGGAATGCTTTGCTTGAATGGGTGGTGGAAGCAAATTCACTGGTAACTTTCAAAAGGAAAATGGATATATATTTAAAAAGGAAAAATTTGCAGAGCTATGGGGAAAGAGCAGGCGAGTGGATAGCTCTTTCAAAGAGCTGGCACAGGCACAATGGGCCGAATGATTCTGTGGGGGTGATTTTAAACCCCCAATAACGGGTGGGTTGGGGGTGGGTGGGAGTTGAGAATAATTGTTTTTTGGGTCGCGACCGCAACCCGGCTTTATTTCCGGGTTTAACGTCGGCGCGGAAAAGTACAGGCTTCCCACCGGGAATGCAAAGTCCGAAAATTTTGCGGTTGCAACCCAAAAAAACCAACTATTTTCAATTCCCACACGCCCCCAACCCACCCGCTCTTTGGGTTTAAAATCACCCCCTATGATTCTACGAACACCAAAATAACCATTCTGTTACAGATACCAAAGGGATACTCAAATTAATACAGGTAGGATGATTCTTGGGGTAGATTTTCAACTTGCTGCCCAGTTGTAAAGCTGGGGTTTGTGAATCAGCCACCCGTTAGAGAAATCAATGGAAATGAAAATCGTTTATCACGGGCGGCTAATTCACAGTGCCAGTTTATACACCCAGCTGGCAAATTGAAAATCTGCTCCATCGTCTTTGCACCAATGTTTACCAAACCAAGTTATATTGCTTTGCTATTTCAGACTTACATTGGTGATGCAAAAGAGTGCAACTAGGAAAGTTCCACCTGCAGTTACAAATGTGAAAAGCTTTCGGTGTTTCTTCAAAAATTTGAAGTCATCTGTAATTCCTGTAACAACTGCCTCCATACCGCCCATCTGAGAAAAAGAAACCGCATGGGAATAAGTTAAAACTATAACAAATTCGACTTTACAACCAGCTCAAAATGATTGATTTTTAAACAAAAAGCATAATTGATGACAAAAATCTAGAATAAACACAAAAAATTCTGGAAAGGTACCATATGTTTAAAAGCATCTGAAAGGGAAAAGATAGATTAATGTTTTGGCTAGGACTCTCCATTAGAACTGCCTTGCTTTGAAGTCCTGTGGGAGGAAATTTGTGATGATACTGTTGGTATCTCTGAAGATGAATTTTTTAGGTCTCCCTAAAACTGAATTTCCTATTAAGATTATGCCCTTGATTTTCTACTTCAGTGCTCCTGGCACACACCGGGAGTGCACATTGGGAAAATCTGCACTACTAGCCCATTTGTTCCCGGGATGTGAGCAACACTGGCAAGGCTGCATTTATTGCCCATCCCTAGTTACCATGAGAAGGTGGCAGTGGGCCTTCACCTTGAACCACTGCAGTCCTTGTGATGGTACTCCCAACAATGGTGTTAAGTAGGAAATTCCAGGTTAGATTGACCCAGTGACGATGAAGGAACAGCGATATATGTCCAAGTGAGGACGGTGTGCAACTTCGAGGGGAACTTGGAGGTAATGTTGTTCCCACAACATTCCTGCTCTTGCCCTTCTTGGTAAAGTTGCACCACTTTAAGGTTGGTAAAGAGGGCGGTGCTGTCGCATTAACCTTGGTGAGTTGCTGCAGTGAATCCCGTAGATCGTACACACTGCATATCACTGCTATAGATTGAGTTGCTTTATCTTCTACATGCATTCAGTAATTCTAAATTATATATTTTTGGAGCATATTTACTATCAATGGAGTGAAGGATTCAATGCTGAGGAATGGAATCCATTTTCACTTTTGTGCGTTCTGTTTGCATTAAGAATTCCCACTTCCCAGCATGGCCGGATGCAGAGTAAAGCTACCTTTACTTGCGTCCAGCAATATTCCTTCAAACCAAACAGAAAAGAGCACCTTTGGCAGCACCAATGTAAATTTTTGCGCTAGCCTCCCAGAGTTTGCCAATTTAGTACCAATTTGTGGGCATTTTTGTGGTGTGGGCCAAGATGATAGAGAGGAGGTGAAATTGTTCTTCGCCAGTAGCATGAAAAGGGCTCATTGCGAATTGGCAGCCCGTTTCACCATGCCTGATTTTATTCTCCATTGAATTCAATTTATTTGCTATGATCACTATGAGGGTGCCTTTTCACCAACATAACTAATCCAACAAGGTTGCGAGTTTCTTTCTGGTGCATTTGTCTGAGTTGCACATTCAAATAAAAGGCAAAATCATGATTACTTAAGATGGTTGTCACATGGAGGAGACAGTGCTGGCCAACATTGGAAGGGCCATCGCCACTGGCGGTTCTGAGGGTATAGATGATGAGGGTCTCTGCGTACCTACACCACCTCCTCGCTTCCCACTTCTCCCTCATCCCACGATCGTTTCTGACTCGTGCTACAGATGGTGTAAGCACGTGTGTAATACTTTCTCCTCTCCCCTCACCACATCTCAACCCATGTCCCTTTGTCATTTCAGATACCCAAGAACTGAACCCAGTCAGAGGAAGACGATAGTGATGGTGAAGACACACTGTCACTCGATCTTACACTCGCAGCCACCAGCTCAGATACTGACACTGCGCGTGGTTTAGAAGCTAGGTTAAAGGAGGGATTTGCACGTAGAGAGACACCAGGAGCTGGGGCGGGGGGTACTGATACCGCAGGTGCCAGCTCGCTGGAGGGCGAGGTCACACACTAGTTCTGCTGCCGAGTTGATGACTTCGAGTGGGCAGGCTACAGAAGAAGGCTGATGGGCGAACACAACCAAATGCTTGGTGCACTGGAAAGTCTGCCAGAAGGACTGCGCACAATGTCAAGGGGCATAGAGAAGTCCAGCCTGAACTTGGCACAGGGCTTTGCACTGAGCTTGGAGCCCATTCTTCCCCAAATGGAATGGTTGGTCACCTCCATCAGCACACCTGTGGAACCCACCATGGTACAGCGTCTGATGACCGATGTCACAGCTTCCACTGCAGCACAAACATCTGCCTTCAAAGGTCTGATTGCTGCTTTTGGAGCTCAGACTGCTGCCTTGGAAGCTCAGACTGCTGCCATCGTGGCTCTGGGTACCAGTGTTGAAAGGGGCTTCCAGGGCGTCACAGCAGTCCAGCAATCTGTTCTCCAGCAGATCACCAGGATTGCTGAGGCGCTGCCCCAGGAGAGTGACAGTGGCTCCATGGAAGACGGACCTGCTGTCCTCTCTCAGGATGACACTTTGTAGGAGCATTGGGAAAGGTAAAGGCACACGAACAACAGGCACTGAGGAAATGCACAAGGGTGAATAGTATCATTTTGTTTGAATCATTTCATGTGTTAATTTATAAATGTGGATTTAAATTTGCATGTGGTGGTGCTTTTTATTTCTCTGATGAGCTGAAGGAGGAAGCAATGTGTAATCTTAAGGAGGGTGATTTGATGGTCATAAGAGGGGCAAGGTAAGGAGTGTGGGACTATTGGTGAATGGGGAGGAGTCGGTGAGGTTACTGGTATTGCTCATTAATAATCTGATCATACAGAGCCCTGGCAGACAGGGCTCGTCTACCTAGTAGCCTTCCTAACTCTTCCTCCACTTCCGGCTGCACTTCCTCCTCCACCTCTTCCTCTGCCTCTTGCTCAGGTTCTCGCCTGATAGGCAGTGGCAAGGGCTGTCCCCTTATAATGGCGAGGTTGTGCAGCATGCAGCTTACAACAACAAATCTTGATACCCGTTCAGCTGTGTACTGCAGGGTTCCTCCAGAGCGGTCCAGGCAGAGGAGGCGTTGTGCTTGAGGATGCTCTATGATGTTCCGTGTAGCAGCACGGTTCTTCTTCTAGGCCTGCTGTACACGTGCGTGTCTTTTGGACCGGAGTCATGAGTCATTTCATGACAGGATAACCCTTGTCGCGCAGTAGCCAGCCTTTGACTTGCTTTACTGATTGAAATATAGGTAGCACGGAGGACTGCCGCAGGATGAAGGAATCATGACTGCTGCCAGAATAGCAGGCATTGACCTGCATGATGCGCTGAGTGTGGTCGCACACCAGCTGCACAATGAGGGAGTGGAATCCCTTTCTGTTCATGAATATGGCAGAGTTCAGATGTCGAGCACTCAAGGCAATATGCGTGCAGTCAATGGCACCCTGCACCATGGGGAAGTCTGCAATGTGAGCAAACCCTCGTGCTCGCTCCTGCTGCTTATCTCTGGCAAGAGGGAATGAGATGAATCTGATTCCGAGTGCATACAGAGCCACAGTGACCTCCCTTACAGTTTGCAGTGCGCTGCTGTGTGAGATGTTGCTTATATCTCCAGCAGCAGCCTAAAAGGAGCCAGAGGCGTAGAAATTAAGCACTACGGTTACCTTGATAGTCACAGGCAATGCTGTCATTACCCTGCTCTGAGGCTGCAGTTGTGGCTGCAACAGTTGACAAATATCAGTCATGAACTCTTTAGTGAGCTGTAGCCTTCTGATGCACTGGTCATCATTGATGTTGAGGTAGGAGAATTGTTCCCCGAAGACCCTCCTTGGATATGCCTCCTGCTGAGTGCCCTCCTCCTCCTCCCTCTTCTAGCAGCTTGTCCTGCACTGCGTGGCCTCTCTTCATTCTCCCAGTCATGTTCAATTCCCAGCAGAAGCCCTAGCAGGCCACCCATGTCTGGAAGCAACTTTTTCCAGCACACTATTTTAAATGCCACTAACAGTACTGCAAGACCAGCCAGACCACTCTCTATAGAATATTGCAGCTTTAGCCAATTAAAGGAAACTTTCAAAAACACGTACAATTGCACCAGTAGCGAGAATAAATAATCCAACAACTAACGTGTAACTTTAAATAGCACTGGTGGGGGTTTCTTTATGCCGTTTAAGTCCCGTTCAGCTGTGCGAGGTTAAGACAATGCGTTGACTGGAGTTTAGAATTCTAAAATGTCGCAGCTGCTTCAAATCAGCATTGCACACTGATTCGCGTCATAATCTCCCTACTCTGCATGCTGCCGACGGTCGTTAGGTGCATGCGCGCAAAGGTCTTTACCAAGATGGCATCCTGCGCACTTCACATCGGAAGTGCGCGCGTGAATCTCGGACGCCATTTTCAGGGCTTAGGTGTCCGCGTTGCGCTACATGACCCAATTTTGCCCCCTTACAGTCTTCCAATTTTGCATTTCCAAATTTTTGCACCTTTTTTTTCTCTGTAGACAAGCCTGCCATTTCTTGGATGTAGTTGGAGTCCTGACCACAGCAAGGCAGAAAACCAGCTGTGCGTTGAAACATCATTGGAAGGGAGAGGGAATGGGTATAAGGAGTTGCAAGCTTGTATCTTTATACTTGCTCAGCTGGACCTTCTCATCCCACTCTCTTTTTACTGGTGGCAGAAGTGTGTCAACAGCAAAGGCAATCGTTTCAATATTTTCATTTACTGCAGTTGAAAGGCATGTGGGTTTGTTTCTATTTTATTCATTCTCAGGATGTGGGCATCGCTGGCAAGGCCAGCATATATTGCTCATCCCTAGTTGCCCTTGAGAAGGTGGTGGTGAGCCGCCTTCTTGAACCACTGCAGTCCGTGTGGTAAAGATTCTCCCACAACGCTGTTAGGTGGGGAGTGCCAGGATTTTGACTCAGCGACAATGGTCGGTCAAAAAACATATTGTTTCTAGTGGCAGCCCATTGCCGTCAAAATCCCACACCTACATTCTGTGCAGAAGTTGTTTTATTGCTTCAAAATGTGTAGTTAGGTGATTGGGTGGCACAGTGGTATTAGGATTCTCCCTTTTCAACACTATGAACTAAGAGTGCTGGATACTGGAGGGTTTAAGAGACATTTTCCCTGGGTCTAATCCTCTAAAACTTAACTTATGCTAAATAAAATGAGTAACTCTTTGGGGTAAAAATTGGACCTCGTGCAGCCATTTTATGGGCATAAAACGGACACAACGAGGGCCAATTTCGGGGATCAACATCTCGCGCCCAAAAGACCCATGAATGACACCCGACCTGATATTGGGTCGGGACATTTTGCAGGCGACCTGCGGCTGCTCAAACATGCATTGGGTCCCTTACATATGTAAATGAGGGGCCTAATGCCTGTTTTAGGCCCCCTCCACCAAATTGGATATCGCCCGAGCCGGGTCTGCTCCGCTGGGGATACTTCAGTGGTCACTGTGTCCTAAGCAGCGGCCGCCATCAAAAGGTTAGTTTTTTTAAAAACATTGAAAAAATGTTCCCGTACAACCAGGAGGAGCAGGAGTATTCCACCCACTCCACAGTACAATTGATATTCACCCCCCCTTCCCCCATCGTTCCTGCACCACCTCTCCTCCCAGGGCTTACCTTCGGGCTGCTGCTGATGAGGCAAGCGGCCTGAAATTCATCTTTTTAAAATAAGCGAGTGACCTGTGGAGATGCGAGAGATGCTGGCTGCTCGCCCAAATAATGTTAATGAGATCCAATTTTGGGCCGGCCTCAGACCTTCTGGTTGAAGCGGGGTAGCCATTTCATGCTCGAAAACAGGCCTAAAGGAATTACCAACCCTTCATATCCAACAAGTGACTGTGTTTGGATGCAATTAATGAGTACGCTAAATTTTAGTATTAGGTCCAGTTATTGCCCATTAAATTTGGCGTACAAACTAAAATCACACAGATGAAGTAATGGGTAATCTTCTGAGTTTGATATTGAACTACATTGTTGGAGCAATTAAGGGTCTGATCTGAGAATACTTGATCCTGATACTGGGTGACAAAAATAGTTCCATTCTGATATCTTTCACCTAGATAAGTACCCAAAAATATAAATTTAAAAAAATGCTCCAGTGGAACTCAAAAAAAAGAAGTTGCTACATTAGCAGATTTCCAACGACATGACTTATGACAAGTTGAATGATCTGCTCTTTTATTTAACAGCAGAATTTTATACAATGTAAGGTACAATGTATTATTCCACTAAAGTGGACATGTTCTCCATTGAGACCACAACATTTAAATTGTTGTTAAGTAAACACAGGCCCAAGTCAATCGGCGTTTAATTGTTGTTTGGTCAGGGATCTTTGTAGATTGGAAAGTGGTTGAAAGTGCAAGTCAGAACTACCCAGCATTCGTTGACTGGCTTTCTTTCTCTTTTTTATTTAAGTCTGATTCCAAGATTAATCAGAGGGGACAGAAATGTTGGCTCCTCTGTCAATAAGGTATTTTCTATTGCTCTAAACATTTCAAAGTATTGGCTTTCTTTCTCTTCTTTTCATACCAGACCTTACACCCACCCCCCTCCCCTCCCCTGCTTCACTGTGATACCCAAGTGAACATCCAATTAGTTTGCATGGTCAATCCAGCAGAACTGAAATTACTGCAGAAATATTAAAGTCACTGGTCATTCCTTGTATAATCTTACCATTTCATTCCACACTTGTGCATGTCAACAATAATCAAGCAGACACCATTATCTATGTTCAGTAGTTTCTGACTGCCCAACCCTGAAGGGTAAAACAATGTTATTTTACAGTACTATAAAGGCTGTGGTGTATTTGAAATCAATTATGGAACCAAGGTCTCAAAGTGTGACAAAATTATTGCACACCAAAAGCATCTAGTTACTTTTCTTCTGCTTTGAGATATGGGAGGAAGCTATGTAGTGACCCAGGGGGTGCAACAATACTATTATTTTTCTTAATGAATGAAATCTCTCTATTCAGGTCTCGCCTTCTGTTGCTGTATCATATTTAAGTAAAGCAGGAACTGAGTGGGTCTGCAGTTGGAGTTTGTGTTTAAATTGATATAATTAATTAAAAATTTTGAAAGTGGACTTTGATGCTCACTCATTACAGACAAGTAAGGAAAGTTTTTAAAATTAATGTTTTCCAAAATCTTTATTTTAAGATTGCAAATATCCACACTATTTTCACATTATGTTACTAAGTTTATATTTCTCCATTTGAATCTGGACAAGAGGTGCTGAAGTATTCTTCATGGGCTTAAACTAGCAGGGGTGAATAACAAATTACTAGGGTCTTGCTCCAGATCGCTAACCAATAACTCCTAATGGTAGCACATAAGCATGGCATTGGATGAATTTAGCTATGATAGTTTCCAGAACTAAGCTGGTTTTCATTAGACAAAAGAAGATTCAGAGGAGACATAATCCAGGATTTGAAAATATCGAGTGGAATGTAAAATGTAAATATAAGTTGATTATTTGATAAATTGGACCATTGGCGCAGAACCAAAAGACTAAAGTATAAAAATTAACAAGCCTCATTCAAGACTTGAGATTGGATGGATCTTCCTCCCACAAAGTGGTGGATATGTGAAGAAACTTCACCTTTTTAAAAAGTTCATTGTTCGAGGTGTAGTTCTAGGGTCTTTGCTGCTTTCTCAATTACAAAACTACATCCCAGTTAATAATCTATTAGTAAAGCCCAGTCCTAAATTGAAATTGGCCGGGCAATGATTTATTCTAAGTTCCAGTTAATCAGCTTCATAAATATCTAGTTAAAATGACATTGAGGAATATAAGGATTAAGGTGATTGAATGACATATGAAATATATGGTTGCTGAACTGCGGAATAATACTGTCAAGGAAGGCAATTGGTCATGGATAATTAATGGAGATATCATACATACCCAGTAAGGGATTTTCTTTGCTTTATTTTTCATGACAGGGCAAGGGTTTGCAATTTTCTCTAGGAGATGAATTGGGATGGGCATAGACACTGATAGAAGTGGATTTCACATGTTCCGTGGCAGGAGTGTGCTTGATGGACCAGATAGTTATTGTTTTATTTAACTTTTTATGTTTTATGGCTACTGACTGCAATATGCAGGTTCACACATGAAGAACGGCCACTTGGTCAATATACTAACCATGGAACCTTGCTCATCTTCAGGATATTGGAAGTTAGGAGAGTTTAAACTAGGGCAGAGGAACAATAGTTTTTCCTAGTTTACATTCATGTCATTGTGATAGTTGGACAGTAGATACGTAAAGACTGGAAATCTGGTGTACAATTCACCTCTCAGGCAGGTTTCAATGTCACTTAAAATGAACATCAGTAAAATCAAAGCAAATTGAAATCTATTACTACAGTTCACAGGAGCCATCTTAGTGTGTTATAAAGATAGTTGTTACCAGGGATACATTGCTTTTTGATCCCAACAGTAATATTTCGGATATATTTTGTCTCTAAACATTCAACTTTACTCAGATTTCAATTTCTATAGAGAGAGAGAGAGAGAGACAGACCACTAAGGTTTAGGATGATCATGAACAAAAGATAAAGTTGTACTTTACTTACTGAGCTGTCAATCCCCAGTGTCAGCAGCATTATGAAGAACATAATTGCCCAAAATGTTGACCCTGGGAGGGTTGAGATTGCTTCAGGATAGATAACAAACACTAAACCCGGACCTGAAAACAGAATAGCGCACAGTGAATTAGTTAAAGTTACACTGAGAAGACACAGAAGTGTCATGTACAAATAACAAAATGCCATACAATTTTAAAATAGAAGGGGCCAATATTTTCAGGATTGCTGCTTTATTAACCTTGTAAGGCAGAAGTTCCTGTACACAAATACAGTCAAAATTTGTAGGATTGAAGATAGTGCTGCTACCTGACAAGTTTGGAACTGGACAATCTGGTATGAGTGGGCTGTCTGGAAATTTCTAAAATGTTGCCAAACATCAACATTCAGTATTTTTTTTTAAAAATAGAAGTCAATTTTTTTTCCACTGATGTGCAAACATTAGTTATTAAGGTGGTTAAGGTTTTCAATTAATTTTCATCAGTCTCAAAGTAAACATCAAAACCTCACCTATGATTCTACCCTCTATTCAGTCTTTATTCTGCTCCCAGTCCAGTTTTGGACTTACCAAAAGGTGGCAACCCTAACTGAAGATGGAAATGTGAGATTCTTGTAGTTTTACAACAACAAAGATGGTTAAGGAAAGTTCTGAAGTACAAATCTCAAAAGAATAAATATTCTGCTCAAAAAAACTTCAAAATTGTTCCCAAAATCTTTGTTAAATAATTGTCACTATCTCATATTTCGGTTGCCTGCACCATCTCTTCAGAGGTCCCCCAAAGATCCATCCTTGCCCAACTATTCTTCCTTATTGATATGCTGCCCCTTGGCAACATCATCTGGAGACATGGGCTCAGCCTCTATGTGTGTGCCCATACCTATACAGGTGACACCACTTCTCTCGCCCCCTCCACTGCTTTTGTGTTGTCAGACTGCTTCTCCGACATCCAGTCTTGGATGAGCTGCAATTTCTTCCAGTTAAGCATTGGGAAAACTAAAGCCCTTGTCTTCAGCCCCTGTCACAAACTCTGTACCCGAGCCATCAAGTACATTCTCCTCCTAGGCCATCATCCCAGGCTAAATCAGATTATTTGCAACCTCAGTATCCTATTCAACCCCGAGCTGTATTTCCAGCCCCACATCCTCTCCATCACAAAGACTGCTTGCTTTCACCTCTGTAACATTGCCTGGCTCTATCCCTGTCTCAGCCCAGCTGCTTTTGTCACAGGCAGACACAATTATTCCAACGCTCTCCTGTCCGGCCTCCCATCCTTCACCCTCCGTGAACTTCAGCTTATCCAAAACTCTGCTGCACATAACCTATCCTACACCAAGTCCCATTCCTCTGACTCTGATCTTTTGCGCATTTCCACACCCTACGCTCCATTATTGGTTGTGCTTTCAGCTGCCTTGGCTCCATGCTCTGGGATTTTCTCGTTAATGGCCTTCCCCTCTCCTTCTTTAGGATGCTCCTTACAACCCATCTCTGATCAAGCTTTTAGCCACCCCTTCTAATATCTCCTCCTTAAGTTCGCCATCCATTTTTTTTGGATGCATCTCTGTGAAGCACCTTGGGACATTTTGCTACATTAAAAAGGTGCTATGTAAATAAGAACATAAGAGATAGGAACAGGCCATTTGGCCTTTCGAGCCTGCTCCGCCATTCAATGAGATCATGGCTGATCTGATTCTGGCCTCAACTCCACTTTCCCGCCTGTTCCCCATATCCTTTGACTCCCTTGATGATCAAAAATTTGTCTAACTCAGCTTTGAATATATTCAATGACTCAGCCTTCACCGCTCTTTGGAGCAAAGAATTCCAAAGGTTCACAACCCTCAGAGAAGAAATTTCTCCTCATCTCTGAGTTAAATGGGCGACCCCTCAATCTAAGACAATGCCCTCTAGTTCTAGATTCCCCTATGAGGGGAAACATCCTCTCGGCATTTATCCTGCCCAGCCCCCTCAGAATCTTCCGTTTCAATAAGATCTCCTCTCATTCTTCTAAACTCCAGTGAGTTTAGGCCCAACCTGCTTAACCTTTCCTCATAAGAAAACCCTTCCATACCAAGAATCAACCTAGTGAACCTTCTCTGAACCACCTCTAATGTGAGTATATCCTTCCTTAAATAATGGGAACAAAACTGTACGCAGTATTCTAGGTGTGGTCTCACTGGCACCCTGTACGTTGTACCAAAACTTCCCTGCTTTTATACTCCATCCCCCTTGAAATAAAGGCCAATATTCCATTTGCCTTCCCAATTACCTGCTGCACCTGTATGCTAACTTTTTGTGTTTCATATACGAGGACAGCCAAATCCCTCTGTACCGCAGCATTCTGTAGTCTTTCTCCATTTATATAATATTTTGCTTTTTTATTCTTCATACCAAAGTGGATGACTTCACATTTTCCCACATTATACTCCAACTGCCAAATTTTTGCCCACTCGCTTAACCTATCTATATCCCTTTGCAGACACTTTGTGTCCTCCTCACAACTTACTTTTCCACCTTTGTATCATCAGCAAATTTGGCCACAGTACATTCGCTTCCTTTATCCAAGTCATTGATATATATTGTAAATAGTTAAGGCCCCAGCACTGATCCCTGCGGCACCCCACTAGTTACAGATTACCATCCTGAAAATGACCCCTTTATCCCGACCCTCTGTTTTCTATTAGCATGGCTAGAGGATTGGCTAACTAATATATTACCTCCAACACCATAAACTCTTACCTAGTGCAGTAACCTTTTATGTGGCACCTTATCGAATCCAAATACACTCCATCTACTGGTTCCCCTTTATCCACTCTGCTCGTTACTTCCTCAAAGCACTCTAATAAATTTGTCAAACACTATTTCCCTTTCATAAAACCATGTTGACTCTCCTTGATTTTATTTTGAGTCTCTCAATGTCCAGCTACTACTTCCTTAATAATCAATTCTAGCATTTTTCCATTGACAGATGTTAGACTAATTGGCCTATAATTACCTGCTTTCTGTCTCCCTCCTTTCTTGAATAGGAGTGTTACATTTGTGGTTTTCCAATCCGCTGGGACCTTTCCAAAATCTAGTGAATTTTGGAAGATTACAACCAATGCATCTACCATCTCTGTAGCCACTTCTTTTAAGACCCTCTGATGCAAGCCATTGGGTCCAAGGGACTTGTCAGCCTTTAGACTCATTAGCTTGCTTAGTACTTTTTCTTTAGTGATGGTTTTTAGATCCTCCCTCCCCTTTGCCTCTTGATTATCCACTATTATTGGTTTGCTTTTAGTGTCTTCGACTGTGGAGACAGATACAAAATATCTGTTCAATGTCTCTGCCATTTCCTTGTTTTCCATTATTATTTCCCCAGTCTCATCCTCTAAGGGACCTATACTTACTTTAGCTACTCTCTTCCTTTTTATATACTTGTAAAAGCTCTTACTGTCGGTTTTTATATTTCTTGCTAGTTTACTCTCTATTTTCTCCCTCTTTTTTTTAGTCCTCCTCTGCTGGTTTCTAAAGTTTTCCCAATCTTCGGGCTTACCACCAATCTTTGCCATGTTGTATGCCTTTTCTTTTAACTTGATACCATCCTTAACTTCCTTAGTTAGCCATGTTTGATGCAACCTTCTCGTGGAGTCTTTCCTCCTTACTGTGATATATTTTTGTTGAGAGTCATAAAATACCTTTATAATGTCTGCCACTGCTCATCCACCGTCAGACCTTCTAATCTGTTTTCCCAGTCCATTTCAGCCAACTCTATCCTCATGCCATTGAAATTGCCTTTGTATATGTTTAATACAGTAGTTTTAGATCCAAGATCCTCAAACTCAAACTGGATGTGAAATTCATATTATGATCACTGTTTCCTAAGTTATAAGGAAATATCCAGAAGTTGTAGTCATAGTAATGTAATATCTAATCTGCCAGAAGTTTCTGGTTTTCAAACAAAAATTTTGTTTTCTGATTCGCTAAAATTACAAATTGGATGTAAAGTTGATCAGAAGATGAGATTGCTGCCTAACATCAGTGTCAGTGTATAGCTGGCCAATTCCAATCATTTAAAAATCCTCAGATAAAGAGATCAGTAATGTTGAATGAAGCATGAATACATATTCAACAGGTGAAGAGGCAAGGCTCAGCTTTATTTCACTGAAACATTTGCACTGGATTTACAGCTTTTCACCTAAATTGCAAAATAAACTAGCTGTCAACAACAAATGCTGTGATAGATCTTAGTCAGTCAAAATGATTTTATTTGCATAAACAGGATGGTGTGATCAAACACTGAGAGTATTAACACCCAATGTGGAGCAGTAGGTGGTTAAATTTTATGGCCTGATGGACTAATCTGCCACTTTTAATGAACAGATTGCTTCTATTTGCATGGTAAATAGGAGGACCTGAGCTAACTCAGTTATTTTTATTCCAGGAGGCTGGAAAATGATATTTGATGTGAACACAGGATCTTGTGGGCAAACTGATGAAGAATTGAAAATTATAAATGTCTTTTCAAAGGCCAGACCTCATTGCATTAGTTTATTTTAACATCAAGATATCTGAACATTTTACCTGGCCTTTTACCACTGTGAGGAGAGATGATAGGGGTAATTTTGTGAGCTGAGGCTAGACAGTTGCACTGATCGTAAAACTGGCCATGAGGGTTGGGCCATTTGGGAAAGGAAAATCGGGCGGTTTCTATAACTGGCGCCCGACATGCGATGCCACTTCCGTACTCCAGCGAAGTTGAAAATTGCCCACCTGCCCCCATCTTTGAAACAACACTGATGGATTAGGATCGGCTCATTGAAGAGTGACAAGGACAATTCTGGGATGCTGGGCTCAAAGTTATAACGAAATAGTCAGTAGATTGAGGAGGCACATGATCGAGGTTGTCATTATTATTCAGGGAGGTGCAGATGAGGCATAAAAGCATGTTATTTAACTTGAAGAGTAAACACTGAACTAGGGGACAAAATTTAAAAATTAACATGCCAAAACAAGGCTGGAGATTAGATGATTGTTTCCCCCCCACAAAGTAGTGGATATAGGGAATAGGTTCCCAGAAAAAGCAGTCAATACAACACCAATCAACTCCTTTAAAAAGAAAGCTGGATAAATATCTGATTAGCAACAGGGTTGAAGGTTAAAGGGATAGGTATACACTGAGATAATCAATTATACTGCTGAACACAATGAGGTAGATTTTCAACTTGCCACTGGGCGTAACACTGAAGTTACGATCAGCTGCCCGTTAAAGAACGTCCGCGGCCCCCCACCCCCCCCCCCCTCCCCGTTTCCCTTGAAGCTCAGTGGACATGAAAATCGGGCGTTTTTTGTAACGAGCATCATTTGTTGTATGCCCGGATGGCAAGTTGAAAATATACCTCAATGATTCCTGTATTGTGGGGCCACAAAGAGGGGTGTTGTTGCAACCATATGTATTGAGTAATGGAGATGTGGGGTCGATAGACGTTATGGAGTTATGCTTGATCATAGAATATTTATGCAGAATTTTCCATCAGAAGATTAAATAGGTGAGGCAGAGCCCATGATGGTGTAGATTATATAGGGTCTGTGGCAGAGGTGAGTGTGATGGGCCGAATTGCTTTTGCTCCTTATTTGCTTTCTTATGATCTTGCAGTGTGGTCTGACTCGGGTCACCTACCCGAGTCTGAAAAGACCCAGTGGCAAAGAACCCATAATATTACACTAGATCATGGGTAAGAGTTTTCCGTCATCTTATGGGCTGAGCCAGATTGTCCTTCAATATTTCTACAAAAAGATTAATTGTAGCTCAACCACAACAAAAAAAATAGACAAAATTCATGAGGTTAGTATCCTGATTTTCTGGAAAGCTGATCTTGGCCGTTAATTCTTGGACTGTGTGGAAAATGGAATTAAATTCACGATGTAGCAGAACTGGCTAGAACAGCACAGACCATTTAAGAAAAAAGGTTTACTTTTAGCAGGGCTGCCAAGTGATTTTAATCTACTTTTGTGCATTATTTCACATGAAACGATATACTAGACTTAATAAATATTATATACATTCTTTTGTGATTCAGCATTGAGATGACTGAATCTACAATGTTCATTCTACTAATAGTTTGTTGGGTCATAAGTCTGAGGCATAGGTAAACATGCAGCTGAGCAGTATTGCCCATCAAAGGTTTGAAGACCAGTATGGAATTATTCATTTCCATGATGATGTAGGAGCACATCCCTGCAGCACACTTTTTCCTATTCTGAAAATATCCAGACCAAGGATTTTTTTGGAAAGTGGATTTTTTTTTCTTTGCAAAAAAAAGTCATCCTTTCCACAGCTGCCTCCACTCAAATCCTGAAATAAACCTTATATAAATTTACAGGAGTAACAGATATGCACTTTTTATACAAAGTGCTGCGCCTTTTTATACAGATTTCCTGATAAATTGGTGTTGACTTCGGAAGTGTGGTCCCACTGGATTAAAACACTGACCATTATGTAGGTAGCCTTCCTGACATCCACAGTTCATTATTCATGTTAGCTGCTTTTCCTCTTATTAGTTTTCACATGACTGGATAAATAAGTCATTCTTTGGATACACATCATAAGTTATATTTTAACCTTTCATCACCATTTTAAAAAAAAGTCTGCATTCTGAGCCTCTGAGTAACTTGTGTGTTTTCTGTGGTCTGTACTCCGACAATAGGACATTAAGTTTAAAATGTACAGTTAAATCTATATAAAGTGCTTACCATCTGTTGCCACCTCTGAAATATCAACTCCATGCTTGAACGCCATATAGCCCAACACAGAGAAAATTGCAAATCCTGAGAAGAAGCTCGTTACACAGTTGATGGAGCTGGTAAGAATAGCATCTCTGAGCAACAAAAAATAAATCACATTTTAATACGAAACTCCATGGAGACTTCTTGTTACAATTTTTCAGATATTTATCCCCTTAAAATAAAATTAAGGAGACTCACTCCTATTTCGTATTCCAAATATATAGGAACTCATATCTGTGTGCACAGTCAATTTTTTCCAAGATCAATTTATAGGCACATTTCTATCGATTACAAATTAAAAGTGCAGAGTGGGTCACATGCTCCAACTCAAAATGCAATGAAAACTCCTGTCGGGCTTTGACAACGGAAAAACTCATTTTAAAAGTGTGAACATTTACCTACAGTACCTATTGCACCTGTAGGTGGCATTGTGATTGGCCTTTACGATGTTAGAAATTCTGTCACATAACGTTAGCTGTTGTACCTCTTCCTTGTACAGTATTGAGGCCCTGAGAGTCTGCATGCATTTCTACCACTGAGGCACTGGGTGGCAGCACAGGAATGCATAAGCTCTAATCACATTGTCGCAAATGAGGACCAGAGGTAAGTGTTTGCTTGAGATTGTGAAAATGTAGTGCAAAAACAAAAACTTGAATGTAAGTATGTCTCAGAATTACCCCTTACTGCTTTCTGAAAGTGTAATTCATCCCACCCAGCCATCAATTCCATATTTCATCTTGAAGTGGCTATAACTGTTACCCAGTAGGGATCTTAACCAGAGCTGCAGTTTTTATCCCATGCCTGTAGGTGCATTGGCATCTGTATTTCCCACCTACTCACACAGTCTTCCAAGTCTTCTCCCACTTGAGGAAAATAAGCAGTTCCCTTCCCCTCCTCTAAACATAATCTGGTGTCCTCAGGCAATAATTCAGTTCTCGCCCAGCTCCATCAGCTCACAGGTTCACCTCCATTCCTGTTGATGGTGTCTGCATTTACAGCAGATTATGGAGCCTCTCTCCCCTGCCCCAAGGAAGCATCTTCACAATGGTGCTATGGAACTTTTTTGTTATTCATTTCAGCACCAAGGGAGGGAAGCTTAGAGCACTAAGCAGATATTTAAGGCCTCAGCTGATGAAACTGAATCCAATCTTGTCTCCCGTTGCAACATAACATTGTAACCAGAGAGTGATGAGAGACAGATGGGCTTTGAATCTCAGTATCTTGACAAGTGCTGGTTGATTGGCCAATTGTGTGTGGAGCTGCCGGAGATGGGATGCAGTGTTGGTGAGAACTGGCATTGGAATAAAGTTGACCAGTGCACCTGCATCATAAACGATCCCTTCCTTTCCCACAACAGGCAGAAAATTGACAACTGGATTGACCACATTATTTCCCGCCCTCCCCCCTTGCACATGGCACAAATATGACCAAAGTGTAGCCCCCTCCACCCCCTCACTAAGTATAAAATCAGGGCCTTCACAACATCCTTGCCCCAGTGAGGGTAAAACTGAAGCCTAAACATCACAATCCTCCCCTGAACTCATTTGGAAATTGGGTCTGGTGGGAAGTGAGAACTGGCAGGAAAGCTTTGCTTTCTCTGCCCCGAGATGAAAATCCAGGCCCAGGGAAGGTAAGGAGGCCTCCCCTACCCCCCAACCCCCAACTACCTTCCTCCTTCCCCCCCCACCCTCCAACTACCTCTCTCCTTCCCCATCCCCCAACTACCTTCCTCCTTCCCCTCGCCACCCCACCCCCCACCCCACTGCTGAAGTAGCTTTTTTGCCTTTGGTCTCCCCGTCTCCATTCTCCTTCCCCCATTACCCCCTCTCTTCAATTTACTCCTCTTCTCCCTGTCCCTTTATCCATTCCTTCTTCCTCCCCTGTGGTCTTCCCCATCCCTCTTCCCCATTCCCTCTCCCTTCTTCTCCCATACGACTCACTGCCTTCCCTCCTCTCCCTGTCTCCTTCTCTTCACCATCTACTTATCTCACCCTCCCCAACTGCTGGTCCCTCCCTTCCTCTCCCTTTGTACTCCTCACCATCCTTCCCCTACTCCATCCCTCTTCTCAATGCATCCTCCCCCCATCCTTCTCTCTGCCAGGGTCCAATTATTCCCCCAATTTATAATCGTCCTCAACCGGAATACAGCACTTTGCCTTGACGTCCCATGTGCAACGCCACAGGAGATCAGCTAGTTTATAATAATAAAAACTGCCTATGTACAATTATCATGCTGTAATGACACTGTCCCACCAGTGGAGTTACTGCACTACCACTATTGGCAGGAGGGCATTATTACAGTGCAACAAGTGTCCATAAACAGTTCCCATTATAAATATGGACATGACAACAACTCCTTGCATTTATACGGCGCCTTTAATGTAGTAAACATCCAAAGGCACTTCACAGGAGCGTTATCAAACAAAATATGACACCAAGCCACATAGTGAGATATTAGGACAGGTGACCAAAAGCTTGGTCAAAGAGTTAGGTTTTTAAGGAGCGTCTTAACGGAGGAGAGGTTTAGGGGGGGAATTCCAGAGCTTAGGGCCTAGGCAGCTGAAGGCACAGTTGCCAATGGTGGAGCGATTAAAATCGGGGATGCGCAAGAGGCAAGAATTGGAGGATTGCATAGATCTGAAGGTTGTAAGGCTGGAGGAGGTTACAGAGATAGGGAGGGGCGAGGCCATGGAGGGATCTGAAAACAAGGATGAGAATTTTAAAATCGAGGTGTTCCCGGAGCCAATGTAGGTCAGCGAGCCCAGGGGTGATGGATGAACGGGACTTGGTGCGAGTTAGGAGACGGACAGCAGAGTTTTAGATGACCTCAAGTTTATGGAGGGTGGCAGATGGGAGGTCGGCAAGGAGAGCATTGGAATAGTCAATTCTAGAGGTAACAAAGGCATGGATGAGGGTTTCAGCAGCAGATGAACTGAGGCAGGGGCAGAGATGGGTGATGTTACACCGTTGTTTATATCATTTCTGGTTACAGCCGACAATTAGGAGAAACCTCGACAGAAATGAGTGGCACTCGTCTTCACTCACCCTGTAATGCCGCTGGAAATTGTCAAGTATTTTTAAAATTTTAAACAATCAATTTTATAGAAAGCAGTTTCTAACATTGTGCAGATTAAATTTCACAAAATCTGTTCAAGGTTACTACAGTCTTCTAGTCCTAAAGTCACACCAATGATCCTCTTTAATTACACACTGTGGCACAATCATTGCAAGCATTTCATTTTAGATGTTCAAAACGGTAAAAAAGTTAATGATAATCTCATCATTTATAACCCTTAAAAAGTTAAATATGTAAAGACAGACTTATATTAAATTCAATAATTAACCAGCAATCATTTCTCCCATCTAGTGCCCCCATTGCTTACTGTTTAAACAAAAAATATTTGAAAAATCAACAAAGAGAAAAGCGCAGCCAATTGTAATTACTTCAGACTGTTTGATTTCTAAGTGAAACATCGATAATAAGATTGAGTGAAATAACAAAAGACAAGAGGAAACATTCCATCCACCTTTTACTGTTTTATTTCTAAAACCTGTTAACAACTCAAACTGTTATGAAGTTAAAATGGCCAAACTCGAGTTGTTCTGTAAAATCAAACATTGTGAGGCTAGGACAGTGTACTGCTTCATTGATTTAAAGTTACATCTTTGTTGATAACTCTGGACCTCTCCAATTGGTTTTTCTGGTATAATTACTTTAAACCTCCTAAACAACAAGGAATCTTTCAGATAATGTTTATTTAATAGTCATGCTTGGCTTTCGGGCAGGAATGTACAAATAAGGACCTGGCGTTACATTAGTTAAACTTTACTTTAGAGTCACACTTTGATCAAATGCTTCAATTAAACTGTGAACAGATTTCATATTACACATGCCACCACCTGAAGTAGCCACGAAGGCCAAAGTCTACAAAAGAGGGAACAACTCATGTAAATTCACTTCTATTATGAAATATATTTGCTGTAGCTTCATAAATGAACCAGATGATTTATTAGAAATGTGGTTAAAATGCTAACAACAACAAACAAAAGAGGGTATCTGTATTCACGTCATTCAGCTCAGTCATTTAGTAAAATCTGAACCAGGGTAAACTGAATATCCAAGACACATGAATTTCAATATAGATAAGTGTGAGGCGTTGCATTTTGGTAGGAGGAATAAGGACGCCACCTACTCCTTCAAAAATAAGAATCTAAGTGGGGTGAAGGTGCAAAGGGATCTGGGGTTCAGATTCACAAATCATTAAAAGTAGCAACGCAGGTTAACAAAGCCATAAAAAGTGGAAACAAAGCACTGGGGTTCATTTCTAGAGGAACAGAATTAAAAGCAGAGAAGATTCAAAAAGAGATTTGATCGAGGTGTTCAAAATCATGACCGGTTTTGATAGAGTAAATAAGGAGGAACTGTTTCCAGAGGCAGAAGGGTCAGTAACCAGAGGATACAGATTTAAGGTGATCGGCAAAAGAGCCAGAGGTGACATGAGAGAAAAAAAAATACGCAGCAAGTTGTTATGAGCTGGAATGCACTGCCCGAAAGGACGGTGGGAGCAGATTCCATAGTAACTTTCAAAAAAGAATTTGATAAATACTTGAAGGGAAAAAATTTTCAGGGCTATGGGGAAAGAGAAGGGTAATGGAACTAATTGGATAGCTGTACCAAAGAGGCACAGGCAAGATAGGCTGAATGGTATCCTTCTGTCCTGTATCATTCTAAGACTCTAAGTTATATTAAACTTATATAGAACCTTGATTAGAACACACTTGGAGTACTGTGCACAGTTCTGGTCTCCATATTACAAAAAGGATATCTAAGCACTGGAGAAGATGCAAAAAAGATTTACAAGGATGATACCAGAACTAAAGAGGGTACAACTATCAGGAAAGACTGAACAGGCTGGGGCCCTTCTCTAGAAAAGACTGGGAAATGTCCTGATCGACGTCTTTAAAATTATGAAGGGGTTCGATAGGGTAGATATAGAGAAGATGTTTCCACTTGTGGGGGCCAAAACTAGGGGCCATAAATATGATAGTCACTAATAAATCCAATAAGGATCTCAGGAGAAACCTCTACTCAGAAAGTGTGAGAATGTGGAACTCGTTGCCACATGGAATGATTGAGGCGAATAGCATAGGTGCAATTAAGGGGAAGCTAGATAAGTTCATGAGGGAGAAAGGAGTAGAAGGATATGTTGCTAAGGTGGGAGGAGGCTCGTGTGGAGCATAAACCCTAGAATAGACCTGTTGGGCCGAATGTCCTGTTTCTCTGTTGTAAATTCTATGTCAGACAATGAACAATATAGATGTGCAAAGATACAGATGCATCTAATAAATGTAAAACACGTGATTCTACTGGGATTTCGAAATCACGAGACATGGACATGTACAACATGAGATGAAACTTGAACAAGAGTTAAAGAGAACAACTAGGAGAGGGGAAGGGCTAGCATGGACCTACTGGTGCCAGAACTGGATTTAAAGAGATGCTATTGTGGATTTTTCCTAGGGATTGGTAGCACTGAGGTAAAATGGGTGAAGTGCAGTTCACCTGGAACGAAGCAGCTAAATTTCATTTTGCTCTTCATTTTCGTAGAAGAGGCATTGCAGTGTTACTTTGATGTAAACTGACTTGTTCATTCCATGTTATAGTTTTGTGTGTATGATGGAATCAGATTCTCCAAGTAGTTTGCCAAAAACACTTTACAAGCTATTCTTTAATAAAAAAAACAGCTTCTATTAGATATCAGGGTAACTTTTGCAACTGTATATATGTTCATTAAAAGATCACACTGAAAACAAAAATATAGATATTTTTAAAAATTAAATTTGCAAATTCATTGAAAAAAGGTCATGAAATGGTGTCTTTTACCTTTCAAGCCTAGGTTACAAAGGCATGATAAATTGAATTTTCAATTTGCAGCGAGGCACACTTTCAGCTCTTGATGCATTCTTACTTTCAGGATCCTCCATAAGTTAAATTAAATGTAATGAAGCCTGGGTAGCAATTTCTACACAAGATTATTTCCAGAGTAGCAATGAGACGGGAAGGGGAATGAGTAGTGATACTTGCCAGGGACATTGTACTCCTCAATCTACAGTGACAGCCACAAATTCTGTGCCAGACCCAATCATATTGACTTCCACTGTCTGGATCATTGACAAATCAAGAGTTAACAAATATGCCTTGTCCTTTGATCAAAACTTAAGTACTACAGGTCAAAAAGTATTTATGTTTTTGACCTAAAACAATGCTAGTATGATCATTTCATTGTTAAGTGAACTAGAATGCCACAACAGTTACCATAACAAATTAGTGGATTAGTGGCGCAGGTAAGTGCAGGAATGTCTGAGATGGAGGGAATGGCAGCCTCCATTGAGTTTCAAGCACAGCTCACAAATGAATCCATTCAGGCCATGACAATGGCCGTGCGGACTCTTTATGCCAACATGTCTGCCACTTTAAACAGGCAGACAGATACTTTAGCCGTGGTCTTAGAATGCATCACAGATCAGCTCCAAGCTGTTGTCCAGCAGAGTGTCAGGAGTGATGTGGCCGCGGCCCAGGAGAGGGATGATGGCAAAAAGGGACATGGAAGTGGGGACACCACTCAAAGCGCTCCCACATCTCACCGTCGCCCCCCCACCTCCCCCCACACACAACCGATACCCACAATGCTGCCTCCTCTCCATATGTCCGAGTCTGCCCCTGCACAGCTGCAGGTGAAGCAGTCTCTGGAGGGGCCCTCACAGACTCCAAAACCCAGATGTCATAGGCTGAAAGCATCTAAGCAGTCAGAGCATGAATCTGAGCAACCTGCCACTACTTCTGCTGCAACCACAGGGGATGCACCACATAGAAGCTGCAGGAATGGGAAGTCAAAGGTTTTGTAATCAGCAAGGGTATGCATAAGGATGGCTGACAGATTGTCAGGTTTTTCATTTGTATTTGTTTTTTGTTAAATTCATTTTAAACATTATAATTCTCACCACCACTGCCATGTCTTGCCCATTCTTGAGTCCCTTTTGTGAAAGCTCCCTTTCACATGCTTCATCATGACCAACGAGACTTGATGCCACCCATCGGGTATGTTTACAATGGGTGTGTGTGTGGTTGTAGGACTGTTTTGTGTAACCTCGGGGGGTCGGGGGTGGGGGGGGGGGTTGCAGGTGGTCTGAGTACTTGACTATAGTCACTTTGCAGATCTCCCATCTCAAATATGAGTGACTCCCTGCATGACGAGCAGCCAGGTGAAACGCTTCTCTGCCGATGGCTTGCCCATCCTCGTCCTCCTCCTCGTCTTCTTCAATGTTGATGGCAGGTGTGGATGCTTCTTGAGCGCATGGGACCTCATCCACCAGTAACCCTCTCTGTTGAGCGATGTTGTGCAGGACGCAACACACGACTATTCTACACACCCTTGTTGGTGAGTACTGCAGGGCTCCCCCAGGTCGATCAAGTAACCTGAAGCACATCTTGAGCATTCCTATAGCTTATTCAATGACAGACCTGGTAGTGATGTGACTGTCATTGTACCGCTGCTGTGCCTCGTTGGTGGGGTTTCTCACAGGTGTCATGAGCCATGTCTACAGGGGTTATCCCTCATCTCCAAGGAGCCAGCCCCTAACTCTGTTTTGTACATGAAGAGGGCCGGGATGTTGGATTCACGCAGAATGAAGGAATCATGGCAATTGCCAGGGAATTTGGCACACACCTGCAGAAATCTCTTCCGGTGGTCACAAACCAGCTGCACATTGATGAAGTGATATCTCTTTCAGTTGATGAACAGTCCTGGTTCATATGGAGGTCCTCGGATTGTTACGTGTGTTATCAATTGTGCCCTGTACCCGTGGGAAGCCAGTCAGAGAGTGGAAACCCATTGCCCCCTCAGTCTGGCTAATGATGTGGATGGGAAAGTTGACGTAGTGGGGTGTCCTCTCAAACAAGCCATCTGTGAACTGTCGTATACACTTATGTGCAGATGACCGAGATCCTCGTGAATTCACCGGTGGCGCCCTGGAAGGATCCAGAGGCAAAGAAATTGAGGGCAGTGGTGACTTTAACTGCAGCAGACAATGCATGCCCACCAGGCCCATCCAGAATCAGCTCTGCATGAAGGAGCCTGCAGATGTCTGTGACCACCTGGCGAATTAATCTGAGCTTTCGTAGGCACTGTTCCTCAGAGAGGTCCAGGAAGCTCAGCCTCTGCCTGTAGACCCTCTCACAAGGGTAGTGCCTTCTGTGTCATCAGCCCTCCGTTTCTCCCCTCTCTGCCCTTCTGCAGGTCCTTGTGGCGCACTTCTGTCTTGTGGAGCAGCAACTCCCAGAACTACACGCCGTGCCTGCCGCAGATGCTGATGTGTCGCGAATGCTGATGTGCCTCCTCCTCAGATGTACTGCTGAATACACCCATTGCGCCCCCTCCCATTCTGATGTTGTCAGTTTGAGGGGGTCCAAAATGTAGGTAAATTTGTGAACACAAGAATTCTGAGTGTGAACAAAGAAATCTCAGTCTAAACACAAAGAAGTCCCAGCCAAAGGTTTGTCTGAGAGAACTGAATGCCCTGCTGCAAAAACTCACCTTTTAGTCACGTGTCAATCACTGGTTTAAAGTCCAAATGGCTGTCGGCTGCAACTCACCTCCATTTCCATGGCGTGTTTCAAAGGTCACGGGAGACACGTTCAGATAGAGTTAAAAATGTTTGTCTGCCTCAATCCACAAAAATTAAATTCAGTTAACTACTTCAACTATCTTAATTGCCCCTTTAAATGTCATCCCGTCGGCTTTAATTGTGCACACAGATGTGTCTGGGTGAAACATGTTATTCGGTGGTTTGGAGCTGGGATTCGTTCCCGCTGCAAACTTTTATAATTTATACTGCCTCGCACTCCCCCGGTTCTTCCAGGTTAAAATTTAGGCCACATATACAAAGAGGAATTAAACTTGACCTGCCCATGATGTTAATGTTGTATTCATAGTCAAATACATACATGTCCCAATACAATTTAATGATCTCGTTCCAACATTATTTATGTTTTCTTTACCCTTGTAATGATTCACATGTTTATATTTTGAGTTTAACGTCTTAAATAATAGAAATGTAACAATTCTTCAAAATGAATAATGTGAATGATTTAACTAAACAATTAGAGTGAAAAAACAAACTTTGGATATACCAGCATGTGTCCACAGAACAGGCATTCATTTAGCTATCAACCTTTGACTGTGTGGTTAGTGTGGCTTAAATCCAGATTGTGCAAGTGAAAAATAATGAAAGAACCAACCAAAAAAATGTACCAGTGCATATATCAAGCTGAGAATGGGAGCTTTATCTGTGAGACAAGAATTTGCTGTGGCCTATAGTTAATTTTTGCATGGATTTTGGGAGCCTTACCTGTAGCAGTTGTTATCAAATTTGTTATAACTGGCAAATGCAATTATAACTCCAAAACCAGCTCCAAGGGAATAAAAGATCTGAGTTGCTGCATCGATCCAAACCTACAAGAAACAGAGGAAATGAACTCATCGTCCATCAGGCACAGATAATGTTTGATCAGATAGCTGCTTACAAAGAAAACTGTACATTGTTCTTTCAGGGATACATTCTTATCTATTCATTTTTTCATAAATCTTTTAAAATATTGCTTCAAAAAACATTTCCCTTATTGTCAATGTTCATACTTTCTCGTGAATGCCATTCTGTTTGAGATGGCAAGATTTCATTGCTGATCAACAGACATCACAAATTTCTATTGAAAGTACAATGGAATTCTGTTAATGTACAAAACAATTACTTATATTTAATGTAGTAAAACACGTCAGGTGAGACTAGATGATGCAGTGAGTTAGAAATTCGCCTTTCACCTCTGGGCCTGCGTTTAATCCCGCACATCCCTTTTCCACCCCCTCCACTCCCCACTTCCTCTGTCTGATGGTTGTAAGGGTCCTTTGTGAAACTTGTTTGAATAGAGAGGGAACAGGATGGCTGATTTGGGAAATGAAAAAATGTTCTACTGCTACTGTAGAGGGTGCTGTTCTGTCATTGGGGCCAAGGCATAATGTCGGGGTATAATATAGGGAGCTTGACTTTGCATCTGGCTATGCTACACCTGACTTTGGTGCTTGACATGTAAAGTGTTCTATTCCTCCACACTAATGTCCCTTACCTGGATGAACACTCAAAAATAAAATTAATAGAAAACATCCCAAGGTGTTCTCAGAAGTGAAGCTAGTCACCGAGGAGTTGTGGGAGAAGCATTAGCATAGGTGACTGACAGCGTGCTCAAAGAGGTAGGTTTTGAGGAGGCTTTTGAAGGTGAATAGCAAAATAGCAAAATGGAGGGGTTTAAGTTCCAGAATGCAAGAGAGTTCAAAGATGGATGAAGGCTCTAGCACAAAAGGTGATGTGGTAGGAAGGGGGATGCAAAGGAGGCTAGAGTTAGAAAAGCAGAGGACGCATGCTGATATGTAGGCTAACTGAAGAGGTAAGGAGGGGCAAAGCCACCAATGGGCTTATAAACGAGGATGAGGATTTTGAATTCAATGCATTTGGGAACCGAATGAAGTTTGGTGAGGACAGATGAGCTAGGGGAGCGAGACTTAGTACAGAACACGATACAGACTTAGAGTTTTGGACAAGTTGAAGTTTATACAGTATGGAGCATGGGAAGTTAGCGAGGTGATGTTGAGTTTGGAGATGGATAAAGGTGAGAGTGAAGTAAGGGTGGAAGCAGGCAGCATTACAGTGGAATTCAACAGGCTTGGTGATGAATAGGATAGAGGATTCGACGCTCAGCTCGATCAAACAGGACACCAAGGTCAGACACCTCTGGGTTCAGTCTGAGTGAGCTGCAGGGGAGGGTGCTGACAAGCATTCAGAAAGCACATTGGTTGTGCAGCGGGTGAAGAAATAAAGCTGGATGTCATCAGCATATATATTGCAGCTAGCCCGTGTCTACACAATAGCACAAAATGTTGGGGAAGAAATTGCTCAGAGTGGTGAACCAACAGTGCTTGCCACTCCATAGATTTACACTAACCCACTAACTTACCGTGGCCTTCCTCGAATGGGAAGCAGAGAAGAGTTCAAGTGAAGCTAGGACCTATGGGAGGAGCGAGAGGATCACGCTCTCCCCTCGCCCATCAGACTGCAGCATTTTTGACAAGTTGCGAAACTGTCTCTGCAGGCTTCCAACGTGAAAACCAGGAAGTGAAAGGTGTAATATTAAAATCATTGTAAAAACAGTTACAGAAAGTGAAAAAAGAGAGGGTAAGAAATAAATGAATTAAATAAAAGAGACAGAAGTTTAAAAAAAGTGTGTTAATTTTTTTTTAAATGTTTTTTAGTGACCAAAAACTAGTAAACTAAGGTGGAAGGAGACTCCACATTTTCAAAAGTTAATTTTTAATTGTCTGGCAGTTATTAAGACCAATTAAAACTTAGCTTAGACCTGGTATTTTTAAGCGTACCTGTTTTTGTGGCAATATTACTTTACAGCTGGGCAGACGAGCAAGTTGATGCTTTTTCAATGATTTTCCTAATATACCTTTAATTTGAAGCTGTAATATCGCCGGCGAACCAGTAGGAGCAAGTTCCAGATTTCCACGTTTCACTGCGTAGGTGCGAACTCCTCCATTTCACCACTAACAGAGCTCACCACTATTTTGCAAGCAATTTCTGCCCCAATATCTGTTACAGGACTGACTATACTACGAATGAATACATTGAACGCTCAACTGGAAGACTGACAGGAGTTTGTTCAAAATCACCACTGATTGTATATTATGAAGTTATTGAGATTGTGAAAACAATGGCCCAGAATTTGCTCCAAAATAATGGAGAGATGAACAGCCCTCACCGTCATATAAGGGCAAATGGAAGAACAACTTCTGGCGAGCGCCCATACACAGTTAAACGCACAAATCCGGAAGTTTCTGTTTGAGATCGAGACTGAAAGCTGATTAAATCCCCAGGACCTGATAATCTGCATTCCAGAGTACTAAAAGAGGTACCCAAGGAAATAGTGGATGCATTAGTTGTCATCTTCCAAAATTCTACAGATTATGGAACAGTTCCTGCATATTGGAGGGTGGCAAATATAACCCCACCATTTAAAAAAGGAGGGAGAGAAAAAACAGGGAACTACAGACCGGTTAGCCTAACATCAGTAGTAGGGAAAATGCGAGAGTATTATACAGGATGTGATAACAGGACCCTTAGAAAATATCAATGGGATTAGACAAAGTCAACATGGATTTAGGAAAGGGAAATCATGTTTGACAAACTACTAGGGTTTTTTGAGGATGTAACTGGTAGAATAGATAAGGGAGAACCAGTGGATGTAGTTAATTTGGATTTTCAGAAGGCCTTTGATAAAGTCCCACATAAGAGGTTAGTGTGCAAAATTAAAGAACATGGGATTGGGGGTAAGATACTGGCATGGATTGAAAATTGGTTAACAGACAGGAAACGGAGAGTAGGAATCTTTCCAAGTTTGCTGATGACACAAAACTAGGTGGGATTGTGAGTTGTTAGGAGGATGCAAAGAGGCTTCAAGGCAATTTAGACAAGTTGAGTGAGTGGGCAAATATATGGCAGATGCAGTATAATGTGGTTAAATGTGAAGTTATCCACTTTGGAAGGAAAAACAGAAAGGCAGAGTATTATTTAAATGGTGATAGATTGGGAAATGTTGATGTACAAAGGAACCTGGGTGTCCTTATACACCAGTCAAAAGCAAACATGCAGGTGCAGCAAACAGTTAGGAAGGCAAATGGTATGTTGGCCTTCATTGCAAGAGGATTTGAGTACAGGAGCAAGGATGTCTTACTGTAGTAATACAGGGCCTTGGTGAGACCACACTTGGAGTATTGTGTGCAGTTTTGGTCTCCTTACCTAAGAAAGGATGTACTTGCCATAGACTGATTGCTGGGATGGCAGGACTGTCGTATGAGGAGAGATTGGGTCGACTTGGCCTGTATTCACCCGAGTTTAGAAGAATGAAAGGGGATCTCATTGAAACATATAAAATTCTGACAGGGCTAGACAGACTGGATGCAGGGAGGATGTTTCCCCTGGCTGGGGGGTCCAGAATGAGGGGTCACAGTCTCAGGATACGGGGTAGGATATTTAGGACAGAGATGAGGAGAAATTTCTTCACTCAGAGGGTGGTGAACCTGTGGAATTCTCTACCACAGAAGGCTGTGGAGGCCAAGTCACTGAATATATTTAAGAAGGAGCTGGATAGATTTCTAGACACAAAAGGCATCAAGGGGTATGGGGAGAGAGCGGGAATATGGTATTGAGATAGAGGATCAGCCATGATCATATTGAATGGCGGAGCAGGCTCAAAGGGCCAAATGGCCTACTCCTGCTCCTATTTTCTATGTTTCTATGTTTGAGATGCTCTGCTCGTTTGAAAGCTGAGCGGAAAGGACAGCTCACCGGTGAAATGAATGGACCAGCGCGAGGTTGCTGCATTGCCCAGCTGGAAAAGAACTAATCTACACAGAAAAAGGTACGCTGGGTTTTTTAGGTCTAAACTAACTTTTAACGGTGTGGTAAAGTTAAACCTCTCTGGCACTGAAAATTAACTTTTAAAAATTCCAATTTTAATTGTTGTTGGAGATTTAAACTTTTTTTAAAACTTTAATTGCTATCTCTTTTATCTCTGACTTTTAATTCAATATTTCTTATCCTCTCTTTATTTTACTTTCCCTATCTGATTATACATTGAATTAACTGTTGTAGCTTCCTTGTTCTAACTGTACAGCTTCAATCAGATTGGTTGAGGAGACAGAGAGATCCTTTCCCTGCTCACACAGCTCACAGATGCCCAGGAGAGGAAGCTACACTTTTTGCAGCTCACCATTAGAGGAAGTTCCCACACTAACGCCTGTGGATTGTTTGTGGGCAAGTTTAAATCTAATGAGCAGCAGGCACCATTCCTTCGCAGCTCAGAGCAAATTCCAGGTCATTGTTGTATTGCATGGATGGACCAAGCCAGGTTTCTTATCCATTCCATGTTAGTCAACTGGAAACACGGGAAAAATAAATACCAAAAAACAGGAGCAGATAGATATCTCACATGTGGAACGGTACTTGGCCCACTGACATACTAACACTTCAATAAAAAAAGTAATGTGCCCTGGTGGGACTTACCTGAAACAGTGTGAATCATTCATTATCATTAATAATTGGTAAGTGAGTGAGGGTGACTTGTGATCGGTGCTCCCAAGCATCCTCAGCCACTCACGCACAGCCTGCCTTTCCAGTTCTGCCTCCTGAGTAGGCACAAACTCACCTGTGCTCATCTGCTTTGTGAACAGGAACCAAAACTGGGTTTTGTTTGAGAACTATGTGAGAAACCTTTTTTGTAAAATAATTTTTCTGCTTGCTTTTCAAGGGACATTGGAAGTTTTACAAGTGAAATGAAAAGCAAATAAAAATGATTTTATTCATAGCTTTGGGTGACTAGAATAATGTAGTTCAAACAGAAGTAAAAGTATAAAGATGTATGCTGGAAGCCCTTATATTATGAAACAGGTCTGTACTCCTCATTTACCAATGTCTTCCCTCTTATGATCTACATAGAATGTACAGCACAGACACAGGCCACTCGGCCCAACAGGTCTATGCCGGTGTTTATGCTCCACATGAGCCTCCTCCCTCCCTACTTCATCCAAACCCAATCTGTATATAGTTATTATATATTTTATGGGTTGTACTTCAGTCCAGTGCATTTTTAAAGATTTTGTTTTATTAATTCTTGGGATGTGGGCATCGCTGGCAAGGCCAGCATTTATTGCCCATCCCTAGTTGCCGTCAGAAAGTGATAGTGGACCTTCATCATGAACCGTGTGGTGAAGGTGCTCCAACAATACTAGTGGTTTGATGCAACTGAGCGGCTTGCTAGGCCACTTCAGGGGACAGTTAAGAGTCAACCACACTAGTATGGGACTGGAGTCACATATAGGCCAGACTAGTAAGAATGGCAGGTTTCCTACCCTAAAGGATATTAGTAAACCAGATGGGTTTTTATGACAATCCGACTGCTTCACTGTCATTTATACTGACACTAGCTTTTTATTTCCATATTTAAAAAAAAACTGAATTCAAGTTCTCAAACTGATTGGTGGGATTTGAATCACATTTTCTGGATTGTTAGTGCAGGCCTCTGGATTACTAGTCCAGTAATCACTACACTGCTTTACCCCAAGATGCTTTACTAAGACTGCAGGATTCTGTTTAATGAAGACATGGAAAACAAACTATTGCCTTAATTCCAGTGCTCTGTCAAGAGGAAATTCTGCAACTGATTGAGTTTATGGGCTTGTGCTAGTCATCAGTTATGTCACCTCCATCCCCCCTTAATGTCTAAAAATAAAATCTTAAAAGTGGGATAGGACATTAGACTTTTGTTTTAAATATGAATGGGAGTTGAGACTGATCAACCTTTTAAGTTGATTAATTAGACAGATGGATTACATTGCAAATCCTGTGTACCTAGTGAAAAGTTTATGTATATTAGGGGCTATGCAAGGCTTTTAACTGAAATAGCCAGCAAGTGTTTAAATCGAAATCATTGTGTATTAAGGGCAGATAATGCTCTCTTGCCTTCTAGTTTAATTAATCAGACAGGCCGATTTATGTTTAAAATCCTGTATACCACAGATTACTGAACCTCTGAAGTGCATTACCTTTATGGACTGAGCGCATCAAAGACCCATGTTACAAAGTCCAGATGCCTAGGAGCTATTACATAACATGATGTTGTCTTGTTCCCTCTTCTCTTTCATCAAAGTATCACTCGTACAGCCAGAGCCTTTCAGTCGTGACATTGCCCAGATGAAGCAGTTTTCATTATGCTGCCAAGAAGCAAGCTATCAAGCAAAGGCAATTTGGTCACCCGCCTGCAAAAGAACCTCCTGGCCATCACACGATGACCATAATTGTCAGGCACGTCACTTATCAGGGATGAGGTTGGTGCCTTCTCCCCTAAGTCATGGTAAGAATTATGCGGCAGGACACGGCCACAGTAAACAGTCGGGACAATGCCAAAGTTCATCAAGCCAAAGTAAGTGAAAAACATAACAGACCCAAGAATATCAGACAAGAAAAGATAACAACATTACTCTGGCAAAGACAATCCTTACATTGGTATAACATGGATTATGGACAAAGTACAGCAGTCTCTGCTGCCTACCTAATTAATTTCCCCACTCATCATATGCTTGAAAACATATTGACAGTAATCCAACCTTTTCCATGGTAAGCTGTACCAGAACATAGTGGGCCAACACCTAACAGGTACTGGAATAGGTTAGATCTAGGCTCAATTTGCACTCACCCTTCACATTTCAGTGCTGTAAGCAACATATACGTACACCGGCCTTGTAAGGCAGGAATGCCACAGTATCCTCCTCTGCATAGTGCTCCAAAACTAGCATATCTTACAGTGCCTCAGGCCAACCCTGCTCTGCCTCTGTTCTCCTCCAAGTCACACATCATCCGGACTTGGAAATATATCGCCCTTCCTTCATTGTCGCTGGGTCAAAATCCTGGAACTCCCTACCTAACAGCACTGTGGGAGAAGCATCACCACATGGACTGCAGCAGTTCAAGAAGGCAGCTCACCACCACCTTCTCAAGGGTAATTAGGGATGGACAATAAATGCTGGCCTTGCCAGCGACGCCCATATCCCGAGAACAAATTTTTTAAAATTATGCTATTCCATAATGCAGGTCAGTCAGAGCTGGCAGTCTCCCTTCCCTTGTGTTGCCAGCCAATGGCAGTACAATTTAGTACCAACTTGTATAGCTTTGTACAATTGACCACCTGGCAGGTTAGAAAGTTGACATCCCATGTGGGGTCACTGAATGCCCCAACAAAATGCTGAGCACCTTCCTGCCATTCACACAATACATTCCCTGCCCCTGTGGAGAAAAGTCTGGAGACTCAAGTTTACTGATGACTTCTCATTGTTCCTAAACATCCTGATGTGTGCAGCATTGTGATTAATGCAACTCAAAACAATAAAAGCCCACAGGTTATGCAAATCCTGTGAAGCACAAACTACTGAACTTTGGCTTTCCCAACTTTCATATAGGAACAGGAATAGGCCATTCAATTAGATCATGGCTGATCTGTCTCTTAACTCTATTTACCTGCTTTGGTTCCATATCCCTTAATACTCTTGCCTAACAAAATCTATCAAACTCATTTTTGAAATTTTCAATTGAGCAAGGCTCAACAGATTTTTGGGGCGAGAGTTCCAAATTTCCACTACCCATTGAAGAAGTGCTTCCTGACAACACCCCTGACTAGCCTAGCTCTAATTTTAAGGTTATGCCTCATACTTCAAGTATAACCTATAGAAAGCACAAGACTTATTGAAGTATATGGATCTCATCCATTTCACAGCAGCAAAAGGCAGAGGATGGACATAGAGAGTATGAGGACTATTTTTAAGGGTACACGACCTTAATTAATCCTTGGTAATGAGCTATAATTTCTAATGCAGCAAGATAACCACAGCTGCATCCCGAAGCTGAATACCATTTGTACACTACAAACTAATCTAACTGCTTACAATGCTGTTTCTCCTTCAACAAGAATTAGTGCAAGCATAAAAATTGCAGATACATTCATTAATTCTCACTGATTTGCAGCATTGACAGTGCCACCAGGTTTCCAGCTAATCCTCCGCTTTTGTATATCACCCTCAGTGATGTAAGCAGGGGAATGTGCAGGGTGTTCAAAAATCCCCCTCCCCCAAATTTCTATGATTCTCCAAAGAACATGCCTTAGATCACTTGATAGAATACAGAAACAATGGATGTTTGTCCAGACTTAGTCAGTTCCACAATTCGACTAGTGAAAACCATTTAGTTGGTCATGCGCTTCTAAATGTTCACTGGGTTGTTGCAGTGATTAGAAGTGAAGTTATCGATAGACTAGCATCACATAAGTGGGGCTTTGTGATTTAGAGTTTTTGTCTGACAAGACTGTTTTTTCTTTTCATTTTGTTTATTTGAATTGTTCGATCAATGGAAGTAATGATGTTTCTAGTTGAACCTTATTGTGAAATTATTATTTGAAAAATAGATCTTTTGAAATAGTTTTTTTTTGGTCTGGCAAACACGCATTCAAATAACCCCTTCCTTCCACACCACCACCCCCCGACCCCCTACTAAAAAAAGTCCTGCCTACATCACTGACCACCCTCTGCTAACTGGCAGGGAGGTAGTGTCCAATTCTACAAGTTAATAGAGAGTGCAGGGAGGAAATCACAAAGCGATTACAGCATCAACCGCAGTGTCACTCAGTCCCACAACTATTAGAAGAAATAAGTCTTATCGTGTAGGCAATAAATATTCCTGGAGAATGTGGCACAATCTCAAAGCACAACCAAAGCTCAATGGCACAAGTACCAACTCCATTAATAAAATCAGCCCTGGGGAGGACACCCACCAGTTTTACCCCAAAAGATAAGAAATCAAACTCTTCCATGTAGTTCTGAAGTGAACATCATATAGTTATGTTTTATTATGTTGAATTTTGCTATATGAAACTGGATAATTTCAGACGACTATTACTTAGGTGAAAGACCAAAATTAAAATGCTGTAAATTTGCTGGATTATGATTGCATTGTTATGCAAGTTTCAGACTTCATTAAGACCTGACACACACAATGATTATAATTAAAAAATCAGCATTTAAATGAAATGTATGAGTGGCATAAACAGAATTGTACATAACGATGTAGAGTTTGCAGACAAATCCCACAAACGAGATCTGTGTCATTGTAGGTAGTGAATTCATGTACATCGAAATGAATCTCTTTTCGATTGGTTATAGTAGGTTATCTCATACTGAAGTGTGCTGGGGACAATTTTTTAAAGCTGCTTCTTACTGAATTAATCTGTTGAAGACGCCATGCCGCTTTTCATGGCCTAGGGAGCTTTATAAAACTGTTGATAGTGAAATGTATAGTGTGGGTATAAAAGCTATCTCTGTCTTCATAATGGTTTTTCTATTTATTAAACTGTTTTCAGTGTACAATTCTTTAATTTAACAGAAAAGTAAGTTTCAAGATGAGATAAAATGCTGAAAATCTGAAAAAAGCAGAAACTGCTGGAAATACACAGCAGACAAACTGAAAGAAAAAGGGAGATTAATATTTTTGACTGGACCTTTAATCAGAACTTTGTCATGAAGGGTTTCACCTGGAATGTTAACTTTCAGATGCTGAGTAGCCTACTGGGCACTTTCAGTATTTTGTATTTTTATTTAAGGTTTAAACATAAACATAAACATATGTTAATGAGACTAATGAGCATTGAGAAGGCCCAAATTTAACTATAAGGTCTTGCTGTAATGGAATTCTGCATGAGCCAGCAATGCAAACCTTCTCACTTACTATGGCTGAATTTAAATATCTTCCTGCTTCTGTGAAATGAAGGAACTAGTTTCCAAATGCAAACAGTGTACAGGACAAGTTGCTTTGTTATTTTATTAGTGCAGAGATGCATTAGAGAGCTATTTGTAAGATCAGTACTGATTTGGCTGGCAAGACTACTCTTGTTTCTTATGGCATTTGTTAAATAGATATTCCTCTGTCCAAAGGCAGGCAAGGAATGTGCTTTAAGAACATAGAGTGTGGAACATTGGCAAAGAAAAACCAGTTCTGCTCTTCAGAAGTGCCAGCAAGTAATTTATTTCTTAACTGTGCTCTTGTAGTCATGAAGATTTCATGAAACATTAAATGACAATGCAATCAGGGATGGGCAATGAAATATAACAGTACTATTACAAATCTGGTGTTAGTAATCTTTCAGTTGCTGTTTACTTTTCAGCAATTTTCCCACCAGAACAGATGGTGTTAGTATTAAGATTTGGTTTCTTGGCTATGATATTCTGTCCATAACAAGGTTGCTCTTATTCCTCAGTTATTCTGCACCTTTGGTATTGGTAGGTACAACTTCTTGAGTCATACACACAACATATATGCAGGGTACTGCTGTTGAGTTCACATGAGCTGTCAGTTCCCCATCAATAATTATTAGGTCTTCAAAAAAAAGACAGTGCTGCGTGTTATTTGCAATATAAGTCAGATCCATGTAAGAAGCTGATTATCCAGTGAGAATTTTTCTATCACAAGTTTCACCAACAGATGGAGACCATTGAGCAGAGCACTTGACTAGATATATAGGGCTGAGTTTTCTCTCATTTAACAGTGGGGCAAGCAGGTAGTAGAATTGGCTTCAAATAGTTAATAAACAATGTTGGACTGGTCATAAGGCAATTAGAACCATAGAAGTTTATAGCACAGAGTTGCCTGTGCCAACTCTTTACTAAAAAAAATCCAAATCTAATCCTACTACGCTATGCTCTCCCCCATAGCCTATATGTTTCTCTATTTCAAATATTTATACAATTTTCCCTTAAAAGATGAAATGGTCTCTACTTCAACCACTCGTTATGGCAAAGAATTCCTTGCTCTAACATTCCTGTGTGTAAAGAAATCTCTCTCTCCTCACTCTCTTAGCGACAGTTTTACATTGATGATTTCTCATTAATGACTCCCAACTAGAGAAAATAGTGTTTCCCTATTTACTCTATCAAAACCACTTATAATTTTAAAAACCTCCATTAAATCTCCCTTAGCCTTCTTTGCTCCAATGGAAATATTTCTAGTATCTCAAGTCTCTCTTCATAACAATAGTTTCCTGTCCCTGGCATCATCCTGATGAATCTACATTGTATGTTTTCTACGGCTTTGATGTCCATTCTGTAATGTGACAGTACTCTAACTGTGGCCTTACCAATGTTTTGTATAAATTTACCATTACTTCTTTACTCTTCCATGCCACTATTATTGTAATCCAAAATGCTGTTGGCTTTTTTTAAAATGGCTTCATCTACCTGCGCTTACATTTTCAGGGAATTACGTATTTAAACCCTTCGGTCTCTCCCTGTTCATACACATCATTCAGCATATTCAGTGTATACTCTCATTCCTTGTTTTTCTTCCCAAAATGTATTAACTCACATTTATCCCCACTAAATTGCAACTTGCATCTGTTTGCATATTCTGCTAAGCCATCTATGTCTTCCTGATGTCTTTTAGAACTATTCTTATGATTTTCAAAACTTCCTACTTTTGTGTCATCAGCAAATTTTGAGATTGTGTTCCATATACCCAGGTCCAAATCATCTTTACATATTAAGAACAAAACGGCCCCAGTCTTTATCCCTCACGTACAACAATTCCAACCCTTCTCCAACCTGAGCAACACGAATTTACCCTAACTCTTTGTTTCCTGCCATACTTTCTATCAATACTGCTACATTTCCTCTTGTACCATTTGCCTGCATTTTTCTAACAGGCCACTTATGAGTCATCTTATCAAACTCCTTCTGAAAATCCATATAAACTACATCTATTGTATTTCCTTTATCAATCCAATCAGAAAGCTCTATTAAACTTGTCAAACAAAACTTGCTTTTTTAACAAACCTATACTGGCTGCCCTTGACTGACCCATGCATTTCTAAATGTTCATTAATTTTATCTCAAATAATGGATTTTAAGAGTTCATGGAGTCTGTAGTTACCTGGTTTGTCCTTTTTGTTCCTTCTTTAACAATTGTTACATTGGCTACTCTCCAGTCCAATGGTATAATATACATATTTAAAGATGATTCTAAAATTGTGGCCAGATCCACTGCTATCTCTTTGATTTCTTTCAACCAGGGTACATGCCATCAGGGCCCAGCAACATATCCACCTTGAGCTCTGCTAATTTTTTTCAGAACTGACTTGTTTTCGACAGCTATCTTTGACAATTGTTCCATCTCCTCCTCTAGTACATCTACATTCTCACTCCCATCATCATTTGTAAAAATCGATTGAAAATATTTAACATCTCTTCATCTTCCACAATTAGACTCCATTTTATCCCCGAGGAGTTCTACCCCCTCGAAATATTCTTTTACGTTTTATATGCTCATACAAGCCCTTACTATTTTCTTACATTATTTGCTAACCTTTTTCAAATTCTCATTTAGTCATTCTAATCTTCCTTTTCACCTCCCTACTGCATGTTTTATATTTCTCATTTTGTCATTTATCATCTGTCTCCCTTTTAAATTTCAGTTTAGTTGTATTCTATTTATCCATAAAATTCTATTCTTGAAGGACCCCTTTTTGTCTTATAGAAATATATTTACTTTTACTTTTTTCATCCTATATTTGCGAAGATTTCTCACTGCTGATCTGTTTACCTGTTTTCTAACTATTCTGCCCAGTTAATTTGTGCTAGATAACCTTCTCGCCTCACTCCAGTCCAGCACCCTTTTCTTTGACTCTTCATTATCCTTTTCTATTCTTATATAGAATCCTATCCTAGTCCTTGGTACATTCTAAAAAGCGCTCCCTACTTTGACCACATGCATTACCTTTATTCCAGTTTATCTTGGGATAGTTAAATTACCCAATATTATTTTCTTCTTCTTTCCTATCTCTCTAAACTGTCTGCAAATCTCCACCTCTGTTTTGTGGCTGCAATGCACACCAAGAATTGCCCAATTACCCTTCTCATTTCTTAACTCGATCCATATGGATTCTACCTTAATGCAAGCTCCTAGGGCATCCTTAAACTCTAGCAGTGATAGAATCTTTCACTAACATGCCACCCTCCCCCTTTCTTCTCTTCCCTATCTCTCCTGAAAATGTTATAACCAGGAACATTATGTTCTTAGTCCTATCCAAGCCTCAGCCACATCTCTTATGATTGTACATTAAAATGTAGCTTTTACGTTCTAAATGTTTTTCTCTTTTTTAAAGAGTCTCCCTCTTCTTTAGGTCTCCTGCCAGGCTCCATTTCTCAATTGAGAGTGCAAGTGGGCACGAGGACCACCTGTTCCCAGGCATCAGCTGCTCTTGAAATAAATAAATAAATAAATAAAGGTGTGCAAGAGTAAAGCAGCATGACTCACACTCTGACTTTCCCTGCTTCCCAATGACAACATTGATAGTCTTCATGGCATCTTATCCAGATGGTCCTGATTAAATTGAGGTGCAACTAAGATGAAATCATGAGATGAAATCTGCATGGGCTTAGAAATAAGGATACTGTCTATTCACTATTGAACTCGGTAGCCAAAAACATAGAATGGGAAACTTGTAAATTGTGAGAGTAAAGTTCATGAATACATTTTCTGTAATGAAGGTTGACGGAGCACTGCATTAGCTACATAGCAGTCTGTGTTGATTTAGAAATTTCGATACATTTGAGTGATTCAGACTTTGGTGGACCAAAATGTGGAGCACCCTCAGTTTGTTTAAAACGTTACATCTGGTATGCATTGACTGACTTGCATGAGCAGAGATGACCAAGTGTTCAGACGTCAGGTTTTTTTCTTTTCACCTTTTTTTAAACTAAACACATGTTGCTACTGGAGGGATTCTGAGTCATCTGGAACTACTTGAATAAGACAAAAGAGAATATTGTTGATTACAGGGGTAATCTAGTGACAGTACCAGTGTTAACTTAACATTATTATTAAGTCTGTCCAGGAAAAGGCGAATGATAGATTTTGTTTTTAACTAACTACCACAGTTACTGCAGCAACAATAAAATACTGTGTTCATCACTGCAGAACTGCCAATTTCTAGAAATGAATTTCACACAAACTATCAAGCAGTGAACTGAAACCTGGGTCTCAATTCCCCACACTCTTTAGCCTACAAAAAAATTATCACCTTATCCATTTACATATTGGGAACATTTTTTTCCAGTACAACCATTAACTTTTATGTAAAATATTTTAATTCTTCTCCAGTGGGTTGATGGCACTTAGAAAATCATAATATGATTAGGCAGAGTCAACACTGTTTTAAGAAAAGGAAATCATGTTTGACAAATCTATTAGTTTTTTGAGGGTGTAATTAGCAGGTAGATAAGAGGGAATCAGTGGATGTGGTATATTTGGATTTTCATAAGACATTTGATGAGGTGTCACACAAGAAGTTGTTACACAAGATTAGGACTCATGGGATTGGGGGTAATATATTAGCACGGATTGAGGATTAGTTGACGGACAGAAAACAGAAAGTAGGAATAAACGGGTCATTTTCGGGTTAGCAGGTTGTAACTAGTGGGGTGCTGCAAGGATCAGTGCTTGGGCCTCATCTGATTAGAATCTAGATCAATGACTTAGATGAGGGGACTGAGTGTAATGTATCCAAGTTTGCTGACAATACAATGCTAGGTGGGAAAGTAAGCTGTGAGGAGGATGCAAAGAGGCTGCAAAGGGATACAGACAGGTTAAGTGAGTGGGCGAGGTGGCGGCAGATGGAGTATAATGTGGGGAAATGTGAAGTTATCCACTTTGGTAGGAAGGATAGAAGAGCAGAATTATTTTTAAAAGGTGAAAGACTAAGAAATGTTGGTAGTCAGAGGGATTTAGGTGTCCTTGTACACAAATTACAGAAGGTAGACATGCAGGTACAGCAAACAATTAGGAAGGCAAATGATATGTTAGCCTTTACTGCAAGAGGGTTGGAATATAAGAGTAAGGAGGTTTTGCTGCAATTAAATATGGCTCTGGTGAGACCACACCTGGAGTACTGTGTACAGTTTTAGTCTCCTTACCTAAGGAAAAATATACTTGCCTTAGAGGCGGTGCAATGAAGGCTCACTAAATTGACTCCTGGAATGAGAGGGTTGTCCTAAGAGGAGAGATTGTGTAGAATGGGCCTATACTCTCTGGAGTTTAGAAGAATGAGAGGTGGTCTCATTGAAACATATAAAATTCTTAGAGGGCTTGACAGGGTAGATGCTGAGAGGCTGTTTCCCCTGGCTGGAGAGTCTAGAACTAGGGGTTATATTCTCAAGATAAGGTGTCGACCATTTAAGACCAAGATAAGGAAAAATTTCTTCACTCAGAGGGTTGTGAATCTTTGGAATTCTCTACCCCAGAGGCTGTGGATGCTTAGTCGTTGAGTATATTCAAGACTGAGACTGATAGATTTTTGGACACAAAGGGAATCAAGGGATTCCCTTTGTGTCCAAAACTTTAGAAACCAGCAAAGGAGGACCAAAAAAAAATCAAGAGGGAGAAAATAGATTATGAGAGTAAACTAGCAAGAAATATAAAAACTGACAGTAAAAGCTTTTACAAGTTTATAAAAAGAAAGAGAGTCACTAGAGTAAGTATAGGTCTCTTAGAGGATGAGACTGGGGAAAACAAGTAAATGGCAGAGGCATTGAATAGATATTTTGTATCTGTCTTCACAGTAGAAGACACTAAAAGCACACCAATAAAACTAGATAATCAAGGGGCAAAGGGGAGGCAGAATCTAAAAACAATCACTATCACCAGAGAAAAAGTACTAGGCAAACTAATGGGTCTACAGGCTGACTGGTCCCCTGGACCCGATAGCTAGCATCCAAGGGTTTCAAAAGAAGTGGCTACAGAGATAGTGGATGCATTGGTTGTAATCTTCCAAAATTCACTGGATTCTGGAAAGGTTCCTGCGGATTGGAAAACCGCAAATGTAACGCCCCTATTCAAGAAAGGAGGGAGACAGAAAGCAGGTAACCATTGGCCAATTAGACTAACATCTGTCATTGGGAAAATGCTAGAATCGAATAGTAAGGAAGTAGTAGCAGGACATTTAGCGACTCAAAATAAAATAAAGGAAAGGATGGTATGTTGCCTCCCTGGTGCTAGGGTCAAGGATGTCACGGAGCGGCTGCAGGACATTCTGGAGAGGGAGGGTGAACAGCCAGTAGTCGTGGTCCATATCGGTACCAACGACATAGGTAAAAAAAAAGGGATGAGGTCCTGCAAGGTGAATTTAAGGAGTTAGGGGATAAATTAAAAAGCAGGACTTCAAAGGTAGTGATCTCAGGATTACTACCAGTGCCACGTGCTAGTGAGTATAGGAACAGGAGAATAGACTGGATGAATGCGTGGCTGCAGTGATGGTGTAGGAGGGAGGGATTTAGATTCCTGGGACATTGGGACCGGTTCTGGGGAAGGTGGGACCTGTACAAGCGAGACGGGTTACACCCGAGCAGGACCGGGACCAATGTCCTCGCGGGGGTGTTTGCTAGTGCTGTTGGGGAAGGTTTAAATGAGAGTGGCAGGGGGATGGGAACCTGAGCGGGGAGTCAGAAGGGAGTAAAGTTGAGAGCAGCAAGAGAGGGGAAGACCCAGGGGAAATTTACAATACAAATAGTACAAACAGTTGTTCAAGAACAAGTGAAAGGGAAAAGCGTAGAGCAGCAAAAAGAAAGTGTACTTTAGACACTACAGATAAAGTGAAAACTAGAAGGCATAAGGCGATTAACCCAGCATCAAAGCTGAAGGACAGGCTAGGGTATGTGGCCCAACTAAGAGTTCTATATATAAATGCACGGAGTATAAGGAATAAATTAAATGAACTACAGGTTCAAATTCAAATTGGAGGGTATGACATGATAGCTATTACTGAGACATGGCTGCAGGATGGTCAGGATTGGGAACTAAATATACCGGGTTATAAGGCCCACAGGAGAGATAGGGAAAATGGAAGAGGGGGAGGAGTAGCCTTAATGATTAGAGATGAAATCACTTCAATGATAAAGGAGGATATAACGAGAGGTAAGCAGCCAACAGAGACCTTATGGGTTGAATTGAGAAATAGGAAAGGATCTAAGACTATAGTGGGAGTTGTGTATAGGACAACTGGCAGCAGCTCTGAAGTGCTAGATTGTATAAATGCAGAGATTAGACAAGCGTGTAAGAAAGGCATAGTGGTCTCAATGGGGGACTTTCACCTTCACAGAGATTGGGAAAAGCAGACTAGCAACTGTCAGAAAGATAGTGAATTTCTTGAGTGTGTCCGAGATAGTTTTCTGCAGACGTATGTCCTAGACGCAACAAGGGGGCAAGCCATACTAGATTTAGTAATGAGTAATGAACCAGATTTAGTTAACGGCTTAATTGTACGTGAACATCTATCCAATAGTGATCACAACATGAGAGAGTTCAATGTAGTGTTTGAAAGGGAAAAAAGTGAATCAGCTGCTAAGATTCTAGACTTGGGTAAGGCCGACTTCAATGGGATGAGACAGAGACTGTCCACAGTAAACTGGGCAAATCTGTTAATGGGTAAATCGACTGATGATCAGTGGGAAATGTTTAAAGAAACATTTAACGTGATACAGAATCGGTTTTTACCTCTGAGGGGCAAGAACTCTACTTGTCAAAAAAAACAGCCATGGACAACTAAAGAGGTAAGGGACAGTATAAGACATAAGGAAAGGGCATACAAAAAGGCAAAAAATGGCACAGATCCTGGCAAATGGGAAAGGTACAAAGATCAACAAAGGGTCCCAAAACAGATAGTAAGAGCTACAAAAAGAGAGTATGAAAAGAAACTTGCAAGGGATATCAAAACCAATACGAAGAACTTTTATAGTTACATTAGGAAAAAGAGGGTGGTCAGGAGCAGTGTTGGCCCCTTAAAAACTGAAAGTGGGGATACTGTCATTGACAATGGGGAAATGTCGGACATATTGAACGATTACTTTGCGTCAGTATTGACAGTAGAAAAAGAGGATAGCATGCCGGAATTCCCAAGAAAACTAATATTGAATCGGGGACAGGGACTTGATAAAATTAACATAAGGAAAGCAACGGTAATGAAGAAAATAATAGCGCTAAAGAGTGACAAATCCCCAGGACCAGATGGTTTCTATCCTAGGGTTTTAAAGGAAGTAGATGAGCAGATTGCAGATGCCCTAATTATAATCTTTCAAAGTTCTCTAGATTCAGGAACTGTCCCTCTAGATTGGAAAATTGCACGTCACTCCGCTTTTTAAGAAAGGAGAGGGAAACCAGGGAATTATAGACCAGTTAGCCTAACATCTGTTGTGGGGAAAATGCTGGAGTCTATAATTAAGGATAGGGTGACTGAACACCTCGAGAATTTTCAGTTAATCAGAGAGAGCCAGCATGGATTTGTGAAAGGTAGGTCGTGCCTGACAAACCTGATTGAATTTTTTGAAGAGGTGACTAAAGTAGTGGACAGGGGAATGTCAATGGATGTTATTTATATGGACTTCCAGAAGGCATTTGATAAAGTCCCACATAAGAGACTGTTATCTAAGATAGAAGCCCATGGAATCGAGGGAAAAGTACGGACTTGGTTAGGAAGTTGGCTGAGCGAAAGGCGACAGAGGGTAGGGATAATGGGTAGGTACTCATGTTGGCAGGATGTGACTAGTGGAGTCCCGCAGGGATCTGTCTTGGGGCCTCAATTATTCACGATATTTATTAACGACTTAGATGAAAGCATAGAAAGTCTCATATCTAAGTTTGCCGATGACACAAAGATTGGTGACATTGTAAGCAGTGTAGATGAAAACATAAAATTACAAAGTGATATTGATAGATTAGGTGAATGGGCAAAACTGTGACAAATGTGAGGTCATCCTCTTTGGATCAAAAAAGGATAGAACAGGGTACTTTCGAAATGGCAAAATGTTAAAAACAGTGGATGTCCAAAGGGACTTCGGGGTTCAGGTACATCGATCATTGAAGTATCATGAACAGGTGCAAAAAATAATCAATAAGGTTAATGGAATGCTGGCCTTTATATCTAGAGGACTGGAGTACAAGGGGGCAGAAGTTATGCTGCAGCTATACAAAACCCTGGTTAGACTGCACCTGGAGTACTGTGAGCAGTTCTGGGCACCACACATTCGGAAGGACATATTGGCCTTGGAGGGAGTGTAGCGTAGGTTTACTAGACTGATACCCGGACTTCAAGGGTTAAGTTACGAGGAGAGATTACACAAATTAGGGTTGTATTCTCTAGAATTTAGAAGGTTAAGGGGTGATCTGATCGAAGTTTATAAGATATTAAGGGGAACAGATAGGGTAGATAGAGAGAAACTATTTCCGCTGGGTGGGGATTCTAGGAGTAGGGGGCAGTCTAAAAATTAGAGCCAGACCTTTCAGGAGCGAGATTAGAAAACATTTCTACACACAAAGGGTGGCAGAACTTTGGAACTCTCTTCCGCAAATGGCAATTTGATACTAGCTCAATTGCTAAATTTAAATCTGAGATAGGTAGCTTTTTGGCAACCAAAGGTAATAAGGGATATGGGCCAAAGGCAGGTATATGGAGTTAGATCACAGATCAGCCATGATCTTATCAAATGGCGCAGCAGGCACGAGGGGCTGAATGGCCTACTCCTGTTCCTATGTTCCTATGTTTCTATGAAAGTCAACGTGGTTTTATGAAAGAGAAATCGTGTTTGACAAATTTATTAGAGTTCTTTGAGGAAGTAACGAGCAGAGTGAATAAAGAGGAACCAGTAGATGTAGAGTATTTGGATTTCCAAAAGGCATTCGATAAGGTGCCACATAAAAGGTTATTGCACAAGAGCTCGTGGTGTTGGGGGTAATATATTAGCATGGATAGAGGATTGGCTAACTAACAGAAAACAGAGAGTCGGGAAAAAGGGGTCGTTTTCAGGATGGCAATCTGTAACTAGTGGCATGCCACAGGAATCAGTGCTGGGGCCTCAACTATTTACAATATATATCAATGACTTGGATGAAGGAAGCGAATATACTGTGGCCAAATTTGCTGATGATACAAAGATAGGTGGAAAAGCAAGTTGTGAGGAGGCCACAAAGTGTCTGCAAAGGGATATAGTTAAGCTAAGCGAGTGGGCAAAAATTTGGCAGTTGGATTATAATGTGGGAAAATGTGAAGTCATCCACTTTGGTAGGAAGAATAAAAAAGCAAAATATTATATAAATAGAGAAATCCACAGAATGCTGCGGTACATAGGGATTTGGGTGTCCTCGTACGTGAAACACAAAAAGTTGGCATGCAGGTGCAGCAGGCAATTGGGAAGGCAAATGGAATATTGGCCTTTATTTCAAGGGGGACAGAGTATAAAAGCAGCAAAGTCTTGTTACAACTGTACAGGGTGCTGGTGAGACCAGATCTAGAGTATTGTGTACAGTTTTGGTCCCCTAATTTACGGAAGGATATACTTGCATTGGAGGCGGTTCAGATAAGGTTCACGAGGTTGATTCCGGGTATGGAAGGGCTTTCTTATGAGGAAAGATTGAGCAGGTTGGGCCTATACTCACTGGAGTTTAGAAGAATGAGAGGAGATCTTATTGAAAAATATAAGATTCTGAGTGGGCTTGAGAGGGTAAATGCCGATTAGATGTTTCCCCTCATGGGGGAACCTAGAAGTAGGGGGGGCATAGTCTCAGAATAAGGGATCACCCATTTAAAACAGAGATGAGGAGAAATTTCTTCCGAGGGTTGTGAACCTTTGGAATTCTTTGCCCCAAAGAGTGGTGGAGGCTGAGTCATTGAATATATTCAAGGCTGAGTTCAAAAAAATTTTGAGGAGCAAGGGAGTCAAAGGATATGGGGAACAGGCGGGAAAGTGGAGTTGAGGCCAGAATCAGAACAGCCATGATCTTATCGAATGGCGAGCAGGCTCGAGGGGCCATATGGCCTACTCCTGCTCCTATTTCTTATGTTCTTATGGGTTGTTGTGATACAGAGCCCTCAGTCCTCATAACCTCTGGTCCTCTCACAGTCACTACAACTTGATATCCTCCATTGAGACAATGAAGATCTCGTTGCTATTAATTCTTCAAAGATTGGTGGTATTTTAACTGAGAGTGGGTTTCAGGCAGCCAGGGGGTGGGGCAAATGCCAAAGCCGCCCAACAGCATCAATTTGAATCCTGGGCTATTTTAACTCCCATGCCTCATTTATATCCTGCTGGCCAGATGCCAACACAAAATATGGCATCCTACATGCTCTTCTTTCTTTCTGCCACCCAATTATGTTCAAATCAAAACCCGTTGCAGTCTCCCACTTAAATACATTTTTTCTCAGGATCTTAAAAACTGTAGAAGCCTTTACTCTCCTTCATTCATTGCCTTCTCCTACAACCTTCATGTCTTTAAGTTCCAAGTTTGCCATTACCTAATTATTACCTTCACCTCGGCTTATTAATTAAAAGAAGAGCCACAGAAAGCAGGAAGATCTTAGGTTCAATCTCTGCTCTGTGCAGGGAGGGGGTAAAGAGAGGAAAAAGAAAGACTTGAATTTCTATAGCGCTTTTCGTGACCCCAGGACGTGTCTAAGCATTTTACAGCCAATAAAGTATTCTTTGAAGTGTTGTCACTGTTGTAATGTAGGAAATGGGCAGCCAATTTGCACACAGCAAGATCCCAAAAGCAGCACTAGATAATCTGTTTTTATGATTCTGTTCAAGTTATAAGGATACCGGAGTGGGGGCGAACTCCCCTGCTCTTCCTCGAAATAGTGCCGTGGGATCTTTTACATCTACCTAAGAGGGCAGACGGGCCCTCGGTTTAATGTTTCATCTGAAAGACGGCACCTCTGACAGAGCAGCGCTCCCTCAGTACTGGCACTGGGAGTGTCAGCCTAGATTACGTACTCAGGTCCCTGGAGTGGGGACTCGAACCCACGAACTTCTGACTCAGAGGCGAGAGTGCGATCTGCTGTGCCACAGCTGACACCGAGGAAGCAGCCAATGCCGATGAAACTGCTCCAGCACACATTCTGCCTCCAGAAAAGATTGATTAAAGAGAAAAAATTGGGAGGCGGTGAAATAATTATTTTAATAGGAAACATAAGAAATAGGAGCAGGAGCAGGCCCCTCAAGCCTGCTCTGCCATTCAATAAGATCATGGCTGATCTTCTACCTCAACTCCACTTTCCCGCCCGATCCCCAAATCCCTTGATACCGCTAGAGTCTAAAAATCTATCGATCTCAGTCTTGAATATCATCAAGGACTGAGCATCCACAGCCCTCTGGGGTACAGAATTCCAAAGGTTCACCACCTTCTGAGTGAAGAAATTCCTCCTCATCTCAGTCCGAAATTGCTCACCCATTATCCTGAGACTATGCCCCCTAGTTCTAGAGTCTCTAGCCAGGGGAAACAGCCTCTTAGCATCTACCCTGTCAAGTCCTCTCAGAATCTTATATGTTTCAATGAGATCACATCATTCTTCTAAACTCCAGAGAACATAGGCCCATTCTACGTAATCTCTCCTCGTAGGACAACCCTCTCATCCCAGGAATCAATCTAGTGAACCTTTGTTGCACAGCCTCGAGGGCAAGTATATCCTTCCTTAGATAGGGAGATCAAAACTGTACACAATACTCCAGGTGTGGCCTCACCTGCCCTGTACAATTGCAGCAAGACTTCCTTTCTCTTGTACTCCAACCCCCTTGCAATAAAGGCCAATATACCATTTGCTTTCCTAATTACTTGCTGTAACTTTCTGTGTTTTGTGTACAAGGACACCCAAATCCCTCTGAACACCAACATTTCTTAGTTTCTCATCATTTAAAAAAGATCCTGTTTTTCTATTCTTCCTACGAAAGTGAATAACCTCACATTATACTCCCATCTGCCACCTTCTTGCCCACTCACTTAATCTGTCCAAATCCCTTTGCAGATGTATTATGTGGAAGCATAACTTTAACATGAGCTTTCAGGTACAGGCCAAAACATTCCATGATTTACAGACTGAGACTTGAGATATTTTGAATGAGATTTTGAGAACAATCCAAAATGATAAGACTCACAGCAGTTCTGTCGCTGTGAACTCCTTTCACTGAAAAAAAATGTTCATCCGCTGCAGTTCAGCACACAGAGATAGATATAGGATCAGTGCTTCAGTGTACACAAGACACAAGAATGTCAGCCAAAAGCAATGGCAGGGGTCTAGTTGCCTTTGAATGTTTGTTGTGCCATAGAATGCCATCCACCCCTTAAAATATGAATGGTAAAAGATGTTTGAAATAGCACCAGTGAGATCATTTTAATGGTTACTTAAATGTACACAGAATACTAACCCAGTTGTCCTTGCACTGCATACTCTCATATCCATTACAAATCTGAGATATTATACTGAATCGAATACAAAATCTAGTGTACAGAATCGTAAGGCATTAAAATATCACACAATAATAACACAGGATCATATTTAAAATGAATCCATCACAAATCTATTCATTCTTTCAATCTGCCCAATGAAAAGTGGAAAACAATCTACCTGAGCTTCCTTCAGGCGTTTGAAGTCAATGCTGAGGTAGGCCTTAATCCCATCCAATGCCCCTGGCAGTGTGATTCCATGGATTAGCAGCACAAGTAACACCATATAGGGCATGGTTGCTGTGATCCACACCACCTGCAGAGGAAGCCGAGAAAACAGATGCACTTCATTCCATTTTGATAACTGTCCTTCTTCTAACTTTGCAGAAAAAGCAAAACTGAGCTAAAGCCATGACATTTCAGGCATCCTGTCCGATCCTTCACAGAGCTATCTCAAACTGATATATCTTATTTTAAATTTGAAAATGGATACTATAACAATGCTCCACATGTTGCCCGTTTGATGAAGGCAGTTACATAAATTGAAAAATTTAAAATGAATTAATTCTGTCATCCAGCGGCCAGCTAAATAAGATGCATCCTTGTTAGTTCAATAGTGCTTGTGACAAAATTATATCCCAACTTCAGAATAACTTCATATAAGAGGCTGCAGTACTACAGCAACATAACTGAGTGACAGCATACACTTGTTTACTAATAGAAATTATTTGCATTTCACACTGTGTATATACTTATTTTAACTTTATCGCCAGCATTTATTAGTTTCATGACCATTCTCTCTCCATATCCTAATTCAAGATGCAAAAGTCATTAATAGTCACTGTTTTATGGAGTTAGATTTGATCATTCCAGACAGCAGGGCCTGGATTTTCCTTTGCTATTTCACCCAATCCTGGTGGGATAGTGGTGAAAAAGGCAGGAAAATTGGGTGGACAGCGTACCACTGCATTCTTGCCCCAACATCAAGCTACTTTCCCCTGTCCCAGCCAAAAAGTCCACCAACTGTCCCTTTCCCACCTACCATGTATAAACGACGGTGAGGAGGTAGAGCCTGGTATCTGCACCTTCTACCACTGATCCCACCAACCCAAGGGACTGCCAGTGATGGAGGCCTGGTGGAGAGTAGTACTAGGCCCTTTCTCCCTCTCCTCAGGCCCCAATCACTCACTGAATAAAGGCATCAGCAGCACTGCTGACATTTTCCTCCCCTGGCAGTGGTATATTCCCTCTTGGTGGCGGGGATTCTGATTGGAGCCTGGCCTGCATGTATAATGACCCCCCCAACCCAGGAAAATGGGTTGTGGTTATAGTGGGGTCAGCCCAACAGGCTGAAGTCCCATCCAGACCCTCTTGGGGCAAGTTGAGGAAAACTTAGGCCCATGGCTGCCAGATCCATTAAATATGCAGATGCATAGAAATAAAACAGGAGTTTTAGGAAAGTACTTTGTACAATGTCATTGCAAGCAATTACAATTAGTATGAATTTGATGATCTCTATCTGCTTGGTTGCTTTTAAAAATCAAGCTTACTGAATAGACCTAAAACATCATTTTCTTTATTTTGGTTCTTTACATGGTCTGGAATGATTCAGACTGGATGTTCTGCAACTTTTTGAATGTTGTACAGGAGCACGGGCAGGGAACATTGTTGCTGATGAGTATTGAAATATAAAAAGGGAAATCATGCCAAAAAAAAGTCACCTTTTAAATTTTTTTTGTATGATATAATATGGCACTGAAATTCTGCAGGGGTCTCGTTGACCTACTTACAGCAGGAGATCGGGAGAACCCTAGCGTAATTTCAGGGCCAATGTGTCTGTGCAGTGAATAAGCCAATGTAAGGAACTCAGTGACTGCTGAGTGCTGTGGTAACCACGACACTCCTGGAGAGGTTTCGGAGCATTGGGCTAACATGATTAAAGGACAGATTTTGTTGGGTCGATGGAAATCCATGTAAACAGTTTGATGAATTACACATTTGTTGCCTTACGTATGATTCTCAGATTCTAGGCATCAGTTCATTTTGGACTTTAGATAACTCTTTACTGTGGGCCAACTTCAAAGGAACTTAAAGTAGATCATGAGGAAACAGTTTGCTACACTCTGAAGATATAACGGCCTACTAATTCGATCACGCAGTGCCCATTTTTCGGGTGCTTAATGGCCTCTTAAGCCTCCAATATGGCAGTCATGAGGCACCCGTTTTTGGGAGTGCTTGAATTTCAAGGCCAACAACTCAAAAGTAAAGTTGACGTGTCCACTGCGTGATAACATACTGACTGACAGTGTTCCTTTTCCTCGGTAGAAAACGTACAAATATGTTGACTGTAAAACTATCTCAAAGTGAAAATATCCAAATCCTGATTCCAGCTTTGAATCTCTTCATAACAGCTCATTTCAAATTGCACTGTTTGCAAAAGCAGAACAGAAACAGTGAATGAAGTATGTGCTGTGTCTGAAAGTGAACACCATACAAGTGCCAGGAATATCAAATCTGGTTTGGTTTAATGAAATCTGAATTGAAATGCAACTCCTATGAAACAAGTTACAATGGACCATCTCACTTGCAGCCAATTAGTTAGCTACAGTAAATATTAGATTAAAGAAGATACCCCATGGGCTATTACTGTTGCTTACAAATCAAAAATTATGAAAAATGAAGCCACTCAGAACTTTTTTGCATAACGCCAATGAGAATCTTTTTGTTCTAAATTTTCTTCCCTCTGCTTAGGAATTTAGGCGGAGGGCATTCAACCCCTTGAGCCTGTTCTGCCATTCAATTAGGTCATGGCTGATCTGTACCTTAACTCCATTTACCCGCCTTGGATCCGAATGTCTTAATACCCTTACCTAATAACAACCTATCAAGCTCAGTTTTTAAATTTTCAATTGACCTAGTCTCAATAACTTTTTGTGGAAGAGATCCAGATTTCCACTCCCCTTTGTGTGAAGAAGTGCTTCCTGACATCACAACTGAATGGCCTAACTCTAATTTTAAGGATATGCCCTCTGACGGCACTGAACTATTTTGGCTCATGGTCCGACAGGTTTCTGTCATTTGCCAGAACCTCGTTCAAGTGGTCATGCTTCATGTGTGAAGCAGACAATGATTCACCCGCGGGGAGGCATCACAGAAAGTCCAACCTTGTCCTCACCTGATGACCACACACCTTTACTTTCCAGCAGGGGTCACTGGATAATGGTTAATTTTAGCTCTTCTTGCAATCGCAGTGCTCCTATCACCATTCTGATTAAGATCAACTAATGACACAGATTGAGAATTAAAGATGAGGCCTTTCTGGTTTAGGGAGATCAATACCATAACATAAACCCACCAAGTCCCCAATGCCGATGTTAATTATACTTTTTTTTAACGTAGGGTTAAAAGGTGAAAGTGTTTTCTGCTGAATCACTATTAAACTAGTTCAGCCTGAGTTACAATCTCCAAACAAGAACTCAACAGAAGTACAGTCACATCAATGGCTGCTACACTGATGAAAGTAATCCTTCATTTCAGCAATTTAGGGTAGAAATTCTTGTCAACAAAGCGATGGAACTGCAGGGGGTCGTCACAAGTTGGGGCAACATTCAGATTGGTCAGATGTCCACGCCTCTTAATTTCCCCCTACAAGTTGTGCTCTTCTTCAAATATTTAACCAGAACAAAACTCACAAATAACAAGGAAAATCTTTCATCTGGCACATTGTTCAACTGGTTATAGAGTCAAAAATTAAATTAGCAAAATTAAACATCTACCATCTAACGAGTTGGTGAATTACTGGGCCCAATTGGAGAAGCTCTCTGTTTGGGCTGGTAATGAAAAGTTTCAGGTCAGTTTGCTTCTCAGCGGACTTGGGGATACTTATTTACCTGGTTTTGTCTGAAATCGTACACAGCTTTCTCAATTAACATATTCTTGATCATGAGAAATAAGACATTATACCTTTCCTGAAGTCTTTACCCCTTTCCAGAGACTGAAGTAGAGGATGATTACCACAACCAGCAAGCAGAGGGAAAGCTGCCACCTCGGCAATCCCAAGTTATGAATTCCATCACTTTCATGGAGATGGAGAACTCCACGCCTATAATAGAAATAAAATAACAATTACGAGTAAGAGGGTATAGAGAAAAATGCCGATTAGCCTTTACAATGTAACTGCACCATCCAATTGAAAATGTCTTATTGAAATGACTGTTTTTATCAATCTAACCTACTCTAGCCCTTTAATTTCAACTTTAACTATTTCACTTAATTAAAACCCATTGAACATCTGCAATATAATAACAGCAGAAAAAAATGGGGAACTGGGTATTGCATTGGGATCTGGGGTCAGATCCAGCCCAGGCTGGTGTAATGGAAGTCTCCTCTGCTGGCTGTAAAGGTCCTATGTGAAAAAAGCTTGAACAGACTCAATCCAGTTCCGAGTAGGCACAGGTCTACACCACAATACTGCCCCTAATTTGGCACTAATTGGTAATGTGCCCAGATAGGCCTAAGGATGGTTGACATGGGAAATGGAAATCAAAGCCACACTCCAATTGGGATCAGTGTTCTGAGTTTGGAACTGGGGCCATGCAGCAGGAACTTTACACTGCATCTAGCTGTGCTGTAGTTCTGCTGGTACTGCTTAATGCTGACACTGGTGGCCTGAAATGAAAGTGTTCCACAGCACTCAACGTCCCTTGATGAGCATAAAATTGCTTTTATAAAAAAAAGTGACTGAAAATAATGTATGTAGAGCAAAACACCTGATTTCTCTGATATATAACCATCTATACACATCCCTCCGGTATGTAAATATCTATAAAATAATATTTTACAGCACCTTTGATCCTACATTTAACATTTTTATTTAATTCAAACTCAAGATTTTTATTACAGAGATATGTGTACATTGCTGTGACTGGAAAACCCCAGATTTTTGGGGGAAACTATACATGAAATGTCAAACAAAGCCTTTCCATACTGTGTATTCTCTCAAACTATCAGAATATACACAGTTTCTCTAAAATATCAATGAACAAAGTTCAGTTTTCTGTTAAATTTCTATCTTTAGTTGTAAAATAGAATTTAAAAAGGACTGTACAGAAGCAATGGCTATTTCTTAATTCTATAAACAAACTAAGATATTTTTACCATTTATTTTGATACAGAAATGCTGCTTCAGCCATCACAGGGTTAAACTTGGACATCTTGGGCTTAATGTCATTACTGCAGCACCACCACTAAATATCGTTAGTATCATGATATGCAATGCTAATACTATTTAGTGATGTGCAAACTAAGGTCATAATGGGCCGGATTTTGCTGCAAAAATAACGGCGAGCCTAACAGCGCTCATCGTTATTTCAGTGCAAACGATAGGGCAACTTCCGGCGACCATATATATGCAGTTAAACGCGGAAATTTGAAAGTTGCTCTACCGGATGCCCTGCTCCTCCGTAAACTTTGCGAGAACGGCAACTCGCCGGCTGACTCACTGTTCAAATGAGTGGAACTGTGTGAAGTTCCTGCACTGACCTGATGGATACAAACTAATCTCACCAAAAAAAGGTACATCAAGTCATTTAAGTCCAAGCACACTTTTAACAGCATGCTAAGTCTTAGTGACTGCCAAACAACCTCTCTGGCACTGAAAATTAACTTTTACAAGTGTGGAAACTCATTCCTACAGATTTTAATTGTAGTTGGACATTTTAAAAAAGTTTTAATTTTTAAAATTTTTTTACTTTTTCTTTTTTATCTCTGTCTCTTCATTCAATATTTCTTACCCTCTCTTCATTTCACTTTCGGTACCTGATCTGACGTTGAATTCACGATTCTAACTTACACTTCCTGGCTATGACTCTTCGCTGCTCATCAGATGCTTTAAGCTGATTGGTTAAGGAGATACACAGTTCTTGACCCCGTTCACACAGGTCCTAGACGCCCTGTAGAGGACGCCATGGTGGATTCAGCACCTCATGAGAGGAACTTGCAGTGAAAAAAACAAGTTTATGGGCAAGTGCAAGTCTAACGAGTGGCGCTATTGTTCGCTATTCAGAGCAAAATCTGGGCCATTGTAATTCCTCATTAGTATTGACAGAAGGCCTCTATAATGTGGTACTTTACTCAGGCCAAGAACAAGCAAATGGCCATTAATGCACCTCAGCAAATCACAGATGTAATTGTTCTGTTTTATTTTATATCGCTGGCACATGTCCTCAAATTAACCTCAGTGACACAACAACAAAATAATCTCAGAGGCAGCCCAGCAGTGGTGCAATACTTACTACTCTCACATAATAAAGTTTTTTTTTCTTCTTGAAACAGCGTTTGGGAGTCACGTGTCCAGGGTAAATTGCTGCTTTAACACCTCTTGCAATCTATGGCCATTCCTTGCCAGTGCTGCACCAATAACACATCGGCTCCAGCACCAATGCATGGCCAAAGTCTATTTAAATCGCTATTACAATATTCAATTAGCAGTACTGAAATCCACTGTGAACCCCAAATAAAACACATTTAAAGAACCATGGTGCACAGAGCCTACCAAGGATAGAATTGTGCCTTTTTAAAAAATTCAGGATTCGAAGAATTCACTGGTGGTAACTCCACTCCACTCCTGTCTGCAGGATATTATGATATTTTCTTCCATGCAGAATAACTGCATCATGTACATGGTTATTCTAACGGGAGACTCTACGGCGGAGATTTTGAGGCCTCCTGTCCGGCGGAAACGGATATAGTGGGGAATGACTTACTGCCCCGTTCCTGCTATCACTGTGGCTGCCACAATCTTCCTCCGGAGCCTATCAATGGATGGCTGGCACACTTGCCCGAGTTAGGGAGTAGGTCCTTTTAATATGCAAATTGGTACATTGGATTCATTTGCAATTTTAGGACAGTATTGGACAGAGAGCACACTGTGCACGCTCTGCTCAGTATCTGCTGGGGCTCCAGCCGTAGAGGATCCTACAGGTAAGTTTTACTGTATTTTGGTGGGGCCTAGAGGTCCAGGAATGCTCCTCCAGGTTCCACAAAACCATCCAGGCTCCATTAAAACTGTCACTCTAGCTCACCCACTCCTGAGTTCTGACCTCCCCCCCTCACCCTACGGGCCTACCTTCATCGGGCCTAGAGGTCAACAAGGGGGCCTGCTGTTGCAGCAGCTCACAGGCTGCCCCAGGCTGCTCGTTTTCCACTCGCAGGCTGCCAGCCGAATGCTGATGTAGCCCGGTCCTCAAAATGGACCAGGCCTCCCGCTGTGACTATAGGGCTGCCGGTGGGCGCACTCTGCTGGATAGCCGCCCGAAGTCTGCACCGGGGACGGAATCTACCCTTACAACTTCAACAGTCACTGGTTAATGCAACCAGCGTCGTTTGTGCTCATTAGGGTCAGGAATGACAATGATGAGGAATTAACATTTTTTAAAAATTATTTTCCTTTTTCCTGAAGGCAGTGATTTACAATGGGTACAGTTCCACAGCTGTTAACAGCCCTCCCGCACCTTCCCAAATGCCATTCTTCTTGTATAACCCTAGATAGCGGAGGGGCAGCGGGGGAGACTTTAAACCCACCTGCCAGATTTCAGTCAGGACTACAATTGGGCTTTGGAGAGGAATCCAAGTGATTATTCCACTCCATATCAATTGACCCCCTTGGCATGTGTGCATGTGAGTACATTGGGTGAAGACAGGATTGGCATCAGCTATGATACCACTCCTCCAGTCTCTTCCCACCACCTCCGGTCAAGTAGCTGGCTAACATTCATTGGGGTTGATTCTAACTCCCACTGGGGAAGGGGGTTCTGGGAGAGTCTTGCAGGAGGGAATGGGAGGGATCGGGGTAGGAAAGTTAACATGCAGGTACAGCAAGCAATTAGAAAGGCAAATGGTACGTTGGCCTTTATTGCAAGGGGATTGGAGTACAAGAGTAAGAAAGTCTTGCTGCAATTGTACAGGGCTTTGGTGAGAGTACTGGGGTATTGTATGCAGTTTTGGTCTCCTTACCTAAGAAAGGATATACTTGCCTTAGAGGCAGTGCAATGAAGATTTGCTAGATTGATTCCTGGAATGAAAGGGTTGTCCTTTGAGGAGAGATTGAGTAGAATGGGTCCATACTCTCTGGAGTTTAGAAGAATGAGAGGTGATCTCATTAAAACATATAAGATTCTGAGAGGACTTGACAGGGTAGATGCTGAGAGGATGTTTCCCCTGGCTGGAGCGTCTAGAACTAGGGGACATAGGTCTCAGGGTAAGGGGTTGGACATTTAGGACTGAGATGAGGAGGAATTTCTTCACTCAGAGGGTGGTGAATCTTTGGAATTCTCTACCCCAGAGGGCTGTGGATGCTCAGTCGTTGAGTATATTCAAGACTGAGATCGATAGACTTTTAGACTCTAAGGGAATCAAGGGATATGGGGATTGGGCGGGAAAGTGGAGTTGAGGTCAAAGATCAGTCATGATCTCATTGAATGGCAGAGCAGGCTCGAGGGGCCGTGTGGCCTACTCCTGCTCCTATTTCTTATGTTCCTATGTCGGCCAAAACTTTCTTTGAGGGGTTAGGAGGAGTAGCAATGCTTCTGGGCCCCACAAGGAAAAAAAAAGAACTTACCACTTAAACCCAAGTTAAAATCACAGTCAGAGCCTATTAACATCATCAGACCCCGATCTGCATATTTATAGAAGGACCCCACTGACCTGAGATGGGTGCCTTTGCTGCCTGCTCAGAAGACCAGGTTAAAATCAGGATCCAGGTGGAAAATAGGCAGGTAAGTCAACCGGGTTATTTTAACTGCTCTGTATTGTATCTGGAAGACCTGGGGAAGCTGGAATTAATATTTTCCCTCCTTGCATTCAGTGCAAGTATTAAATAATTCCTGTCAGTATAAGTTAAGTCTACACAAAATATAGTACAGAACATCTGCACTTAACTCCGATCCAGTTGAATCACTTCTGAGGCCCATAAAATAGGTTACACAACAGCTGTTCAATATATTGGCTTCAGTGTAGCAGCTTGAGCTGACCAGGTCCAATGTGGCTCATGAGATTACAATGTTAGAACATGTATTGAAACTGCTCTGTATCTACACACTTGCATAAGTTCTACTTTTCAGGCAAGTAGACTTGTACCAGTAAGTAAGTGTATGACATGTGCATTTGGGTGAGTCAGGCCACACTCATTGCATGCTGTCAATAACTGGCAACATCACTGCTCATGTGGAGGCATACATGCATGATGTAGCATGTATGTGTCTACACACAAATAGTATTACTCCAAATTTTGAAGGCAACTGGAGCAGCCAATATATGCTGGGAGGTATTCTGGCAAGCTTGTTATTTAATGGGTGTCATCCACACCAGCCACCTAAGTGTAAGGGCATTTGATTCAGTTTAGAATTGATACCAGTAATGTGCCTGAAATCACACCTCAGAAGAGCAACAGTATAACATTTCCATTTTTATTTCTCACATCTGTTTTGAGTCTCTGCCCAGTTAGGGTTAAATAATAAATACTTTTGTGTTGTGAAACTGTGTTAAGTCAGAATTCTAGGGATTTCCCCTGATGGCTTAGCAATATCATCCAATGAGTAGTTTTGTACCAGGAAAGACCCACTTTGATCCCTAGTCTGTGGTGAGTTAGCTGATCCTGGGGCTATGGTAGGGCTGCTACAATTTGCCCCAATGCCTCTGGGTCTTGAAATGGAAAAATTGGCCCATGTTCCCACTCCTGATTGCTGTCCACCAAATACTAGAAATTGTATTGTACATGCCCAAGATTTGCCAGACCGCTAGAAATGCCTGTACGTGGACATCAGATGAGGACCAGGCCGGGCACATCTGTGATGCTTTCCTTGATTGAGCAACCTTCCAATATTTGCTTTCAGGGTACACATATGGATGATGCCCACCTGAGTGATGTAATCTTGGGCCGCTAGCATCGAACCCAATCAAGCAGTCAAAAGTCTTCAGGAGAAGAGGAGAGAGAGGAGAAGATTGGTGGAGAAAGGGGAAGGACAATCAGAGCTCTGGGATTGTCCCAGCAGCTCAGTGGATTGTTGCACTGTGTCGTATGCTACTGACCCATACAGGCAGGGAAGGTCCCAAGTTTGGATTCTGGTTCGTGCCGAGTTAGCTGATTTAAAAAGGTGGAGAAATTACCAGAAAAGGCGTGTTTCATCTACAAAAAAAAAGGCATGCTTATTTTGCAAACTCAAAGTAATAAAAGAGAAATATTCTCAGGGAAGAATGCAGAAAAAAAAAGAGCACGCTTTCCTTTGTTGCATCCATTTTTTCACTGACAGACAGTTTTGAAAGCTGACTTGTCAACATTATCATCCCTTTGAAGATAATTCTTCAATGACTCGATCACGCACCATTGCTTACCAGGCAGATAATGAGGCATTTCTCAAAAAGACAACAAATAGAATGCTCAGTACATCAACTCCACTAATTAGTGCTTCGATATTATCAGAACAACTTGATGCTGGAGAAAGTTAGTATGTTATGCGAGTTCTGCATTATATTTCAAAATATCAGAAAGGGAAAACAAGTGATTGTTTCTTTCTTGTGTTGCATTAGATTCTACAAAACCCTGACTGAAAAAAATCATACCACAGGGAGAAAAAAAATCAGTGTGTATCTAAATAAAAACAGAACAACATTCTTTTATGGAACACCAAATTCTTCTATTCTGCACTTGGCAAACCAGTCTCATGTTTGAATGATCTCTCTCAGTAAAGCATTACTGCCTCTTGCAATCAGACAACAGATCTTCAGCGGGCTTTGTATTTTTTTCGTCTCATTTGATACAATAACGCTGTTAATAATGCCTCAGCTAGTTATTTGAAACAGATGATCCCTAAGTGGAATTTATTAACATCCTGTCGGGACTGATGCAGGGCCAGTACAGACAAACAGCCCTGAACTTTCTGGCGCTGTGAGAGGGGGTAAGTCGCATTTACGCCAGGTGAAGGGGGGCCTAGACTGTTGTCCAAATCCCTGCTGAGATTCCACTTTATTTGGACCGCTCAAGTGGTCATAGATCGATCTGCTCACCCCATCCCATGTCAAGTAAGGGTGGGGGGAGGGAAGAGAGTTTCCAGACTCCTCAGGAAATTCCTCCCTTTATGCCCTTGAAAGGCCTCAGCGGAACCTAGTAGAAAGCAGGGAGCCAAAGAGTTTTACAAAGATATTTTTTTTCTTTGACTCACTTGGGCTTCTGGAGGACTCTGTTCCGCCTCAGAAGAGCGGATTCGCTCGAGCTGGGGTGGCTGCTACTGTTGCACCTTTACAGGTGCCAGCAACCTGCCCCAACTTTGCAAATAGCCCCGTCCCCAGAATGTGGGTTCCGCTACCCTTCACTTGCAGAGCACGAGCCAGGAATTTCCAGGACTCAATCTTTAAGACATGCTTCTTTGTACTACACTGATTAAGACAAAATCATGAGGGGTCTAGACAGAGTAGATAGAGAGACACTGATCCCAATAGCAGAAGGGTCGAGAACCAGAGGACACAGATTTAAGGTAATTGGAAAAAGCACCAAAGGCGACATGAGGAAAAACTTTTATTCCACAGCGAGTGGTTATGACCTGGATCGCACTGCCAGAAAGGGTGGTGGAGGCAGATTCAATCATGGCTTTCAAAAAGGAATTGGATAAGTACTTGAAGGGAAAAAATTTGCAGTGCTACAGGGAAAGGGCGGGGGAGTGGGACGAGCTGGAATGCTCTTGCAGAGAGCCAGCTCCGGGTTCGATGGGCCAATGGCTTCCTTCTGTGCTGTAACCATTCTATGATTCTAGTTTTTCAGAGCTTGAGATTTCCAGCCTTATAGCAGCGTAAATTTTGAGTAGGCCACTGAACTGATTAAATATGCCTACTGGCGTATGGCCAACTGTGGGCTTATTTCAAGAAAAAGTATCATTTTTCAGCGTTGATGAATTTCTTAAACATCTGTACACCACAGTGCTCTGAATTATATTGACTTTCTATTTTTATTCCTGAGATTTTTGTTGGCAACCTACCAGTTTCTAAGAAAAACTGTTCCAGGGATTTGTCTTAACCCATGCCCTTGGTGATTTGACACTTAAATTGTATAATTAATCTTTGACATGCACAATGCAATTTCAAGTATTTAATCACTACTTACTGAAGTCAGAATACTTCTTAACAGGGGTTTGTACAGAAAGCTTGCTCTCCAATAGTATATTGAAAAAAGACTATGGCAATGCTAACAATTTTTACGCAGCTGTATAAGATTACAAGGTCTCCTCCATCAAGGTTACAAGAAATGCAGGGGGGTGGGCTCAGATGACACCTTACAACCCAAAATATATAGGGAAACTATTCATCTGAATGGCAACACAATTCTAAAAGTTATAAAGGGAAATATTTATACACGCAATAATAGTGCGTCTCCGTTTGCCCTGAATCCTCTCTTTTATATTTTAGAGTTCATTTAGACTTCATTTGCAGCCTTGGACATATCTGGACAATCAGTTTTAATTTGCGAGTGTGATTCAGTATTTTTTAATAACTGGTTTCTCCCCACCTCCTGACCTCAAGCACCTTTGCTTCCATGCTACTGGGATGATTTTTATTTATTTCTTGAAAGCACTACCTTTGGCCTATTAATTAATTGACCGCTGACTTTCCCTTCACAAGATGCTACAATACCCGCCTGCCAGATCTCCTTGACATCAAGCTTCCCCCATTCTGCACCAGAATGCTGCCTGTACAAAAGGAGAGAGAAAGAGAAGCAGCATAAAGGGAGTTGAACAGGTGAGCAAGGTAAAACTAAAGGGAAGAAGAGAGAGGCACAACAATGCTATGGTAATTTTATATCCATAGTCAAGTATAGGAAGTTTCTTGATTGTTCCCTTCGAACTTGGAGTGCTTATATGTTTAACAGTTGCATGCGGTTAGTTAAGATCACTGAGCAATAAATAGCAGGTCTTTTCTACTTTGTACTCCCAATAATACTTAACAAATGTTTCCTGTGTCAGAATTTATCAAAATGTTTTAAAAGGAGACACAGAAGGGAAAAAAATCATTTGAAGCTAGAAAAGGCAGCTTCTGTGTTTTTCAGCTAAGTACTTAAAATTAATTCTAAATTATCAGCTACAGATCCTGTACTGTTTTTATTTGACTCATCAAGGGTGAAGCCCAAGAAGTTTTGGAAGGCTCCTGGGATAGGCTTTATATGCCATGTTCCATGACTTTTAGTTGCTACATTTTCTCCATACATTTATAAAATATGACATTGAGATCATACAGCAACTTGAGATTTTTATGTCTAAATGAAGGGAAATGTTTTTGAAGAAGAATTAGGGATTGAAAGTATCAAAGAGAAGTGAACCATTTCTCAGAAAGGAGAACAAAGGCAAATAGCGACTATATCTTGTAGATGAAGTTACTTGTGTCTCAGATGAAAGTCACATTTTGAGTTAAGGTTTTGGATCGCCCTGTGCAGTTCCTAGCCAGGAATAAACCTCGAGCTGTAAAAGAACTTGTCAAGGAACACACTGATGAGTTTATTGAGAGGAAAGTTCTTGCATCAAGCAGTGTCCCAGCTGACTGATTCTCTTCAGTGGTGGTGGTAATGAAAACGAATGATAAAGTTCGCCTATGATTTGATCCAAAGCCACTTATCAAAGCCCTCAAATGTAATGACTATGCACTTCGAAGCACAGCTAATGTTCTGCCTGAAGTAGTCCAAGTGAAACTATTCATGACTGTGGATGCAAGGAATGGGTTTGACATGTTGTATTAGATGAAGAATCAAGTCTACTGTCAATCTTTTCAACATCATTTAGAAGTTACAGATGTTTGTACGTGCCTTTCAGAATCTCTCCAGTTCCTGAGGAATCTGATTAGGCACTTGAAAATTGGGAAGAAGTCATTGTCATGGCAGATGACAATTTATTCTACGGTACAGATGAACTGAAACACAATTGGAAACTGCATGCCCTATTGAATCCAACAGGATTGGTAACAAACTGAACAATGATAATATGAAGTTCAAGGAACAAGAAGTGAAATATTTGGGCCATCAACTCTCTGAAGATGGACTAAAACCAGGTTCTGCCAAAGCTGAAAGCATGCTTAAGTGCCTTCTGCCACCGACAAACAAAAGAATTCTTAGAATAACTAACTACCTTCATCAAAGTTATCAAAGGTAACTTTTTCTCTTTGTGACCTACTGAAGAAAGAAGTTGTCTTTATGTGGAGCTTTTATAAGGAATGCCTGGGTGAGGTTAAGATCATCTCTCACACACCAGTACTGAAATACTTAGAATCATAGAATCATAGAAAGGTAACAGCACGGAAGGAGGCTGTTCGGCCCATCGAGTCCGCGCCAGCTCTATGCAAGAGCAATCCAGCTAGTCTCACTCCCCCACATTTCCCTGTAACCCTGCAAATTTTTTCTTCTCAAGTACTTATCCAGTTCCCTTTTGAAGGCCATGATTGAATTTGCCTCCATGATTGATTTTGCAGTCCAGATTCTAACCACTCGCTGTGTAAAAAAGTTTTTCCTCATGTCCCCCTTGGTTCTTTTGCCAATCCACCTTAAATCTACGTCCTCTAGTCCTTGACCCTTCCACCAATGGGAACAGTTTCTCTCTATCTACTCTGTCTAGACCCTTTGTGATTTTGAATACCTCTATCAAATCTCCTCTCAACCGTCTCTGTTCCAAGGAGAACAAGCCCAGCTTCTCCAGTCTATCTATGTAACTAAAGTCCCTCATCCTGCAATCATTCTAGTAAAACTCTTCTGCACCCTTTCGAAGGCCTTCACATCTTTCCTAAAGTGCAGTGCCCAGAACTGGACACAATACCCCAGTTGCGACCGAACCAGTGTTTTATAAAAGGTTCATCATGACTTCCATACTTTTGTACTCTATGCCTCTATTTATAAAGCCCAGGATCCCGTATGCTTTTTTAACCACTTTCTCAACCTGCCCTGCCACCTTCAACGATTTGTGCACATATACCCACAGATCTCTCTGTTCCTGTACCCCTTTTAGAATTGTGCCCTCGAGTTTATATTGCCTCTTCTCGTTCTTCCTACCGAAATGTATCACTTCACATTTTTCTGCATTAAATTTCATCTACCACCTGTCTTCCCATGCCACCAGCCTGTCTATATCCTCTTGAAGTCTATCATTATCTTCCTCACTGTTCACTACACTTCCAAGTTTTGTGTCATCTGCAAATTTTGAAATTGTGCCCTGTACACCCAAGTCCAAGTCATCAATACATATCAAGAAAAGCAGTGGTCCCAGCACTGACCCCTGGGGAACACCACTATACACCTCCCTTCAGTCCGAAAAACAACCGTTCACCACTACTCTCTGTTCCTGTCCCTTAGCCAATTCTGTATCCATGGTGCTACTGCCCCCTTTATTCCATGGACCGCAATCTTGATGATAAGCCTACTGTGCGGCACTTTTATCAAATGCCTTTGGAAAATTTATATACACCACATCACCTGCATTGCCCTCATCTACCCTCTCTGTTACCTCATCAAAAACTCTATCAAGTTAGTTAAACACGATTTGCCTTTAACAAATCCATGCTGGCTTTCCCTAATCAATCCATCCTCGTCCAAGTGACTGTTAATTCTGTCTTAGATTACTGTTTCTAAAAGTTTCCCCACCACTGAGGTTAAACTGACTGTCCTATAGTTGCTGGGTTTATCCTTACACCCTTTTTAGAACAAGGGTGTAACATTTACAATTCTCCAGTCCTCTGGCACCACCCCCGGATGTTTAGAAGATTATGGCCAGTACCCCTGCAATTTCCACCCTTACTTCCCTCAGCAGCCTAGGATGCATCCCATCCGGACCGGGTGATTTATCTACTTTAAGTACAGCTAGCCTTTCAAGTACCTCTTCTTTATCAATTTTTAGCCCATCCAGTAACTCAACTATATCTTCCTTTACTGAGACGCTGGCAGCATTTTTTTCCTTAGATGAAAAGTACTCATTTAGTACCTCAGCCATCGCCTCTGCCTCCATGAGTAGATCTCCTTTATGGTCCCTAATTGGCCCCACCCCTCCTCTTACTACCCGTTTACTGTTTACATGCCTGTAGAAGACTTTTGGATTCTCTTTTATGTTGACAGCCAGTCTATTCTCATACTCTGTCTTTGCCCCTATTATTTCCTTTTTCACTTCCCCTCTGAACTTTCTATATTCTGTCTGGTTCTTACTTGTGTGATCAACCTGACATCTGTCATATGCCCCTTTGTTCCATTTCATCTTACTCACTATTTCCTTTGTCATCCAGGGAGCTCTGGCTTTAGTTGCCCACCTTTCTCCCTCGTGAGCACCTTGTATCCAGGAATATTTAGTACCGAATCCTGCCCTTTTTTGAGCCAGGTCTCCGTTATCACCACAACATCATATTCCCATGTCGCTACTTGCGCCTGCAGCTCACCAATCTTGTTTACCATGCTTCGTGCATTTACTGGACTGCAAACCAGTCTTGACTTTCTTGTACCCTCTCTTAGTTTGATCCCATCTAATACTGTACTATTACTTGTTTTAGTGCTATTTTGCTCCCCCGATCCTTTGTGCCCCTTGTTTCTCCTTTCCATTGCTACATCCTTTGTGCCCATTGCCTTGCCAAATTAGTTTAAACCCTCCCCCACAGCACTAGCGAACCTCCCCGCGAGGACATTGGTCCCAGCTCCATTGAGGTGTAACCCATCCGGCCTGTAGTGTTCCCACCTTCACCAGAACTGGTACCAATGCCCCAGGAATCTAAAGCCCTCCCTCCTGCACCATCTCTCCAGCCAAGCATTCATCTGCTCTATTCTCCTATTTCTATGCTCACTAGCGCGTGGCACCAGGAGTAATCCAGAGATTACTCTGGATGGCAGGCAGTGACTAGTGGGGTACCGCAGGGATCAGTGCTTGGGCCCCAGCTATTCACAATATATATCAATGATTTGGATGAGGGAACCAAATGTAATATTTCCAAGTTTGCTGATGACACAAAACTAGGTGGGATCGTGAGTTGTGAGGACGATGCAAAGAGGCTTCAAGGCGATTTAGACAAATTGAGTGAGTGGGCAAATACATGGCAGATGCAGTATAATGTGGATAAATGTGAAGTTATCCACTTCGGAAGGAAAAACAGAAAGGCAGAGTATCATTTAAATGGTGATAGATTGGGAAATGTTGATGTACAAAGTGACCTGGGTGTCCTTGTACACAAGTCACTGAAAGCAAACATGCAGGTGCAACAAGCAGTTAGGAAGGCAAATGGTATGTTGGCCTTCATTGCAAGAGGATTTGAGTACGGGAGCAAGAATGTCTTACTGCAGTTATACAGGGCCTTGGTGCGATCACACCTGGAGTATTGTGTGCAGTTTTGCTCTCCTTTGGTCTACTTGCCATAGAGGGAGTGCAGCGAAGGTTCACCAGACTGATTCCTGGGATGGCAGGACTGTCGTATGAGGAGAGATTGGGTCAACTCGGCCTGTATTCACTCGAGTTCAGAAGAATGAAAGGGGATCTCATTGAAACATATAAAATTCTGACAGGGCTAGACAGACTGGATGCAGGGAGGGTGTTTCCCCTGGCTGGGGGGTCCAGAACGAGAGGTCACAGTCTCAGGATACGGGGTAGGTCATTTAGGACTGAGATTAGGAGAAATTTCTTCACTCAGAGGGTGGTGAACCTGTGGAATTCTCTACCACAGAAGGCTGTGGAGGCCAAGTCACTGAATATATTTAAGAAGGAGCTGGATAGATTTCTAGACACAAAAGGCATCAAGGGGTATGGGGAATGAGCGGGAATATGGTATTGAGATAGAGGATCAGCCACGATCATATTGAATGGCGGAGCAGGCTCGAAGGGCCAAATGGCCTACTCCTGCTCCTATTTTCTATGTTTCTATGTTACTACCTTTGAGGTCTTGCTTCTTAATCTCTTTCCTAGTACGTTAAAATCTGCCTGCAGGACCTCATCCCTCTTTCTACTTATGTCGTCGGTACCAATATGAACTACGACGTCAGGCTGTCCACTCTCCCCCCACAGAATGTTCTGCAGCTGCTCAGTGACATGCTTGACCCTGGCATGAGGGAGGCAACTTACCATCCTGGAATCACGTTTGCTGCCCAGAAACGCCTGTCTCCTCCCTAACTATAGAGTCCGCTATCACTATTGCTCTCCTGACCTTTCTCCTCCCCCCCCACCGCCCCGTCCATGGTGCTGTGGACTTGGCTCTGGCTGCACTCCGCAGAGGAATCCTTTCCCTCACCAATATTCAGAACTGAATATTGGTAAGCGAGTGAGATCAATAATAATTGACATCAATAAGAATGTACTTCTACAGTGCAATGCAAGTCTCGTACAATAAGGGCAGCCTGTGACTTATGCCTCAAGATCTCTCACTGAGATAGAGATAAATTATGCTCAGATTGAAAATGAATTCTTAGCATTTGTTTTTGATTTGGAGAAATTCGAGCGGTGTGTCTTTGGGACGAAAATTACCATGGAAATTGATCAAAAATTGCATAAAACCATTTGGAAAAACAGAGTGGCTACATCTTGAAAAATATGCATTTAATGTTTTCCACAAGAGACAAGGAGACATTTCCTGTGGACACAGCAGAGCATATCTACCTCCTACCAACAGAAAGGTTGAGAACCAAGGACCTGGTGCACTTTCAGAAAAAGGAAAGATCAAAACTATCATATGCTATAATACTTACACTATCTAAGGACGGAATGACGGAGGTTAAGAAAGCTGCTGGTGATGAAGATCTGAAATTGTTGAGAATTACATTTAGCAAGGGATGGCCTGATATAAGAGAATAAGTATCATCCTATGATTGCTCTGTATTTCAACGTTAAAGATTAAATCAATTTACAGGTTGGACTGATAGTCAAGGCAAGATCAAGCAGCTTTACTACTTTATATGAGAGAAAAGATTAAGCATATAGTTCACTCAGGAACATGACAATCCAAGGTTGTCTTTGGAGAAGTAGAGAAGGGATCTACTAGCCTCTGAGGAACAAGACCATTCAAAGTGTGATATATGAAAGCAGTTCCAAGCCAAACAGCAAAAGGAATCCCATTTGAAAGCCATCTAATATCAGAAAGTCCCTGGGAGATAACAGGGTGTGGTCCGTTTGAATTGAATGGAAGAAATTCATATGTTTTAATGATTACTTTGATTTTGCTGAATTACAGACAAATAAAAAAGAAAAAGTAGTAACAGCTAAAGTGAAAGCTCATTTTCCATGCCACAGTATTTCAAACGAGATTATCTCAGACAATGGATCACCATTTAACTCAAGGCAATTCCAATCATCTGTGCAACAATATCAGTTCAATTATGTCACCAGCTCACAAAGTTATCCACAGTCAAATGGCAAGGCAGATAGCGATGTTAACATTGCAAAGGGTTCCTAAAAAAAAGCACGAATCTGGCAGTCTCTTATCTCTCTCTTGTTGACTAGAAAAATAAACCAAGTGAGACGCTGGTTTGCTAAACAGCTCAAAGACCATTTGGCAGATGAATTAAGACACCCCTCTCTATAGCAAGCTGACTTCTAATAACGAAGATGGTAAATGAAGTAAAACAGGAGCTGTCCTCAGCAAACCAAACAGGTCCAGTTCTACAATAAAGGTAGCAAACAGCTTAAAAAGTGGTCAGAATTCAGCCAACAGGAGAAAGGTAATGGATGCCAGCACAGGTGCAACAGAAAATAAATGTTTGACTTTATTGTAAAAGAATTGAAGGTATTCAGGAAAAAACAGAAGACACCAGCAGAAAACAGCTATCGGTTGTGGAGGGATCGGAGAGTTCGATTACACACTCTGTAACATAAGTGGAGTTACCCAGTGTATAGTAGACACACCACAGCTACAAAAACAGGGCACATCAAATGAATGGCCATAGGATATAGTCCTATCAAACAATGAGTCCCCACACCAACTGGAACCTATGATGAAAAAGGCTCCTATCAACAATACAAATACTAAGCCTGCTACCCTAACAATAAGTAGCGATTTAGTGCAAAAAAACATGTAACAACAATTTTGTATGAAGGATTAATACTGGAGTGTTCAACTTTATAATTAATATATTGATATTGTTAAGTACAGGACATTTTGTGTTCTTTCTGATCTAGAAGAGTTTACATGTCTGACAACTGTTTATTGGTAGTTAAGACATCTAAACAATAAAGAGTAATTATTTAAGCTCTTTTCTAGTTTGTTATGTAATGAACTTAACAACGAATGCTACGATGAGGAGAAAAGATACAGCTCATTGCACCCTGTTCCCACTACCTGTAGATCCAAATCACACTCAGGCAATTGTGCTTAGATTTGCCTATTACCAAACAAAAAAGAGGAGATTCCAAAACTGCATCTCTGCTGGCAAGTCAAATGGATATCCATTTGTGGAGGTCTGTCCCATTCCTAGCAGCAAAAATTCAATGAAATTAAATGAGTTCTTCATGAGAAAGGTCTAGAGGATGCCATAGTTTACCCTATGTAGCTCTATATTATCCAGACGGATGTAACCCCTTCACTCTCTTCAAATTCTGCACGGCATTTCTTGATCAGAAGAGGCATCCTCCTTCCTCCAGCTTTAAGTTCAGCTATGTCTGCTCTGGAAGAACCACCAGCTGCAACTGGCAAAGTGCTCACAACATCCTGGCTGACCATTTCCATCTGCAACGTCCCACCTTAGGTTCCTGTACCAAGAAGGCTCCAACGGGAAAGAGGGTAGCAAATCTGTTCATCTTAAGGACACCTTTCAGGAAAACCAAGTTGAGTTAACATAGAGCTTTAGACTTATACAGGAAAAATTCACTGATCGATTCCCAGTGGGGAGCTTTCCTTAGAAGGAGCTTGGGTTGAAGATATGGCTACAACACTGTAGTGCAACTCACTGCTGGAAGTGTGAATTTAGCTTTATGTTTCTGAAGACTGCTGACTGTTCAGTTATGATGGGATTGCTAGATTGTTATAAAATTACTTTTAAGCGTTTGTTCTTTTTTTGGGGGAATCCTTAGCAGATTGTTGTTAATGTGTAATGCATTTAGTATAGCTAAGCCATAGGTTTTACATATATTTCTGTTATGAATAAATGATATAGGGGGTTGCAGCTCTTATGTCTTTTATTGCTTAACTGTGCTTGTGGAGCAGGGGCAAAAAAGACAATTAATCTCAAGGAGATCATAATAGATAAATAATTTTAGCCTCTTAAGAATGTGACTTAATTGAAGAGAGATGGAATTATGGAGAGAGTATTTGTGTGCATGTGCAGAATGGTCTCTTCCGTTGTTGGAGCAGCTGGGTTCTGTTTCTATAGGATTAAGTGGTCCTTTTTGGATCTGACACTTTGGTGACACCTCACCTGCTGTTATCTACTTTTGGACAGTTTCTCTGCATGGTCCTGAGCTACCAGGGCAAGTTGGAGGAGATGCGGAGAGTGTTGAGGTTTGTACTTGCTAATTATTTTGCTGTCTTTCTTTGCAGAATATTGTTCGCTTGTTTCTAAATACTGTTACCTAATTATTTAATGATGCACATCACACTATTCCCATGAGTGCATTTCTTCTACTTTATAGTCCGAAAATTATTATTGCAAAATTAGTGGACAAACACTTAATGCACTCATGTGACATTTCTCTGTTTACTATTTTAACACCCATATTAACCCATTTAATTTAAATTGGTTAATGGCTCAACTAAAATAACAGACAAAAGCATATCAGATGAACGTGTTAAGTGCCCATCTGTTAATATCTCTGACTGTAATCTTTCAGCTTATGTTATTTATATTAAAGGTGATGGTTCTATCTCTGTGACAAATTATGAGGGTAGTGATCTGGGCCAATCACAAGAGAAACTGCTGCCTGAAGCAGGTGAAATTATTGCCATTAATGTGGTGCTGCCCCATCTCAAGTTAATAATTTATTCTGTAGAATGTTATGGAGTCTCTTTTAATATTATCTCCCTAAATGTTCAAAGACTTCACTAACCAATTAAATGACTGAAGGTATTTGCCACTCTTTATCTAAGGAAGGAGATACTTGCCTTGGAGGTGGTGCAACGAAGGTTCACTAGATTCATTCCTGGAATGAGAGGGTTGTCCTATGAAGAGAGGTTGAGTAGAATGGACCTATACTCTCTGGAGTTTAGAAGAATGAGAGGTGATCTCATTGAAACATATAAGATTATTAGGGGGCTTGACAGGGTAGATGCTGAGAGATTGTTTCCCCTGGCTAGAGAGTCTAGAATTAGGGCACATAGTCGCAGGATAAGGGGTCGGCCATTCAAGACTGAGATGAGGAGGAATTTCTTCACTCAGAGGGTTGTGAATCTTTGGAATTCTTTACCCCAGAGGGCTGTGGATGCTGAGTCATTGAATATATTCAAGGCTGAGATGGATAGATGTTTGGACTCTAGGGGAATTAAGGGATATGGGAATCGGGAGGGAATGTGGAGTTGAGATCAAAGATCAGCTATGATCTGATTGAATGGTGGAGCAGGCTCAAGGGGCTGTAAGGCCTACTCCTGCTACTATTTCTTATGTTCTTATGTTATGTTTACAGAGAGGGGCAGATATTGCCTTCACTCAGGACACTTATTTGTCTCTGGAAGAGTAGGAGCACCATCAATGGGGATGGATGAGCATCACTCTCTGTATCTTTTGGAAAGAACAGAGAGTCACCATTCAGTTTAGTGAGGCCTTCCCATTTTCAGTCTAGCATACCTTGGAGGATAAAAGGAAGTTACTGTCTGGTTTATATCTAGAAACCAGACAGTAATTTCCAAATACTTTAAGTTTAGAACCCCAACACTGAGTCTTGTACTATTATCTCTAACCTACCACAATTATAGATTTCAATTGTATTCTTAATCCTCAGGTGAATAAGCTGCTCAGCAGTGTCACTTCATCCTCTCGTAGGGCCCTGGACTTATACCTTGGATTTGAAGACCTGAAAAGGTTATAATCTGAAGCTACTGGGTTAGGATCAATTACTATTTTTGAGCCACTGAAGACTGAGTTATAAGCTTGTAAAATGGGACTCAATTAACCTCTTAGATCACACTTAGGTGATTCTAACCCTGAAAGTGTCAGGTTCCTCGGGAACGTTGAATCATGTCTCAATGACTCGCTGCAGTGACTCTTCTTCCCTTCTTAGTTTCGGGACTGTTCGGAATTTTTCTTAGACCACAATAGTCCCCAAGACATTGTGTGCTCTGCTCTGGCAGGTAGTCAGGGCTGTACTCCACGGTTTTATTATTGCCCGAGGATGTTAATAGGGAGCTTTGCCAGTTTTATCTTGATCTGTATAAATCACGTGAAAGCATCCCCAGAAGCTGTTTGGGCTTACTTGTAGTCTTTCTATCAGTAAACGAAGCAGTTTATGCAACTTTTGAGTGGGCCCATCACTATGGATGAAGTAATCCAAGCTATAAGCTTTCTTCAAGTTATCTGGCCCAGATGAATAACTGAAAGTGAACCACAGAATTGGCTCCCCTACTCCTGGAAGTGTTTTATGAAATTACCAATACTGAACCCTCCCCAACACTTGGGATCAAAGTATTTCTCCTTCTCATACTAAAAAAGGCCAAGAGCGTCTTACCAGCCTATTTGTCCTTTCAACTGTACTTCCAAAATTATTACCACAATCCTTGAAATTTGTTGGGAATAATCAGGATTCCAAATTAATTCACCCTGATTACACAGATTTTATTTGTGAAAGTCACTCTTACAGTAATGTCCAGTGGCTTTTCAACATAAAATACTCTGCAACTGCATCCGATGAATTTAGTGGGGGTTAAATTGGTTAACCCCCAAAAACAGACACTGGGATTGCGGTGTGCGATTAATCCGTGCCCAGTCGTTGAGATGCAGGCAGCACGTAACATTCATGCTGCCTGCTGTTTCACATGTTTGCTGCGTGCTGCCAGCACTACCTGCACTGTTGAGGGGCTGCTCAACAGCAGAGGTTGCGGATACCGGGAGTGGCTAGAACCACTTAAAGGCAGCCTGCACCCCTTAAAGGGGAGGTGCACTATGGCTGCAGGAAGTGGTGGAAGTCAATGGTGAAGTGAATCTGTGCTGCGATATATTAAGAATGGTGATGATGGGAACTCTGGAATTTTTAATGAGCAACAACTTGGCTGCTCAAAGTTTGCGGGATTCTTATATTTTGAAAATATATGAGTCTGAACGTAGATCAGAAATCGCACACGTAAAACACAGATGCAAGCGCCATCCTTATGTTTACAAACTGTTGTGTTCTTTCAAAACATTGAATAAAGGTTGCTCACAACTACAGGCCACATCCTCCAATCTGCACGCCAGACCCCACCAATCTGAGTTTGTACCGGGCCTGCGAGAGAGTGTGCACCATGGTTCTCTGATGATGCACGAGGGGCCTTGGTGCAAGAGGCAGACAGAAGGAGGGGCATCAAGCCCTCCAGACATATGCTCCCAAGGCAGTGGGAGGCAGTAGAGGATGAGGTCAATGCCAGGAGCATAGCACCACGAACATAGATGCGGTGCAGGAAGAAGTGCAATGATTTGACACGAGCGATCAAGGTGCATGAGTTCAACTGTCAAGTGGCATCTCCTAACAACTGCGCCACTAGCCGCATCCACTGTTCCAAGCACTACACCCCCCCATCACCCACCTACCAACAAACCCTTTCAATGAGTACTCAACTCTTCCAATCAGATGTTTCATCTTACCTTCACACATTACCACTGTTGCAAGCCACACGCCCACAACTCGCAGGTCTCTCACACACACTAGCAGCTGTTCAACCATGACAGCCACTTTAACCAAATATTTTGTAGGACACTCACTGACACACTTTCTTCTTTCTTACAGGAGAAGGTGGCGCGAAACAGGAGGCAGCAAGTGGCAGTGGCTCCATGGGACAGCGTTCCTGCCCCACCCTGCTACTCTGTCAGTGCCCTTGTTGTTGCCCGTCAGCCAGCCAGCCAGCCCACTCCCTGTAGAGTATTGAAATGTTATTATCGGAACATAGGTCTCGAGCCTGTTCAGCCATTCAATGAAATCATGGCTGATCTGTGACCTAAGTCCATATACTCGCCTTAACCAAAAGTATTAAGGGATATAGGGCTAACCAAAATCTATCAATCTCAGATTTAAAATTAACAACTGAGCTTGCATCAACTGATGTTTATGGAAGAGAGTTCCAAACCTCTACCACCCTTTGCATGTAAAAGCGTTTCCTAACTTCACTCCTGAAAGGCCTGGCTCTAATTTAAGGCTATGTCCCCTTGTCCTAATGTTCAAATATAGGAGACCTCCAAAAACAGGTACAAATGCATCAGCAGCCAGAAACAATAATCCAGCAACTAACCCGTAACTCCTGCATGATCCCTTTAAATAGCGCTGGTGGGGGGGGGCGGAGGGGGGTCCTCCATGCCGTTTAAGACCTGTTCAGCTGTGCAAGGGTGGAGGGTGAAGTTCCAAAATTGCATCTGTCCCTTTAAATCAGCATTGCACACTGATCGACCGCATAATCTCCTTACTTTACATGTTACCGGCGTTCTTTAACAATAAGGCGTCCTGCACACGTCACGCCAGATGTGTTCGCGCGCATCTTGGATGCCATTTTCGTGCTTAGGAGTCTGCGCAGCACCTACACAACGGGTCCAATTTAGCCCCCCTGTCAGTCTCTTTAGATGCTGAGAAGATCTTTGACAGAGTGGTCTTTCTTGCACGGGGTGTTAGAGGTCATGAAATGTGAAAAAATCTTTACCTGCTGGATCTTCTTGTTATACTCTTACCCTTGCTCATTAGATGGCCCTAATGGGATTGTATCTTCTTCATTTGAACTGTTCTGAGAAACTCCCTGAGCATGTCCTCCATCACTCCTTTTTCTTGCCTTGAGTGTTGATCTGTGGCTAACATTCATGTCACTCTGGACATTTAAGAGCTTTGAGTAATGAATAAAAAAACATATGAGGAGGATGTTCTTTTATACATCTCTAACTCCCAGCTCTCCCTTCCCTGTGTGCTGAAGGGTATCCAGTATAATCGCAGAAATACAAATGTTGATAATGTTGTGCACATGAGCTGCACATGCAAAGGGACATTCAGAGCTTTGGAGGAAACCGGAATGCAAATGTCTTAAAGCAGCTGTGAGTGAGGTAACATTCAAAATGTGCCACACATGTGGCAATGTCCACCACAAAAACAGCTTGAACTGTGGCCTGTATCTGATTCACTAACAGTCTAGTTATGTTTGTATATGGATGTGGGGCCGGAGGAGTATCTTCATATTCCCCCTAAATCTACAGAGCCTTATTTCATCTGGCACAATGGTCTCTTGACTTGACAAATATCCGCATTTCACATTTTCCAAAGCCAACATCCCCATTTTTTTTGTTCAAAGTAAAAAGTCACCCATAGTTAGTAAATACAGGCTCCTTGCACAACATTCATGCAGTTAACAAAGAATCGGAAGTTAATTCTGCGCTCTTGTACCTTGGCAGGGAAGCTGCACTCGAAGGGAGTGTGGGATGAAAATAAAGCTAAAATATTGACTCTCACTCCTTGTGAGCAGGGCTGTCCACTCGGAGCATGGGATCGTAGAATTAATCTTCCATTAACTGTTTTATGCACCGTCCAAGAACAACTAGATATTCTGCTTTAACAATTGGTGCTATTCTCATGAATCTTTTGGTTTTCTCATACCTTCCAAAAGGAACAAAGTACCAAGAGGCCTGTGAATTGATTTAAAACTCACCAGCATTTACTTCTGCATTATATTTACAGTCAATATGTTGCATTCAGTCCTAGCAACACCTGCACAGCAGAAATTCATGGGACAGGGTCTGTACATGACTCATTCACCTCAAGATACAGTTAGTGAATCAAACAATATTGCCTTTAGTGAGCTGCCAACAAGCATTTCTAAATAAAAGCAATAATTTCATGCGGAAAAATAAAACAAAATTGAGTAATCAAGAGGATATTATCAATTTGGCAGAGGAATTAAAACTTTTGTTTATCGAGTGGAAAGAAGTGATTGCTGCAGACGTAAATGATTTAATTCAGGTCTTCCAAGAAGTGGAAATAAAAAACGTGAGCATTCCACTCCTGGGCATTTAGTTTCTAGTTTATTATGGATTTAAAGCCCATTTTTTTTTAAGATGAGTTTTTCCTTAAACACCTTAAGCAAAAAGAGCAACTAGATACAGTGGTATTCCAATAGGCCAATATGTTATGCTGAGCTTTCTGAATTTTATCTGTCATTACCCTAAGCATTACTTTTTTAAAAATATATTATCAGCGAGTTCTATAGCTTTACCGGGCCTTTAATAAACACAGATATAATTGAAAATTACTTTAAACATTAATAATTTAGCAATGTATTCATTTAGGAATAAAATAATTCCAATTATTATTTTTTTTTGTTTTAAGAGTTCAGTTTTTGTGGTAACAATCACACCTTGTAATCTTAACTGACTGGGCTTCTTCCAGGCATATATGGCATTTTTATTTATCCTGGAGGAAGTCATTTTAACGCCAAGTTTTCCTGTCTGGTATCACATTACACAACTAGAAAGAACCACATTGATTGTTTTGTTGTGACCCTCAATTCATTCAAGCCTTGCGCGGTATAAAATAAAGGAACTGCGACTATAGCCCCAGAACTAGAAAGTGTGACCTGCTCAAACTGGAAACTGACCACACTTCGGAAAACCCCTGCAGGATAATTTACAACTCTCTGCACTGCTGGTGGGCAGGGAGGTAGGTGGGGGTATAAAGTGGTACTTTGAAGCGCTCAATTTCTGGGGACACAATGAGGCTGTACTGCAGGCATGCAAAAGCCTCAGTTAAATAGGGAAACGATTAACATGGGATCCCACACCAATCTCACAACTACGAGTGTGGCTCCACTCACAACGCACGCCTTGCCCTTCTAAAATGGGCACATGGGGAATCTGGCACCTGGCCTACACAAATAGGCTTCTTAAAGGGAGCTCGCAGTTTCAGTTGCTGTTAAAAGTGCTTTTTTTTGTGTTTTGAATTACATTTTGCTGCATGCTATAGTTGGTTTTGCTGGATGGTCTGCACTTTTTACATTTTGTTTTCTTTTTCCTGCCAATACTTACTTTCTTTCTTCTTGGTTGACGTTGGTATTTAAATTGCACCATACAAACTGGTTAGGATGTGTATTTCATTGGGGGTTCTGCACACACTGCATAATTTGGCTGAGGTAGGTAAGTCACAAGGGGCCATCTGGTACAGTGACACCCGAGGCGTTTTGTCCAGCCCATCACTACCCCAGCAGCTGCATTTGTAGAACCTTCACAACACACCTAAACATGTCAGAGGAGACCTATCTATGCCACCTTCACAAGAGAGGCCATCACAATGTTGTACCATCACTTCAGGTTGACCATCAGAAAACATCTGTAACAGGGACAGCTCTTCCTGTAGAAGTGAAGATTACCACAGCATGAAGTTTGCATGCTACTGGATCCTTCCAAGCCATGCCAGACAGTCTTCAGAGTGCACATATATCAAGCAAATAACAAATACTAGGCTTGCAAAAGGCAAAATCTTCACCACTTTCCCTGGGAAAGGCGGCATCGACTGGACAGGGCACAGAGCTTTCACTGGGTGGCAGATTTGTGCTATGCTTGATGGGTTTCACAAGAAACGTTTGAAAAAGTGAGGACCATATTTGCTTTTGCCTTCCTCCTGATACCAACAAACTTCTTCCTCACTTGTTGCTAGGTATGAGGGATCTGGGTGACTGCATTGATTCAGCTGGTGACCTTCCTTCATGCAGCTTGCACCTGTCCTTTCACTGAAGGGGACCCTTCAGCTCTAAGTAGGGTTCCTTTGGTGCACCTCCTGCAACAGAACCTCCAACTCTTCAACATCAATGGGACCAGTGTTGCCCACATTTCTCTATTTTGCCATTGTCAATATTTGTCCAATATTTTTCCATCATCACAGCTTCCCCTTTAATGGTGAGCTGCAGCCCTTTAAGAGCTGCTTAATTTTATGGATCTGCGCCAAGTGCGCTATAAGCTAAGCTTTCTAGGCAAACTTTCCATGTGCAAATTAGGGGGAGGGACTCCCATTCAAAATTTGTCTGGCACAGGCAAGCTGACATTTTGGTCAGCTCAACCCCAAAATCGGGGCGATAGTACTATGGCTGTTAGATATGCAGAACAGGTGGTTTTCAACAATGCGCCAGGACTTGGTCATTAGTGAGCTGAGCACAGACAAATAATCAAATACTGCTCTTCTTTTACTTAATTCTTCCAACCCAGGCCGATCTTAACACCTGTGAATAACTGTCTGGTACAAATCATTTGTTTTTCATAACTGTTTTTACCCAAATTCCATTTTAAATGCTATAAAATAAGAATTAATTTGTAGCCCATACATCAGCTGGGTGTCCATTGAAACATAGGAGAAAATATCCTTTGTTTGAATTGATCCCTTAACAAAAAGTTTGGATTTATTAAAGTTGTTCGATTTGATTATTTACAACTGGTTCCATTTTGAAATCAGTCAAGTTCAGACAGAGCAGTAATATGTTAATTTTTTGGGAGATTCCATTAATTTATCTACCACACAGAAGACTTGGGTGGGGGGATGCAGTAGAGTCCATTTCCGAGCTTGAATCACAGAATAAGTACATTTTTTAAAACATTAAACAAATGAACTAATACTTCCCCAAAAGGATTGACAACCTGTCCACCAAAATAAGTCTTCTCACTATGACAAACTGTTGACAATGCTGGCCCAAAAACACAGTGAGGGCTGATTTTATGAGATTGCACTTCCAGTCTTGCCCATTGGGATACGCTATCTGGAAATCATGGGCAACTCCCCATAATTTTCCATTTATAATGGACGGAAAGTTGTGGTGAGAATGTCTGAAATTTCCCAATAAATATTTCCAGCAGATGGATGGTCGTGGGAAATGCCTCTCGATGGGTGAGGCTTCCACCAGGAGTGTATTTTTTTTTTTAAATGGCCTTTGAGTTTTTCAACAGCTTAATTTTACGTGTGTTTTGATTAAATGTGCACCAAATGTTTGATGTAGCACTAAAAGGATTTTTTTCCTGTGCAACTTAAATTTTCAGGGTGGATAAGCATGTGGACAACTGTAACAGAGTTACAGGTCACACCTGTACTAAAGTGATGATGCCTTCAGAGAATTGGGTTCAAGAGTAAGTAATTCATGTAAAACACCTCAGGCGGAATTAAACACCGAACAGAACCTTGTGAAGGAGAATGATGTGGCTCAAATCCTAACGAATAGATCCAATGGAGATTTCAGTTGGATTTCATTACGTCTTTATTCATTACTTTCTGGAACTCTGAATGCAATGTTGAAAAAACACCTGTAAGGAACTGATTGACTAAAATCTATCAATTCTACTCAGTTTCAGGAACTATCTGCATATGGCAGAACATTGGAGTGTAACAGGAAAATGTGACTGTGGTTTTAGCAGGATCCAACATTCCAGCATTAGGCAAGAAGTCACAATCACCTGACCTCCTGGTTCCAACACCAACATGTGTTAGTAATTCCTAGTATTCTTCTATAGCACCTATAGTTTTAATATTACTCTTGGTGGTAGTGTGGCTCCACCTCCACATAGTTCACTTATTCTCCAATGTATTGAAAATCATGGCTGCGTTTATTATTTTGTGATCATCACTCCCAGCAGGTGAGAGTCTCTGGCAGGAGCAGGCAAGCAGAAAATTTACCCTTGGGAGTCAGGAACCAGCAGGGTGATCCGGGATCCCACTGGATAATTTGTGAATCATAAGGATTATATTTTTGGTGCGATGCAATGCCTCAGGTAAACAGCTCGAGACTGAAAATTTCACAGTTGGGGTTCATCCCACGCTGAAAACTCTGGCTTTTATGTCAGAGTACTGAATTCAGGTAGTTTAAGCAGCACACCACTTGGTTCCCTATCTGACACCTCTCTTTCCTGTTCCTATCTCCTCCTATGCTGTTATACAACATTGCTGCAGTCCTCTTTTTCATTGTTTAGTATCACCACCTCACCTCTTTTCATTTCACCATTGCTTTCATTTCTTTTTTTTAAATCTTCATTTAGCTGTCAAATGGGTCACACTAATAACAGGACTCACCTTATTTAAATAGAACTACTATAATTACCAATGGATGAGATAATTGTACAATTGAATACACGGATGCACCAGGAGTATGATTCCACTATGTGTGGGCATGAGATTGACAGTGAATCTTCAATCTGGATCTAAAATTGGATTATCATGGTGTACCAATGTGCTGTGCCGTGATGCAGGTTAATCACCAAAGCCAATCACATTTTAAGCTCCTGACCTGCTCGTATCATTAGAATAAGATGCTGAATGAAGCCCAATTACCTCTGAACTCGAAGGCAGGGGAATTAGAATGCAAATTAATCCTCGGCTTCTCTTAAATAACCCCCAGGTGCTAGCTCAAGAGTTGCATTAGCAGAGGCCAGGGAACAGTTTACCACTTTGCCCTCTTAGCCTAGAAATATTGCACAGCAGAGTGAGCAAAGGAAAATCATTTTTGGTTTTAATTCCAGTTAAACGAGAACCACAGTAAGCTGGTGAGAGAAAAAAAAACACAAAAAAACTGCAAACTGAATTAAGATGGACAAAGTCTTCCCTTATGGCCTCTAATCCTGCACCACCTCCCCCCCCCCCAAACTCCAACTTGTTTCTGTATCCTGCCCCAAAACTCAATCCTGCTTGCCCACCATCTTCCTCCTTGCTGACCTACAGTGGCTACCTGACCCCAATGCACTGAATTTAAAATCCTTGTCTTCAAATCTGTCCGTGGCCTCACTGACCCTATCGCTAAACTCCTTCGGTCTTATATCGCCTCCTGCTGCCTTCGGTCCTTCGACTGGCATTTTGTGTATCCTCCCTTCCCTTTGCCTCGGCGGTTTTGGTCCTACTCTTAGTAACTCCCTCCCTCAACCCTTCCGTCTCTTTACTCTCAAAAATCTTCACAAAACCTATCTTTTCAGCCAAGCCATCAGTCACCTCTCCTAATTCTTCTACCGTGGTTCAGTATTCATTCCGTTATTCCTCTTATCCATTTTTCCCTCCATCAGGGACGTTTTCCACATTAAAATGTGCGATATAAATGCAAGATGTTCTTGTTGTTAACAAGTTCAAAAGGTTGGGTCCTTTCAATTACTGTAGAACAATGTGGGGGAAAAAATGAAAAATGTATCATTTACTTAAAAACAGTATGGTTATAAGGATGGGTTGGGTTATGGTTGCCCCACTCCAACATAGTTGAATAATCTGACATTCACTGTCAAGGTTCACCCATGAAGAATGGTGATTTGAATTGGGTACAAGAGGACCACTGTATCCATGGAAACATACTTCACCACCAGTCACCAGCTTCAGGTGAGAAGTGGATAAGGAAAATAAATTGGAGAGATAAAAAAAGTAAATTAAGAACAATCAGACTCTCCCCTCAATACTTTGTACCCTCATGCATTCAAGCATTTCTTTCCTATCTTGCGACATCTTTCAGAAGAACAGACTCAGATTATACCCAAGTTAAGAAGCAAGTGTTCACAGGAACAAGCTCCAATCTCTAATGTAAGGTGGCACACACGATTTCTTAGAAAGTCCTGTTGCTGACACAATGCCCATGACAGTGGTTTTCACTGTGTGGGAAAATTACAACTAGCAGTGTTTGTACTTGCGTATTTTTCATAGTATAAATACAACACTGCCCTCAAAAAAAAAGAATTCGGGAAACATTTTGTTTATAAAGAATTGAAACAAATTTGACACGACAAGATAAATCAGGATGAAACGTATCGTCGCGTCACTCATGCACTGAGTCATCACTAAAAAATTAATGTATGGCTTTCCTGGCTTCTCTCCCATATATAGATTTGCAAACTACAACTGAAACAAATAACAATCAAAGTTGGCAAATTTTGCTATGCAGGGGGTGCCTGACACTAATGCCAGCTTGCCATAGTCATGCTCCAGTGGTGGACCAAGGTTCAAAAGTTCTTATTTTTATTCTGTAATGATCCTTTTGGTCTCGGTAAAAACACCGCACAGCCACAAAAGAAAACAATTCACTTGAGCCCTACAATCCAATGATTAACTGGAATAACTAAAGTATTTCAAGGTACACTGAGTTTTTTCCTTCATCTTCAACAGAACATAAATATTGGGTTGAAACTGATGTGCTTCTTCAAGATTATGCTTTGTAAATATGTCTGTTTTAGAGCATTTGGATTTTGGCAGTTACACGTTTTCTCCCACAGTGTTATCACAGTTTGCACTAAATCCAGTTTTCCATTAGTGACTGTCAGCCAAGGTTCCTTTCTGCTTTTAGTGAGGTCGGTTAGATATTCTCGTGTTCTGTTAATGTACTGCAGCCGTACGACATTCGGGTAAGCCCTAATTACAATCCTTAATAATTTAAACAGATACAATTACTTTTCCCTTGCCACATGTGATTTCTGATTTTCTCCTCTGAAAATTATAGCCTATCTTTCCCCAAGATAAGCTATCTCCCACTGGGAAGAAATTTGGATTTATAGAATGTAAAATTAGCTCTTTTATTCAACCAGTCCCATCATTTTCTTATATTAATCTTTAGAGTTGGAGTATAATATTTTTCCGTGTTTTCACTTTCAAGGTTGGATTTATCATTCTTAAGTAAAGTCTGTCTCTTGCACTGTGCATTGGTTTATTGAACATAAGTATTTCTACAGTTAAGAACATGGCTGTGAGGTATTATTTTATTATAAGATTGTAGAATTATAAAGTGAATTCTGTGGTAATTTTCACCTAGGGGTACAGCACAAGTCTGTATCTACTGGAACCATAAATAGCAGATTAATTGTCTCTTTAATTACCTTTTTCATGATACTAGACTTGTTTTATAGTGGTTAGGAGAGTCATATTATGAATGTGCGACGAGTTTGAAAATTTAAGTCTGGAAGTAATGATTAGGGGGCAGATTTTCCTCCTTTTCTTGCACTTGGGTGTAGAGATTCAACTGGGCCGAGTGTATTAAGGAAAATTGGGCAGGGAGGATCCCTTGCTCATAACAGAGCCTGCCCAATTTTCTGGCTATTCATTTAAACGGCGAAAATTCAGGCAAGCTCCATTATGACGGTGCAATCATGCCCCCCCTAATTTTCTTCCACATACTCCACGCAGGTGATCCTCTATGCCCAAGTCCAGAAGTACAGTTACACCTGAGAGGAAAGCACAGGTACAGGAAGTGTGACTGTTAGTCAGCAGGGGAAGGGGACCCAGTGGGAGCTAGAGAAGGAGGTCCCGCAGACATTGGTCCTATACAACAGGTACAATGTATTTGCTACCTGTGAGGATAAGGATGTAAGCTGCGGGGTGGACAGCCAGAATACTAACCATGGCACCGCGGAGCGAAGAGGGTAACAGAATAGAAAGGTTGTAGTCATGGGGGATGCAATAAGTAAGGGGATAGATAGTGTCCTCTGCAGTCGCGGCAGAGAGTCCAGGAGGGTTTGTTGCCTACCTGGTGCAAGGATAAAGGATATCTTGGACCAACTGGAAAGGAACTTGGAAAGGGAGGGGGAGATCCAGTTATCATGGTTCATGTTGGGACCAATGACATAGGAAAGAAAAAGGGAGGAAATCCTGCTAGGAGAATATCAGAAGTTAGAAACTAAATTTAAAAAAACAGGACCACATGCTATTACTGCCCACATGCTAATTGGCATAGGGATAGACAGATCAGGAAGGCTGAAAGACTGGGGTGGGAAGGAGAGGTTCCATTTGATGGGACATTGGCACCAGTACTGGGACAGGAAGGAGCTGTACCATTGGGACGGGCTCCACCTGAACTGGAATGGGGCTGTAGCTAGGACTTTAAACTAGTAAGATGGGGGGGGGGAGGGGAGGATCTGGTGAAAATAAGTCTGAAGATGAAAGAGATAGGAGATGAGAGTAAAGGTCAGACCAAGGTAAGGAATAAAGGTAACAAATTGTCAAGGAATAAATACAGCTATAGAACATAAGTACAAAATGATGGTAAAAAATAAAGTGAGAGGAACAATTTTAAAAACAAATTAAATTCCTCTACAGCAATGTGCATAGTATCCGAAACAAAATGGGGGAACTGGAGGCAATAATTCGTAGAAAGGAGCCAGGAATAATTGAAACATGGCTACATGGAGAACAAGACTGGCAGTTAAATATTGCAGGAAATAACGTATTTAGAAAGGATAGGGAAAGAAGGAGGGGGAGTAGCTGTACTAATTAGAGACAACATAATGGTAATAGAAAAAAGGACACAAGTAATAAGATAGAAACAGAATCCATGTGGATTGAGACAAAGGATAAGAAGGGATCGATCATGTTAATAGGTATATTCTACAGACCACCCAATAGTGGAAGGGAAGTGAAAGAAGAAATACGCAGGCAAATCTATGAAATGAGTAAATAATTGAATAATAATCATGAGATTTCAACTACCTCCAAATAAACTGGCAAAAAGAGGTAGGGAAAGGGGAAAGGAGTTTTTACAATGTGTACAGGACTCCTTTCTTACCCAATATGTGAGAAGCCCAACAAGAGAGGAATCACTGCTGGATCTAGTAGTGGGAAATGAACTAGAGCAGATAAGAGAAGTGTAGGGGAACATCTAGGCAATAGCGATCATAACAATGCTTTAAATAATGATTGAGAAAAACATAAGTAAGACAAAGACCAAAGTAATAGATAAGAAAAAAAAGCTAATTTTGAGGGGATAAGAATGGAACTAGGGAAGATAAACTGGAAAAAAAACTTTTGACAGACAAAGAGATAGAATAGCAATGGGAAATATTTAAAACTATGATCAATAGAGTTCAAGAGAAATATATTTCTCTAAAAAATAAGAACAAACTAGCCAATAATGAAATACCATGGATGAATAAAGAGTTAAGGGTAAAATTGAAACTAAAGAAAAAGGCATAATCTAAGTACATAGATAGTAAAGGAGAGGATGACAAAAGGGAATACGAAGAGGTTAACAAATAAGTCAAAAACACAATTATAAAAGCGAAGAGCAGCTACGAAATTAAATTATCAAGGAATATAAAAAAGGAATAATAAAGTATTCCAGAGACACAAATAACAAAAAAAAAATCAGAATAGCGATAGGGGCACTAATGGATGCGCAAGATAAACTCACAGGTAATGACAGTGAAATGGCAGAAATATTGAATGGTTACTTTGCCTCAGAATTTACTAGGGATACAAACAAGGGGGCTATGACATTAGATGTGATGTGGAGATGCCGGTGATGGACTGGGGTTGACAATTGTAAACAATTTTACAACACCAAGTTATAGTCCAGCAATTTTATTTTAAATTCACAAGCTTTCGGAGACTTCCTCCTTCCTCAGGTAAATGTTTTACCTGAGGAAGGAGGAAGTCTCCGAAAGCTTGTGAATTTAAAATAAAATTGCTGGACTATGACATTAGAAGAAGAGAACAAAAAAGATGTAAAGACAGTTAAGATAGAAAGTAGGGGCGGGGGGAAGATAATTGATAAACTAATCAAACTTAGAGACTTAGAGAGAGGATAAAACCCCTGGTCTGGATGGATCATCCGCGCATATTAAAAGAAGTTAGGGAAGAGATAGCAAAGGTACTATTAAAAACAGATAAAAATTCATTAGAAAAGGGAATAGTGCCAGAGGACTGGCGGACAGCTAGTGTTATTCCTATATTTAAAAAGGGAGATAGAACAAGTCCAGGGAACTATGGACCAGTTAGCCTAATGTCAGTTGTAGGAAAGATAATGGAATCTTTACTCAAAGAGGTCATAGAAAAAAATCCAGAAAACAAAAATAAAAAGAGTAGTCAGCATGAATTTCAGAAGGGAAAGTCATGCTTGACCAACCTTAGTGAATTCTTTGAAGAAGTAACAGAAAGAGTAGACAAGCGTAATATAGAAGATGTAATATATTTGGATTTTCAAAAGTCCTTCGATAAGGTATCGAAGGTTGTGGACTCATGATTAAGGTCAGAGCATGTGGAGTCAGGGGACAGGTAACAGAATGGATTGCAAGCTGGCTACAAAACAGAATACAGAGAGATAGGGTTAAGGGTAGCTACTCAGACTAGCAAAAGGTAGGAAGTGATGTTCCACACAGATCGGTGCTGGGACCACTGTTGTTCACAATTTACTTTAACGATTTGGACTCTGGAATCAGAAGTACAATTTCAAAATTTGTAGATGACACCAAATTCTGGGGTGTAGTTAATACAAAGGAAGAATGCATCAAAATGCAAGAAGACATTAATAAACTTGCAGAATGGGCAAGTAATTGGCAAATGAATTTCAATATAGATAATTATGAGGTGGTGCATTTTGGTAGGAAGAATAAGGAGGCCACATATTGCTTGGATAATAAGAGTCTAAATGGGGTAGAGGAGCAAAGGGATCTCAAGGTACAGATACACAAATCACTAATAGTAGCGATGCAGGTTAATAAGGCTATAAAAAAGGCAAGGCATTGGGGTTCATTGTTAGAGGAATAGTACTGAAAAGCAGAGAAGTTATGTTAAACTTGTACAGAACCTTGGTTAGACCACATTGAGGCATTGGAGACGGTGCAAAAAAAGACTCACAAGGATAATATCAGAACTGAGATGATGTACATATCAGGAAAGACTGAACAGGCTAGGGCTCCTTTCTCTAGAAAAAAGGCTGAGGGGTGACCTGATACAGATCTTTAAGATAATGAAAGGTTTTGATAGGATAGATGTAGAGAAGATGTTTCCACTTGTCGGGGAGTCCAAAACTAGAAGTCATAAACATAAGATAGTCACTAATAAATCCAATAGGGAATTCAGGAGAAACTTCTTTACCCAGAGAGTGGTTAGAATGTGGACCCCGCTACCACAAGGAGTAGTTGAGGCAAATAGCATAGATGCATTTCCAGGGAAGCTAGATAAACACATGAGGGAGAAAAGAATGGGTTAGATGAAGTAAGGAGGGAGGAGGCTCGTGTGGAGCATAAACGCCAGCATGGACCAGTTGGGCCGAAGGGCCTGTTTCTGTGCTGTAGACTTGATGTAACTGATGACTATCAGGCCAGATTATTCCTTCACAAGCAATCTTGTCCCCATACTGGAATTATCCTCCCTTGGGGTTACATCAGTATTTCCTTCCCCTTTCTCCCTATAAACAAATAGGATCAGTATCAAAAAAAGGAATTGTTTGGGTATTTGGGACATTTACACACCCAACAACTAAGTCGTGTTATTTTTGGATCTGTACTTAAATATCATAAATATCCAGAAATATCTCTTTGAATCTTACTCCCTGTCTAAAATCTAATCTGCTGTGTCTTTGAATGCACCAAGATTACACTGTCCTATATATCAAATTATGTGAATCAAAGTTCTGACTACAAATTCCTCTGTTTTCAACTGCAAAATATTTCTATCACAGGTTTAGAAAAAGCAAGAGGGAACAATGATTTCAAGATTTTTGTTATGGAAGTTTAAAGGACTTTCAAAATATTCTTAACACTTCAACAGTGCTGTTTTCATACATCCCAATCATCATTTTTTTAGAGCTGACAGTCAGCATTTCAGCCCATTTCTGAAATGTTAGCATTTCAGAAGAAAAATAAAATCAGCATTTTTCACTGGGATTGGAGGTTGCCAACCAATGAAATCAGTTAGGAGGCAGGCAGGGAGGTCATTAGAACCAAATTGGCTGATTATTTCCAATGGGTTATTACCTCTATTAAAATGGTGGACAGCGGAATGCCATACCAAAGCATTTAGCCTTCCCTGTTATGACCAATAGTAATTTCTCATCTCATGTACATTGAGTTTTTAAAAACAAAAATGTTTGAAATGCAACAGGTTGATTGACATCGAAAGAAAGAAAAGAGACTTATATTTGGTGTGACCTTTCACCTGAACTCAGTTCTGTGGCTTTGTTTTGATGATGTGGACTCATTCTTACCCTCCTAAAGCTATTTTAAAATAAAAGTTGTTTATTTAAAACAATTAAATCGGCACACCTTCAATCCCAGTATTCTCCCACCAGATCTGGTCTGCCACTGGGTTAGGGATAGGGGCTGATGCGATGTGAGGAACTTTTGTTCTACACATGGAAAATGCACCTCTGTGGTTAGATTCCCAATGAAAGGAACTGGGCCCTGTAATGTTACATTAAAGTCCCTATAACTACTTTTATTTTTATATTTAAAATATCTGTAATCCCTTCAGGAGAAATTATTTTTGAAAGGCAGAATCATCATGGCTTCCAAAATGTAGGGAAATGCACCACACCAATTGTCAAAAATCAAAATGTTCCCAGTGTGCAGGTCCCAGACCCCTCCCCCTTCGAAAACTAATATGCCTTCAGCACGCACATCCCTTTCACTAATTTCTAAATCTACGACTGCAGCAAGCTGTGCTTTTTCCCCCTAGAATAAAAAAGTGATCAAATGAGGGGTATGTCTACTGATTCAGTTATGACAAGTCTATTTCCCACTGCACTTCTGTCAATGCAACCCTCTGTTGTCACGTATCATAAGATCTATATTCAGGGCTCCTTTTGAGCGGTCAGCTTTTCTGAAGATGTTTCAGCTTTTTGAAGCTGTTGGTCAGCTTTTGTTAGTCTTCCAAGTTGGCATGTATGAGTTCTGTTGTCCATATTTGAATTAGCAGTGGGGGAAAAAAAAATCAAAATATTCCACAGGCCTCACTATCAATACCATTTAACATGCCATTAAAAATAAACAAGGGCATATTACACTCTCACCCCAAGAGTGCATATTCTTTTAAAAATAAATATTTAGTGTAATAATTGCTAACATGGTAATCCACTTCCCTCTAAATAAGTGACTGATGCAATAGTGAACTTATCACCTTTGTCACTATCCTATGAAACAGGCTCAAGCTGCAGGTGAGGATGAACTCAAAAAAGGTACAGTGGGATAGATTTTCAACTTGCTGCCCAGGGTAAAACTGCCGTTGCAGATTGGTCATCCATGATAGAAACTGCCTGATTTCCCATTGATTTCTAGTAATAACCATCTCAAAACAAGAGAAAGCTTACCCATTTTGCTCTGGCCTTCAATAGCACCACCATCACCGAGTCCCCATCATCAACATTCTGAGACACACCTTATTCCTAATGTTTCTGCTGTTCATGTATATACTGTACATTTGCCTCTCCCCCAGTGTCTACCCATTTCTGGTGTCTGGTTCCTGTATGTCTGAGTTACTGTGCTGATTACTATCTTTTGGCAATTTTCTACTCCTTCTTCAGACGCATTTTGAGATCCAAAATCTCTCTGCCTTTCCCTCACCTATTTAGTTAAATCACTCTTGAAAGCTGTCTCAGTGCTCCTTGTCTCATTGTCATTGCAATGTTTAAGTGCAGCCCATTACTCTTGTACCAGTTTTTATTGTCCTGCAAATATTCCCAATTATGAAAGTAATATCAATATTTATATCGTCAATTTTTGTGATGAACTCTCCTCTTTTACCAATCAACAACAACCTGCATTTATATAGTGCCTTTAATGTTGTAAAACATCCCACAGTGCTTCACAGGAGCGTTATCAGTCAGAATTTGATACCGAGCCACATAAAGACATATTAGAACAGGTGACCAAAAGCTTGGGCAAAGAGGTAGGTTTTATGGGGCATATAAAAAGGAGAGGTAGAGAGGCGGAGAGGTTTAGGGAGGTAATTCCAGAGCTTAACGTCTAGTCAGCTGAAGGCACGGCCGCCAAAGGTGGGGCAATGGAAATTGGGGATGCACAAGAGGCCCGAACTGGAGAACGCAGAGATCTCGGAGGGTCGTAGGGCTGGAGGAGGTTACAGAGATAGGGAGGAGCGAAGCCATGTTGGGATTTGAAAACAAGGGTGAGAATTTTAAATTCGAAGCGATGCCAGGTAGGTTAGTGAGCACAGGGGTGATGGGTGAACGGGACTTGGTGCGAGTTAGGATACAGGCAGCAGAGTTTTGGATGAGCTTAAGTTTAGAGGTGGGAGGTCGGCCAGGAAAGCATTGGAATTGTCGAGTATGGAGGTAACAAAAGCATGGATAATGGTTTCAGCATCAGATGGGCCGAGGCATGGGCAGGGATGAGCGATGTTATGGAGGTGGAAATAGGCGGTCCTAGTGATGGAGAGGCTATGGGGTCGGAAGCTCAGCTAAGGGTCAAATAGAAAACACCAGAAATATACCTACTTTAAACCTCATATCTTTGACTGTTATGGCAATCCTTGCATATGCACCTTTTAGAGCACCTACATGATTAGACCCTACGTCATTTAACCCTACTTGGACTATCACCACTACTTCTCTTCCTGTGCTCTTCAGTAGCCTTTCTACCTTTAAGCAGACACAACATAATGTCATAAGTCATGTCAAAACATATCATGCTATCATGTCATAATAATACGAATGACTAATACTCAAAATAAAAATAGATTTTCCAAACAACTTTTCCTAACATCAGCGCCCCTTTAAACCAGATATAACATAACAGAAAGTGATATTAGTGGATGAACACAAAGCATTTGTATGATGTTCCTGTTTTCTACATTATAACAGTGACAACACTTCAAAAGTACTTCATTAGCCGTAAAACATTTTGGGATGTCCTAAAGTCATGAAAGGCCCTATATAAATGCAAGTCTTTTTTTCTGTCAGCTATTTTAACAGAGGTGTTAACTAATTAGAATCATAGAAAGGCTACAGCACGGAAGGAGGCCATTCGGCTCATTGAGTCCATGCCAGCTCTATGCAACAGCAATCCAGCTGGTCCCACTCTCCCGCCCTATCCCCGTAGCCTTGCAAATCTTTTCCTTTCAAGTACTTATCCAGTTCCCTTTTGAAAACCACGATTGAATCTGCCTCCACCCCCGGTACTGCATTCCAGATCCTAATCACTCACTGTGTAAAAATGTTTTTCCTCATGTCACCTTTGGCAAAAGAATGAACCAATCACCTTAAATCTATGTCCTCTGGTTCTTGACCCTTCTGCCAATGAGAACAGTTTCTCTCTATCTACTCTGTCTAAACCCTTCATGATTTTAAATACCTCGATCAAATCTCCTCTCAAACTTCTCTGTTCCAAGGAGAACAAACCCAGCTTCTCCAGTCTATCCAGGTAACTAAAGTCCCTCATCCCTGGAATCATTCGAGTAAATCTTTTCTGCATCCTCTCTAAGGCCTTCACATCTTTCCTAAATACGGTGCCCAGAACTGGACACAATATTCCAGTTGTGGTCAAAGCTGTGTTTTATAAAGGTTCATTCTGAATTCCTTGCTTTTGTACTCTATGCCTCTGTTTATAAAGCCCAGGATCCTGTATGTTTTTTTTAAACACCCTGCCCTGCCACTTTCAATGATTTGTGCACATATACCCCCAGATCTCTCTGTTCCTGTATCCCTTTTAGAGTTGTGCCCTTTAGTTTATATTGCCTCTCCTCGTTCTTCCTACCAAAATGTATCACTTCGCATTTTTCTGCATTAAATTTCATCTGCTATGTGTCTGCCCATTCCACCAGCCTGTCTATATCCTCTTTAAGTCTATCACTCATCCTGTTCACTACACTTCCAAGTTTTCAGTCATCTGCAAATTTGGAAATTGTGCCCTGTACACCCAAGTCCAAGTCATTAATATATATCAAGAAAAGAAGTGGTCCTAGTACTGACTCCTGGGGAACACCACTGTACACCTCCCTCCAGTCCGAAAAACAACCGTTCACCACTACTCACTGTTTCCTGTTACTTAGCCACTTTTGTATCCATGCTGCTACTGCTCCCTTTATTCCATGGGCTTCAATCTTGATGACAAGCCTATCATGCGGCACTTTATCAAACGCCTTTTGAAAGTCCAAATACACCACATCAACTGCATTGCCCTCATCTACCCTCTCTGTTACCTCATCAAAAAACTCAATCAAGTTAGTTAGACATGATTTGCCTTTAACAAATCCATGCTGGCTTTCCCTAATCAATCCACACTCGTCCAAGTGACTGCTAATTCTGTCCCGGATTATTGTTTCTAAAAGTTTCCCCATCACCGAGGTTAAACTGACTGGCCTGTAGTTGCTGGGTTTATCCTCACACCCTTTTTTGAACAAGGGTGTAACATTTGCAATTCTCCAGTCCTCTGGCACCATCCCCGTAACTACGGATGTTTAGAAGATTATGGCCAGTACCGCCCCAATTTCCATCCGTACTTCCCTCAGCAGCCTAGGATGCATCCCATCTGGACCAGGTGACTTATCTACTTTAATTACAGATAGCCTTTCCAGTATGTCCTCTTCATCAATTTTTAGCCCATCATGTATCTCAACTACATCTTCCTTTACTGCGACTTTGGCAGCATTTTCATCCTTGGTAAAGACAGATGCAAAGTACTCATTTAGTACCTAGGCCATGCCCTCTGCCTCCATGAGTAGATCTCCTTTATGGTCCCTGATCGGCCCACCCCTCCTCTTACTTCTTTTGCATTCCTATAGAAGACTTTTGAATTTCCTTTTATGTTTGCCATGCATTCTCATACTCTCTCTTTGCCCCTCTTATTTCCTTTTTCACTTCCCCTCTGAACTTTCTATATTCATCTATGGTCTCATTTGTTATCAACCTGACATCTGTCATATGCCCCTTTTTTCTGTTTCATCTTACTCTCTATCTCTTTTATCATCCAGGGAGCTCTGGCTATAGTTGCCCTACCTTTCTCCTTCGTGGGAATGTAACTAGACTGTACCTGAACTATCGCCTCCTTAAAGGCCGCCCATTGTTCAATTACAGTTTTGCCTGCCAATCTTTGATTCCAATTTACCCGGCCAGATCTGTTCTCATCCCACTGAAACTGGCCCTCCTCCAATTGAGTATTTTTTCTTTAGAGTGATCCATGTCCTTTTCCAAAGCTATTCTAAACCTTATGATCACTGTTCCCTAAATGTTCCCCCACTGACACTTGCTCCACTTGGCCTGCCACATTCCCTAGAACGAAGTCCAGCAATGCCTCCTTCCTTGTGGGGCTCTGGAAACGTACTGGTCAAGAAAGTTCTCCTGAACACCCTTCAAAAATTCCTCCCCCTCTTTGCCCCTTATATTATTACTATCCCAGACTATATTAGGATAGTTGATGTCCCCCATTATCACTACTCTATGGCTTTTGCCTCTCTGTAATTTCCCTGCAAATTTGTTCCTCTAGCTCCTTCCCACTGGTTGATGGCCTATAGAGTACACCCAGTAGTGTACTGGCACCTCTATTGTTTCTTAACTCTAACCAAATAGATTCTGTCCTTGACCCCTCCAGGACATCCTCTCTCTTCAGCACAGCAATATTTTCTTTAATCAATACTGCCACCGCTCCCCCCCACTTTCTTCCCTGCACACCTTGTATCCAGGAATATTTAGTACCCAATCCTGCCATTTTTTGAACTAGGTCTCCGTTATCGCCACAACATCGTATTCCCGTATGGCTAATTGCGCCTGCAGCTCACTAACCTTGTTTAACATGCTTCGTGCGTTTACACACATGCACTGTAAACCTATCTTAGACTTTCTTATACTCTCTCTTAGTCTGGTCCCATCTACTGCCGTACTATTTCTTGCTCTAGTGCTATCTTTCTCTCCCAATTCTTTGTGCACCTTGTTTCTCCTTTCCAATGCTACATCCTAGTGCCTATCTCCCTGCCAAATTAGTTTAACCCCCCACCCAACACAGCACTAGCGAACCTCACCGCAAGGACATTGGTCTCAGCTCCGTTGAGGTGCAACCCGTCCGGCCTGTACAGGTCCCACCTCCCCCCTCCCCCAGAACTGCTCCCAATGCCCCAAGAATCTAAAGCCCTCCCTCCTGCACCATCTCTCCAGCCATGCATTCATCCGCTCTATCCTCCTATTTCTATACTCGCTAGCACGTGGCACCGGGAGTAATCCAGAGATTACTACCTTTGAGGTCCTCTTGTTAATCTCTTTTATAACTCTTTAAAATCTGCCTGCAGGACCTCATCCCTCTTTCCAGCTATGTCGTTGGTACTGATATGGACTACGACCTCTGGCTGTTCACCCTCCCCCCACAAAGAATATTCTGCAGCCGTTCAGTGGGAAGGAGATAGAGGAACAAATTTGCAGGGAAATTACAGAGAGGTGCAAAAGCCATAACAGTAGTGATAATGGGGGACATCAACTATCCTAATATAGTCTGGGATAGTAATAATATAAAGGGCAAAGAGGGGGAGGAATTTTTGAAGGGTGTTCAGGAGAACTTTCTTGCCATCCTTGACCCTGGCACCAGGGAGGCAACGTACCATCCTGGAATCATGTCTGCGGCCTGTCTGTTCCCCTAACTATAGAATCCCCTATCACTATTGCTCTCCTAACCTTTCTCCTCTCTGCCCCCCCCCCACACCCCCGTACAGCTGAGTCACCCATGGTGCTATGGTCTTGGCACTGGCTGCACACCCCAGGGGACCCCTCTCCCTCACCATCTGTTAGAGAGCAAGATGCCCTCAGGGGACTCCTACACTCCCTGCCTGGTCCTCCTAGTCTGTCTGGTGGTCACCCAGTCCCTCTTTGCCTGCACTTCCTTGAACTGTGGGGTGACCACCTCCTGAAACGTGCTACCCATGTTGATCTCAGTCTCGTGGATCTACTGCAGTAACACCAGCTGCTGCTCAAGTTCCAAAACCCGGATCTCAAGCTCCTCCAGCTGGCAACACTTCCTGCACCTGTGGCCGTCCAGGACACGGGAAGCGTCGTGGGGTGCCCACATGGCACAAGCTGTGCATTCCACTTATTTTAAATGGGTTAACAGCGTCTTTAAAATAGTGGCAGGGGAACATTATAAAAATGCATTAAGTATTCATCCACTAATATCAACAGCAATTTCTAGGATCATTAGTTGACCTGCTAATTTAGCTTTTCCATACTGTCATCCTCAGTCAATTTTCCAAGTCAGTTATCTAGATATCATCTACTGCCACTGTTTAAATAAAACCATTTTTAAAAAGGTGTACTGACGGCAAGCATCCCTTGCAGGTTTTTATTGAACAGCTGACCTGACCGGAGAACAAAAGCAATGAATTCAGTAAATTACAAGCAGTTGTAGCTTAGCATCTATTGAAGACATCGAAGCATAATCCACAGTTAACGGGGTTTAAAATTCTTTAAACAATATAAAGGCATTTAGTGAAAAAAAAAGTGAATTGTAGCCAGCAGTGTTGGTCCCAAACTGCCACAGTTGCTTTACCGGCAGTGATCCCAGTCTATATTTTGAGGATCAAAGTTTCTATACTTTGTATTGAACTAAATGTCATGTCATTCTTGGGTGTTGTATTGTAGACTGAATTAAAAAGGAAAACATTTAAAAATAGTAATTTTTAAAAGCAACACACAGAAACATCTCTTATTCATATGAAATCATCGTAACGAATAACAAAAGGATTTTTTTTTTGGAATTGTGCATATACCTATGTAAAAACTTTCTGGCATCTCATTAATTATGTAGACTCTTTCAGCACCTAAAAACATTCATTCTTTAAGAAATGTAATGGAGCATTCCTTCATTAAAAGGCTGCCAGCTTTTATGTGATGATGTGGGGGAAACCCAAGTGGATGTTTCAGAGTTAACCTCAAGCAACAATCCAGCAATGCTCCAGGAGCTCTGCGACCAGATGCAGAAAGTCAGTGTGCTGGGAACAGCCTCTGTGATATCAGCACTCTAAATGTTGCTAATGGAGTACCCATTGATGATTGTGTTTCAACACTAGTTCCAATGTGTTGGGAACAAGCAAACAAAATACTGGGTTTATGAATTATTAATGATTTAGGTGTGTGCTACACTAAATATTAGAAATTTTCAAAACAAAAAATATGCATCACAAATTCTGGTAAGTAGCAAACAGCATGTGGTATTACATTTTGATGTAGTTTTAGCAGAAATAGGAAGGAACGTTCCTGATTCTTTTGCTGGTATGACCAACCCATCTAAGATTACAGGCTTTTAAAACTCATCGCCTGATCACTTCATCATTTATCTGGCCTTATTTATATGGTTCTTTTGCCAATTATCCATTTTTTTTTAATTGTTGAGGAGAGAAATGTGCAAACAGTTACTGTTTGACTTTGAGGTCAAACAGTTGACTTCAAATTATTTTTAAATGCACTTTTCCTTTCCTTCTCATTCCGTTAGGCTGTGGAGAGTACAGGACAGTCTGGAGAACAGAAAACATGTACATATAACTTTAATTTACTGCATATGCTTCAGACTACACTGTTGAGGGTTGTTTCCTGCCGCTAATCAAAGCCAACAATGGCAGAAATGGATATTAAAACTGATGGGAAACAGGAAGATTAGCTGAAACTGCTCTGCTTAATTTCCAACAGTTTCCCACTCTCTGGACCTGGATTAACATCCTCGCTGTCACTTAACCAGTTAAAGTAGCAGTGACGTCTCTTAAGAAGTGCAAAATGAGTCTTTTTGCAGGTAAGTCCTTTTTGTACAGGCTTCTGCCAATTAAGGCAAGCAAAATCCTACAGTTCAAACTCACCCAATGGAAACCCAAAGTAATTAGCATTTTCTATTTGTTGCTGTTAGAATAAACTAAACATGGTGAAGTTAACATCCTGGTTTCTAAGGGTGGAAAAAGTTCCCGCATGTAGTTTGTTAAATGTAGATTACATCATAAATATATAGCACACTGATGACAACAGGAATCAAATTTCCAAATTCTATACATTGAAACTGTATTACTTGTCATTCAAGAAAAAAAGGCTTCATGGACAAACATGATGCAGAAAAAGAAAGGTTGAGATCACACTGTACACCTCAACATGTTTGTTAAAATAGCAGAGAGAAATTTTAGACAAAGAAGTGAACTTGTTTAAAGTAAAATAAACAGGCTAAAGCCATTGTTAAAATAGTGGGCAATGGAATTTTATGGACATTCATTACTTTATAAAACACTGGTTAGGCCCCATCTGGAATATTGTGACCGATAACGGACACCACACTTCAGGAAGGATGTCAAGGCTTTGGAGAGGGTGCAGAGGAGGTTTACTAGAATGATACCAGGGATGTGGGACTTTAGTTATGTGGAGAGATGAGGGAAGCTAGGATTATTGTCCTTAGAGCAGAGAAGGTTAAGGGGAGATTTAGTAGAGGTGTTCAAAATCATGAAGAGTTTTGATAGAGTAAATAAGGAGAAACTGTTTCCAGTGGCAGAAGGGTTGGTAGCCAGAGGACACAGGTTGAAGGTGATCGGCAAAAGAACCAGAGGCGACAAGGAAAAAAATTTTACTCAGTGAGTTATGATGATCTGAAATGCACTGCCTGAAAGGGTGGTGGAAGCAGAGTCAATAGTAACTTTCAAAAGGGAATTGGATAAATACTTGAAGGGGAAAAATTTGCAGGGCTATTTGGAAAGAGCAGGGGAGTGGAGCTAATTGGATAGTTCTTTCAAAGAGCCAGCACAGGCACGATGGGCCAAATGGCCTCCTTCTGTGCTGTATCATTCAATTATTCTATTCTATAATAATATCACACAGGGTAATTTCAACAGCATAGAATTCATAAAATAAAAATTTGTTTAGATCATGATAGCATTTTCTGGTAGGGAGAACTTGGAGTTACAGAGAGAAATTCTTACATAAAGGCCCTGATTTTCCTTGGGGGTCTTGCTGGACTCCTGCTATAATTCTAATGGGAGTCCGGCAGCAGTTAGCAGAAAATGACAGTGACCCAGTTGCACCGGTTTCTGTTGTTTCCAGGATATGGTGGTCAGTCTTGTAAAGGGTAGAATATTTACCTAGCCCTTCCGAGGTCAGTGTTGTTGGGGATAGCCCGGGGGGCGGGGGGGGCATAGTCCAGGTGGGGACTAATTACGCCACGACATCCTGCTTCCCTGGCTCAGACAGGACCTGGCGTAAGACGGAAGACGTATGCTGAGATAAATAAGCCGTACCAGTCTTCAGGTGGGCACAAGTGGATTGCACAATGGGTGCCCAGGCCAGGGAAGTAGCACCAACGACTGAAATTTTTATTTATTTACAAAAAATTATTCTTGATTGGCCACCTTACACAGGGGACTGAGGGGACATTTAATGGGGTCGAGGGTTGGGGCTGATCAACTCCACTCTTCTCTTCTGTCCCCCATGGAGAGCAGGCACTGGATTTTCCGGCAGCATGTAGGCCCCAGAGATAGTACCGTGATGATGCGGGCACCCGCCAACTCCATACAAATTAGGTGTCCATCCATTGACCCTCACAAACTCTGGCAGGATCAGCACTGGAAGGACACCAACAGATACAATTCCAGTACAAGCACCAGAATCACAGCCAGCAGATTTTCAGGACCAAGGTATCCTGCCAAGGGAATAGTTAATAAAATGTTTCTTGCACTCTTTGGGCAATAATATGATCTTCAGTGCCCAAGGTGCTAGTGTGCATCAGAGGGCACCTCCTTGCATTATGGGGTGCTGAAGCCTGAGGCATGTAAAATGCCCCATGTCATGGCATACCATTCTCCAACCAGGAAGCACATGTGGCACTGACAGCTAGAGAACCGGTCATGTGCTAAGTTCATTTTGGTTTTGAAGATATACAAGTCAGGGGTCAACCCTCTGCATCTGGGCCTCCTCAACAAATCAGAGATCTGTAATAAAAGCAGACTAGTGGGCAATGAGGTTTCTGAAGCCCTACATTATCTAGTTTCCCAACATGGTAAAGTCAGACAAGAAACACTGATGTAAATGGAGGTTAAGGACTCTACACCCCCAATCAAATGCATTCATGATGGAAGCTAAGCCTGAGCTTAGGGTCTTAGTCATGGGGAGCAGGGAGGGGGGGGGGGTGGAATATGGAGAACCCTGGAGTGGCGATGCCCTACATATAGAATACAGCACAGAAGCAGGCCATTTGGCCCAACTGGTCTATGCTGGTATTTATACTCCACAATAGCCTCCTTCCACCCAGCTTCATCTAACCCTATCAGCATAACCTTCTATTCCTTGCTCCCTCATGTGTATATCTAGCTTGCCCTAAATGCATCCATTGTAGTCTGCAACTGAGTCAGATGGTCATGCATCATTGCAGAGATGTGGGTTGTGGACTCCTCCATAGACATTCCCATGCTGTACAGGTGGCATGGCACTCTCAAATGACTTGCAGTTCACTGATACTGAGCTCCCAAACTGCTTTTGAGGCAGGCCCAGAGTTCCAAATACCCGGGTTCATCAAATGAAGAAGCCCTTTTTCTGGCTTCCCAGCCAGCAGGTTGCTGCTTCTCCAATTCCACCTCCACTTGTTCCTCCTCACTTATGCTCTGCTTCACCAAGCACTTATTGCAACTCAATAACTACACCCCCCCACCCCCCTCTCCCCCCATAATGGGTACATCCATGCTGGTGCTTGCCACTGTCGGAGTGAGTGACACAGAGGTGCTGTGAGGTGCTTGGCTGAGGCTAGTCATTGGGCTCAGCCACCTCCTCCTCTTGGCCTCCAGAGGATGTGGGAGAGTCAATGAGGACATTAAAAAGCACAGGACGATACACGCCATGAGCTTGGGAAAGCCTCTGATCTCACTGACATCACTTATTCTATTGCCTCCACATCCAGAATCTCCAGGGCCTTCTGCTGGTTGGGAATCAAGGGATGCAACTTCCTGTCAGCACATGCTGAAGCTGGTTCTAAACATATATTGGAATAAAGAATGAGAAAAGATGTGTGTCACCCAAGAAACGAAAATGTGCGAGTGTGCAAATGTGCAGCAAGTAGATACTTCATATGGCAGCAATAAACATGTGTTTTGTGTTCAATACTTGTTAAATCTCATGGGTCACAGGACAAACACGTTGTGATGGCAGCACTGCAGGATGGCCTGGTTAAACATGGACCCATCTGTGCATTTGGAAAATAGATGAACAGTTGTCAGAGTGCCTTGCATTCTCCCTCTGTCATGCTGCATGAAGCTTACAGTGAAGTGATACTATGATACCTTGTGAGACAACAGTGTTAAATGATGCAAATTGTGCACACACTTACCTTGGCAACCTTGTGTAGCCAAACAAATTTCTTCCTCATCTGCTCCCAAGTTTGGAGCACGGGTAACATTTAGCCTTTAGCAGCATTTAGCCTTTTAATGCCCTCCATCCAGGCTGCTCTGGTGGTACTCCTGACTAAAAGGTGCCCCTCTGTTCCAAAAAGCCCTACTCTTCCAAGTAGCACTTTCTGCAGCAGCATCTCTGAAGGAGCAACTTGGGGCGGTGCTTTTCTGCCTCTGTGCCGTGCTTCTGCCATTTTTAAAATTCGCACCCAGTTCCCCTTTAAAGGGCAACAGCAGTCCTTTGAGAGTTGCTAATGCTGGATGTTCTGTCTCTCGACCCCTAAATACTTCCAGCATCAGACATTGTGCACTAGGAGTGCCCAAAATGTATTTACATGAGCTAACCTCCCTTTACAGCTCAGTACATTGTAGACATGCACAATGCCCAGGGACCAATGGTCTAGGTGCCTCGATGACAAAATTGGATTATCAGCCCCAATACTTATTTATATAACGATTACTTGTAATATTCCTTAGTACTACAGTACTTTTGAAAGGGCTATAAATGCCTTCTGTTCTAATGGATTCCTGGTTTACGATATGACAGGATGGTATGTGTGAGAATTATTCAGTACAACCACAATTTATGGCTCTTTTCAATCTTGGCCAAATATGGGAGGAAAGCAGCAACGGGAAAAGTATTAAAGATAAATTTATATGCAAAAACTCTGTGAAGGTTTTTCTCATCTTACTCCAGCTGTCATTTCTGAATTACTTTCTTGCAAAATAGTTTTTATAAAATATTTTTAAACAAACGCTCTGAAAAATCACCAACAAAACTGCAATTCTCCTGCACTGAAATTACTGGCAATTGTGTTTTATTTAAGGGGGTTGAAATTGCACTGTGAGATATTAGTATCTTCAGCTGAAGGTCAGCAAAAAAAAACCTTGGCAAAATAGCTTAAACAGTTGTTTATACTATTTCCCTGTGGTTTTCACCGATCTTCCAGTGTGGTGGAAATTCTAACCCCGACTAAATGCTTGTAACTTGGTTTTCTTTCACAGACGACTGTCCCATTTATTGGGATCTGTAACATCGCTGAAGCCTTTCCACTTTAACAGTGCTCAGACGCAATGCAGGATGACAGGGAATGCTGGAATGAACCTAGTGCTGGTACAGATCCAATGTGCATGATAATCATTGTGATGAAAGTACCTCCAATTTCAATCAGAATTGTTAGCTTATATTTTTGCTCAAGAAGCATGGTTTAGGCTCATAAAATGTATTTGTTTTTCATAATGTTCCGTGGAGTATTATTCCATTAACAAATCATAATTGACATAATTAATGACAAAATGTTATGAGTCCATATGAAATCCCGAAAATGAAATACTTAAATCAAATGACATTGAATGATTACTATAACTGAGTGTTTGCTGAGTAAAGGTTCAATGTGAACATTGGATACAACAAAATTCAATAGAATAGTGGTGGAGGATTGTAGAGTAGTGATGGAGGATTGTAGAGTCTAAGCAACCTAAGAGCACAACAGCAAATGATTGCTTCTCACACACCCATATGTTTTCACTTCAGACTCTGAAGGATGTAAACACCCCAAAAAAACCATCTAGATGCATTAAGTTTCATTCATTTATAACCTAGCAGTGTTACTTCTCACCAGCTAATCTACATCAAAAACAGACTCTGGACCAACGAGGGGGTCTACAGACTTATTTAATAACAGATTTTACACTGAAGTAAATCTGGAGTTGATACAAATCAAGATTTTTTTTAAATTGCATAAGAATACCTGCCATCTACAATTCCTCTAGAATAATGACGTGACTGCTGGTGACAATTTGACTAGATGACAATCAAGATGCTCGTCCAACATCACTAAGGAAACTCATTTTCCATTAGCTCCCAGATTTCTAATCATTTTTCCCCAGTGGAAGGTGAAGCTTTTAAATAAAAAATATTTATGTTTTGATGAGTTTGAGTAAATTAGGACTTTGTGCTCAGAACATTTGAGATCTGGACCTCACATCAAAATAGAGGGCACAGCTCACAATGGGTAAATCTGAAGATTAAACTGCTTTATAAGATCACAAAAATATTTAAAATGAGCAAATTCCTCTACACAAGTTGACAGGATTTTCCAAACGTCTACAAACTGAGTTTAAGAAAACTATATAGTGCCTTATCACATCCTCAGGGTGTTCCAGAGATCTTTACAACCAATTAATTACTTTTGAAGTGCAGTCACTGTTGTTGTTAAAAGTAAGCATTATATGGATGTTTTATTTCACAAGAACTGTATACATAAAAACATATTGTTGATCAGAATGAAATTAATAAATAGAGTAAAGTCATCCATTTCATTATATCAATATTTTACTCACTTTTGAAGATAAAATAATTTTTTAAGATGATTTAAAAATAAACAGTTTGTTTTACATTAATTTAGAAATTAAGATAAATTAAGTAGGCTGGAGGCTTTGCCCTTAATTCAAAAACATCTAGTCAGTTATAAAAAAATCTGAAGATCTGAATTTGGCCTCATTACCAGTCAGACAATTTTAATTATAGACAATAATACAGAGAATGTGGCGAGATGGAAAGCCTTCCAATGGTCAGGTAACAGGATGAAATTATGGCAATAAATATTATACTGTAACTAAACTCTATCAGTGCATATATTGCCCTGCTACTTTTGCAATTTGAACCAGAACTTTCTACCGTTACTATAAAATAGTAAAAATTCCAGAGTTAATTAGAAACTGCAGAAGCTTAAGTGGAAGCACAGATGAACATCTGACTTTTAAAAAAAATCTGGCCTTCAAACTCTTCGATTTAAAAAAAAATTCCCCCACCAAAAGGTTGAAAACACACAGTTGAAACTGAAGATAGAAAGCACTCGACAAACTGTGTCTTTACTTAAAATGCTTGATTTGGGTTTGGCTTGTCTAGCTAGCAATGAAACAATCCAATATTACGTGTTTTCTCCAATATAAAAACTGCAGCTGAAATATGCAGGTCAGAGCTCTCTCATTCTCCAGATGGCTTTTTATGGAAAAATGTTTTAACACTGGAAATAAATCACTTTGTATATAGATCAATAGGCAGATAGTGGTATAACACCCAGAGACATTTAATCCAATATGAATTCCTTGCCTGTCTTATTGTCACACAGATTAAAAAAAGGGGGAAAATTGCAATTATTGTTTGCAGTTGCTAGCATGCACAAGATTATTTAGTTATGTGATGATATGCTTCAGGTATGAATTGCACCAAATTTACAGAGATGACTATGTATGGTAAATGTGGACTAAAAGAAATCCTGTTCAATTGAAAATTGAGCTGCAACCCAATATTCAAATTGAGCCCGTGATATAAATTGGACCTTGTTCCACCCAAAATTGGGTCGGGCCATTTTTCTGGCCTCTCTGCAGGCCACCTAAAACAGGTGTTAGGTGCCTTACATATGTAAATGAGGGGCCTAACATCTGTTTTAGACCCACTCACCAAAATAGGTCTGCGATGCGTGGGGCAGGAGTTGGACCTGCCTGGCTCAGGTTTCTTCAACGGTCACTATGGCTTAAGCAGCGGCTGCCAACCAAAAGGAGTGTTTAAAAACTAGTTTTTAAAAAAATTTTAAACATTCTTGTGCAGCCATCAAAAGCAAGAATGCTCCTCCCAACTTCATGACACGTCGGAGGGCCGCTGCCAGCTCTCAATCGGCCTCCCTCCCACTCACCCACTGGCACTTACCTGAAGGCCACTGCCAGTGAGGCAGGCAGCCCAAAACTCGAACCAGCAGAAGGGACAGCTGCCTGTGAAGGCGCGACAAGGCGCATGTAGCAGGTCGCCCACATTATTTAGATGACGTCCAAGGCCGAATCTCGGGCCTCTCAGTTCAGGTGCATGTTGCAGTCGCATTGTTGCCTTCATGACCGAAATCGGGCGCCGATAAATTTCCTCCCCGGGATCCAGGACTGTGTCAACTATTCTAGTGGCCAATGTAGCTATTTTTGAACTGAATATTTGGTGTAGGATAACCTTTAAAAGTTCTTAATCTGCAACAGCAATGCTACCTTGGCATAATTCCTATTTGTATTAGGAAACTATTAAGTATTATGCAAGGGGCAAAAGTTAAGAGCTAAACACACTAACTTTTCTCTGTATGCCTTATTATCCTGTTCTGATTATTGAAGGAAACAAGATCACACATTTGTGACATAATGTCATTAAGTACTTCCATGTGTACTCCTTTTGAAACTGGAAAATACTGCTGAATGGGTTGAAAACAGCAAAATAAAAAAAAAGTGTCCAATTTTAATGATCTAGTCTAAACTAAGTCCATTTCCAGGACCTATGAAATGAAGAATTTATCTAACTGAACACTTCTAGACATTGTAACATTTCTATTAATTTTGAGAGCTATCAGGTCAGGTCATTTGTGAGGAATATTTCATTCAGTGGAACCATTTAAAATGACTGCGGGTCAATTTCTTCAAATCAATTTTTTAGAAAATTCAAATTATATTAACTGCAATGTTACACCTGAGAAGATCACTTGTTTACAAAAATATATTTTTTTTAAAACTTGACATGATCTTCATGTGGGTTTAACTTTACCAAAATTATGTCTGACTATATAAAAATATTTAAAAACTGTAAGAAATAAGGTAAAGCATTGCATTTCTCAATCACTAAATATGTATTTGTACCTGTGTTTCAGACAAATGGGGCATTAACTTGTTCCTGTCAGTGTGATCTCTTATTCTGTAGGAAGTTCACAGGGTTATCACAACAAATGCTGCAACTAATGCTTCTTGACTTACCTTTTTTGCAGTTTTAAAACAATCGAGAATTATAAGGTACTTCTGTAGGATGAACTAAAGCAGGAGACTAAACATGTAGTGCAAGTGATGTTTAACAGTTTTTACTAACTAAAAATAGTTAGAATGACCTTTTGAAACTACAAGTAAGTGCAATTCAATGTTAGAAAGAGAGCTTCTTTATACCAGCAGTGAAATGAGTGACCACCAACTTCATTATTTCTGAAGTGTGGAAAGTCAATGAACTTTAAATTATGTGCTGCTGAGGTGAAATACTGGATAAAAATGTGCCATGGCTTCATCAACTTATTAACATTTTTCAACTGCCTGATCTCTACATCCAAGTTATTCGAGAACAAAGAAAGACAAAGACGTCAACTTACTCATAATACTCCGCAGCTGGTGTGATTTTATATTTTGAATATTTGGTTCCATTTCCCAGTACTGAGGCATTGAGTAGCTTTGGGTCAGTACAGTTGCGACTGTTCCAAAAGTTATTGCAGTTTACCCATGGAAGGTCGGATGTGAATGAAGAGAAGAGATAGTACAGAGACCAGGCTATGATGACGTTATAGTAAAAGCCAACATATAGGGCTATTAGTATCACAGCGTAGCCCACGCCTAAAAGAAAAATTATTATTAGTCATTTAATTTCTAACACTGTTACAGTTCATAATCCACTACATGAAAAGGGGAACTAGGTTTCCCTTTCTACAGCAAATACAACATCAAAGAGCCCACAAATACATTAGGGCTTGTTAAGACTAATTCCTATTTGCCAGAGAAAATTGATCTCAATAGTTCACATTTTTACTGTAATAATGTAAACAGACAGTTTATTGTAAAATATATTTTCTACCTCTAGTTGACTGTGAAACTATTGTGCTGCAGGTCATTTTAAAGATGCCCTAAAGACATTTGGCCCCCAATTTTCCCCGGAAGCATACTAATTACAACTAAGGAAAACATTTTTTCTCTGTGGAAGAACCCAGCAAAGGCCTTCTGCCTACTACAGACCCTGTGTTGGAGAGTTTTTGAAACAAAAAAAATACACTTTTAAAAGGAAGGTCTCCAGTTTCTGTTCAGAATATACCAATTTCATTCTGTGAACCATTATGGGATATTTACTGGTGTAATAGAATTAACCTTGGGATTACTCAAATGCAATCTTATGCATCAGAAGTCAAGATGGCCTGCAATGGGCTACCATCAGTGCTCTAGTACCTCATTTACATATTAATTTAACATATTTCCTCCTCTTGCTGATAACAAAATGATAAGTTTGGCTTTGTGAGCAAACAAAGAATAGTGGGCCATAATGCTGAATGGGCACTGCAGCAACTTTTTTTTTGTAATGTAATCACTGTAAATAATAGGCTAAATGTTCAGGGCAGGGACACAACGTACACAACTTGCACTTGCATGGAACCTTATGTGCCAAAGGGCTGTTCTCCAATTTACAGTGCTGTTGTGCAGATGTTGAGAAAATGGCACTGTCATAGCACTCATTATAACAGTGAAATGTAAATACCAAGAATTGCACAAGTGTTTCTTTGGCATCATTCCCTCAACCTTCTGAATTTTAAACAGTGCCGTACAAGCTGCAGATGCCACAGCTAATCACCTCTCTGCAGTTTCTTTATTCCTAAAAACATTTGTTTTAAATCTCTCACTAATTTTCTCCCCTCCTCTCCTGCATGATTTGGGATATGGTTCTGCAACACCCACCGAGATCTGCTAACTCACCACAGACTGGGGGTCAAATCCAGGATCTATCTGATCTGCATGGCTCAACTACGCAATGGATACACTTGCTTATTCATTAGGGTGTTGAAACTATACTTTCATTAAACCAGAAATTTACAGAAATGACAGGTGTAGATGGAAAGTAAAGCTTCCTCTAATCTGCTTCAACAATGTGCCTCAACTGCCAAACTCTGAGGAGCACTGTACTGCAATTAGCATGGATTTTTCTATCTCACAAGAGTTAAACTGCCATAGCATGCAGTCCCTTCCTCAAATTTGCTTAACTGAATCAAAATTTCTTAGTAAGATCATGTGCCATCACTGTGCCTTGCTCAATGTGCCACACGGACAGATATGGGTTCACCAAACTTTTTTTTTAAAAAACCTTTGACTTTATATAGTTTACAGTGTAACCCATTGCCTGAAACTGATGCAAAAGATTGGAGGACCCTCAGCAATAAATTGTCAAATAACATTCCTTGTAAGAGACTCTTATCTTCTCATAACTACTTAGTGTCTTCAGCCCTTGTACAATTCCAAACATTAACAAAATGTCATCATTATTTTTGTTTTCAAAGATTTGAAATGATAACGGCTTGATTTACAGCCATGAAGGCCCATTGCCCAGTTCCATTGAGCAAATAACTGCAGTAAGGGAAGAAGGGCAAGAATGTAAATATGACCAGGCACTTCTGTTAAGCTGTCAGAATTAGGATCTTAAAAAGGAAGAGGGTTTTGACATCATGTTCATATTTTTCATTGCAACAGAAATGTGTGGGAAATGAACTGAGCCGTATTTGACTTTATCAGCTGCACTGATGTGGACTTCACTCCAACATATTTTTGTACGGGTTCATCCACTCTTACTAAAAAAGACACAAAAGAAACTATAGAATTTTAGAATAATTCTCTAGATGCCTTTTAACATCTAACTAAGACTATTGTTTCAAAAAAAATTCAAAGATTTTTTATTATAGATCTTTTTATAAGATGTGTCAAAGGACTGATATTCAGTGTCTTTACAACTTTAAAAATTAAAAACACACATCATAAAGGAATGCAAGATTTACAAATAGTGAAAATATATAATATATACACAGAATTGTATTTCACAAAAATATATCTTTTCTTCACAATTTTCTCCTCTTTGTCTCTTGAAGGTACTTACTAACTCTTATTGAGATACAGTTCCATGGGTATTTGCAACTTCTATGTGTGAGCCTAAACAGTGTTGGCTGTTTCACTACAGAACTCATCACAGTTGATGCTGACCCTATCCTCACCAGCCAACCATTCACGCACTTTCCAGCAAGGGTTATTGGAAGCAAGAAACGTGGCTGATTTTCCCTCCTCTGTAGCCAAGAGACCGTGAAACCAAATGCAGTGATCCTACTGCAGCCAATGTCTGCAATTAGCTGGCTCAGCAGAGACTAGGGTTCTTATATGGGGTTTCCTGCGCTACATTTTCCACAGAATTACCACTGTTTTCTGGTAGCTTCTGGGCAGGTGGGAGCAGGAATCATAGCTGGGGTGTGCTCTCCGCCGCCAGTTATGGGACTTTTTTTTGCTGGATGCGATGCTGGATACTTCCATTCATAACTGGGTTGCACATTCAAATCAAGTGTTAATAAAGGAATGCCTTAGCTACACTGGGCTACAGGAATGCCATTGTGTTCTTGACATCCAACAAAGTAGAAGTGAGTTTTAAAAATGAAATGCCTAGTGTAATTGATTGCATTTGGAAAGTGGGAAATTTAAAAGTAAAATTTAAAATTACAGTTGCTCTCCCCACCCCCATTAGCCAGCACCTACCAGCCATGCAGTGGTGCGGCAGGTACTAAAGTGGTTTCTCTCCAGGGGACGGTCGGGAAAAAAGTACTGGGAGCCTGCCACAAAATTAAAGTAAGCCCGACTCCAAATACGCACTGGCGTCAAGGTGCTGAGGGACCAGCGTGCTGCAAAGGTTGTACTGCTACCAATCGGACAGGATTCCTGTCAGATCGGAAAATCCAACCCTGTGGTTCAGTGCCGCACTCTACAGTGCATTTACCCGCCAAACCATTAGGAGGTACAATTTGAGCGGGGGAGAGCAGTCTTTCGCTGAAACTATGGATTTGTCCTCAGTTTGCTGTGGAGGCATTTTCAAGACATGGGACATTTCTGCTTAAAATTAAGTTGTGGAAATGAGGGCTTTTTAAAAAAATAATTTTACAACCAGCTAAAGTACACATAAGACCACAGAAAAATAGAATTTTGCTACATAACTTTGTCCCCAATAAAACTATTCAATTTAGTGCATCTGAATACATGAAAACATGGGTTTGTACAAAGTCTCCTAAGTTTCACCTCTGATGGGCATGTATGTTAACATTGGGTACATTTCTAATTAACTAAAGTAATGTCCTCACAAATTAACAGCCATTCATGTCTCGTCTGCTTTGAACACAATCTAATTACACTAGAGATGCACATGTTTAAAAGCTTATTTTTAGATATAAAAATATAAACACTCCAAACAAAATCTGTGCAGCAAGCCTTTGGCTCAGTGCTGGAATTCCCGCCTCTAGGACATAAGACATCGGATTCGAACCCCGCTCCAGACAGCCCTAAAGAGTGGAGACCATAGCTCCAGATCTGAATTCTGGATTGACATCCAGCAGAATACTCAGAGTGTGGATGGACTCCATCATATGGGTTGTGGGAGCCCATAAATTCTCCCGCCATATAGGACTAACTGCCCTATTGGCAGCCAGGGAAGGAGACCTGTCAGACTGTTAATCAGCATGTCAATTCGTCCACTACTTTACACTGTTCTCCAAGGGAAGAGTGTGAAGATACAAACCCACCACAAGATTTGTGGTTTACAATCAACAACAGAAACTTGCTAACCAGGGACAGGCAGACAGTAACATAAACTTTCTGCTTTTATGATGTGGCGATGCCGGTGATGGACTGGGGTTGACAATTGTAAACAATTTTACAACACCAAGTTATAGTCCAGCAATTTTATTTTAAATTCACAAGCTTTCGGAGGCTACCTCCTTCCTCAGGTGAACAGAGGTAGCCTCCGAAAGCTTGTGAATTTAAAATAAAATTGCTGGACTATAACTTGGTGGTGTAAAATTGTTTACAATTTTCTGCTTTTAGTGTTAGATTCATATGTATGTCACATGCTTGAGTGTAATTCACACCTTGTGAATTTGAAAGAAAACCTGCAGTGTGTTATCAGGTATAAAAGCCTCAATTTTGTTCAGCGATCTTACTAAAAATCTACATGAATATAAACAAAGGACATGTAAAGTAATGTGTGTTCTTCTACTGATATATAAGATCCCCACCTTTGAAGATGGGGCAGATTTTCCAGACGGTAGCAGCACCCTCTCGATTGTACTGTCCCAATGCGAGCTCCATGTAAAACAAGGGCATTCCAGCGATTAACAGAAAGAACAAGTAAGGGATAAGGAATGCACCTATAAACAGGAAGAATAAAATCTGTTTATTTACAAATAGGGAAAATAGCACAGAACCAAAAGGCGTTTTATTCATTTTGTGGTAACCGGTGAATTCTGTGCTAACCACCGCTTGGCCCATGTCAGATGTGGTGAAGGTTTCACCAATGAAAAGTATGAACTATCACTTCAATGAAGTGTCCAGACAACATTTCCAGGAGAGCAGCTGAACTGGAGAAGTTTTGTTCCTTGAACCCCACTGGGGACTAGGCGGAGACAATCAGAACTTTTATGTGAGCATTTGTTACCTATTCGGATATCCGTCCTCTGTGCCAGAGGAAAGTGTTAATGCACCATCTTAAACCAGGAGAACCATTTATCAGCAGAAACTCCTGAAATGACTAAATCGTAACTATTTTAAAAGTACGAATCTCAGCACAGTTAATGCTCCGTGAAAGTGCTGCTCTCTCCCCTACACTTCGCCAAAAGAAGTGGCGGGTCCATCGTGAGAGTGCACGTGTTCTAAAAGATTTGCTTGGGTTAGAATATCTTTCCGGGACCGCCAGGCTTGGGTTGGACCCAAACTGGGTTATGTAGCTCTATATTATCTCTGGATGGGAAGGGGGGAGTGTAACAGAGATCGTTCAACCTAACATTAAAAACGTACCATCGTTTCAATTGACAACACATAATCCAGAAATCACATTTACACGAATTTCAATTTAAAACAAACAAGCTGCTGGTTTCAATGTGAATCTTACCTCAAACCAATTAAATAAAGCAGAAATGGAAAAGTGAAAAAGAGCGAAGTCTCACTCACCGCCTCCGTTCTTGTAACAGAGAAAAGGGAATCTCCATACATTCGCCAGGTCCACGGCAAAGCCGATAACAGAGAGTAAGAAGTCGATCTTCTTGCCCCAAGTCTCCCTGTCATCTCCCTCTCCCTCGGCGACTGTAAACGGGGGGGAATTGTTGATGATGGCAGTGTTTGTGTACTGAACCCCATTGTGTTCTTTCACCAGGACCAGCTCCACGTCCTTCTTCCCCACGTCGTTGGATTCTTTCATTGAAGCAACAGATGCCAGCTTGTGATCAGAAAGGGCTTGCTTATTCATCATTCCTCTCGGAAAAGTGGGGTAATATTCTGGGGTAAACTGGGATGGACACACGCAACCAGATTTTAAACCAAAAAAAATCACAGCAAAAGGCAATCCAGCCGGCAAGCCTCACTGATGGAGCCTAACCAGAAGTTCCTCAGCGGCCGCCAGCTGTGGAGACATAAAACAAAATGAAAACAATTGCTTTATTACTTAATAGAAACATCGTGCAGAAGAAAAATCTATATATAGGCAATGGTCAGCGAAATAAAACGATGTACTGTACTTCAATCGAGAGGAGTAGGGGAATAAATAAACGGCTGCCACCCAGGCTGGGATCCCTACACAATCTGGAAAAAGTCCTTTGCTGCCGATGGAAGTTTGTGAGGCAATGAGCTGCAGGCGATGTTAAATGTCAGGTTTTAAATCAGGCTCCACTCACTTCACGTGGTCTGAAGTCAATATTTTGCCAAACAGTGCCACCACTTGACTTCTGCGTGTTCTGAACCCATCCCAGTGTGACTGATGTCTCCGCAGACCACATTTAAGGCGTGTGCTCCCCATCCGAGATGCATTACATTTTAATCAGAACACTCCATAAAAGCTCGCACAATAAGATTTAACCGCTCGATGCCTGTTGCATATTGTACAATATGCTGAGCAGTATCGGGATTTTCCATTTTATTTGATTTCGAACCACAGCTCTTTTCCTTCAAATTTTATTTACACAGCTGCCAGTCATATGCGATATAATTTTAGGGGGGGGGGAGACTTAAAATTATTTGTTTTCTAGAAGTTTTAAATGTTCTTCAGTCTCTAAAATGGTTAAAGGGTTTTACTTTTATATATGTAAAAGTCCAGTTAATCTGCAGGAACTCTGATAAATATATCCGCATTGAGATGACGAGTAGGTAGAACATCGTTACATCTAACTTCAGTAAAACTTCACCTGAGCCCATTGTAGCATTGCGACCTTAGTTAAAATAGCCTTCAATTACTCTGATATGGTGTTTCATTATTAAGTAATGGTATACGCAGCAAGCTCCCCAGTATCTTCCACAGTTATTTACGGATCAAGTTGCTTTACATGAAAAGCTCGTCTACAATGCAGACTCAGTTTTCTACTCTTCACCTCCCCCCCCAACAGGGATTGCGGACGGGAGTACCACACAAGATTAACTCCAATAAAACTCAGCAGTTGCATTTGTAGGTGTGCAGGACGTCCATTCAATTAACTTCGCCGCCTACCTAGCAAAATAGTTAGTTTCATTTTCGGAAGGGTAACCAAACTAACAAAAAAACCCACTGAAACTGTTGGTATTAAGATTTTATGCTATAGGATGCCTTCACTGTATCGCAGATGACCAGCCGTGTTTGAGTTGTACCTCATAACTAATGTAATATGGTTTTAAACGTCCACTATTTCAAATTTCCTACTTTGGTTACAAGCTGCTACAACACAACTCCCAGGTTCTAGCCAAACGACATCGTGGACAAAAGCCAAACCTTGGCTTGTCTTTTGCTGGGCGATAGACATTTTCCAGCTTTCTGATAGCACCTGTAGTGTCCCCTTGGGCAAAGGCAGAAAGACATTATATTGTGTCTCTGGGTCAATGTTGAATTCTATGCATATGCTTTTGGCGTTTGAGGGGCATTGTAGTCAGGGTTATTTGGCCTTAAAAATAGTGGTGTTCTTTTTATTGCTGCATTCAACTCACATGGTGTCACATGTGGGAAGGTAAAGATTAATTATAGAGTTGCCACACAGTCCTGCTGTCCACTGCATGAAGAGTGAAATCTGCACAACGTGGTAGTTTCAAAGCAGATCAGTATTGTGTAACTCTAAAGATACATTTTTACTGGAAGTATCACTCCAAGACCAGTACTTGCTTATGGCAATAGAGCCAGCAGACCCAAATGTTTCTGCATCAGACTCAGGCCAGGGAAACAGAAGCACATGTGCAAAATTCCATTCACCGGCATCCAATTGCTGGTTAAATTTTAAAGGTTATCAAATATCCACTGGGGCAGTCAGCGCTCTGCAAACATTAAGAAAAGAGAGAAATAAAGCTCGACAGTTGCCAGGTGTTTAGTTAGATTGCTTGGGAACATTCTTGTCCTTGCCAATTGTGTCTCCGCCCATCCTCTCTTGAAGGTGTTGATTCCTCGTTAGGGTAAGGTCCCATGGGTGCCAGTTGCCCTCTGGTACCTCCCTCAAGTAGTTACTTTTTATGCGTGAGCTTCATCACTGAGTGCTGGCAGGCTATTCTACGGTGGGGTCATCACAGTCAAGTCCAATCCTTGCATTCACAGCATGGGATACAAGTAGAAGCAGCAACTCCGGCCAGTTTTTCACCTCCCTCCCCCCAACCAAGATGTGCTGAGGTCAATTGTAGCGCATTTAGTGCAGCCCTGGTTGAAATCAGCTAGCTGAGCCCAGACTGGGGATTGGACCAGAATTTTCTTGGTCTGTGTGGTTCAGTTACTCACTTGTCAAAGTGGCCGACTGGAGAACTTTTTTTTTAAAAAAAAACTTGCCTCACCAGCTGTAGTTATGCCCACCTAGTGCACCCCCTCAAAGTGGTCTCACACTGCTCGCTCAACTTTGATTTGGGCGATTTTGCACCAGAGTTACACTACACTTTTTACATTTGACATGAAACAGAAACTAGTTTGCTTTGCTGCAATATATGTAGCGTAACTAGTCTAAAACAGAAAAGGAGTCAATACGCTGCCCAGAAACCACTACCCATCAGGCCCTAATACAATGACCTAGCTGCCAATATCATTGCTTCGTGGCACAGCTTCTTCATGTTGACAGAATCAGTGGAAACAGACTCATACTAATTCTAACAGTAAACCAATGCATCTCGTGTTGCAAGACAGAAATAATTTAAAAAAGCATTCATTTTCCATGAATGCTTGGCTGAAATCATATTTAATTTTAAGCCATCTGTACAGTACATTAAATAAAGCTGTTAAGCTTTTAAAACATATAACTTTTCTGAGCTTTTTTATAAACCAGTGTTCAACATAATTAGGGAAATTTGTTAAATTAAAATGTCTCAATCTGTCCATCACACAATATGGGACATTCTAAAATAGCCTCACTCTTGGACTGGTAATACAGTGTAATAGCACATGTCAGTCCAGACTGATGGAACAAATGTCTTGTTTCTTTGTTCGTTGTAAAGATTCTAAGCAAAATAACTTATACGGACACAAGCCTGTTCCTGGTCAAGTGGGCATGAAATTACAGCACAAAAACAAATAAAACAACACTAATTGGTACTGGCAGTCTCACTCAGTCCACTTGGGTGGCCAGTATAATCAAAGCAAATACCATGCCAAGCATGGTCCTTTCAGGTTTTTGTGGCAGTGTAGAAGTAGCTTTACTCTGAATCGAACCCATATCTCCCCTGACAGTGCTTGATATAGACAACCAATATAAATGCATTCTATATTGTCACTGCATCAAAATCCTGGAACTCATCATCACTCGGTCAAAATCCTGGAATTCCCTACCCAACAGCATTGTGGGAGTACCTTCGCCACATGGACTGCAGAGGTTCCAGAAGAACCCACCACCACCTTCTCAAGGGAACTAGGGATGGGCAATAAATGCCGGCCTTGCCAGTGACATCCACATCCCGAGAATTAATTTTCAAAAACATTCCTGAGCACTGACATCTCTCATCTTGGCAAGGTTCATTAACATCTTCAATAAAACAATTCTGCCTCAAATTCTTTTAAATTACTGGGCTAAACTTATGAAAATCATGTATTTTGTTTTCAAAGCAGTCAGTCAACCATGTGGGCATGACTAGACCACCAGTTGACTACAATTTCTGAAATTAAACACACAATATCCTCTTTACGTATCTATGAGGGATGAATTGCTCTGGTCACTATGTGTAGCAACATCATAAATGCCTTCAAAAAAGAATATGATAATTTTCCAGAACAATTCTTCTCCCTATTTCTCAGTAATTAAAGAGTTTATTGCACTATAATGTAATGTAAATTATGCATTATGTAAAGTGGTTTGGGACATCCTGAAGTCATGAAAGGTGCTATATAAATGAAAGTCTTTCTTTTATAGTCAAGGCCTCTGGAAGTGAATTGGTGTACAATGATTTTCAGGGATGAGCTTCAGTGGACCAAATGGCCTAGAATTTACTTTTACGTTCTTATATGTAATAATTGTTCCAGAGGGATCTACCAGCATACAAAATATGGGCACTAATAATAAATACAACTCACTATCACTAAATTATGACAAAGAATTACAGCTGAAATGTTAACCTACCTTTCTTTTTCAGATACTGATGAAACTACTCTATGTTTTCAGCATCTTCTGCTTCTATTTAAAATTTCCAGTATTTGCAGTCCTCATTTTTAATACTAATGTTGAATTGAGCTGTGCTAGGGTTATGTAATACTAAACATGTCAGGTACAGAGTACACTGCTGACAATTATTTCTAAATAACTGATACCCTGAATTAGTTCCAGCTGCTACTGTACTTTATCTTACCTAAAATCAAAAAGATCATGAAATATTCCACAGCTAAATCATTCCCTTAAAAAGGCAGTCGGTTTCTTATTTGTTCAGTATATATCAAGGTGTCAGATGGAATTCGGTGAATGGAATTCTTCCCATTTCATGCAGATTTTGCACAAAATTACCACGCAATGTTTGACTGTCATGGGGTGGTCAGAGACAGGACGTGGATTTGGACAACCAATCCAACAGCTCCCAGTGCTCACCACTGCATTTGACGGGACAGCAGATATTTAATATATCCAACCCATGTGTGGGCAGAAATATTTAAATTAGATTTTAATGACAGGAAAGCATCATCCGATGGATTTCTCATTATTAATGCCGCAGTAATGCTGAGCATCAAGAATTCTGGCAGCATTCATTGCTAAGCCAGGAGAGGGGGGGTTAAAACCAGAAGGACCATCTTTGCTAGTGCAAATCGATTACAGTGCGAGACAGCAACATTATAAAAAAATTATTTTTTAATCTTCAGCCAGAAGAGACACCATTTCCCTCTCTCCCAGAGGCAGGCAACTCAGCAGTGACACAAATATTGCACATATAAATTAACCATCACTCTTGATGATCAGCTAGTTTCTGCTGGTGTCAGTGCTCACCAGGATGAAAGAATGCAATGCTCCAATCATCAGCGTCAGGTGCAAGCAATCCCAGGTCAGGTACAGTATGGCCTGATGCAAAGGAAAGCTCCCTCTATTCAGCCTCACCAAGGTGTCTCAGAACTAACTTCAGATGAACTCCCTTCTGCACCAATATGACATTTTTTTCCATTTTGCACATCAGCCATCCTGTGGTCTCTCTGAATGAGATTACTAATTAGTGCCAATTTAGGGGAAGCTTTATGCTGTCAGTCCATATTTGCTAGGAACTGAATTGAGACTGCCCCTTACAGTTAGCAGACTGAGGACACTTTTCCCTCATCAGTCTAGGCTGGATTTAATACATAGAAGTTATAACATAGAAACAGGCCATTTGGCCCAACCAGTCGATGTTAATGTTTATCCGCCATGCAAGCAAATAGTCCTAAATCACATGTACCTGCCTTGTTCCCAAAACCCTTTATCCCCCTTTCCTTCATTCACTTATCCAACCTAATCCTGAACCAGGTCCCAGATGTGACAGGCCAACATCTAACCCACAGCACCATCTAGTTCTCAAAGTCTGTTTTTTATTTAAAAAAAGGTACTATAGTCATTTACAAGACTGACTTGTAGACTTACTCTTAAATGATCACGGTCTCCTGATGCTTCTCCTCCTCTCCAATCTTCCCCTAGCTTTCAGCCAAAGCTTGTCTCATTCTATATATTTGCTTGGCCAAGCTTCCCTGCTGCTCACCTGGAATTTTAACTGGTGCTGTCCTACTATCTTTCCAGTGTTCTCTTAGTCCCATAATTCACCTGGCCCTACCTTGTATTGCCCTGATACGCTGTCAGTGTTTCTGCAGCGTAATGCCTAGTGCTCTTTTTTTAACCTCCTTTCTATAGCAAACTTCTCTTTGTTTTATGTATTGCTCTAAAGGAAAGAGCAGGAGAAGCAACTGCACACTCCTGACAGTCACTCCACATTGAAGAACAACAAGTTAACTTGTTGCCTCTGGGTGCCAGCATGATTGAATAAAATATGAATACCTCAGAGGCATAATCCCACATTATATTTACTTGCCTGGGTTCAAGCTGCTGTCTGTGCTGTTCTTGATGCGCCTAACTTGTGCCAGCTCTGCTACACTGACTATGTAGTCTTCCTCAGATTCTGTAGCATTGCACCACCTTCCCATACAAGACATGATTATATCATGCTTTATATACCAGTTGGCATAAGGGACTGATCACACTATGAAATTTGGAGGAAACAAGTTTATCCAGCATGTATAGCACTATTATCAGCTAGCACAATAGGTAAATATCTCTTAGGTACATCATCAGAGTCTGTCTAATCAAGTGAGTGCACATGAATGGCACTTTTATACTGATAAGCGTCACAGTTGTTAATTGTATCCATATGATTTATGTCAATTAGTATTAATTGTATTCAGGTGGCGCGTATCAATTGGGGACTCTCTTGTATCCATTTATATGAGAGCTTATCTAGAGGGTACATTGTGTGTGTAATGTGGATCTCTGTGAATAAAGGCTTGGAAGCAACTGAAGACCATGCTCTAGTATTCTATCCGTCACCACCTGGCTATCCAGTTTATTACAACAGTGACAGTCATAAGATTTTCTATTGGTTGCCAGCATTAGGCTTGAGCTGACACATTGCAAATTCATCTCAAGTTCACCACCTTATAGAATTCTTTCTAGAAGCGAGAGTCTCTATATTGAGATTCGGTTCTACCTTTTTGTTCATAGTGATGTGGGCACAGCAGCAAAACCTGGCTATAAAATGCTTAAACAGTTAACCTGTTCTAAAAAGAAATGTGGAAACAGCCTGACTGGTCAAACAATTTTAATACACTTATCTATTGGTGTGACAGGGTTCAGTACTGGGGAATGAAACAACTGTTCCAATTTTACCATCCAATGTCAGCATCAAGACTCCTGGGTCCAGCTGTTCTCTTCTCTCCAACAATGGGGAAGACTTCCTCTGGATCCTATGTGTTAGCAATATTGGAAACATTACAGGAAGATTTCCTATGTTCCTTATGATTTCATTACAAGTAATGAACTCACAATCTCTTCTGGGTACATTTACAATGTTACTAACACATAACGAACAAATAAATGTTACCTCAATCTTCTTTCATTCCAACTTCAGAAGAGCAACCCTTGACTGCACAAATGTGATTTTACTTCCATCATTCGGGCCTCTTCGAGAGACTGTCAGTCAATCAGGAGCAGTTGTGTGCTGTGTGCTCACAATGGGAATTGGTTTAAGACTTCCCCAAATCACTCCATGTAGGGCCTCCACAGCTAACAGAGAAAGGAAACTTCTGTCCCACCAGTCTGGACTAGATTTAAAACCAGACTCAAGAAATTACAGTGCTGTATGTAACCCACTGCACCACTCATTCCCCTTAACCTTCTTATTTAACCAGTCAAGGCATTGTGCCAAGAATACGTTTACAATTTTCTAAATTCTCCTGCCTGAAGATACCGCTTCATAACAAGTACTAGTAGTCTAGATGGGGATAACAAATTACTACATTAAACACATACAGCTTAAGAAACTAAAAAACATATTAAATTGTACAAGTCTTTCATGATAAGGAAAGCAAAATTATATTTTCTGTGCTCTTCATTGTAATCAAATGATTATAGACATAAATAAATGGCTTAACATATATTGAATACAAGAAGGATTTAGTTTATTTGCACAACATTTTCTGGGCTAGGCAATGGTTCTTTTCTAAGGAAGGCCTATATCTAAATAAACAAGTCTGAGACAAAATAACAGTCGATCTCATGAAAAATTTCTTAGACTAGGAGTAAATAAGGAAGGAATTCATTGACAGGATAAGGATATATTTGAATATGAAGCAAAAAGTTATAGAGCAGGGGAATTAAGAGGATAATGAAGCAGCACTACAACAGTATTTAGGGCCTCTTAGATGCTGAGGTTAAGGTACATTATTGAGACAGAATAGAGAGAGTTTAACTCTAAATCTGTGCAATACCTGACACAGAAAACAAAAAATGCTGGAAACTCTCAGCAGGTCAGGCAGCATCTGTGGAGAAACAGAGTTAACGTTTCAGTGGATGGCCTTTCATCAGTACACATGATACCTGACTGCTTGATGTTAGATTTGAGCACCTGTGGTGCTAAATGTCCCATTCCCCAGGACTGGCATGGCTGACTTTGATGAGCACAAAAATTAAGCCGAAAAGCACCGACATTTTAGTGGAAAAAATGTTCATGAGGATGAAAGCAGGAACCAAGAAACAAGCTTAGGCTCTTCTTGAGGCGAGTGGATAGGATACAAATATTTTAAACATCAAGGGAATTTGTAGCATTGATAGAATTATATCTTCATAAATGTCGCAAAGAGCAGAACAAGAAAACACAACTGGAGGTCGTTAGAAAAAAAATATTCCAAGAATTCTAAGTTGACGCTTTTCTTGGAAATTAACAGCCCGCTCTTTGTCAGCAAGTTACAAATATTTGTTACAGGGGAAGGGCCAGATGCCAACTATTTGAAGGGATGAGAAATCAAGTAGAGATTTGAAAGCACGAGACAAGTCTGGTGTATAAACACGCTTCCAACATAAAAAAAACAAAGACAATCAATTTGCAGAAGTAAACAAATACAAAGTTATGGAAACAGGATTCGACAGCCTGAGCGAGGAACTTGGGTAGATGCAGCGGGTCAATCGTTGGATGAGTCCAAATGGACTCTTTATATTTTTTTTGGAAGATGTGTTTAAGCTGGAGAATTGTCACCAAATGCTTCATCAACGTTAGCACGGGCTCCCAGATTTCTGTGTGTCTGTATTTTATGGGTGTTGAAGTGTGTGCTTAACTGCGAGTGTTTAAGAATAGCAGCAAACAAGCTGTCGAAGAAACGTTGGCATTAGTGTTCATTAATGAAGTATCATCCACCAACTGTTCAACAGCCTTTCAAACCTCGCAACAACTACATTCAACTGTAAACATAATCATGTTCTAAAATGCACAGTCATTAAAAGCTCATCAATGATTTTTGATGCTTTTGAATTGATATTCTAGTGTCCAATTCTGCAAACAATAACATTTCCCTTAAAAAAGGCTTTCAGAACTTTTGCCAGGAAAAAAAACTTTCATGTTTAAAAGGTGTTGCCGATATTTCTTGCTCAGACCTCGAGGGTTCTTTTTTTTAAAAAAAGCTTTATGCAAAAATATTATATCCTCCCAAGAAAGCGGGCTGACAAAAAACAGGGAGATGTCTCGGTATATTGCAACAGAACAGAGACATAGTTCAGGTGAGAACTAAACTGACAACACTCCGAGTGCCAGGGAGCCCTCATGTTTCCCTCACGCACAAACTGAATTATTCTTAAAAAAACACTCAGTGGATTTTGACATATCCAAGCCAATTCTGCATTGACAGCTAATTGGACTTGAACCTGAGCCTTTCAGGAACAATTTCCCAGCCACATCTCAGGATTAAATGCAAATAAAACGCGAGTTCTAATTGACAATATTTACAAATCACCCATACTTTTAATATAATTTTACAATCAAAGAATACATATCAAAATAAAGTCATAATTTTGTTTTGGCTCGGGCCATGGTAAAATAAAATTAAATTAGAGTTTTAGCTCGCTCCCAGTGAGAGACGTTGACTAGACATATACCCTCAGGCCCGGTTGAAATTGATATATCAAGCTTTCAAGTTCCACAGAAAAGCACGGGGTATTTTAATTGATCGTTAGTAACCCTATCAGTGAAGATTAAATCAAACTATACCGATACTCTGTTTTCAGTAGAAAGTTCAGAACAAATTGGAGTTTACAATATACAATATCTTTCATTTGGGAAATGCAAGGGTGAAGTTAACATGAATGCTACAATAAACTTCCCAACCTTTTGTGACCAGACAAGTACCAGTTTCTAACTTCTCAGTGTGTCGGTTTAGTTCTCAGAACTGTTTACAGTTGCAGTGTTACACCTTCAGTGTGATACAGCAGATGGAAGCTAATGTTTACACTGCAATTTACTTAAAAATACACCCAGTAAGCAATTGTGTAAGTTTCCATTTGTTCCGACTGTATGAAGGTTGTCGTATGAGGAGAGATTGAGTAGAATGGGCCTATACTCTCTAGAGTTTAGAATGAGAGGTGATCTCATTGAAATGTACAAAATTCTTAGAGGGCTTGACAGGGTAGATGCTGAGAGGCTGTTTCCCCTGGCTGGAGAGTCTAGGACTAGGGAGCATAGTTTCGGGATAAGAGGTCGGGCATTTAGGACTGAGATGAGGAAGAATTTCTTCACTCAGAGGGTGCTGAATCTTTGAAATTCTCTGTCCCAGAGGGCTGTGGATGCTGAGTCATTGAGTATATTCAAGACTGAGATCGATAGATTTTTTGGGCACTAAGAGAATCAAGGGATATGGGGATCAGGCGGGAAAGTGGAATTGAGGTAGAAGATCAGCCATGATCTTAATGAATGGTGGAGCATGCTCAAGGGGCCATATGGCCTACTCCTGCTCCTATACTTATGTTCTCATGATTGTTTTAATATGCCCTGCGATTTAATCGAAAGGGATTATTATCAAGGGTGATTTTGCATAACCAGACCCCACTGTGATGCAGTGGCTCAATGGGTAGCACTTTGCCTCGGAGTCAAAAGTTTGTGTGTTCAAATCCCACTCCAGAGGCTTGAGCACAAAAACTAGGTATGTCTTTCAGACGTTTACTTACAACAGTGACTAGACTTCAAAAGTAATTCATTTACTCTATTGCACTTTGAGAGGTACTGAGGTCTGGAACGGCACTATATAAATGTAGGTTTTGTTTTCAGTGGGCTGATGAATGGTCATTTCCTTGAGCAAAGAAGTATTTCAATTCTCGCAAACCAGTTGGCCACACTATAGGCATTCTGACACCAGACAGTCAGAACTACATTGCTGAGGAATGTATTTCCCCTTTGGATGGGAATCACCGTGGATTTAGAATAGGAAGTTCAGTTTAAAAGCGTTGCTAGAAATTGGTTCTTTACATTTAAAGAATCTGGTCATAATTTAAAGAAAGCCCATGAGCAAGTGCAACAGCAAGAAAGTCATACACAAGGCTCTAACTTGGGGGCAAGGTCATTATTATGGGCAGAAGTGCATGGGCAGAGGGACAGATAAACAATGGTAAAAGATAGAAGAGATTTTGGTGTATGATTTTTAGGCCATGTATTTGATTTGTGCAAGAGATCGAACATCTAACAGGAGTGGGGAGAAGAATTAGGGCTGTGACCATGTAGGTTTTTGGGTGGGCTTTTGAAGGCGGGGAGAGATACAGAAACGCAGGGGAGGTTAGGAAGAGAATTCCAGAGTACAGAGGTGTAGCAGCCAAAGGTTTCTATCATCAAAGATGGTGATGGTAGGAGGGAGGCACACAGTACACCAGAACTTGAAGAACTCAGGGTATGAGCTGGGATTTAAGAGGTTACAGTGGTAGGGTAGAGAAGGCCCTGAAGGAATTTGTAAACAAGGAGTTTGGAATCAGTGCAGAGTTCTCAATGAGTTGCAGCTTATGCAGGCTGGAGGTTGGGAGGCTGATCAAAAGAGCATTGCAGAAGCAGAACTTGGAGATCATGAAGAGCAGGCTGGGCCTTCTTGTCTCTGGAAAAAAGACTAAGAGGAGACCTGATAGAGGTCTTTAAAATTATAAAAGGGGTTAAATAGTGTGGATGTGGAGAAACTGTTTCCACTTGTGGGTGAGTGCAGAACAAGGGGGCATAAATATGCCAAAATTAGGGTCTTAAATTTAAACAAAGCCAATTACATAGGTATGAAGGGCAAGGTAGATTGGGAAATTAGATTAAAAAAGATATGATGGTAGGTAAGTGACAAACATAAATAATTCATAATTCTCAATAAATATACATTCTCTTGAGGAATAAAAACTCCATGGGAACAATGATCCAACCGTGGCTAACTAGAGAAGTTAAGGATAGTATTAGATTAAAAGAAGAGGCTTACAATATTGCCAAAAAGAGTAGTAAACGTGAGGATTTGGAAGGTTTTAGAAAATCAGCAAAGCATGACCAAGAAATTGATAAAGAGGGAGAAAATTGAATGAGAGTAAAACTAATAAGAAATATAAAAAGATTGTAAAAGCTTCTACAAGTATGTAAAAAGGAAAAGGAAGAGAGTAGCAAAAGTAAATGTTGGTCCCATAGACGCAGAGACAGGAGAAATTATAATGGGGAATAAGGAAATGGCTGATGCGTTAAACAAATATTTTGTACCTGTCTTCACAGTGGAAGACACAACAAAATACTGGAAATAGTAGGGAATCAAGGGTCTAATGAGAGTGACGAACTTAAAGTAATTAAGATTCGTAAAGAAAAAATACTGGAAAAATTAATGGGACTAAAAGCTAACAAATCCCCTGGACCTGATGGGCTACATCCTAAGGTTTTAAATGAGGTGGCTGCAGAGATAGTGGATGCATTGGTTTTGATCTTCCAGAATTCCCTAGATTCTAGAACAGTCCCCATGGATTGGAAGGTAGCAAATGTAACCCTGCTATTCAAGAAAGGAGGGAGAGAGAAAACAGGGAACTTTAGGGCAATTAGCCTGACATCAGTAGTACGGAAAATGCTAGAATCTATTTTGAAGGAGGTAGTAACAGACCACTTAGAAAATTATAATATGATTAGGCAGAGTCAACACGGTTTTATGAAAAGGAAGTAGTGATTGACAAATCTTAGAATTTTTTTTTTGAGGGTGTAACTAGCAGGGCAAATAACGGGGAAACCAGTGGATGCAGTATATTTGGATTTTCAAAAGGCATTCAATAAAACAACACAAGAGGTTGTTACACAAGATTAGGATTGGGGGTAATATATTAGCATGGATTGAGGATTGGTTAATGGACAGAAAACAGAGAGTAGGAATAAACAGGTCATTTTCAGGTTGGCAGGTTACAACTATTGGGGTGTCAAAAGGATCATCGCTTGGGCCTCAGCTATTTACAATCTATATTAAAGACTTAGATGAAGGAACTGAGTGTAATGTATCCAAATTTGCTGATGATGCAAAACTAGGTGGGAAAGTAAGCTGTGAGGAGGACGCAAAGATGCTGCAAAGAGATATAGACAGGTTAAGTGAGTGAGTGAGAAGGTGGCAGATGGAGTATAATGTGGGGAAGTGTGAAATTATCCAGTTTGGTAGGAAGAATAGAAAAGCAGGATATTTTTAAAAAGGTGAGAAACTAAGAAATGTTGGTAGTCAGAGAGATTTGGGTGTCCTTGTACACGAATCACAAAAAGTTAACGTGCAGGTACAGCAAACAATTAGGAAGGCAAATGGTATGTTAGCCTTTATTGCAAGGGGGCTGGAGTATAAGAGTAAGGAGGTCTTGCTGCAATTATATAGGGCTCTGTTGAGATCACACCTGGAGTGTTATGTACTGTTTTGGGCTCCTTACCTAAGGAAGGATATACTTGCCTTAGAGGCAGTGGAACAAAGGTTCTCTAGATTGATTCCTGGGATGAGAGGGTTGTCCTACAAGGAGAGATTGTGTAGAATGGTCCTATATCCTCTGGAGTTTAGGAGAATGAGAGGGGATCTCATTGAAACGTATAAAATTCCTAGAGGGCTTGACAGGGTAAATGCATTACACTCAGTTCTAGTTTCCCCTGGCTGGAGAAGCTAGAACTAGGGGGCATAGTCTCAAGATAAGGCATCAGCGATTTGGGACCGAGATGAGCAAAAATTTCTTCACTCAGAGGGTTGTGAATCTTTGGCATTCTCTACCCCAGAGGGCTGTGGATGCTCAGTCGTTGAGTATATTCAAGACTGAGACTGATAGATTTTTGAACACAAAGGGAATCAAGGGATTATGGCGGGAAAGTGGAGTTGAGGTAGAAGATCAGCCATGATCTTACTGAATGGCAAAACAGGCTCGAGGGGCTGAATGGCTTGCTCCTACTTCTTATGTTCTTATGATGAGAGCGCCACGAACAAATCAAATAAAGAATTTAGGAGCAATTTATTTACACAGAAAGTGGAACTCATTGTCACGGAGTTGAAGCAGATAGTACTGATGCATTTAAGGGGAGGCTTGATGCATCCATGAGGGAGACAGGAATTGTAGGATATGGGTGCAGGGTGGGAAGAAGTAATTAGAGTGGGAGGAGGCTTGTGTGGTGTATAAACACCAACATAGACCAGTTGAGCTAAATGGCCTGTTCCTGTGCTATGGATTCTATGTAATTCTGTGAGTGAGAGTTTAAACTTGTTTTGGAAGTGGAAATAGGTAGTTTGGGTCATGGATCTGATACAGGGCTTGTAGCTCACGGTCAAACAGAATTCAGCTTGAGTGAGCAGCCAGGAAGGGCATGGAATTAAGAGTTTAAATTTTTTGTTGCGACCCAAACAAGATGGCTTTGGTCTTTCCAATGTTGATCTGCATAAAGTTTTGGTTCATTCACAACTTGATGTTGAATTTAAATTCAAACAGCACAGCAACAGGCGTGGGGCCAAGTGTGCTGCTTCCACCTGCTTTCTCATTACACTAAAAATTGAGTGTGCATGTCCAAGCATACTTGTGTAGAGCTCCTTTGTTACTGAAATCCTTAGGTACGTGTAGCCAGGAGAATAATTCAGATCTGCTGGCTGTACATCACACTTCACCAATACAGACACATGCAGCTGTTACACCACTGGAAATACCATCTGCCATAAGGATGCATTCCTGACTCCACCCGATTTTCCAGGATAAAAGGTAATTTACATTTTGGGAGAGTGTCGCTGAAAATATGTCTGAAAGGGGCATGGAGATTGGCTGCAGCAGACCCTGGAGACTTAGCAGCATGGAGTAGCATCCGGCCTCTTGGGCTATGTGTAACTGAAAACATTTTTTTTAAAATAAACTTTTTTTAAACAAAGAAGTGCCTTTTCTTTCTGGCTCTTTCATTTTTAAATCTCACCTCAGTCACCCTTTGCAACATTTTAAGTGGTGAATGCACAAGGCACTTCTTGTCCAGCATCGCTTGGGCGCAAGTAACAAAAATGACATTGGGCCATAATTGGTAGTGGCAGAGGGTCTGCTGTTAGTTAGACTTGCCCTTGCACGTTTAGGTTTTTAAAACTTTTGCGTGGCAAGTTGCTGAAAGTGCAAGGAGATAACATCGCAGCGAGGGAAACAGGGCTTTTGGGACCCAAGTGAACAGGGCAAGCTATCAGATTGAAGGATTGTGAAATAAACAGTGGAAGGAAGTGTAAATTAGAATGGGTGAATTCAATGTCAAATCAGGTACAGAAAGAGAAATAAAGAAAGAGAGGGAAAAGAAAAACTGGATTGAGAGAGAGAGAAAAAAAGACAAGTAAAACAAAAAAAAATTAAATTTTTTACATTTTTAAAATCACCATGCAACAATTAAAACCTGAAAGAATGAGACTCCACACTTGTAATAGTTAATTTTCAGTGCCAGAGATTGACAGGCAGTAATTAACACTTAGTACCCTTTTAACGATTTGATAATAATGAAATGGACAAGACTTAACTGTCTGACAAGTTTAGTTTGTTTCTAGCGCGCAAATACAGCAACTTCACGCTGTTCAATGGCGAGGCAGGCAGCAAGATGCTTTTTTCGTGACGCTAACGACAGAGCGTCACATCTCGGACAGCAACATTTGGTTTTCCCGTTTAACCGCGCATCTGCCCCACGCCTGAAGTTGCTGTAGCATTTGCACATAAATAACGGCAAGCGCCATTAGCCTCACCGTTATTTTGACAGCAAATTCTGGCCCAACGTGTGATGCACTTCCATCATTTGCATGGTGTTTGAATGATCCCACCCACATACCTGTCATTTATGACAGAAAATCACAGAAGTGGTGGATGGCAAACGGGGAGCCTGTGTAACTCGAGCAGTAATTCTAAGCTACAGACTCTGTAGTATAATGGTGGCATTAGGCCTGGCAGAATTCAGTTATACTGCTGGCTGAATGTCACTGGGGCAAACACTGAGCTCAGTGGCAAAGGAATTCTGTACATGAATGTTTGGATGCACATGCAGCATTCAACTCCCCGGAAAGCTCATTTTCTTTGTTATGACAGAGTTATGAGGCAGTCAGCTATAAAGTGTATTTCATGGCAAGGAATACACTCCTAATTCCATATGAGCAAAGCCAACAAGACAAGTTTACTCAAGAGCACAGTGTCTACCATATGTACCTGCATACTCTTGATTCACCCAAGGGCCATTGGAGGGTGAGTATTTTTCAGCTGGACGAATTTTAGCTGCTGTCACTTGGGTCACAGATACCTAAAAATAAAAAAGGGAGTAAATTTTTGTCTTTAGCACCGCTGTAGAGTTTTGTGTGATGAAGCACATATTGGAATGTCAGGCATGCACTGCCTATGGTATTCCACCTAGTAAAATGAATGGGTGGAAAATTGTGGGCAGCATATGCCCAGTTTTCCCGTATGCACTCCTGGCATGTGATGCTTTGCAATGGGAGCACTGAAGACAAAATTGTTCTCTTTACTAGCATGAAAGGCAGCCAAAGTACACTGCCTGGAATCTTTTGAAACTGTAATTTTAAAGTTTTGCTTTGTGTCAGTTGACCTAACTCTCGTCAGTGCGCTGAGGCTGTCATTACACTATCACTATCTTGTTAATGAAAAGTGGTTTTCAATGTGCATCAGTGCAAAAATATCAATATAACTCAAGAATCAGGTCCTGCTCTGGCCCCACAATGCACTGTAACAGTGAGACCACCTATATTCAGTAATCTCACACCACAGAGGCTGTAAAGAGTGTGTATACAACCCAATGCTGCATTTTAATCATGTCCAGGCAGTCCATTGGACCACCCTGAAAACTTTAAAATCTGGATGGAATGTTTTTAATGTTATGAGAGCAGGGCTTGCTCGCTGCTAATATTAAAAAAAAATCTTTAGATAAGCAAAGCTGTACACATGCCATTTACGACTATATAGAGTGAGGAAGGCCTAGTAGTTCCAAGTTACTGCAGGCTTCCATATCACTTTCTGTCAAGGAACAATGGAATTGATGGTAAAATTTTAAAAATTATGGGGACAACTGATGGGACCGTCACACACAAATTACACTGCAACAGAATCCTAACATCCAGTATATTACTGATCTCTCCAAAGTGACGCTTTGATTCTCACAAATCTTTCTCCATCTCACAAACTCATTGTAATGTTTTGATGCCTTTTCTCCTTGTTTATGAGATTTTATTGATGTGATAAGATGATTGGAATAAGGAAAATTAATATTCATAATGAGGTAAAGATTAAAAAATGATCAGACATATTACCACTGATCTAAAACCTTTGTATGATCCAGAACAGTATTAGTTAGACATTGAAGGAGGAACTACACCCCAGGGCTGAAATCATCCTTTTAATTGCATTAATTATAGGAGTCCCTATTTAATTCCAGTGAATGTTCTCAGCTGTTCCATGCTGGTCTGCCCAATATCTATCTATGGTTATTTATTTTTGCCATTTGCATTGTTATATTTGTCTTACTAACAATTACAGAAAAATGATGCAATTGAGGATACATGGTTCTGTTGTAAACTTCCCCTTATAATACTGGTATTAAAAAAAAAGAGACTGATGTCATAGGGGTAGGTTCTTCATACATACTTGAATGATATTTCTTAATCATAATTCTCAGATGCAAATAAGCTGTTCATGCTATAGTATATAGGTTGCTTGAATTACCTGGAGTGATCTGGCCTTATAAACTACAAATGTTTCTTGTAATCATATGAGGAAAAGAGCAAATAATATAGTAAAAGGAACAATTTTACCAGTGGAAGGACAGAGGAATTCCTTAAAAGGTCATTGCCAAGAGTTAGACTTTTGGTCCCATGTTGCTAATGCCATAGCAGTACAGTATATATTATGGATATTATTACAGTAATCAGACTCAATAGGTTGTTCCAACTCTACTAATCTGTTCCCAACATCAAATCTAAAAATTAAAGTGACATTTAGTTAACTATATCATAACATAATACCTTTATTACAAATACAGATTGTACAATTTATGAAACAATAACAGTAGCAGAGGTAATAAGCTGTGGTAAATTCCACAGGTGAACTTACCTGTTAGATTCTCAGTAATTTGTGGCCAGTGAGATAGATAGATAGATAGATAGATAGATAGATAGATATATCTCTTTTCTCCATACTACATGTCAACTAAGTAATCAAATGAAAATGCTGAAAATTAAATGTGAATTTTAATTTTTAAAAGGCGAGCTAAATTGATGAGTGGATTCTGAACACTTTACCCTTCTCATAGTACTATTTAGTCTCAATTTTGACATCATCTCCATGAGTAAGAAAAATATTTTATAGTGCTGATGTTTTATAGTACGTGTGTTACAAGAATATTTATACCACAAGAGCAGGTGAATATTCAAAATTCATTTTCAGTGAATTATTTTCGAATCTCTCACTTTTCTCCAAGGTTCATGCCCCACCCACCACAACACTCAGTGCTCATTTGCTTTTGGGCTGTCAAAGCATATCACATGAGCAAGAGAGGGGAGTGAGAGGGAAACACTTATATACACTTCACAGAACTACCACACAAATCTAATTTTAAAAATAAACACTAAATTCAACCTTTACTAGAAATGATGAGTTTTAATCCAATTTCCTGCTACATGTTTTGTTTTCTGTTGAAAAAAAACTAAGTGGAGGGCTAAGGCCCATAGTGCAAGGCACAGCTATGGTTAAAAAGAAGGAAATATAAAACTAGTGGTTATTAGGTTATGCCTCATTTGGCTTTTAAAAGTCTACAGATTTTAGGAAGAAACAAAGACTAAAGGCAAGTGATGGGTTTCATGGTTTTAAGGTCCTAGTAAAAGATGATTTTGAATAGGAAATAGGGTAGAGTCTTGATCTCAAACTAGGGAGGATACAATGAAAAGGGTTTTATACAGAGTTAAGAATTGTTAAGAGGAAAGAATATTTAGCACAAAAAGGAGAAATCAAGCGTCTAGGAGATAGGTTTAGCAAACTGATGGCAAATGAATAACTAATGTGTTCAAGAGTGAAATTCCAAAAGGTGTGTAACTTAGGAGAGATGATCACCTATAGAATGGCCTAGTAATCATAGATAATGTGAGAGCTGACATTAGTTTCTATAACTTTAGAAAGTAAAAATATGATAGTAATTGGGAGGATAATGTGTATCACCTTCCTTTAGAAAAGACGAGCATATGCAAATTTCTAAACCAAAGGAACATTATACTGAGAGTAAAAGAGACTAAAGAGATGTCTTAGGATCTGGATGGGTTGAGGGGAACACTTGTTGAGAATAATAGGAGGCATACCCCATCATGACCAAAGATATTATTGAACTTCCAAAGGATGGAATGTCTGGCAAACATGGTGAGGATAAAGCCTGATGTCAGTCACAGCGGTAGAATAGTGCAGAGCAATAGAGGAAGGTGATTTGCCAAGACATTTAAGATTGGAGCTGGGGGCAAAAAATTAGTCTAGGTCAGTTTTCTGTTTAGGAGAAATAGCAATTGAATCGATCAGGACAAAGGAATGAAGGGAAATTTTACAGGAGTTACAAGAGACAACATTGTCAAGAGACTAGAAAGAATAACTCCTGGATAAGTAGGAGTACTGCAGTTGATGTTTTTCAATAAAGATATGCTTAGTAGCTCCAATAGTGAACTTAGAGAATTTACACATGGAAATAAAGTAGCCTTGGGAGGCCAGGTAGTGGATTTTTTATGATGATGAAATAGCAGGATGATTGAACTGAAATACATTTCCAGATCTGAGGATCAGGAAAAGTGAGATATGAAACCTTCTATCCCAGGTAGAATAACACCAGTCACTTCATTAGTACGGGCAGATCAGTAGAGTAAAAGGAGCTGTTGGACAAGGGAAAAGCAGTAAATAATCAAAGACCACCTTGGTTCACTGATTTCTAACCAAGCAAAATGAACCATTCTCCTGTGTCCCTCTTAATTTTCTACCTCTACTATCTTTGATCTCTCTACAGCTTTATTTCTTTCTCGCTGTCTGCCACTTACTTTTTTTACAATCTCGATCTCTATCCTCCACATTTACCCTCCTTTTATCTTTGCTTTCCCTTGTTGGCATTCTGCAACTGTGCAGTTTTAAGTGGTTCAGTCATCGTTACTCATTAACACCCAGGTTGCTTCTGTATAAAAATGTGCCATCACCAGAAGTATAAAAAAAGGTATTTTTTTCAAAATGTTAAGTTAATACCATATAATGCGCAGTATAAACAAATTACCCAGCAGGAGTCCGTAGTTTTTTTAAAAAAACTATCAAGTCTTGCACAATTTACTTCTTTCTTTTGCACACATTACTGGGTACTAAACATCCAATTTCATTGGATATCCTCTGCAAAAGGTAGTCATTTTAGCAAGAAACAGTCAACTTTCAATGTTTACCTTCAGTGCTTATCCTTAATAAAATTAAGTACTGCTGTACAGTATGTGATAAACTATAAACTTGAGAATAAAACACATTCATACATGAGGACAATTTCACTATTAAGGGAGGGTAGATATATTTTGGCTCAATTAGCTTTAAAATACTTGGGTTGGATCCGGCTGTTATAGTACTTGCTAGTTGCTAAGGTGAATGGACACGATTCCTTAGAGTTTGCAAAACAAGCACTTTTGGATTACGCAAGCATTGTTTAATTGAAATACTCAATTGGAGGAAAGCCAATTTCAATGGGATGAGAACAGATCTGGCCCGGGTAAATTGAACAGTAAACGGCCTTGAAGGAGAAGATGGTTCGGGTACAGTCTAGGCACATTCCCACGAGGCAGAAAGGTGGGGCAACTGAAGCCAGAGCTCCCTGGATGACAAAAGAGATAGTGAGTATGATGAAATGGAAAAAAAGGGCATATGACAGATATCAGGTTGAAAACACAAGTGAGAACCAGGCAGAATATAGAAAGTTCAGAGAGGAAGTGAAAAAGGAAATAAGGAGGGGCAAAGAGAGAGTATGAGAGTAGACTGGCAGCTAACATAAAAGGGAATCCAAAAGTCTTCTACAGGCATGTAAACAGTAAACAGATAGTAAGAGGAGAGGTCCCGATTAGGGACCATAAAGGAGATCTACTCATGGAGGCAGAGGAGATGGCTGAGGTTCTAAATGAGTACTTTGCATCTGTCTTTACCAAGGAAGAAGATGCTGCCAGAGTCTCAGTAAAGGAAGATGTAGTTGAGATACTGGATGGGCTAAAAATTGATAAAGAGGTACTTGAAAGGCTAGCTGTACTTAAAGTAGATAAGTCACCCGGTCCGGATGGGATGCATCCTAGGTTGCTGAGGGAAGCAAGGGTGGAAATTGCAGAGGTACTGGCCATAATCTTTCAAACACCTATAGATACAGGGGTGGTGCCAGGGGACTGGAGTATTGCAAATGTTACACCCTTGTTCAAAAAAAGGGTGTAAGGATAAACCCAGTAACTATAGGCCAGTTTAACCTCAGTGGTGGGGAAACTTTTAGAAACGATAATCCAGGACAGAATTAACAGTCACTTGGATGAGGGTGGATTGATTAGGGAAAGCCAGCATGGATTTGTTAAAGGCAAATCGTGTTTAACTAACCTGAGACTGTTTTTTGATGAGGTAACGGGAAGGGTAGATGAGGGCAATGCAGATGATGTGGTGTATATGGACTTTCAAAAGGCATTTGATAAAGTGCCACTCGGCAGGCTTATCATCAAGATTGTGGCCCATGGAATAAAGGGGACAGTAGCAACAAGGATACAGAATTGGCTAAGTGACAGGAAACAGAGAGTAGTGGTGAACTGTTGTTATTCGGATTGGAGGGAGGCCTATAGTGGTGTTCCCCAGGGGTCAGTGCTGGGACCACTGCTTTTCTTGATATATATCAATGACTTGGACTTGGATGTACAGGGCACAATTTCAAAATTTGCAGATGACACAAAACTTTGCAGTGTGGTGAACAGCGAGGAGGATAATGATAGACTTCAAGAGGATATGGACAGGCTGGTGGCATGGGCGGACACGTGGCAGATAAAATCTAATGCAGAAAAAAGCGAAGTGATACATTTCAGTAGGAAGAATGTGGAGAGGCAATATAAACTAGAGGGCACAACTCTAAAAGGGGTACAGGAACAGAGAGATCTGGGAGTATATGTACACAAATCGTTGAAGGTGACAGCAGGTTGAGAAAGTGGTTAAAAAAGTATACGGGATCCTGGGCTTTATAAATAGAGGCATAGAGTACAAAAGTATGGAAGTCATGATGAACCTTCATAAAACACTGGTTTGGCTACAACTAGAATATTGTGTCCAGTTCTGGGCACCGCACTTTAAGAAAGATGTGAAGGCCTTAGAGAGGTTGCAGAAGAGATTTACTAGAAAAATTCCAGGGATGAGGGACTTTAGTTACGTGGATACATTGGAGAAGCTGGGGTTGTTCTCCTTGGAACTGAGACGGTTGCAAGGAGATTTGATAGAGGTATTCAAAATCATGAAGGGTCTAGACAGAATAGATAGAGAGAAACTGTTCCCATTGGCGGAAGGGTCAAGGACCAGAGGACATAGATTTAAGGTGGTGATTGGCAAAAGAACCAAAAAGGTGACATGAGAAAAACTTTTTTCTTAATACAGAGAGTGGTTAGGATCTGGAATGCACTGCCCAAGGGGGTGGTGGATGCAGATTCAATCATGGCCTTCAAAACGGAACTGGATAAGTACTTGAAAGGGAAACATTTGCACGGTTACTGGGAAAGTGCCGGGGAGTGGTAATAGCTGGATTGCTCCTGCATGGAGCCGGCGAGGACTCGATGGGCCGAATAGCCTCCTTCCGTGCTGTAGCCTTTCTATGATTCTGTTGTTATTTCATCATTACTCGATTAACTTTAACCACCTGCCCCTTTAGTCCAATTTAAATGCAACTGATTATAACTCAAGCCCAATTTTAACAACCCTCAGGGATATCTGTCTGTAGTTAGTGTTCGTGTGTTCTTTTTCCGATCGATTGAAATTGAATGACTGCAACAGGTTATGTCACAAATGAAAGGATTGTCTCAAAGGTGCTTATCGAACCGAGGCTATATTACAGCTTCATTAATGCGAAAATATAATTAGGTCCATGTTTGTGCACATTTGGATTGGATCAAAAGGTCAGCTGATTACAAAATAACATGGTGTTTAATCCTTCCTTTTGCAAGGGTGAAAAAACTTCAATAGCCTCTGTTGAAGGAAGCTTGTGTTATTATAGAATCATAGAATCATAGAAGTTACAACATGGAAACAGGCCCTTCGGCCCAACATGTCCATGTCGCCCAGTTTATACCACTAAGCTAGTCCCAATTGCCTGCACTTGGCCCATATCCCTCTATATCCATCTTACCCATGTAACTGTCCAAATGCTTTTTAAAAGACAAAATTGTACCCGCCTCTACTACTGCCTCTGGCAGCTCGTTCCAGACACTCACCACCCTTTGAGTGAAAAAATTGCCCCTCTGGACCCTTTTGTATCTCTCCCCTCTCACTTTAAATCTATGTCCCCTCGTTATAGACTCCCCTACCTTTGGGAAAAGATTTTGACTATCTACCTTATCTATGCCCCTCATTATTTTATAGACTTCTATAAGATCACCTTATTGGCAAATAAAGTACTGCTGGCTCTGGTGTTCAGTGCAATCTTTTAAAATAAATAGTCTAATGAATTGATGTAGATAAAACCATTAAAAAAGTGTCTTTTCAAAAACTAGTTTTGCTTGCATTCATTTGATTATGGCAATATTATTATACACCGTACTTATGCAAAGCAACAGTTCAGAAGTAACCCCGAATACCTGCAACTATCCCAACCAGATGCAATATTAGGTGAAGCATCAACTTGATTAAAATTATGGTTTTCAGTGTCCGATGAATGGGTTTAAAACTTAACAGTTAAGGCAAACTAAGTTGAATTATAAATATCCGACCTTCAGGGAACAAAAAAAAGTGCTAATGCACTATTTCAAAAGACAAATTCTCATAAATAGTCAGGTTAATGAACTTAGTATATTTTAGATATATAGGACACTTTTATTTCTTTAGTGCATTAAAAACCACGTCTATAATAAGTTCATGGGTAAATTCAACATTGCTTAAACGGAATGATGGGTTCCAAAGCTTTACTGCGTGACGCCATTATTTCTTTTCCTTGAATGTCCTTAATATTGGAAGTTGACCCACACTTCCACATGAAATTCTGCACCGACTGCTAACATGCTCTGGTGCACTAGAAACTGGAGGATGGCAGAAAAGTCTTCTTAAATCCATGCCCTACAAATGAATGGATCATTCAACGAAAAATAACACAAAATTGTTTCAGATAACTTCAAAATGATAGCTGTATCCAGTATTGGGTCAAAAAATAAGCTGGCAACATAGCGTAACTCATAGCCTCCTTTTTAAATCTGTGATTACTCGATTTGAAGAGTATGTATTTACAGTTTCCTGGAGAAAGCGTGTTGAGTTTGCTGTCCATTCGCAAATAGCCGATTGCTTTTTTAAATGAAAGACATTTGCCCCTCCAAGTGGAAGAGTTTCGAACTACAACTCAACACAAAAATCCTTCACTACAACACAATCCAGATAAAATGGATCATTAAATCAAATCTTGATATACCGATTTCCAATAAGGGATATTTAGCTTTCGGCTGTTTGACCAGATAATGAGTGTTGGTCACACATGGATTATTGTCTTATTTAGCAACCCTAAGCTCCATTTAAATCGAATTTCGACACATATTGTGGTATAAATCCTGCGTAATTTCTATTTCCAGTGGATCGGTTCGTTTTTGAAACTTACATGTGAAATAAATCCGCTCAAAATGTAACACCACCATAAATAATTCGGATATTGTGCAACACGAGTAGGTATACAATATGTACCAACTCTGATGGTAAGTGACATAGAATGAATCCCTGTCTACTCCTGTATATTAACACGCATGGGACAGTGGGACTTACCATTAACTTTGAGGCTTCACTGTCCTAGTTTGGAATTGGATTATGTGTAAAGTGTTGCAGCTCGAGTTGATGGATTTGAGGTTGATGCAAAGCGTATCATTGATATCGCTATTACCCCACCGGAAACGACAGAATATAGAGCTCGGTCTGTTGAGTATGATTGGTTTGCAATTTATATGGATCGAAAAAGGCACCACGTCGTATGTATAAAGTAATTAAAATAAAATTTATAAAACAAACACTACGTGTCTACATAATTTGGACAAACTGGAAATAGTAAAATAATATTCATAGTTTGAATATTAGTTATTGTCTATTAAATTAGAGTAAATTGGCCGTTACACTGTATGTCAGTTCTTGGTATCTTTATCTCCAGCAACCTTCAATCATTTGAAAATGTGCAGCTTTAATGCTTTCCACAATTATTTAGCGCCATCTTCCGTTCAGTAAGAGGTTACTTCCCTCCTTAGTTAATAATTGTAAAGTTTTACTTTAGAATACAAACATGACACCAGAAAAGGCAATTCTGACTAACAAGCAGGTTCCTTTCACATGCTGTATACAAATATGATCAACCCTTCTTATCCTCCCCCCGCCAAAAGGTAAATTAAATAAAACACCAGAATAACCATCTAATCCTACATTCTATATTATTCAAATCCTGACTTGGTATCCTTCCTTTATAGTTCTGGCAAGTCAGGAACTATCAGGTTCCACGCAGCATCAAATCATTTGTATCTGTACTTATAATCCTGAATACTATGCCAGTCCAGCTCAATGTCACTTAAAACAAGATTAACAACTTTAGGAGTCTATTCCACTTATTTTTGTATCTGTGTGGGGTGGAATCGTTGCAACCTCGTCTAGATTAAGACTTGCTAATTTGATATTCATATATAGTTTTGTGTTCATAGTCCAAGTTAAATAATCTGCTAGCATTTCCATTTCTTTCAGTATTTTATAAACCAGGATCACATCTTGTTTTCTCTGCTGAAAGCAAGTTCTGTTGTAAGTCTCACATCATTGGCCCAGAGTTTGTTGGGAAAACAATGGTGAGTTTAATGCGCACGCTGTTATTAGTACGTAAAAAACCCGACAATTTGTGATGAGGAAGAGATATGCCATGAATTGCGAATTGTTACAAATTGCTGGACGATTTGTGCCATTCCACTATTATCCTCGCAAAAATGGCACCTCGCTGTCAAACTCCCCCATGAGTTTCAAGAAATTGCTGGATTTGTGCCGTAAATATGAATTTAACTCGCCGCAGAAAGTTAGGGCTGGTATTTCACGGCGTAAGGATCGTGTTAATGGGGTGATTTATATTCCTGCAATGCCACTCAATCTTGGAGTCCCAGAAAGGGAACAATTGAAACTATGGGGTCTCATTCTTGCTGCCAGTAAATTGTTCCTAGACGTTTTTTAAATTTTAAATTGTTTTCTGACCTTTCCTTTCTGTCTCTATTTTTCTCTCTCTTAATCCAATCTTCCTTTCCCTCTCTTTATTTCTCTTTCTGTATCTAATTTGACTTTAATTCACCCTATTTCTTTCTCCATCATTCACTCTGTTTCTTTATCCTTAAATTTAATTGGTTAAGGAGATAGACTGTTGGTCCCATCGTTCACCAGGTCCCAGACGCCCATTGATCTCTCTGCATCGTTATCAGCTTCACTTCCAGCAATTTGTGATGCAAAAATAATTGGAGCTGAAGGGTGAGGAAAGAAATCCAACTCACAGCGCATGTCACAAGATGCCCCGCTACAGCAAATTCTGGGCCATTACTTAGAGCCCTATGCCGTAGAATCATCACTGTTACTCTTTTCTGAGTCTTCTCCAGTGCACCAATATTATTTTGAAGTCCAAAATTACATATAATTGCCTCGAATTTCTGTAAGGGTTTTCCCAATTGTCCATCGTAACCTCAGTGGAAAATTAGCGGAAACCCCGGAGAAGTGGAACAACATAAATAACCATTTATGCAATTTTTCTGGGGTTCCGCTGATCATCTACTGAAATTGCAGTGGGAAATCGGGGAACCCCCATGGAAATTCTACCCCAATATTTCAAATGTGGCATCACTAATTGTCTACAATAGTCTCACTGGACCTTACACTGAGCCAGTTTTGGGGATTATCTAACCACCAATGTGCAGTATATTGTAACAGATTCAGACATGACACCAAATGGTAATCAATGTCTCATTTATTAATAGTCAAATCAAACATGTAAAGGTATCAAATATTAGATAATAAAGATCAAAACAATATTACCCCAATTTGATCTCTGGGTAGAGTTCATAATTAAGTTGGCAATGTGCTCATTTCAAGTTTTCCCACTGTGATGTAGTCTTCTGTTAGTCTGGTGTTCTTCTGACAGTAGTGTCATCTTCAGACAGCTAGCTGGGCTTCAGACAGCTAGGTGGGCTTCAGACAGCTAGGTGGACTTCAGACAGCTGGGTGTTCTTCCGACAGCTGGGTGGTCTTAACTGATTCCTCTGCCCTGAGTTCAAAAGATGTTGGGGTCTCACCCCACAGGAACCTCACACCACATATGGAACAATATTCGTAAGACCCTTATAGATTAACAAACTTGTTTTTCAAAGAATTCAAGATGGTCAGCTTGTTTTAACAATACTTATGTAACCACAAGGTTTTGCAAGGTTGTTTTTCAAGTTGGCCAGTTTGTTTGACCGCACTCCTAATGTTATCTTGCCATTGTTCTGGTCTCATCGCTATCTTTGGATTATTGTTCCGCTTTTTGGGTCATTGTTCCTCTTTTACCACATAGCTGCCTTGCCTCACAATGAGAGTAACAAGGGTCAGTCACGAGTCAAAGGTTAACAGTTTACAATTCAGCAAAATAAGGCAGGCCCACGGGATGTATAATTCCCTCCCATAGCGTTGTCCTGGTGACTGTAGTTGATCATAGCATCACCAGACTGCAGATCTGTGGGGACTTGATGGAGAAAATAAGCCACACACTCAGCAAAATAAACAGCACAGCCTGCAGAGCCTGCAGAGTTGGTAGCATTAAGAAAAATATGTCAAATTGTCCCTATTTCCAATATTCTTACAGTTTCCCACATTGAGGGAGAGAAGACTAAGTCTTCAACCCCTCACTTATTTAATCAATCTTGTCCAATAGGGGAATGGCTTGGAATGGCATACATTCTGTTTTAACTTGGAGACCCACTGTGGACCCAGCAAGTAGACACCATTAGGTATATGATAACCAGGACATGCAATGCTAAACGCGCCCATGAGGATTCACCAGCCTTATGGACATTCTCCCAACATGATTTGGCCCCAAGGGTTTGTATACCTTTCTCTATTTCCTTGTTATCCTGTTGCATTTTGATCAGATCTTTCTGCGAGGTAACACTTCTATCCAAGACGCTTTTAAGACTGAATAATAAAGAGGGAATGGGGTGTCCGAATCGAAGCCTGTAATGCTTTCTCCATCAAGTCCCCACGGATCTGCAGTCTGGTGATGTCATGATCAACTACAGTCACCAGGACAACCCAGTGGGAGGGAAGTATACATCCCATGGGCTGTATTAATGGACACTCTCTATCTCCATGTGTGAAGGTATTCCCGGTGGTTATGTAACAGTGTTTCCCATTTCCTTGTTAAGCAATATGAGTACCCAGCCAGTGGGACGTTACCCGCATGTTACAAATGGGTGATTCATTGGCAAACATATATCCACCTGACTGGTGGTCCTGAGTGTAATTAGTTTCACCAGCCCAGGTATCACCCCATTGAACACAAAGTTGAAGGTTTACTGTCTCCCAAGGCCAAATAGGGTGGGGATTGATAAAATTCAGTCAAGGTGGTTCCTTCTAACCATCCCACTGATTGTATAGAAAATAGAGGTAGGCCAGACTGGTTGCCCAGTCTAGGGAGCTCAAACAATAGCCCAAAGATTTCCCCAAGCTGTTTACAAGGCACTTCGGCAATATGCACCTTCGCAAAGTGTCTTACCAAACATGGGTTAGTTTTGCCAGATAACCACTTGATCAATTGTTCATCCGTTATCCAATGCGTAATTTTCCTTCAACACTTCTGCTATTCTTTTCCCAATGGCTCAGATACATGCTGCACAACACCACCTTCGAGGCCCGAGACACAATGGTCTCTTGATCGTATATGATTTCATTAATCTTATCCTGGCTTGCATGGACACCCTGGACTATTTCATCAAAGGACAAGAGACCCTCTGAACTCTCATTGATCAGGTCCAGGTTACCCTCATTTATTTTGGTTAATAATTTCTTAAGTTGTTCTGTCAGTCCTCCCTGATGATAATACAGATTTTTTATATCCAACCTGTTAAATACTGCTCCTGCGGCAGCTTCCCCAGCCACCCAATCAGTGATAGATCTGGGTCGGCGGCTGTGCGTGATTCGGTCTCCATCCCATTTTTCCTTCCATTGTCTCCCTGCTCTCTGCTTGTGGAACCCATCGAATATCTGAGTTAATACAGCATGAGCCCAGTTAACATAATGCATGTCACATCAACCTTCCGGAGGCATTACATTACTTAAATCGACAATAACCAGGACCGCCTCATATCTCACATTTGTTTACACAACTTGATGAGTAGCCTGATCCACCAGCTCATTGTGCAATCCATCAGAAAATAAAGCCCTGTCACAACTAGATTCTGTGTGATATCTTTGTAGTACTTGAATCTTTATAGAATTCTTTTTAACTTGTGACGGATTCTCTAATTCTAGTGCTCCGGTGCAACCACATCGTCCCTCATGTCGTTCATGAACATAGGGAAAATAAAGCTGCCATCAGGTTGGGTTCTGGAAGCACGATATATGGCACACCCTAAGAGGTCGCGTATACCGTTCCTCCACCAATTCGGTACACACCCCAATGATCAGAGGATTGTATTGTTAGTAGGAGTCGCATCATCCTTTGTCGGGATGGGATAACATTGTCCTCAATGTCTGTTCTATTTTCATTCCAGCCCACACCGTCCTTCCATTTGAGATGGAATAGAAACCCACCTGTCCATTGGTGGGCAGTGACCATTCGTATTCTGGGTTAGGAACTACCCCACCTTGAGAGTGAGAAAACCCTAAGAGTTTCGATTGCTCATCTGCCCATCAATAAGTCCCTCCACCACCGGCGCACCGTGCCTGCAGTGTGTATCATCTACAAGATGCACTGCAGCAACTTGTCAAGGTTTCTTCGACAGCACCTCCCAAACCCGCGACCTCTACCACCTAGAAGGACAAGGCCATGGGAACACCACCCCCTGCAAGTTCCCCGCCGAGTCACACACCATCCTGACTTGGAAATATATCGCCGTTCCTTCAACATCGCTGGGTCAAAATCCTGGAACTCCCTACCTAATGGCACTGTAGGAGAATCTTCACCACACAGACTGCAGTGGTTCAAGAAGGCGGCTCACCACCACCTTCTCAAGGGCAATTTAGGGATGAGCAATAAATGCTGGCCTTGCCAGCGATGCCCACATCCCTTGAATGAATAAAAAAAGGCTGTCAGTTCTAAGTGGCCCTGCCTCCATCTAACGTTCCTGATAGCACATTTAAGTACACATAATGCTTTTGCGGCCAAAATTTACAACCACTCATAAGCTTTCTGTCTGGAGGGTAATGTTTACTTCCATTTTTGTAACATTGTGGCCATAACAGGCACCAATATCTTAGCCCCAATTTAGTAATTCTGGTTTGTGTAAAGCAAAATGTTAATTGCCAAACCGGACATACAGTGTTGCCTTGTGTGTGGTGCTTCTGTTAGTTTTAGTGCAATACCTTCCTATCTCCGAAAAACAACATTGGTCCTTCTCAAATTCAACGGTACAATCAGGAGATTCTTCATCAGGGTGAAACCATAAGCTGGCAGTGCACTTTGTAAAACGTCACATCTGCACAGCTAGGATTCACTTTTCCTGGAACAGCATGAAATGTTTGGTGCAATCCAGAACCCTTCTTTTCCCCTTTACTGATATCTTCGATCTTCAGATAATTTACAAATTCCTTTTGTATTTCATCCTCCAACAAGCCCATCGATTCCACCTTCAATACTTCCATCAGTTTTACATCAGCCGATAGCAATGGTATTGCCACTATCACAGGAATCAGTCGTGAAATAATGTCACTTTGCTGACAAGACTTCCTGGCATAATAAACCAATCCAAGTCTTTGCATCTTACACCAATCCATAGTCCCATCTGATTTCCAGATTTTCATTTGTTTGTCTGATATATAAAATTTGAGATCCAATTGTTTTCTATAGCATTTAAACCTCTTTTGAATCTGAACATTGTAAAAACCCTCCATACAAAATTGCCTTTAAGATCAGTTGTTCCTTAGTCTTTGTTATTCTGAATGATTGCCAATATCCCCAACCTGTCTCTCTTCCAGTCCTTTTATTAAAACCGGGGACTCTCCTTGTTCTGATATAACATTCCCCATCTGCCTATTCATTCCTTTAAGTAATCCCTCTCATTACTTACGCATTGTTTTATCATGTTTCCATTGTCTCTATGTGAGTTCACCTAAATTTCTTTCCGATTGTGCTTAGTAAAACTATGTACCATTTCTCTTTGTGTGATCAAAATCAACGTACAATCAATTACATCAGAAGACAAAAGATACAGAAGGAAAAATTTTACAGAGCAGGAATAATCTCGAACTGCCAATTATAACAAGCTTCTTGTGTTTGCATCACCACAAGTTCGTTCATGCATCTTTCCCTGCGCCTCCCATTTTAAAGTTTTAATTACATTTGTCTCAATTTTAGATCACGTCTACACTGTCTGCACTCAGGCATGCGTGCAGGGAAACATCCACATCAGCCTAGGTATTGGTTCCCTTGCTTGACACAACAATCCAAATTGGGCACCTTCTATGATGCAGTTTTTCTGTCATACACCGTTAACTCAGGCGAGTTTACCCTTTGCTTATACACCTCTCCCTCTAAATATCTCACAGAATGTGGTTCTGCCAATTCGGTAAATTCTTGGGTTGTAACATCCACGATAGGTAAAGATAGGGTAAAAATCGAGGTTTATTCTTATCCCTTAGAATACCAATGGACAAGGTCATAGTTCCTTAACATATCCCTGAATTCACCTCGCATCAAAAATCTCAGTGTTTGATCAATAAACGAAAGTACATATGCTCCCTGTGCCGTACAAATGGTTGCCCATCCTATTCCCTTTGTTCATTTATTTCCCTTGTCCATCATCTCATTTATTTTATCCTGTGTCTGAGTGAAAAACTTGGTAATGTTGTGCATGTTATAGACGGTACATCGCTCTTCCTGTGCCAGCTCATTGATTGCAATTAGGATTGGTGCATCGACTAGTTTGGCCTGTGCATGTTCATAATGACACGCATGCTTCTTTATAGTCTCAACATCTACCCAATTCCAAATTGACATTCCTGTTCCGAATACTCAGTTATCACATCTTACAGCATCTAACTGTAATTGTCTTGTCCTGAAGATGCCCTCCTCTGGTCTAGTTTCTACCTCTGTTATGTTATCTATCACTCTCTATCTATCATTTGCATTTTATCTGCATGTCCCTTGTGGGCATTTACCACAGTACCATAAATTGGACATTATTCAATTATGGGACACTTTACAGTTTCTAAGTCCCTGTCATATTACACACCCCAATAATAAATGTAATTGATATCACATTGTGCATTTCACTTCATCTGTGGAGAAAGCACAAAGAATTATTTCTTCTGCCTTCAGTTTCTTTGGTGACTTGGCGTAGAACACCCTACACAATTTTGACCTGATGACCTCCCTCGACCCTTCCACTGTTTCTCATTTGTCACATTGCTTGTCCGACATCCAGTACTGGATGAGCAAAAATTTCCTCCAACTAAATATTGGGAAGCCATTGTCTTCGGTCCCCGCTGCAAACTCTGTTCCCTAGCCATTGTCTGATGCTGAACCAGACCATTCACAACCTTGGCATCCTACTTGATCCTAAGATGAGCTTCCGACCACATATCCGCTCCATCACCAAGACCGCCTACTTCCACCTCCGTAACATTGCCTGTCTCCGCCTCGCCTCAGCTCATCTGCTGCTGAAACCCTCATCTATGCCAATGTTACTTCCAGACTGGACTATTCCAATGGACTCCTGGCTGGCCACCCATCTTCCACCCTCCATAAACTTGAGCTCATCCAAAACTCTGCTGCCCGTATCGTAACTCACACCAAGTCTCATTCACCCATCACCCCTTTGCTCACTGACCTACATTGGCTCCCAGTCCAGGAACGCCTCAATTTTAAAATTCTCATCCTTGTTTTCAAATCCCTCCATGGCCTTGCCCCTCCCTATCTCTGTAACCTCCTCCAGCCCTACAACACTCCGAGATCTCTGTGCTCCTCCATTCTTGCCTCTTGCGCATCCCTGATTTTAATTGCTCCACCATTGGCGGCCATGCCTTCAGCTTCCTAGACCCTAAACTCTGGAATTCCCTCCTTAAACCATTCAACCTCTCTACCTCTCTCTCCTCCTTTAAGACGCTCCTTAAAACCTACCTCTTTGACCAAGCTTTTGGTCATCTGTCCTAATACCTCCTTATGTGGCTCAATGTGAAATTTTGTTTGATAACACTCCTGTGAAGCACCTTGGGACGTTTTACTACGTTAAAGGCTCTATATAAATGCAAGTTGTTGTTGTTGTCGTCGTCGTCGTCTCAGCTGTCTGTCATCTTGGACGCTCTGTATTTTGCTATTGACTAACTTCCCCCATTGGGCGACTGTAGACCCACAGGGTCAAAGTTGTCCCAAATGTGGAACTAACTCTGTGTAAGGCAACTTAATTTTAAAACTTCTTTGCAGTACTGACTGAAAAGAAGGCGGAGCCAGCTTCATCACAACAGCTCCACACTCAGGCAGATTTCAACTAAATTTAAAGAAACTTTGCCGAAATGGAAAGAAAACAATCAATTTAGATCGTAAATCTCACAGACATAAAATAGGACATAGTCCCATAACTGCATAATAATTCTCCAAACTCTTTTGACTTCTTGTACATTTAACAATGCTTCTGTACATTTCTATGCTTAGAAAACACAACGATTGAAATGCTTATATTAAACGACCGGGACTATATGAGGTGAACACTGCTTCAGTTTTGTGAAAAAAAGAGGAAATGGAGCCAGCTGCTGCCTGCATGCTGCAGAGTGCAACACACTTAAAGAGACAGTACACTAAAACTAAAGAAAAATCCAGTAGTTTGGAGCAGTAGGAGAAATGGGATCTTCCCTTTTCAACTTTCCCCCCTGTTTTAAATCATTTATCCTTTGTCTCTCATCTGAATTTTCAATCTCTGACGTTTCCTATTTAACTCAATTTTGTTACGATTTAAAATCTCATGTGGGAAAGACCATTTATCAGGCTTGTATTGGCTCTCCTGTTTAAAAGTTATCTCCTTCTCCTTCATTGGTGGAAGGAAGGGGTATAGTGAATGGAAAGGGGGTACTGGGGAACCAGCCGGGAGTTCTAGCCTCTTTCTCGGTTCACTTTCTAGAACCTCTACGACTGTCTCTCTCCCTTCTGGTCTTTTACTCTGTAACACACTTTGGGTTTGATTAAATAATTCTTTGACTTCTGTGACTTCCAATTCGCAGTCCTCATCTAAGCCTTCACAATCTACTTTATTCTCACCATCGGCTCCTTGTGTCATTGTGTTGTCTGGGGAGCGATAGTTCGCAGCCTCCCCTGCCAACCCTTCCCCTGCCAACCCTTCCCCGTCTGCCTCGTCTCCATCACCAACCGCTTGGGTCATTGTACATATACCATCTCTCTTACCTCTCAATTGTCCTTGAAACCATTGTATCTGTTTCTGTTGTTGGGTAGTCAGGGTGGTTATTAATTTATCTAATTTTTGTTTCACCTCTCCCAGATTTTGGGGAGTTGTGGTCTGATTTCCCTCAATGTTTCTCTGCCAAGTGGGCGCTATATTATTCCGGCAGTCTACGGCATAATGACCCATTTTCTGACATCGGAAACACCTGTCATTACACCTATCGTTTACCACATTCCTCCCACTATTACCCCAACCTATCAGTCCCTTTACGGCCAATATTGTTTTTTTCTGTGGAGCTTTGGGCATATGGTCTTTTAGGGTTCCCCTAATTGCCGCCTGAATTTTAGGCCTGAATTGCCGCCTCCAAGGAACTCATCCATTGGGTTGTTTTATTGACACTTACGCCAAGGGCGGTCTTCACCAATGGGTGTAACTGAGCCAGGAATACGCGTTTAAACACCTCAGAGTCTCTGATTGGATCCCCTACCCCTTTGGGTTGAGTCAGCTCAACTAGGTCCCATAACCTGTTTCCAAAGGCTGATGAATGTTCCTGTGGTCCCTGAGTGGTTTGTCCGCATTGACTAATGACATTAATTTGATCCATACCAAATATGCACATATCGAGTTTAACCCCCTGCAAGGAGGTGGCAGGGACATGGATATTGGGGTTAAGGGAGACCTTAATTGTTTGTTGGCAGGCAGTACATATTACCCTTTTTTGGTCCATTTTGGGGAATTCCTGGTGGGCCATATTAAAAAAGTTAATTTAACGAGACACCTCTATTGGATCATCCCCCTCCTTAATGGATCCTAAATCCCGAGACAGAGCCTGAAATGTACTAATCACGTTATCCTGCCCATTACGCCTGGTGGTAGTGGTAATCACATTCACAGGTATGGGTGGCATTCCGTAGTCAGGACTGTCATAGTCTCAACCTTGGTGATCCTCATTCCCCATTGCTGCAGGAGTTCCTCAGGGCAGTGTCCTAGGCCCAACCATCTTCAGCTGCTTGATTAATGACCTTCCCTCTATCATAAGGTCAGAAATGGGGATGTTCGCTGATGATTGCACAGTGTTCAGTTCCATTCACAACCCCTCAGATAATGAAGCAGTCCGTGCCCGCATGCAGCATGACCTGGACAACATCCAGGCTTGGGCTCAAAAGTGGCAAGTAACATTCGCGCCAGACAAGTGCCAGGCAATGATCATCTCCAACAAGAGAGAGTCTAACCACCTTGACATTCAATGGCATTACCATTGCCGAATCCCCCACCATCAACATCCTGGGGGTCACCATTGACCAGAAACTTAACTGGACCAGCCATATAAATACTGTGGCTACAAGAGCAGGTCAGAGGCTGGGTATTCTGCGGCGAGTGACTCACCTCCTGACTCCCCAAAGCCTTTCCACCATCTACAAGGCACAAGTTAGGAGTGTGATTGAATACCCTCCACTTGCCTGGATGAGTGCAGCTCCAACAACACTCAAGAAGCTCGACACCATTCAGGACAAAGCAGCCCACTTGATTGGCACCCCATCCACCATCCTAAACATTCACTCCCTTCACCACCAGCGCACCGTGGCTGCAGTGTGTACCATCCACAGGATGCACTGCAGGCAACTCGCCAAGGCTTCTTCGACAGCACCTCCCAAACCCGTGACCTCTACCACTTAGAAGGACAAGAGCAGCAGGCACATGGGAACAACACCACCTGCATGTTCCCCTCCAAGTTACACACCATCCCGACTTGGAAATATATTGCCGTTCCTTCATCGTCGCTGGGTCAAAATCCTGGAACTCCCTTCCTAACAGCACTGTGGGAGAACCTTCACCACACGGACTGCAGCGGTTCAAGAAGACAGCTCACCACCACCTTCTCAAGGGCAATTAGGGATGGGCAATAAATGCTGGCCTTGCCAGCGACGCCCACATCCCATGAACGAATAATAAAAAAAATTTCTCCTGCCAGACCGTTCCAATCTACCTCACCTTCTCTGTCTGGGTTGGGTTGCAATTTGTACGTTCTGTTCCTCCCATACTTCCTTGCATTACAGCAGCCATCACAGCCCCTTGTCAGCCCAATTTACCCCGTAACTCCTGAATCATTAAGTTATACCCTGTTTGGTCTAACCGAATTCATGGGTTGACACATAATCTCCCTCAAAGCCCCTCTACTGTCGGCGAGTTCCGACTCTGGTCTCCCACTTTTCTCTGTACTTCTATCTCTATCTTGTAATATTTTCTGACTCTATAGTACCTGTGCTGTTGCAGACTTAGCCACAAATTGTGAACTCTCTAGCATAGTCAAACCATCAGTAAGATGTTCTTTCAACCGCTCATCAGACTGTCTCTTGATTTCCCCTAGTTGATTCCTATTTTCTTCTTTTAATTGTTTAATATGTTCCTCACTGTTAGGTGTGCGCTAGTTTGCCGCCCATATGAGGGTCCTTTTACCAACTCTCTACTTCATCTTTTTAGTTCAAACGTGATCTTCAACCCATTCTATGGGCGTCTCGTAAGCTTCATCCTTTTCCACTATTTTGGAGATTAATTCTACAGGTTCCTCAAGCCCTTTTAGTTCCTTTTTGAGGCTTCCTTGCTAACATTTCGTGGACACTTGCCATGATCACTTATACTAATCAAAATCTTACTTCTGGAATTTGAACAATTTGCATCTTTTGTGATTAAATTCAGTCTGTTGATATTTAAACATATTTTCCTTTAGATCTTTGATTTTATGTCAACACGTAACATTGATTAGTCACCTCCTGGCTGGCTCGCCAATTTGAAACAGATTTGGACATGACACCAAATGGTAATCAATGTCTCATTTATTAATAGTCAAATCAAATATGTAAAGGTATCAAATATTAGGCAACAAAGATCAAAACAATATTATCCCGTTTGATCTCTGGGCAGAGTTCATAATTAAGTTAAGGTCGTTTCAAGTTTTCCCACAGTGAAGTAGTCTCCTGATAGTCAGGTGTTCTTTTGACAGTGGTGTCACCTTCAGACAGCTAACATTCTGTTAGCTGTTCTTCCAACAGCTGGGAGCTCTTTGTTGATTCCTCTGCCCTGAGCGCAAAAGACATTGGGTTTTTGTGTCCCCCCTGGCAGCAACCTCACACCATATTCATATTCATAAGACCCTTATAGATTAACAAAGTTATTTTTCAAAGAATTCAAGATGGTCAGTTTGTTTTAACACTACTCATCTAACCACAAAACCTTTTGCAAGGTTGTTTTTCAAGGTGGCCAGTTTGTTTGACCGCACTCCTATAGTTATCATGTCATTGTTCTGGTCTCATCGCTATCTTTGGATTATCGTTCCGCTTTTTGAGTCATTTTTCCTCTTTTACCACATGGCTGCCTTGCCTCACAATGAGAGTAACAAGGGTCAGTCACTAGTCAAAGGTTAATAGTTTACAATTCAGCAAAATAAGCCGCACACTCAGCAAAATAAGCAGCACAGCCTGCTGAGCATGATGGTTAATAGCATTAAGAGAAAGGTGTCAATTTTTCCCTATTTCTAATATTCTTACAGATTCTATGCTATAAGTAATAATTTGAATTTTATTTTAAGGTTAATTTAATATGACTCTTTCTCACTCTTAGTTTGTATCTCTCATTTCCAGCTTCTCTTTCTCTACTGCTGACACATCTTAGTAGCTTCAGCCTGAATAGCTGCTAATCTGTTAGTACAAAAAATAAAAACGCTTAAATATTTTAATAAGTAAATTCTGTACTGTATAAAATGAACATTAAATAATGTAAACAAACAGCACAGCATATCTCTGACATCCTCAGAACAAAAGGTAGCTGTACTGCAAAAACAGAGTATTAGGATCACAGGGTTCAAATAAAGGGCATGAAACATTTGAACATTGATGCACAGTATGATTTTAGTGGGATCCAGTCAGCAAAGAGAAATTCTATGCAGGGGTATGTATTACATCCCAGCAATTTTGAATCAAAAATTGCAACAGTATCTATTCAATACTTTCTTAAACATAAATCTATATTCATGCCAACAAGATGACGTTTTTAGGAAATGATATTTACATTACATTGAAAAAATGAGAAGTCATGTTTATCAGACCCTGTTCAAGCCTTTACAGGTCCAGAAAATTGAGGTCAAGATTTTGGGACATGGTCTGCCCTAAGAATAGTCCTGGTTTATGACAAGTCTTTGTCTCTTGGAATCCCAAGTAAAGGTGTCCTGTATATAAATAATTCAAAAAGTGACAAAACGTGCAGTACATGATTGAAGCCAACATATATCTATTGGAATCTAATATACTTCTCACACTGAGCCTATGTCCTAAATTAGCAAATTATGTCCCAGTATGTACCAAATGTTATGAGTTCTATTAAGCAGTTGCTTTTCATTGAGAACTGAATTCGAGATTCTGATTTACTTTTGTTTCAACTAACACACTGGTAAAGCTGCAACCAAGTTTATAATAGCAAAAATCAAGGAATGACACCATCTATGAAATTCTCTCCAAGGTGTCTTCATCTTTTTCAGTTAAAATATAGGTTCCCACTGCTGATTGCTATCCAGTGACTCCTGCTGGATAGTGTTTGTGTGTGTGAACAGGATTGGACTAAGCTGTGATGTCCCCATAGTCAAATAGCATGCCAACATTGACTGAGTTGGTTTACGCTGAACACAAGGAGGGTAATTTTGGAGAGAATTTCATAGATGGTGTCATTCCTTGGTTTTTGCTATTATAAACTTGGTTACAGCTTTACCAGTGTGTTAGTTGAAAGAAAAGTAAATCAGAATCTCGAATTCAGTTCTCAATGAAAAGCAACTGCTTAATAGAACTCATAACATTCGCTACATATTGGGACATAATTTGATAGTTTAGGACATAGGCTCAGTGTGAGAAGTACATTAGATTCCAATAGATATATGTTGGGTTCAATCATGTACTGCACGATAGTGTAAAATGGACAATATTGGATCGGCTGTCAGTTTTACATTGCTCTCAATTTACATTTCTATTGACTTCAATGGAAATAAAAATCAGAAGAGATGTAAAATGGGCTGCTGATTTGCTATCGCCCATTTTACACTATCGCACAAAGACTAGATTACCCCCAACGACTTGGGTAAGGTACTGGACAGTGGTTAATGCCCCTGGAACCGTACCACAGCAAGAGTCAGTGCCTTCAGGAAAGAACACTGAAGAGGGACAAATATTCGAATACACTAGAAAAGGGCCATCAAATCCTGGTTTGCAAATCTTTCCTTAGTTCTCACTGTTCCTCAGTTTAAAGAAAGCTTAGTTGCATGTATTATTTTATATTTTATTCCACAAGTATTGTGACATTGTAACAAGCCTGGTCTTGCATTAATTTTCAGAATGGGACAGCACTTGATTATATCGAAGTGTTGGCCAGATCTTGTTGGAGCAGCACGTTACGTGGCGCGTGACGTTAGTTAGATGTTTTTCTGCACCCTTCAGCTCAAAGATTTTTTTGTGCCATAACTTACTGGAAGTGCGAGCTGATAACGCCGAGGGCAACAGGGCATCTGGGACCTCAGTGAATGGCAGGGCCAACAGTGTATCTCCTTAATCAGGATTGAGAAAGAAACAGAGGAAGGACGGAGAAGGAGGCTGAATTAGAGTCAAATCAGGTACAGAAAGAAAAATAAAGAGGGAAAGAAAGATTGGATTAAGAGAGAGAGCAAAGAAAAGGACAGAAAGGAAAAGTAAGAAAAAAATGTAAAAATTTAAAATGTGACATTTTAAAAATCTCTAAGAACGATTTGCCACCAGAAGGAATGAGACTACACAGTTTGAATTGTTCAGAGAAGTTAATTGGCTTGCAGTAATAATTATCACGTCGTTAAAATGGTACTTGCGCTCTTAATTACCAGACTTAACTTTCAGTGGCGAGTTTAATGGGCAATTAATCTACAAATTCAGCAAGATCTTAAAAATAACGGGGAGGCTAAGGGCGAGATGCCGACCGTGCAATGCAAATGGCAGAGCGGCTTAAATCAACCAGCAAGTTCCGGAGATTTCCAACTCACGCCGTATCTCTCAATCCCCTGAACTTGCTGGCTGATTTGTGCATCAATAACGGCATGCGTCGTTAACACGCCATTATTTTTCAAGCAAGATTTGGCCCATTGTGCATAATGGGTCAGATCTTGCTGGAACTCCCATAACTTCATCATTGCCACAAAATGAGACACAACCATAACAGTATATATAGGTGGTTCTTTCATATTTTTCATAAAATTGTTAAATTGTAATACTGTTTTTTATGTGATAGATGCAGAGTTTAACTTAAAGTGGGAATCTCACCATGTGGAGCCCTTTAAAAATCAAATTGTTGCAAAAGAATTATGGTTAACTTTAACATGTTTTATTTTTATTTCTGCTGATTATCTTTAAATACTGAGACCAAATGTCATCAGCAGGAGCCTTGGAGAATGTTCCGATTGTGACAGTGCACGGGAGCTGAATGATCATCAGTTGATACCCTCAGTAACCCAAGATGGTTCCGCTTCAACTGACTTCCTTTATACAACTCAGCTGAAAAACTTTGTCATTTATCGGAAGAGTTCATCACAATTCACTTGTTATCAACTAGGAATGACTAAATATAAACATTAGGGATGCAAAAGTTGATTGTATTTCTTTTTAACTGGTTGATTTTTTTTGGAAAGAAAGGGTTGTTGATGGTGAGATTTTCCTTTCGCATCGATGTAATTTAGAATTAAAGTAAACATTAGATAATAAATCTCTACAACAAATGCCATCTCCACAAAATACAGCGTGGTAATTATAAGAGACAAAACAATGGTGAGCCACTCCCTTAATATTCTTTGTACAGAATATAATTGTCCTGCAGGATTAACTATTCTTAGCTCGAAAAAAAAAATCAATTATTATCTTTTAACAAACACTGTAGCCACACTTACACTGGTACAATGAACTGGTTGAAAAAGTTCCATGTGACTTATTTTGCTGATGACATATTACAGAATCCTTACTGACAATAATATCTGTTGGAAAGATTTCAGACTACATAAAAGCAAGTCAAATGTAACAAAATACAGTGGCTCGCACCATCTTCTGGACAATTTATGGGTTGCAGTAGTTTAAAAAAGTATAATTACAATTGCAGGTAGAAGGTAATGATTCAGTCATGGTACATCATATTTACACAATAGTTTGCAAGAATATCTATATAATGCATCAACTTTTCCATTATAAATTCATATGTCCGCATTTATAATGAAAACTGGCCATGTAAACATGCCACACTCTGATTACACCCTCCCAACAGTGGTGGTACTGTCCTTCCTCAGTTTTGCATCTGCCACATCCTCAACCTGTACGACAATGGTTAGCCAATTCTATTTCTTTGCTTCTCAAATTGCCATTAAGTTATGTTATTGAACTATAAATAATAAAAAGAATTCGATACATTATATGAAAATAAGGACAGGATGTACGATTTTAAAATGGGGACTGAATTATCCCCTGGCTTCTAACCTCACGTCACTTGAGTGGCGAGCACACCACAAAGTAAGGTGGAGATGGAATGTGGTAAGAACAGAGTGAAAACAGTACTTCCAAAACGGGAATTTGACCAGGGCGTGTATTTGGAACAGAGAGGAAGGAGCAGCAGAGTGGTTTCATTGAAATTTAAGTAGATAAAGAAGATAAACTTAAAACTTAACTATAACTTTAGTATTTATAGAAAGAATGACAGCACAGGAAGGAACAGTGATGTGCGGTCCCTACAGGATGTGGGAGTTTTGAGTAGCAGATGTTAACTTGGACAAACACATCTGAGCGAAGCGTCTCCGTCTGAAATTACAGAGCTCAAGGTCTCAGAACTTGAAGTGGAGTTGGAGGCAATGTGACACATCAGGGAGGGAGAGATGTTTCAGCAGCACAAGTTTCAGAGGTAATCATCTTGTTGAGAGACAGGGAGCTGGCAGTGGTAGAGGAAAATGTGGTGACTATCCACAGGTCAGGATAAGGAAGGAGGGATAGGCTAGAGCTGGAACACCCAGAGCAAGTGACCCTCTCCAACCTGTTTGAAGCACTGGCTTCCTATGGGGAGGATAAGGACTCTGGGCAGGACCATCAAATGGGTTGCAATGGCACCAAAAAACATGAGATGGCTCAAGGGGATGTTTTGTTGCTTCCCAAGAAAAGAATAAGGAAGGAAACCACTTTTGATTTCAACTTTTATTTATGTTGTGTATATAGCTAATAAACAGATCAATTTAGCGCATTGTTGTGATTCATCAGCCATTTAACTGGTAGATCCACAATAGGTACCTTGATGTCATCTTTTTTTGGGATGCATGAAAGACATTAATCATTCAAAATTTGAAGTTATTGGAGCAGCTTTTCCTGCACATGGGTTTCCTGGATAGCCTGGGCACAGCAAATATAGGAACGTTGTGTGGGGGGCGGGGGGGGGGGGGGGGGGAGAGGCGAGAGGATGAGTGTGTTCCCCTAACCAAGCCTGCCCAATTTTCCATCCATTAATTTAAATGGATTGCCAGGTGGGATCCCTTACAGGGCAACATAAAGAGGGCAGAGATCCGGTGAAATAGGTCTCCACCTCTTTTTCCTGATCCTTCGTGTCTGGGAAATGGGCATACCCTGAGGCAAAGGTAAGGAAAATCCAGTCCCATGGTGTTACAGTGGGTTATGTTCACTCAGTTTGATGTTATTGATGGACACAGATTAGTCTGAGTATATGCAAAATTTCAATGCCTCAAACTATCATTTTAGCGGACTTCAGAGAAAAAATAAATCACTGGGTTGGATGCCCATGGCTGAGTTAGTTGCTTTCAACCAAGGCCACGGTTGAATGAGATGGGTACCACAATTGACCTCAATGGCTCTGGCTCAGGGAAGGGGAATCAGCCACGGTTTTCACTGTTCATCACTACACATGTGTGGACATCGGGAAAGGACAAGATCCTGTCTCAGCTGTGATGCCTCTCAAATGACTTGATGATGCAGTGGGTAGGCTCATGCATGGACAATGGGCGAGATACCAGAGAAAATCCAACACCTGTAGGGGGTGGGGGGAAAATAATCAGTTAAAAGAGAACCATTTGCATGGCTGTCAAAGATAATGTCGAGCTTAATTTGTGCCAATTGTACCCAAAATCCATTTTATTTGGTTGAACAACATCCAGTGTCCCCTCAGTTTGAGGGCATAATTGTGCTTGGCTGTGAAAGTCCATGGATAAATAGCACTGCTTTCAGGAGAGGAGGGAAGGAATGGGAGAGAATAGTACGAAAAAAGATATATTTAGAAAATGACACTAACACAACTGCTATGTTATCTATGAGGTAACAGTATTGTAAATTTTTGTCTCCTGTGAAGCACCTTGGGATATTTTACTACGTTAAAGGTGCTTTTTAAATGCAAGTTATTGCATTGCTATGAGGCTGGAGTGCCACGACTAAACAGATAAAATTACCTTTGTTCTGCCTCTAACATCACATTAATAGTGTATCTGACCCCTCTATAGTATAGTGCTACAAAGGTCTTGCACAGTCTTTAATGAAGAGGAGAATAAAATTGTCACATGATATGCATGCTATTATGCTGAATCAGACCAGCATAAAACAATTGGCTCATTAGTTTAGAAACTTTGCTCAGAACACATGTACGGTGGGTGGCGTGTGAAAAATTGTAAGCTTACATTTAAAATCTGAAGTTCGAGGGAAAAGGAATATCTAACAGTTTGATTAAAAATGAAGAAACTGAGTGGAACAAATACACTACAGCCATAATATATTATAATTTCATATTGTTTAAAGCACTAGTTAGTGTACAAGTTTTAAAAATCCAGTTGAAATTTTGTTTTCTATTTGGGATGGAGGATCTAGCAAAATTTTAGCACTTAAGTATGGCAGCATCCAAACCATTGGTTAGATTACAGACATGACATTGGTACCATATTAAGCTATGAAATACTGTTTCAAGTTACATAAAGGATACTGCATGGAAAACAATCTTAATTACAAGGGAGCTCTAAAATCAATCTTAAAATTGTAAGTCAAAAAATGAGCAGTTGAAATGTTATTTGAAACTCCTTACCCTTTCAGTAATGATTTTAGGCTGAAATTTGAAGAACATAATTGCGGAGGAACAAAATGATACTGACTGGGCCATCCTCACCACCTGTTTTGCTTGCAGTGTTCTCAGTGTCTGGAAGGTGAAGACAAAATGTATTTTCTATGCAGAAAAGTAGGCAATTAATGAAAGTGTCTGCATTAGCTTGAACAGGCTGATGACAGAGGACTAGAAGTAATAAGGCAAAAGGCTATGGGAAAACATTTAAGCAGGCTGGGGGAAAGAATCCTCTACTGAGAGGGATCTAGTTAAAACAAAGACCTAGATTATAAATGTATTTGCTTTAACACCATAGACTTAAATTAGATAGGGAACTTGAGAGTTTAACTTCAGGGCCTATGAAAATCTAATTGTGACAAGCACACACAAATGATAGAACAGAATTAGCTACCTCTTCCCAAGGTATTGTTGAATTCACTGAATATTCTTCCTGGGAAAATTAACCTGTTTTAAATCTTTTCTACAGACATTTATTCTTCACTGACTGACTGGTACAGGGATTAGAGTATTGTTTAAAAAAAAGATTCTCCTCTCCTCCCATTAAATTCCTTTTCCCCAGAATACTTTCCATTCCTCATTCAGTGCTCTAAAGTTTCCGCAAATGCAAAATGCAAATAACTCACTTTTACAGTTTGCCTTTCTTCTTATGAAGCACCTGACCTTCGCAGTGCCTCGGCCAACAGTTATGTAAGGACATTTCAGAGCGGGTTGTGCTGATCTAACAAGGAATCGTTATATTAAGCAACTGATTATCTGTGTTTGTACTTCTTAGAAATAAAACAAAACACGTTATTCAAATTGGCATGCAGCAAAATGTTCTGTACGCTGATAAAACCAACACTATTCTAAGGATCTTGGAAGTGCATTACACCACTCTAGTAATTAGCAACGTGAAAACAGAGGTCACTGAAGTCATGTTCTTCAGGATGCACAGGGAAGCATCGGACGTGGGAGAGGGGGAATTACATTTTTGGTGAGAGGCAATAAGGGGAGATGTTTTCTGCTTTTTGAATTATGAGGTGTTAATCTCACAATTTTTAAAAATTTTAACAGCATTTATGTCAGCTTTTACATTGCTCATAAACTTCCCTGACCCATCAGCCACCAATCTCATTTTTTTTTGTGTGGGGTGGGAGTTTTTATTGACAAGCTGCAAAATGTCCAGGGGGGTTACTTTCTGTACAAAGTGCTCCTCCACTTCAACATTATATCTCATACCTTTAAGGAAATATCCTAATTTCTGTAGGTAGTTTCAACCTCCACAGAAACCTAAATTGAGGCCTCTCCCCTCCTAAGCTAATCTGTTGACCTATGTTGTAGGATCAGCTTGCTTATATCTTAGAGCAGCTCCACTGAACACAGTCCATTTACTATCCTAAATTCTAACTTTGTTGCTCTAAAGGTGCTCATGTAAATGGTCAGAATTATAAAGACATTGGGGGGTGGGTGGTAGAGCCTGTATGGCCACATGTGTACCATCAATAATACATGGTACTTTGGGGAAACCTGTCACATGGAAGAAGTGCAGGGCTGTCTTGGGTTGTTGGCTGGTTTCTATGGGGAGATTGATGAAGGTGTTTGCCCTGACAAAGAAGGCATCTAGCACCTGCTTGATGCAGTGGTGCACAGCTGGCTCAGAAGGAACCAGTGGTGTAAAAGTTCCAGGTAAAGATTACCTTCTTACATACTGGCAGACCTGTGCTTGAGCTGTGAGAGGCCAACTAAATGAGACATTGTCAGTGATATTTTGTTGACAGATGGTAAGGAAGTAGTTTGGCTTGAACAGGTGTTTGGCACTGAGACAAAGTGGGTCTGTGCCTACAAGACTAGGCAGGTCAAACTGGCAACCTGAAAGTCTCGATCCCTGAGGTCCAACATTTAGCTGCAAGCCGGATTTTCCTGCCCCTTCCACAAGCGCTAGGCCCTGCCAGGGGATAGGCTATATAAATGACTAGGGACAGGAAATTGAAGCACTCCTGAGCGTGGACAAGAGTAGCACATTTTGTGTGGGTGTGGGGCAGGAAAATCTAAATCCTTGAGAGATAAAGATACTAGCTTACAGTAATCAGATTTCTTACAGGACTGATTTCCATCTTTGCTTCTTCCCTTTCGCTATCTTTTTTTGAAAGCCTCCCAACATGCAAGAAAATCAATCTTCTCTTTAGACTACTGACTATTTGTAGCAATTAGGCAACTTCTGCTTCAGTTCCCATTGTTTCCTTTATCAGTCAATCTAAAGCGTTACCTCCTTGGTTAATGTTTAGATTCTCATCCAATCCAGGGTAGTTAGGTTTCATTTCCCTTCACTGTGTAGGAGTTGTCTTGTTCCCTCTCACTTGTATACCTAGTTTCAATTACTTACATGATGTGTAAAGGTCACCATATCTAATCCATGTCAGTAGGTCAAAATAGTCTTATAAACTACTGGAGTCTGTTGGATCCATTCACTTCTCGCTCCTAATAGGTACTACTTTAACACCTCCAACATCACATTGACTGCATCATTCCCTGGTCTCCATTGGCATTGCATTCATTTGGTCTGGTTCAATCTTGCTGTCTTATTCTATACAAAGTTTTTGGAAGTAAATGTCAAAAAGTATATTCTCATGAGATGCTTTCAATTTATGTTAGTGTAAAGTATCTCGAATACTATCCTCCCTCAATCAAACATTTCTCACTAATCTGATATATTTCATAATCATACACAGCCTCACAGATAGTTTGAAGTATCAGTTTACTGCCCATATTTGGGGCTACTATATTCCTCCTACTCAAGTTATAAATGGCATAGCATGCCACAGGATGAATGGCATCCTGTTTAAGTTTGAGACTGGAAATGATATGGGATGACACTGTATACTCCTGATCTATCCAAAAAGCAGGACGACACCACACTGACAGACCTTTCATTTTAAGCTACATTAGGAATTATTCTAAGAATGAAATTCATGCAGAAGCATGTTAAATCTGCACAGTAAAATAGCTTTTACCAGGCAATAAACTATTTTTTAAAAATTCTGAAGCATTAGAAGTTCTCTTCAGTACAAGTTCATGATGAAAAGCTTTGTATGAGAAATGAATCCTCACTAAACCCCTATTCGCCCCCACACGGTATAGCAACACAGCAAAATAGGAGAACTGAAGAAAATGAGGCAATGGCCTGGTTATATGCCTCTCTTTGATGCCCAATCGGACACGAGGGAAGATAAAAAAAAAATCCTTCACCATCAATCAAATCTGTCCCATTTTGAAGTAACCTCTGCAGTGACAGACCGGAGACAAAGGGCATGATTTTAAATGGGAGAAACAGGTTGGGGGGGTGCAGAAAAATTTTTTTAAAATCTAAATCCCGCCCCCAACCCATCCAATTCTGACTTTCATGGAAGTGGGATGAGGGCTGGGCGATTAACCCATTACCAGGAGGCGAGTCGGTCAGTGAAAGCTTTCAAGGAGGCTGCGGGCCTCCATTTTGACAGTTTTTTTGCTTTTAACCCCTGGGGGCTGGGATTCCCGGGCCTTCTGATTCACATCACGTGAGGGGAGGCGAGAAGGCCCGAAACTGCAGGTAGGTGCCTTCATAGCGCAGCTTGTCGGCCTGGAGCAGCAGGGGTGCTTTCCCCAGGCCCAACAAGCTTAACTGCAGCAGCAACCCCCCCCCCCACCACGATCTCTAACCCCCACGATGACCCTGACTCCGACCCCGCGAACTTCAAACCCCCACGATCTCTGACCCCCGCGATGACCCCTGACCCCAAACTTCCACGATCTCCCATCCCTGCAATGACCCCCGACCCCCACAATCTCCAACCCCCCCTACGATCTCCGACCCCCACCATGACCCCTGACCTTGAACCCCAATGACTGACCTTCTCCCGATGACCCCCGATGACTGACCCACCCCAATGACTGACCCCCCCTCCCCCCGGTGACTGACCCCCCCCCCCCACTGATGTCTGACCCCCCCCACCGATGACTGACCCCCCCCCCTCCAATGACTAATCCCCAACCACCCCCCCATCCTGGTGACCCCCGATGACTGAGACCCCCTCCAATGACCCCCGTGACACCCCCCACCTAACACTTACCTGTTCACGTCCTTGTCCTTCTTCTTCTCCCATCCGTCTGAGACCAGCCTGTCAATCAGACTGGCCTGTTGGGCGGGAAACCGTCAAAAAAAAACTAAAAGACCTCCTTACATCAAAACCATAAGGACGTCTGGGCGTACTCCCGGGTTTCCCGACAGGAATTCCCAACCCCCTGCCACACCCCTGATAAAATCATGCCCAAAGGAACTCATTGCTATTGATGAAGTTGAAGAGACCGAGTAGACTCAATACTCAACATGTCTAACTAATGCAGTGCAGCAATCAACAAAATCAATAGAATTTTCAACCACATAGCCAAAACAGTACAATATAAGTCAGAAGAACTTAATTTTTTTACCCTTTAGATCCAAGATTACTTGCTAGTTCAAAGGCCAGCACAATCAACTTGTGTATATTCTCCAATATATTTAAACTGTTAGAAAGGCAGGGTTCAATTCAATAGATTATACAATAACCATGTTGTTGGACATGTTGGAGAGTTAAGGGTTAATAATCAAACTGACCTGCATATCTATAACTAGTCATGGAGCAACAGGCTTTTTAAAATAAGCAGGAAACCAGAGGAGTTCCTAGTAAGATAGATTATGGTCTACTTCAAATGTCTGATTATGATCTACAAGGGATGCCTGTGCAAAGAGATACTGACTAGAGTGACATCAACCATGAGTGATTAATCTATAACTTTAGTGACTAGTATAATAAACATAGACAAAGGGATCGATTAACCATGGTAATGATGGATGTTTAGATAAATAAGCTGTCAACAAACTGTTCTTGAAAGGTTCCGAGAACAGATAGATCAGGAAGGTGCAGGGAGGATGTTTCCCCTGGTTGGGGGGGGTTCCAGAACGAGGGGTCACAGTCTCAGGATATGGGGTAGGACATTTAGGACTGAGATGAGGAGAAATTTCTTCACTCAGAGGGTGGTGAACCTGTGGAATTCTCTACCACAGAAGGCTGTGGAGGCCAAGTCACTGAATATATTTAAGAAGGAGCTAGATAGATTTCTAGACACAAAAGGCATCAAGGGGTATGAGGAGAGAACGGGAATATGGTATTGAGATAAAGGATCAGCCATGATCATATTGAATGGCGGAGCAGGCTCGAAGGGCCGAATGGCCTACTCCTGCTCCTATTTTCTATGTTTCTATGTCTTGTTTATGGATCGTACCTTTGAAGTAAGCAACTGAGACTGTTTACGTAAATAAGCTGTTCTTGAAAGAAGATAATGCTGTATATGAATAAAGTCTGATCTTTATACTCCACTATCAAGTGTTTCGTGCTTACTCGAAGCATGTCGTTGTGAACCATAGAAGGAAGGTGGTCAACAATTGGTGCCATGAACTCGTCCAACATATACCCGGACAGTGAGTATGATTTAATATCAACAGTAGATATAATTAGCTCCTGGGAATTGCGATCTAGGGATAGAAGATTTCTCAACCAAGTTGGTCCCTTTGAAAATTTCTAACTGGATTAGAGGCAAAAGGGGACCTTATGGCTTTTCTGAAGAAATTTTAAAAGGGTGCTGGGAGGAGATTGAGAAGGTACTGGAGAACGTGCGCCAGCAGAAACAAAAATATAGTAGACAGAAAATGTTCTTGTTGCGGCAGAAACAAAAAGATAGAAGACAAAAATCATACCTGTTGCAAGGACTGTGTCTGGGAATAGACGCCCTTTGGAGGCAGCATGATCAGACACAGGCTGAAATTAGAGTCTTGAAGGCAGAAATAGAGCAGCTTAAAAAAGACCGAGATGTGGTCAGAATCCATGTTGTACAAGCTCCCAGTTCCTTCCTGGCTAGTCACAATGCTATATAATGCGTGATGATGGAGAGGAATTGGTAAATAAAGTACACAGCTTAGAAGGGGAAGAGGACAGACTACAGATAGAAAAGGCGCTGGTAAAAATGTGCAAGGAGACACAATTATTCAGTGGCCCTGGGATGAAAAAGAAACCGGCAAGACGGTTGTTAGAATATGTGGCTCACTTCTGTGTACAGAGGAGTGAGGCCAAAGTAGGTGATCTAATGAAAAAGGAAGAACAGTCTGAGGTGTTGTTCATGAATTCGGTAAAGGAAGCCGAGGATGAGAAACTGATACAGAAATAGTTAGAGACGAAAGCAATGGGAGCAGCTAGTTCAGAAGCACTTAAAGTTTCTATAGGCATGGGCTGGTAAGATGTTCAGTAAAAAGCTAAAATGTGGGAGTTGTAAACATGGTCTAAAGGGATGTGGAATCAGAGTTGGAATGTTGAAACCAGCAGAGAGGAAGTTATAGCAGTTCCAGAGGGTGAACCGAGAAAAGGACTGGGACTCTTGACTGGATCCTTGGCATCCCCTTCACCCTTTACTCTGTCCTTACACCTGTCCCATATACCACAGAGAAAAGTGTTAAGAATTGCGCAGGAGGTAACAGGCTTGGGCGAGGACATGGACTGTGAGCTTGAGACTTTGAATCAGTACAGAATGGGGTTAAGTAGCAAACATCAGAAATTGAAAATTTGTTTTAAGTGAAAAAGGATAAATTTGTCTATGATGGAATAAAGGAGGAAGGGGAAGACCTCGTCCCTTTTCTAATGTTCGACAGAGGTTTTTTTGTTTTCAGTGTGCTGTCTCTTGAATGTTTTAGTATTATTGCTGTGGCTCTGCTCTCTTTTTCAATGTTAAGAATGTTACAAAGATTTTGTTTAACTGTGAAAACTAACTTTTTCTTCAGTTATATTCAGTATTTTTATAGTCATTTGGAAAGGCACCTGAAGAAAGAATAAAAAGAAAGATGATGTAATTTAATGGGTTTTTGTGAGTAGGTGCTATTTTTATAATTTTACCTGCTCTGTATTGTGTTAAGTTTAAGATATTGCCAAATGAAATTGGAGTTACTGAGGTTAACTAACCTATTAAATTGTAAAAACCAGACTTTTATTGTGGCCATGATAAAATTCTGGTTATTGTAAATTATGTGAGAGTCTCCAGTTCCAGACATGAGATTATCACATAAAAAATTGCCATTTTTGCATTTCTCACTCATGCCAAGAACTTAATGATTTGAGGTGGATAAGGAATTAATGTTGAGTGTACCTGTGATCAGAGAATATTTTGTTATCTAAGAAGACTAATTCAGTACAAGGCATCAATTTTGAACATTTTGGGACATTTGAGGTGATTTTGATTGTTTAACCATCTTGGTGGTACTGGAATGTGATAGCTGTTAGCAAACTGACAGCACCCTTCAATCTTGTGATTGACTGTAGTCAAAACAAAGTGACCGAGAGAAAAAAATGATTAAAGGATCTTTGCTATCTCAATGATAACACTCTGGAGACATCTTATAGTTGGATTGTACTACAGAATTGTTTCACAGAATGTTTCAAGTTAATAGTGATGTTACTAATGATATTTGCTGTTTTAACAGATTTTCAATTCCTAAGGATGGATAAAAATTGGTAAAATTTGTGTATCTTCATGGCTCACGTTTTGAAAATTGGAAGTCAGAGAAAAGCTGAAATTTATTTTCCAAAATGTAATTGTATAAGGATCTTTGTGCAAGCTTTAAAGGCACAAAAACTTTTAAAAACAGTAAAATAGAGTTTGTTTCTTTTTCATTTGGTAACTTTTTAAAAGTTTTCTTGACACTGGTTAACGATGTCTAGATCTGTCTTCTTGTTACTGCAAAGCAGTTAACCCTTCCATAAGTGGCTGTGTTTTATTTTGCTTTCTAGTATGTGATTGACTCTGCTTAAATCTTGGAAACAGTCAGGAGAAGGAGAAAAAGCTGGAGTAAGCAATGAAAACTTTGTTTCACTTACAGATGATCGCTATTAAAGAATCCCTGATATTGAATCCGGCCACGAAACAAAGAGATGGAGAGAAAAAAGGATCATGGTACAACCCTCTCGTCTGTGGTGTGTTGTTGCTTGTGGTGGCAACAATATTGTTGGTGTATATTGTTATGCAAAAAAACTTTTGTCTCTGTCTCACCGGGTCCTATTATGCATCCGGCTGACTAGGTAGAAGTAAATGATCACTGTCATATCTCTGGGACTGCTTTTATTGATGTGACCCAAAATGAGACTTTATGTTGGTATAATGGCTCGGTGAATTGTTTTGAAAATCAATGGTTCAGTTGTGGATGGCAGAATAAAGATCCTTACAAGGATGAAATGTGGGGACAATATTATGTTACTGTTATGTTTATGCCAGGGTGCTTATGGTGTAAATTAATTAACGATTCAGACTTCATACACATACGAAGGAATACATGTCGCAGATAGTCTATTAAGTGGTGCTGTATCGATTGGTTACAATAAAACGTCCATTATGAGGTCGTTGACAAAAGGGGCTCGGCCTCCATGTTGAGTGACATCAGTGGTCTGGTGTGACTGGATGATGGAACCATCCTCAGTGTCTTGTTCACTGCGTGGTGGCATGATAATGAAAACTCTTACACGTACACCTTTTCAACAAACAATGGAATATTGCTGTGAACATCTATGTACATTCTTCACATAAGAACATAAGAGGAGCAGGAGTAGGTGGCACGGCCCCTCGAGCCTGCTCCACCATTCAGTCAGATCATGGCTGATCTTCGACCTCAACTCCACTTTCCTGCCCAATCCCCATATCCCTTGATTTCCCTAGAGTCCAAAAATCTATCTCAGCCTTGAATATACTCAACAACTCAGCATCCACAGACCTCTTGGATAGAGAAATCCAAAGATTCACAACCCTCTGTGGGAAGAAATTCCTCCTCATCTCAGTCTTAAATGGCCGACCCCTTATCCTGCGACATAAGTGCCCAGGCAATATCGGGAGGTTACATGTAACACTTCCATCATCTTGATCTGCTTGTGAGGGACAACAGGTAAAAAGGATGTCAGCTTCTATAAGGGCGAACCTTTTGCCCTGCCCCAATATGGATGCCTAAACCACTCCTGTACTGGGAAGTGGCACAACAATGCCACCGCGTGATGTGCGCGTGGCCCAGATCAGGTCAGGTCTTATCATTCCGATGCTCCACCTGGATCGTATGTTGTATCAAGTTATGAGTTGAAAAATAGTGCATGTTTCTTATCCATTTTCTTTGTTTGATGTGTCACAAAAGTATAATAATTGTTCACAGTCATTGTTTAGCATCCAAATTAGGGAAATACTTGACCTTCTAAACCTTTGTGCCAGAGTAGGGTTTGGAGCGGCATCCCTTAATGCTATGAGTAATGAGATCCTAGCAAACAAAATACAAGCATTGGGGAAAAGATGTACAGGCAAAGGCCCACCCCATTAAAGGTGCGCTCGGGACTTGTAAATATGGTAATTACTGAATCAAAGGTTTTATGAGGTAAAATGGAGATCATTTACTCTGGATTTTTTAACCTTACTAAGTAGGAATCTTGGGCTGTGGTCCGTCTCGATATTCATGCTATCATGGTTTGCTACAACAGACCATAGGCACTCATCTACCCTATTGGGCACAGAGTCAGCTTGCCAATAATCTTAGCCAGTTTGCTAATAATCCACGCTCCTGGGTCCTACTCTCTGGACTGTGCATTGAAATTGTCAAACTATATCGCATGTATTGTTTTGTGAAAATGGTGTTCGGTCGGTATCTATATGTGAGGGTTCCTTGTTAACTGCTCCACAATAATATAATTGGGATAGGACTGTAGGAGAGTTTAACTATTCAATTAGTAACATGGATATGGGACTGAATATCAAGAAAATTAGACAATGAATGGATAATGAGCATGTGAAGAGGGAATTGAGTAAGTTAAAAGATAATGATTGGAAATTATGTTTGGAAACTAAAGACAACCTGGATCAGATACAGGTGATCCAAACAAGAATAGAACATGGCATTAAAACACTCATGGTGGGCGTCGTTTCTAGGGTGGTCACCATCAGCCACTGGAGTTTTGAATATTGCTTTGCACCCCATTGTTTGCATCGTGATCTTAGAGATTCTGTTATTGATCATGTTAACGCTTTGCTGCTGGGTAAAGGAGATCATGTTGTTGACCCAACTGTAGGAAGAGCAACTGAAGCCTATACGAGAATGCATAAGAAAAAATTAAATTGGTGGATATGTTGGAGAGTTAAAGGTTGATAATCGAACTGACCTGTATAACTATAACTAGTCATGGAGCAACAAGCTTTTTAAGATAAACAGGAAACCAGAGGAGTTCCGAGAAGGATGGATTATGATCCACAAGAGATGCCTGTGCAGAGATAGTGACATCGACCATGAGTAATTAATCTATAACTTTAGTGACTAGTGTAATAAGCATAGGCAAAGGGATCAATTAATCATGGTAAACATAGAAAATAGGAGCAGGAGTAGGCCATTCGGCCCTTCGAGCCTGCTCCGCCATTCAATATGATCATGGCCGATCCACTATCTCAATACCATATTCCCGCTCTCTCCCCATACCCCTTGATGCCTTTTGTGTCTAGAAATCTATCCAGCTCCTTCTTAAATATATTCAGTGACTTGGCCTCCACAGCCTTCTGTGGTAGAGAATTCCAAAGATTCACCACCCTCTTGAGTGAAGAAATTTCTCCTCATTTCAGTCCTGAATGTCCTACCCCGTATCCTGAGACTGTGACCCCTTGTTCTGGACCCCCCCCCAACCAGGGGAAACATTCTCCCTGCATCCAGTCTGTCTAGCCCTGTCAGAATTTTATGTTTCAATGAGATCCCCTCTCATTCTTCTAAACTCGAGTGAATACAGACCGAGTCGACCCAATCTCTTCTCATACAACAGTCCTGCCATCCCAGGAATCAGTCTGGTGAACCTTCACTGCACTCCCTCTATAGCAAGTATATCCTTTTTTAGATAAGGAGACCAAAACTGCACACAATACTCCAGGTGTGGTCTCACCAAGGCCCTGTATAACTGCAGTAAGACATCTTTGCTCCTGTACTCAAATCCTCTGGCAATGAAGGCCAACATATCATTTGCCTTCCTAACTACTTGCTACACCTGCATGTTTGCTTTCAGTGACTGGTGTACAAGGACACCCAGGTCCCTTTGTACATCAACATTTCCCAATCTATCACCATTTAAATAATACTCTGCCTTTCTGTTTTTCCTTCCGAAGTGGATAACTTCACATTTATCCACATTATACTGCATCTGCCATGTATTTGCCCACTCACTCAACTTCTCTAAATCACCTTGAAGCCTCTTTGCATCCTCCTCACAACTCACGATCCCACTTAGTTTTGTGTCATCAGCAAACTTGGAAATATTACATTTGGTTCCCTCATCCAAATAATTGATATACATTGTGAATAGCTGGGGCCCAAGCATTGATCCCTGCGGTACCCCACTAGTTACTGCCTGCCACCCCGAAAAAGACCCGTTTATTCCTACTGTTTCCTGTCTGTTAACCAATTTTCAATCCATGCTAGTATATTACCACCAATCCCATGTGCTTCAATTTTGCACACTAACCTCTTATGTGGGACTTTATCAAAGGCCTTCTGAAAATCCAAATAAATCACATCCACTGGTTCTCCCTTATCTATTCTACTAGTTACAGCCTCAAAAAACTCCAGTAGGTTTGTCAAACATGATTTCCCTTTCATAAATTCATGTTGACTTTGTCTAATCCCACTGATATTTTCTAAGTGCCCTGTTATCACATCCTTTATAATACTCTAGCATTTTCCCTACTACTGATGTTAGGCTAACCGGTTTGTAGTTCCCTGTTTTCTCTCTCCCTCCTTTTAAATAGTGGGGTTACATTTGCCACCCTCCAATCTGCAGGAACTGTTCCATAATCTATAGAATTTTGGAAGATGACAACTATTGCATCCACTATTTCCATGGCTACCTCTTTTAGTACTCTGGGATGCAGATTATCAGGCCCTGGGGATTTATCGGCTTTCAGTCCCATTAATTTCTCCAGCACTATTTTTTTTTTTACTAATACTAATTTCCTTTAATTCCTCCTTTTCACTAGTCCCTTGGTTCCCTAGCATTTCTGAGAAGTTATTTGTATCCTCTTCCGTGAAGACAGAACCAAAGTATTTGTTTAATTGCTCTGCCATTTCCTTGTTCCCCATTGATGGATGTTTAGGTAAATAAGCTGTCAATAAACTGTTCTTGAAAGATTCAGAGAACGGATAGATCAGGAAGTCTTGTTTATGAAATGTACCTTTGAAGTAAGCAACTAAGACTGTTCATGTAAATAAATTGTTCTTGAAAGAATCCAAGAACAGATAAATCATGAAGTCTTATCTGTGAGATGTACCTTTGAAGTAGGCAAACTGAGGTATATAAGGGTGGGTTTTTCCAGAGTTGGTTGGAGAGCTTGAAAGAGAGAGAAACCTGAAGCTGCTCCTGTGTACGATATAGATTGATAACCTATGCTTTATATAAAGTCTGTCCCTATACTCCACTATCAAATGTTTCATGCTTACTCAAAGTGTGTCGCTATGTACCATAGAAGGTCAACACATGACCCAGGTTCAAAAAACACAGTATATACCAAAAATTAACTCTCAACAGATACACCCATCACAATCTCAAAGTAATTACTGTACATCCACATTTACATCACAAATGTTGGACTTTTAATTTAGTTGCACATATGTTACACTTCAAGCTTTTATACACTGTTACCTTTCAGATGTTGCACCAGACTCCCACATCATTGTGATTCAGGAGTGTACATCCAAAGTTGCAAAGCCTACATTTAGCTATTACGATATCTTGCACTAACAGTGCACACTGAAAATTGTGTAGGATTCTCAATTCATTTATCAATTCAAATGCAGGAATCACACACACAAGCCTCAACACTTAGATTAAATTCACCACATTTATTTACACTTAAATCATATATTCAGAAATTTAGGAACTAGGCAATACTATAAGTATAAGGCAATATTTTCATACATATAAACATAAAAAAGTCCTCTGAAGAGTCTTTAGCTCTGTCAACTTCTCCAGTGGGAAAAGTCTTCCATAGTTCAAGAACATAAATAATCCAATAAGCTTTACTTCAGCAATCTCTTTTGGTTCCTTGAGAACTCCCCTTGTGAATTTATGCAGCACCAACATCCATTGCAAGGTCTTCCCTTCTGACATACTCTGATTTATAAATGAACTGGAAATATAATCATGCTTTTACGACACGATTCCCCTTGAAATTAGGATTGTCAATCAAACTTAATTCAATCGAGTATCCAAATGACAATACTATTTTGACCTGAGAACAGTGCACACCTAACAATTCTTTAAGATCAAACATGACAGGAATTAACTGCTATAGATGGTTGAAATGGACGCTTTTGAAATGCAATGAATTGAGATACCTGCTACACGGTACTGAGAAGTAACTTCAAGTAGAGTCATCAGTGGGCTAGTGCTGAGGGGTTGAAAATTTACACTTTGACAGCAAGATTCCTAAAATGAAATAATTTTGAACAGTCTCAGCTCAGTTCTTGGTCAGAGAATGCGGCAGGGGTGGGGGAAGAGAGAAGGGAAGGGGAGGTCCAAGGCAAAAAGATATACACCCATAATTCTGTACATTGAATGTTGGGAACTTTATTCTACATCTGACAATGGTATGTTCAATCGAAAAATATTGGATGCTAACGTGGGTACAAAAATGGAAGCATTTTTTCTCTAGCATTTTTGGGCTATAATTGGCCAGGATTGAATAATAGAGGTTTAGCTGTAGATAGATATTGCAGAATTTTATTCAATCAACCCTGGGGATTAGGAAGAAATTCATACAGAACTTTTCCTCTAGCAAATTAAATAAGTGGGGTAATCCATAATATGCCACCTTTTTAGCATTTCACAATTTCCTTGTAAATTTGTTTTCTATTTCCACAAGTAAGCATATCAAGAAAATGTACAGAAGCAATTCCAACATTTCTGTACTTTCAGTGGTACAATGGCACTTGGGTTGTTCAAGAAAATTGTGACTAAGGATTTTAACTACTATTTTAGGCTGCACAGCCAAGAATCTATTAACAGATATATAAAATGCTCCTATTTGTATAATATAAATACTAATATCACAAACACACATAAGGTGCAAGAGTCAGTGCCTTCAGGATGAAGGGTGAAAGCTGGCCAATGTGAAAAGGACTGTCACCCATCAACTCAGTTTGTCTTTTTTAGTTTTCATTACAGAAAAATATGGGGCAGAACTCAAAACAAATGCGACACAGCTCACCAGCCACATTGTTTATTGGCAGTCATAAAACCTAAGTTACAAATTCTTTTATGCATTGACCTTGACAGTTGACTTTGAAGATAAATGTAAACCTGCATTTGTAAAGATTGATCCTGTCTAATGGAGATTAGTTTGTTCATTTATGTCGTATAATTTGCTGATTTTTTTTGCATTGTAGAAGGCACGATAACATCATTACGACTGAAACACTAAATAGCAAATTAAACATTAGAGGTAAAGCATATACAAATTATGTATGATCTGGTCTAGTCTAGCTTCATCTAAGTGTCAATCCAGACTTGGTATGGCAAGTCATAAAAAGGCTGCAAATTCAATAGCATAGCTGGAATAAGAATATTCAAATATTTTAGTTGCAAAGCCTCTAACTGCCTCAGTCATGGTCTCAGGAATTCCCTCTATAAACCCCTCCCTTTGCCTCTCCACCTCAAAGCCTTCTCAAAATCCATCTTTTTGGCCAAACTTTCCACCACTCTCCTAATCTCTTCCTTCCTGCCTCGGAATCCATTTCCTCATTTATTTCTCTTTTGTGAAGCACCTTGGGGTGCTTTTTCATGTTAAAATCATTATATAAATGCAAGTTGTTGTTGCAGTTATGAACAAAAACATACAAAGTAGATTTTGACTTAGTTTTAATTTTTAAAAAGCTGCAATTTAATTAAAATGTCCAGAATATATTTTGGTAATTTTATGAGCGGTTAGCTTAAAAAAATCTTAATATATTTACAGGATGAAGCATTATAAAATGACAAACACCATGCATTTATACCATAATAAAATAACAGCTAGCAGATCTTACTACAGGAACTTCTCAATCCTGCTTGGACCTTAAAAAATATATTTTGGTAACTTTTCTTCACAATACAAAACAGCATTTTGAACTCAGTCATCCTTTTTCTCTGAGCTACTTAAGCTATCATCACAGGTGACTGGATGTACTTTAGTTGATTTTCCCAAATGATCATTCTCGTCTTTTGTCTGCAGTGCCTTGTACCGCTGAAGTTCAAGGTATGTGGTAAACAACTTGGCATACTCCGGATGTTTCAGAGCAAACTCGCGGAATACATCTATGAATAAAAATAAATGTTTTATCAGAAGGTAATTACTTTTAAAGTACTTTACAATTTCATATTAGAACACAAACAGGGTTTGCCATTGCTTCATTCTCGAATCGCAGGGATGTAGAAAACAACACTCATGCTGTTGCTACATTGCCTCAGACGGATTGTACCACCATCAGTGGGACAGGGTGTCTTCAGTAAAAAGGAGAGCATAAACATATGTATGATCCTAGACACCAACTGCATAGAATATTCCACCACCCACGAGGCTGAAGTCCAGAAAGAGCTTTGTCTCTGAAAATCCCTTATCCTAAAATACCACTGTGGAAGGCTACAGAGCAACAAAATAGCAGGAAATGCTGATTATCTTGGAAAGCCTGGCTCCTTCATAACAATTCCTTCCAGGCACTGACCTCAAACGAAAACACTGGTATACCATAAATTGAGCGAGAGCTGGGGTGAGAAAGACTGGCGACGATATGACCAAATGAAAGCTAGGAAATGACGGTGGATGTGAATGTGGAGAGCCCAGACAAGCACTCGAACACTGCCTGATGCAGTGCCTCCTGTCAACATCCTGTACTCCCAAAGGAAAGGATTTTCTTCATGTTACAAATTGAACAAGATAGAATGCAGGCATTTTTTCCAAACAGTGGGGCTAATTCATAATTTTGGACATTCTGTTCTCTACTAAATGCCACTTTTCCAGATCAGTTTCTTTTATAGATACCAGAAGATCTGAATGCAACTGTTTTAATCTCCAACTCAGTTTATTGTTTAATAAGAAGCATATTTTCTTTTATTATTTGGTCCAAGGATGATTAGTTGGAATATAAGATGGCATTTATTCAACTGAATGCATTTGGGTTTCAGTTTCAGAAAATTCTTTCACTTCGTACAGTCTGGCTAAAATGAAGACTTACAGAGAAGCCCTAGAAATGAAGAGTTCTCAAAACTTGTACATTTTTCTCTCAAAATCGATATCCAGAAATTCTACACCAAGTCCCTAACAGTGACAGTACTAACTTATGCAAGAGGTTTGAGAAGAAACCACATGACGTTGTCTACTTGCACAACTGCTACCAGCTTTAATTCTTGCTACTACTGAAATTAATTTTGATCTAAAAAAAAGCAAATATACTGCTCCTCTTGCAAGGAGAGAAGCAGCACAATAGTTTCATTCAGAAAATGCACAACACTAGAATAACAAAAAATCTGCATTATTATTTGGCTTTTTCATTCATTACAGGCCGCGTACCATGGGTAATCTATGCTGCAGCAATGCTTCACAGGGACAAGTACTAGCCAGCTTTAGAAAAAGGACTGAGAAATGTACAAACCTGCCAAACTACACCATTCTTAACTGTAAGCAAATATATAGCAAAGATGCGAGGTTTACTCCTTGCAGCTGCTATAGATAGTGGCACCAAAGTAAATGGTTTCTCATATAGTGGCCACTGCATTTGATCTTACTAGGTTGCCTCAAATCTTGCTCACTGATAGCAAGTACAGTGTACATTTGGCCATCAATTGCAACATTAACTGCTTGGGGATGAGAGAACCCAGAATCTTACTAACATAGATTCAGAATTAAGCATAAGGAACTCAAACTTCTCATCAGCACAATAGGTCAGGGTCTCTCTTAATATACTTTAATTATCATGAGTAATTTGGTAAACATCTTAACCCAGAAGTGAAATGGGGGAAGAGGATTCTGTGATATTTTGTTGTGTTTTCTAAGAGTTCAACCATGATCTTTCCTGGTCCTCTTCAGTCCTCTTCAGTCAGTCATTCTACACAAAATGCATATTTGTGTAGCTTCTGCTGGTCTGTATGACCCAATTTCTTAAATAAGCTTGTATACTTTGAAAACAGCGGTCTCTGATAAGTGTCAAATTTAGCACAAAGTGCAAAAAGCTTCAACATAAGTTTCTAATTAATCTCATGTTACTAACATAACAATGCCTACACAACAATCATTGTACTTCAAATAATTAATTGGCAGTGAAGTGATTTGGGAGGTCCTGAGACTTAATAAGATGCTTCATAAATGTAAGTTTTTTTTCTAATGCATCTATTAAGAATCACATTGCAATTTTTTAAAAAAAAATTATAAAGTGCACTTATAACCTGAAGAAGCTAAAGCATTAAAATCTTCTTGTTATCTATAGAAAAAGAAAACAAACTAATCTAGACAAATAATATAACCATGTAGTAGAGAATTTGTTCAGAATGATGCATTTACTCCATTACATAAAAGTTTGTCTGTGATACAGAAACATACTAATTTAAACACAGGAACAGGCCATTGGCACTTCTTACCGCTGCTGAATTTGGGACTTTCCAGGAGGCTGATTTTACACAGTCCCATTTTCTTGATTACTCACCAAACTAATACCATTTTCTGCTTTTACAATCCTCTAAGTCATTATCCACTATCTTTTTGAATGCTGTAATTTATTGACCATTGGTCACTACTTATGGTAAAGCATTCGGCATACCAGTAACCCTTTGCGTGATTTTTTTTCTAATTATGTATCTAGTTTTTATCTTGAGATCATGGTCTCGTGGTCTTCGATTTACCTACTAACAGAAATAATGGGTCAGATTTTGCTGTAGCAGGGTATCTAATGACATCTGCCATTAGTTTGATTGCCCCTTCAGCTCAAAACATTTTTGCCCACTAAGTTGCTAAGGGTGCAAGCTGATAACGGCGCAGCGAGGGCAATGGGGCATTTGGGACCTGAGTGAATAGGGCAAAACCAACTGTGTATCTCCTTAACCGATAAGATTGAAGGATTGATAAATAAACAGTGGAAGGACTGAGAAGGAAGTGTAAATTATAGTGGGTGAATTCAATATCAAATCAGGTACAGAAAGAAAAATATGAGAGAAAGATTGGATTGAGAGAGAGAAAAAAAGAGACAGAAAGGAAAAGTAAAATCTTTTAAATTTGACGTTTTTATAATCTCCACCAACAATTAATACCTGAACGAATGAGACTCCACACTTATAACAGTTAATTTTCAGAGAGGTTGACTGACAGTTATTAACAATTACATCGTTAAAAGGATACTTACGCTGACAAGACTTAACTTTTTATGGCGAGTTTACTTTGTGTCTACTGCAAAAATACAGCAACTTCATGACATTTAATGCATGTCAACGGTGAGGCAGACAATGAAAAGCCGTTTTCGCAAAGCTAATGGCGGAGCGATGCAACTTGGATCGCAACTTTTGGACATTGGCATTTAACCGCGCATCTGCTCCTCGCCTGAAGTTGCTGTACCATTTATGCATAAATAACGCCGAGCATAATTGGCCTCACCGTTATTTTGACAAAAAATTCCGGCCCATTCTTGTGCATTCTTCCCATTTTGAGCACCACCAAATATCCGCTCGATCTTCTAATTCAAGAGAATGACCAGTTTTTGTGCTGTAACATTTGATGATTCTAGTTTCTAAATGAAATGCTTGGACAGAAGACTGTGGTTTTCAAGTGAAAGCTAAAATGTGGTTGATGTCAGGATTTCATCCAACTTCATCAAAACTGACATGCTTACCAGTTGGCAATAGAAATTCTGTACAAACATTCTGTTTAAGAGTAAAGACCTTTATCAGACTCCCAAGGAATCCACCTGCAATGTGCAATCATTTTATAGGGAGAAGTATGCTGATTTCACTGCCTCACCCATATGTCAGCAATACATCTTGGTGATTAATGAAACCAGCATTCATGTTGCCAATTTAGTAGGAAGTCAGTCACACTCCCTATTACTGCTTCCTTTCATTTTTTCTATTTTCTGATTGAGTGTTACAAAAAATGTCAAATATACTCTAATTTGAATAAGACCTTTAAAAAAAAAGATGCTGTCTTCATGGGCTCGATATTAGCAGGACGGCGGGTTCGCGGTGGGGGGGGGGGGGGGGTCTATTGGGCGCGTGGGTAACACGCCCGGTGAAATCAGTCTGCCCTGTGCGCAATCGCAGGCTGATTGGATCCACTTACCTGGTCTTCCGGGTTCCCCACTGCTAAGCTGCGCGTCGGGCGGACTGCGCATGCACAGTAAGCTCTGTCAGCTGGAGGAGCTCTATTTAAAGAGGCAGTCCTCCACTGACAGATGCTGCAAGAAATAGGAAAAATTACAGCATGGAGCAGCCCAGGGGGAAGGCTGCTCCCAGGTTTAATGATGCCTCGCTCCAGGTATCATTGGATGGGGTGAGGAGGAGGAGGAGGACAGAAATCTTCCCCCCAGCGGGCAGGAGGAAGCGGCCTGCCTCTGCCACCAAGAAGGCCTGGCTCGAGGTGGCAGAGGAAGTCACCTGCACCACCAACATATCGTGCACCTGCATACAGTGTAGGAGGTGCTGCAATGACCTAAGTAGGTCAGCCAAAGTGAGTACACTTACTCATTCCCCTACACTCTGTCTGCCACATCACCGCCCCCACCCCAAACCTCCTTCTGCACTGCCAACACTACTCCGTCACATCACCCGTCACACCCACTCAAACCTCATCCTCATCTTACCTGCACTTACTCACCTCCCCAGTACTCATCCCGCCACTACCACTCAACCCAATCCTCATACAATCTCATGGCTCTATCTCATACTCACCCTCTCATGCATCTCTTTCACGGTCAGCCTCACTCAACCTGCCACTACCAATGCTGCAGCCACAGGGCATGCATCACATATGTGCGGTAGGAAGCGTGAGGCAAACGTGTCGTGAGCATGAAGGGGATGCACAAGGGTGTTTGAGGGTTTGTCATGGTTTTTACTTATATTTAATTTCTGACCAACTCACATCACATATTATATTGGCACCACTACTGCCACGTCTTTGCGAATCTTGTCTGGTTTGTGCAATAATGCCCTTTCCTGAGGATCACAATGAAGACCCACAACTGATGCCACCCATTGTGTCACTGCAGAGTGGGTGTAGGTGTATTTGCAGGGCTCTTTTGTGCAGACGACTGAGATGTCCTCGATATCCCCGGTGGCACCCTGGAAGGATGCGGAGAAGTTGTTGAGGGCAGTGGTGACTTTGACAGCGACAGGTAAGAAGATGGTGCTCGGGCCAGCCGGGAGCAGCTCGGCATGAAGGAGGCTGCAGATGTCCACGACTACATGTCGAGTGACTCTGAGCCTCCATGTGCACTGTTGCTCAGAGAGGTTCAGGAAGCTGAGCCTCCGTCTGTGAACCCTGTGGTGAGGGTAGTGCCCTCTGCGACGCATCTCTCTCTGCGGTTGCCCTCCCTCCTGCTGTGCAGGTGGATGCGTCACAGCACTGTGTTGTGGAGCTCCACGTGTCAGAGGTGGACGGCGTGGATGGCGAGGCTGGTGATCCTGTTCGGCCTCTGAGGAGGTCATGATGCAGCTACGGCGGACCCCATCCGGAAGATGTACATCTGAGGGGGTCCGCAAGGTAGGTAAACGTGTCTGGACACCGGGGTAAGTGTGCAAGTTAGTGAATTTTGTTAGGAGGAGGGTGGTGGAGGCCAAACTTTGTCCAAAGTGACAGAGTGGCCTCCTGCAATGAGTGAGGGTTCCCCCCCACCCCACCTGTCAAATGGACCTTTGCAGCTGCCACAGGCTGATAGCTGCAACACGTCCATTTGAACTGGGAGTGTTTCCCCCAATATGGGAAACAGTCCCAGTTGTTTGTAAAATCCCACCCCATGTAAAATATCCCGTTAATCAGGTCTGTAAACGACCTGAAATACCTAAATAAATACTGTTAAGTGGCACCCCGCTGGCTTTAATTGCCTGCGGGAGTCCCACATGCGGGGGCTGCGCGCGCACATCAGCGCGTCTGTGGGAAACCCGGAAGTCGGCGGGTTGGAGCCGGGCTCCCGCCCCGCCCCGGGAATCCCCGATTTTCGGAGCCCCCCTGTCAGGAACGCACCCGATAGCGGGTGCTAATATCGAGCCCCATTTGTTTTGAATTAAAGCTGACTCCCATATGCCAAAAGGAGGCATTTTTGGTACATTCACACAGCATACTTGATCAGAGATTTTTCTGATGAAATTTGCACCAAAATGTAAAAGCTAAAAAGGCTAGCATGCTGATCTAGTGTTTTGGATGTGCTGTGTTATACCACAACACTTCCGCAGCTACCGATCTGCTCAATCACACCCTCACATTCATATTTGACGTCCTTGTCCCCAGTAAAATGCTGACTCTCTCACCCAGGTCGTTCCCCCTGGTACGGTATGGATTTGGGAGGCGACAACACATTCAAGGACTATGTAAAGGAAGGGGAGGTTGGAGGTGGGTCTGTAGTTTGCAAGGAAAGAATGTTCACGGGTGTTTTTTTTTGAGGAGGGTTATTTGGGGGGGGATGTACCCGAGTGCTACAAGCACCTGTGGTACCTTACTCCTGCCTTCACAAGGTGGTGAAAAAAAAATCAATGGGGAAACCATCAAAACTTTTAAAAATTTGTTTTCACAATTTCACTAAATGCAGAGAAGGAATGAAGACATTCTCTTCTACATGGAAATTGCACAACTAAAAGTTACTCACCATACGAAATCTTTCCTGAAGCACTAACATCGATCTCTCTGAACAATTTGGAAACATCAAGATCATGCACGCCCAAAGCAGATCGCAAGAGAGCAGTGAACTCATCTTCAGTTATATTTCCATCTTCATCTATGTCAAACAGCTGAGATATGAAGTGAGATAGCCATTATAAAATATTTCTATACCATATATAATTGACAACTATATATTTGGTAAAGTGGCTCAGAAGTTGAATTTTATCCAACTCATGACAAAACTGGAAGACCACACCACCATGAATAAAACAGTAAATGTGCAGAAAGTAGCACAAATATATTCAAACCCAGGATATTCACAGCTAATATTATATAATTTCCTCACTAACTTTGAAACCAACTGAGTAAATTTTAAATCAAAAGAGACATTTGTTCAATTAATAAAGAAATACAGAAAATCTCACCCTTGGATGATTCAAATTTGTTGATTATGGAAGGACCTGATGGTTTCCACCCCAGTGTATTAAAAGAAGTAGGTGAGGAAATTATTGATGAGTTAGTCATGGTCTTTCAAAACTCTCTCGATTCAGGAATTGTCCCCTTGGAATGGAAAACTGCCAATGTCACTCCATTATTTAAGAAGGGTAGGAGAGATAAACTAGGAAATTAACAGCCTATTGGTCTAATGTCAGTTGTGGGGAAGTTACTAGAATCTGTTATTAGGGATAGAGTGACCAAGCAGTTGGACAAATACGAGCTGATCAGAGAGAGCCAGCATAGAATTGTAAAGGGTAAATCATGTCTAACAAACCTCGCTGAATTTTTTGAGGAGGTAACTAACGTGGTAGATAAGGGAGTGTCAACGGATGTCATTGATATGGACTTCCAGAAGGCATTCGACCAGGTTCCACATAAGATACTTAAGAAAAATGAGAGCGCATGGAATTGGAGGCAACCTATTGGCTTGGGTAGGGAAATGGTTCGGAGGTAGGAGACAGAGAGTAGGGATAACGGGTAAGTACTCAAATTGGCAGGATGTGATTAGTGGTAACCCCGAAGGATCTGTACTGGGGCCTCAGCTTCTCACTATATTTATAAATGACTTGGATGAAGGAATAGTCGTATATCCAAGTTTGCTGACAACACTGTTAAAAGAAGTAGATGGCACAGTGAATAGTGTTGACGGGATTAGAAAGTTGCAAAGGGACATTGATAGATTTAGTGAGTGGGCAAAACCGTGGCACATGGAGTTCAATGTGGGAAAAGTATGAGGTCATCCACTTTGGACCTAAGAAAAATCGATCAGAGTATTTTCTAAATGGTGAGAAGCTCGAAACTGTAGATGAGATGAGAGATTTAGTGGTCCAAGTACAGAAATCACTAAATGCTAGTGGACAGGTACAAAAAGACTGATGGAATGTTGGCCTTTATCTCAAGGGGGCTGGAATACAAAGGGGTGGAAGTTATGTTACAGCTGTAAACAGCTGTTTACACCCCGTCTGGATGACTGCATTCAGTTCTGGGCAGCACAGATTTATCAGAATGATACCATGGCAAAAGGGTTAAATTATGAGGACAGGTTGCAAGACTAGGCTTGTATTCCCTTGAATATAGAAGATTAATGGGTGATCTAATTGAGGAGTTTAAGATGATTAAAGGATGTAATAGGGTAGATAGAGAGAAACTATTTCCCCTGGTGCAGGAGACCAGAACAAGGGGGCATAACCTTAAAATTAGGGCTAGGCCGTTCAGGGGTGATGCTAGAAAGCACCACTTCACACAAAGGGTAGTGAAAATCTGGAACTCTCTCCCCCAAAAAGCTGTTAAGGCTAGGTCAGTTGAAAATTACAAATCTGAGATTGATAGATTTTTGTTAGGCAAGGGTATTAAGGGTAATGGAACCGAGGCAGGTAAATGGAGTTAAGATACAGATCAGACATGATCTAATTCATTGGCGGAACAGGCTCGAGGGGCTGAATGGCCTACGCCTGTTCCTACGACAGAGAGCCACTCTATAGATGGAGAGTTTACATATCTAGGAGTTGATCTGAGTCAAAACATTTAATAAGAGACTCTGCACTCAGTCACTGTTGTGACAGGAACACATGTCTCCTCTCTAGGTCAGGGATCTTGGCACTTTCACATTTCACACACCCGCTGGGAAAGGAAGCAAGAAGGTTCCAGAATGGCTAGAGGAAAAATGCGATCTGGTGTCAGGTAGAGATGAAAATCTCCTGCTCTCCCAGTCACTAGAAGCCCACCCACTGAGAAGCAGGTATTCAAAAGAGATTCATATCACTCAGTAAAGTACTGGCAGCTCCTAATAATGCACGGTGCTCATGCCCACACAGTACGCCTCAGCCCCCATCGAGCAGCCAATGCCAAACTACACTACAGAAAAAAGACAGACAAGGCCCTGGCACTTGATGGAGTGTCCACCCACTCCAGCACCAACGGTTGCTTTTCTTTTTGCTCTTATATCACACAGGAGTGGGAAGAATTATGCAGTCAATGTCCCAAAATCAAAAACATCATAAAAGGATGTCATCCATTTAATGTTCTCTGCTGTAGAATAGCTTGTTGATGGCAAGCTCCGATAGTGTTCACAGTGCCAGGAATAATGGCAACCAATTGCTTTTAACTGGACACTTCAAGGAAACATTGACTCTGCATTTAATTATGTTAACTGCAAATGTAATCATATCTGAATGGTTTCACTCAATTTGGAAAATGTACAGCGGATGGCAAAATCAATAGTTCAATCTCTCAGAGTGGCAATATTAGTACTTTTTTTTACCTTAAATGCAAATTGAATAGTCTCCTCTGTGTTAGCAGGACTACAAAGCACCACCAAACCAATTACATATTCTCTGAAATCTATGGTGCCATCGCCATTCTACAAAGAAAGACAAAACATCAGTTGGTCATATTAGTTACTTATGAAATTTTATTAACTGCCTTACAAAATCTGACAAATTGAATTAGTAAATAGATTTGGTACAACAATTTAATGGATCACTTGCACAGATCTCCATTACAATGTTATGCTTTATGAAAGTGTGAGCGTGATTACTGTATTGCATTGAAGAAGTTATACTACTACTGCTTTTAATACCCGTTATGTAGAGAAATTAGCATTTTGATTGAGTCACTTGAAAATTCTATTACTAGATTAACTCAAGCTGTACATACTAACTTGGTCTAATTATTGGAATTTCTTGGTTACCCTTGGACATACAATAAGTTCTACAAACTTATTAAAATGTTACAAAAATTTGGGGAAAAAATGCTTCTTCCTTTCCTATCAATACATTTCCGTGACACAATTTTTCCTTTAAAAAATACAGAAAAGACACCTACCCGATCAAAAAGAGCAAACACCTCTCTAAGCGGAGGTGAAATTGGCAGTTTCAAGTGTTTTGCAAATTCTTCAATACCAATCCTTCCACCTTTGGTTTTACCGGCAATTGCAGCAAAACTGTCCAGCTGTTTTCGTACATTGTCCCATTTCAGACTGCAAGAGTGAAGCAAATAATTGGACATAGAGAAAAGTTAACTGTTAAACTAGCAAATTTAAAAGCTAAGACTTCCAGCTTTAGGAATAACCAGGTTATTTATCACTGGATATGTCATCACTTGAAGAATGACTACATTGCATACAATGAGTAGATAAAGTAAAAAGAGAGAATGAAAGGAAAGAATGAGACATAAAAATCAGAAGCTTCAAGAGTTCTGAGATAGAATTCACATAAAATCATAGGAAGGTTACAGCACGTTCAGCCCATCGAGTCTGTGCTGGCTCTATGCAAGAGAAATCCAGCTAGTCCCACTCCCCCGCCCTATCAATTTTTTTCTTTCAAGTATTTATCCAGTTCCCTTTTGAAGGCCAAGATTGAATCTGCCTCCAACCCCCCACCTCCGGCAGTGCATTCCAGATCATAACCACTCGCTGTGTAAAAAGGTTTTTCCTCATGTCACCTTTGGCAAAAGAACCAGTCACCTTAAATCTATGTCCTCTGGTTCTTGACCCTTCCGCCAATGGGAACAGTTTCTCTCTATCTACTCTGTCTAGACCCTTCATGATTTTAAATACCTCTATCAAATCTCCTCTCAACCTTCTCTGTTCCAAGGAGAACAACCCTAGCTTCCCCAGTCTATCCACGTAACTAAAGTCCCTCATCCCTGGAATCATTCTAGTAAATCTTTTCTGCACCCTCTCTAAGGCTTTCACATCTTTCCTAAAGTGCAGTGCCCAGAACTGGACACAATACCCTAGTTGTGGTCGAACCAGTGTTTTGTAAAGGTTCATCATGACTGTCTTGCTTTTGTACTCTATGCCTCGATTAATAAAGCCCAGGATCCCGCATGCTTTTTTAACCACTTTCTCAACCTGCCCTGCCACCTTCAACGATTTGTGCATTTGTGTTCCTGTACCCCATTTAGAATTGTGCCCTTTAGCTTATATTGCCTCTCCTCGTTCATCCTACTGAAATGTATCACTTCGCATTTTTCTGCATTAAATTTCATCCGCCACGTGTCCGCCCATTTCATCAGCCTGTCCATATGCTCTTGAAGTCTATCACTATCCTTCTCACTGTTCACTACACTTCAAGTTTTGTGTCATGTGCAAATTTGGAAATTGTGCCCTGTACACCCAAGTCCAAGTCATTAATATATATCAAGAAAAGCAGTGGTCCTAGTACCAACCCTGGGGAACACCACTGTACACCTCCCTTCAGTCCGAAAAACAACCATTCACCATTATACTCTGCTTCCTGTTACTCAGCCAATTTTGTATCCGTGCTGCTACTTGCTACTGCCCCCTTTATTCCATCGGCTTCAATCTTGATGACAAGCCTATTATATGGCACTTTATCAAATGCTTTTTGAAAGTCCACATACACCACATCAACTTCATTGCCCTTATCTACCCTCTCTGTTACTTCATCAAAAAACTCTATCAAGTTAGAATTCTCCAGTCCTCTGGCATCACTCCCATATCTAAGGATGTTTGGAAGATTATGGCCTGTATTTCCGCAATTGCCACCCTTACTTCCCTCAGCAACCTAGGATGCATCCCATCTGGACCGGGTAACTTTTCTACTTTAAGTACAGCTAGCCTTTCTAGTACCTTCTCTATCAATTTTTAGTCCATCCAGTATCTCAACTACATCTTCCTTTACTGAGACTCTGGCAGTATCTTTTTCCTTGGTAAAGACAGATGCAAAGTACTCATTTAGTTCCTTGGCCACGCCCTCTGCCTCCATGAGTAGATCTCCTTTTTGGTCCCTGATCGGCCCTACCTGTCCTCTGATTACCCATTTACTGTTTACATGCCTATTGAAGACATTTGGATTCCCTTTTATGTTTGCCACCAGTTTATTCTCATACTCTCTCTTTGCCTCTCTTATTTCCTTCTTCACTTCCCCTCTGAACTTTCTATATTCAGCCTGGTTCTCACTTGTGTCATCAACCTGACACCTGTCATATGCCCCTTTTTTCTCTCTATCTTTTTTGTCATCCAGGGAGCTCTGGCTTTAGTTACCCTACCTTACTGCCTCATGGGAATGTACTTAGATTGTACCTAAACCAGCTCCTCCTTAAAGGCCGCCCATTGTTCAACTACAGTTTTGCCTGCTAATCTTTGATTCCAATTTACCCAGGCTAGATCTGTTCTCATCCCACTGAAATTGGCCCTCCTCCAATTGAGTATTTTTACTTTAGAGTGGTCCACGTCCTTTTTCATAGCTATTCTAAACCTTATGACCCTATGATCGCTGTTCCCTAAATGTCCCTCCACAGGATCTTCCCTTTCCTGTTCTATGTATTGAGCACAACAAAATATCTATCAGTACAAGTTCAGCATGCTTCCCCAAAGTAACCCAATGCTTTCCCCCCCAAAGGACGGGGATAAAATTACATTATAATTATTCACAATTCCATACGAAGTAACTACAGACACACACAAGAAAAAATTCAATAGTAACCAGTCCAAAATACTATGGGTATGATTTCCATCTCACTACCATACTTTTTTCAGTATAAACACGGAGATAACATTATTTAAAAAAAAACTTATAATTATCTTGTCGCCCGAAGTAGGCAGCCAGTGCTCCCAGCTAAAACAGGCGGGAGCTTCATTGAAATATTTAAATTGGGGTCCTACACCATTTTTAGGACTTCCACTTTGTGCTCCATGCAGTAGATGGGATTGCTGCAGGCTGTTCCAAAAATAGTTTCAAATTTGCTCTGTCAATGATTTTTGCAGGCCCAGAAACATAAATGTTCCTCCTGACCCCATAAAAATCTTACTGCCTGCTGCCAGTCCCTCTGTGACCTCCTCCCCCCACCATTCCCTGCCCCCACCTTTAAGGCCCCACTTGCAGCTCAGCTCTGCAAAGGAGCCACCTGATTTCCTGCCTCCCCCTTTAGCGCTGGCAGCTCGCCATTATTATTCTAATTCTAACCACAAAAATGATTTGAGCCTCTGGCGAGCATCATCAGGTGGGCGGGTGCAATTTAAGGACATAAGAAATAGGAGCAGGAGTAGGCCATACAGCCCCTCGAGCCTGCTCCACCATTCAATAAGATCATGGCTGCTCTTTGACCTCAACTCCACTTTCCTGCCTGATCTTGATTCCCCATTGAGTCCAAAAATCTATCAATCTCAGCCCTGAAAATACTCAACGACTCAGCATCCACAGCCCTCTGGGGTAGAGAATTCCAAAGATTCACAACCCTCAGTGAAGAAATTCCTCTTCATCCTCTTATCCCGAGACTATGCCCCCTAATTCTAGACTCTCCAGCCAGGGGAAGCAACCTCTCAGCATCTATCCTTCAAGCCCCCTCAGAATCTTATATGTTTCAATGAGATCGCCTCTCATTCTTCTAAACTCCAGATAATATAGGCCCATTCAATTCAATCTCTCATCCCAGGAATCAATCTCGTGAACCTTTGTTGCACCGCCTCTAAAGCAAGTATATCTTGCCTTAGATAAGGAGACCAAAACTGTACACAGTACTCCAGGTGAGGTCTCACCAAAGCCCTGTACAATTGTAGTAAGACTTCCTTACTCTTATACTCCAACCCCCTTGCAATAAACGCCAACATGCCATTTGCCTACCTAATTGCTTGCTGTACCTGCACGCTAACTTTGTGTTTTTTGTACGAGGACATCCAAGTCTCTCTGAATACCAACATTTAATAGTTTCTCACCATTTCAAAAATATTCTGTTTTTCTATTTTTCCTACCAAAGAGAATAACATCACATTTTCCCACATTATACTCCACCTGCCACCTTCTTGCCCACTCACTCAACCAGTCTATATCCCTTTGCAGACTCTGTGTCCTCCTCACAGCTTACTTTTCCACCTAGCTTTGTATTATCAGTAAACTTGGATACATTTCACTCGGTCCCTTCATCCAAGTTATTAATATAGATTATAGATAGCTGAGGCCCAAGCACCGATCCTTGCGGCACTCCATTAGTTACAGCCTGCCAGCCTGAAAATTTCCCTGTCCATTGCTCACCCGATGAACATCAAAATGGAAAATTGGCTCTTCTGCGTGAAATATACATTTGTTATTCCACAAAGCTGCATTACACACATGATACAATATGAAGAGTATACCACGCAGTAGCTACTAACCTGGTGGAATATGCTTAAGTGTTGCCAGGGCTCACACCCTTATAACTGGAACAGGTAATGTTCTTTAATCAACAAATTGGAAAGCAGCTGGTTTGACATTTGGCTTTCATTAAGAAATTCTCACGTATTGTTAATTTCTTAAGAGCATGGGGGTGACTTTAATCTTGAAGAGCAGGTGGGCTGGGGGGGTAGTAAAAATAGTTGAATTCTTCAGCGGGAAAGGATTGCGGCTCCAACACACCCACTTCCAGGTGCGTCAGGGTACGCGTGCGCAAGAAACCCAGAAGTCCCATCCCCACTTAAAGCCAGCGGGCCGATACTTAAAGGGGCAATGTACCTCATTGCGATAGTTGAGGCACTTAATTTTTTGTGTATTAGAAATGTAAAACGAATCTAACCTTTCCTGTTCAGGTTTCCCGTCGCTTCTGATTCACGTCAGGTGAAAGCAGACAATAAAGGCAGGATCCAGGTGGTAAGTGCCTTTATTGCACTGCTTGTGGGCCAGGGTGAGCAGGAGTGCTTCAACCAAGCCCAACATGCTCACCTCGCACGCCAGGTCCCCCACGATCGGCCGACCCCTCCACCACCCCAAGGTGGACACCTCCCCGATGTTGTCCATGTCCCCCCCACCCCTACCACCACCCCACTCTCCCCCTCCCCCCCACTGATTTCTTCCACAGCCCACAATCTCACTCTCCCTCCCTACTCTCCGATTTGTGGCTCCTTTTCCTCCCAACAGGCAGCCAGCCTGTCAATCTGACTGCCTGGCACATGGGAAACCAGAAGCACAAATACTTACCTTCAATTGAGTTGCAATCGTAGTATGCGACGCACTCGCTTGTCTTGCGGGTCCCCCACGCAAATATCTACGCACCCGCTGAGTCCCTGGCTCTGGGCTAAAATCATGTCCTGTGAGTCTTATCCACGAAGGCCAATGTTTAAAATATACTGAATCTAGAAGTGCAAAGGTTGGTATTAAAACTCTCCCTGCTGTGACACTAGATCTACCCTGCCAGTATTAGGTAAGAATATGTGTCCAGAAAGGACAGCCAAAGTAATAAGGTTTCTGAGGCCAACAATTAATAAGCCAGTTATCGAGATAAGCCTGACCCATATTCTCCTAGTCTTTAACTCAGGACATCATGGGGAACACGAAAATAGGAAGGAAAGAAATGAAACAGAACAGTTGTCAAGGAACTAACAGGCCATACAATAACAGTAATTCCTTTGCACCAGATCAAAAGTAGGAATAGCTGTGTGCACCAGAGATGAGAGAGGAAACTATGCATTGTCCCAAGACACATTTACTGCTGGGTGTATCAATGTCTCAATATTATACCTTCATGCTCTATCTAGTTCTTGCAGGAACACCTACATCAACTTTCTGACAGGCAGGCAAGATAGAGAAGGATATATCAAAAGCTCCCAATGTCAAGGATTCTCAATGGCATTATGCTGGGTCCACCACATCTGCATGTTGTATATATATCAGGGGAAGATCATTAAATGATCACTACCCAGCTTCAGATTACTGGCCCTAGAATCTACAACTTGACTTGGAACCTGAGCATTTTGAAGATGATAATGCGTGATCTCTTTTGTGGATTTGTTCACGACTGTAATGTTTGATGTGTCTGTTCAACTTGCAGTTTTGGAGAAAGCTCCAGCAGGATATCCCAAAAGGTAGGTTACAATATTCTTACCCTTTAACAGGTCCATTAAATGGAAATTTCTTCTCCTTGAATGATTTTCCAAAATTATCCATTTTGATTTGACCTGCCACTGTCTTACTTTTTTAGCTTGTCAGTCAAGGGAGTCTCAAACCAGCTCTCCATGCCAGAAAACTGTTCTTTCAGCTTCACAAACCTGGTCCTGTTTGGTATCAGTTCTTGTTGAAACAAGACCATGACAGATCAGAGATGTATCCTGTTTAGTATTATAAGACTTCTTTTTTGGGTGGGCAGTGGGAAGTGCTGGCCTTTGACATGCTAGTTTATGTCCCTTTTAAATTGGCTACTGCTTGCTGGGAGCTGTATACTGAGATGGAATACACACATTATTTGGTCCAGGAAACCAGTGGCCCATAGCTATTTAAGTAGTGTGATGTTGGGTTTCCTTTCTTATCTTATCTGATGTTTTCAGTTACATTTGATAAGCAGCACTGGGACAAGCTACGTGAATTGGGAGCATACTTACCCTGTTTATTTGACAAGTGAGAGGAAACTCTCAGACCACAGAGCTGATAAGAATAATTAATATTAATCTTCTGGTATTTAGAGTCTTTTTCATTTGCTTTTGTACCAGACCTTGAAAGGACCACTACCCATGATGTATCAACAGGGGGGCTCCATTTAGCAGCCTCAGATACCTACGAAACCTACTTTGACCGACAATTTTCATGAATTGTGAAATATACCTTTTGTACTCCCTTTGTCAGAGCTTGACTTCAAAAGTTAAAGAAGCATTTATAGTCTGGACTCTTTAGTAATTTTCCCATGTGGCTTATGCTGCTAAACGGCACAGAAGGAGGCCACTCAGCCCATCGTGTCCGCACCGGCCAAAAATGAACCATCCAGCCTAATCCCACTTTCCAGCACTTGGTCCGTAGCCACGGAGGTCACTGCACTTCAGGTACATATCCAGGTACTTTTTAAATGAGTTGAGGGTTTCTGCCTCTACCATCCTTTCAGGAAGTGAGTTCCAGACCCCCACCACCCTCTGGATGAAAAAGTTTTTCCTCAGCTCCCCTCTAATTCTTCTACCAATCACTTTAAATCTATGCCCCCTGGTTATTGACCTCTCAGCTAAGGGAAATAGGTCCGTCCTATCCACTCTATCTAGGCCCCTCATAATTTTGAACACTTCAATTAAATCTCCCCTCAGCCTCCTCTGTTCCAAAGAGAACAACCCGAGCCTATCCAATCTATCATCATAGCTAAAATTCTCCAGTCCTGGCAACATCCTCATAAATCTCCTCTGTGCCCTCTCTAGTGCAATTACATCCTTCCTGTAATGTGGTGACCAGAAATGTACACAGTTCTCAAGCTGTGGCCTAACTAGTTTTTATACAGTTCCAGCATAATCTCCCTGCTCTTACATTCTATGCCTCAGCTAATAAAGGAAAGTATTCCATATGCCCTCTTAACCACCTCATCTACCGGTCCTGCTACCTTCAGGATATGCAATCCAAGGTCCCTCACTTCCTGTACACCTTTCAGTATCCTCCCATTTATTGTGTACTCCCTTGCTTTGTTTGCCCTCCCCAAATGCATTATCTCACACTTCTCTAGATTAAATTCCATTTGCCACTTTTCTGCCCACCTGACCAGTCCATTGATATCTTCCTGTAGTCTACAGCTTTCCTCCTCACTATCAACCACTAGGCCAATTTTTGTACCATCTGCAAACTTCTTAATCATGCCCCCTACATTTAAGTCCAAATCATTAATCTATATCACAAAAAGCAAGGGACCTAGCACTGAGCCCTGCAGAACCCCACTGGAAACAGTCTTCCAGTCAACCATTACCCTTTGCTTCCTGCCACTGAGCCAATTTTGGATCCAACTTGCCACTCTCCCTTGGATCCCATGGGCTTGTACTTTTTTGACTAGTCTGCCATGTGGGACCTTGTTAAAAGCCTTGCTAAAATCCATGTAAACTACATTAAATGCACTACCCCTCATCGATCCTCCTTGTTACCTGCTCAAAAAATTCAATCAAGTTAGTCAGACACGACCTTCCCTTAACAAATCCACGCTGACTGTCCTTGATTACTCCGTGCCTTTCTAAGTGACGGTTTATCCCGTCCCTCAGAATCGATTCCAATAATTTGCCCATCACCGAGGTTAGACTAACTGGCCTGTAATTACTCGGTCTATCCCTCACTCCCTTTTTAAACAATGCTAAGGCACTTCTGGAGTTCAATTCCATGTAAAGCTTTTCCTCAGAGGTATGATCCAAATTATGGGAATTACAATGGGTTGAAGATTTTTATTCTTTTAGAAAGAAACAGAGCTAAATAAAGTACAATATAACTGAAATCTGTTTAATCTTAATCAACTTGATTCATAGTTTGTAGCCTGAAATACACAGTGATTTGTCTATCAGTCAGAGAGGTCAGAAGTGTTTGATGATATCTCATTGTTTCTAGTGCACATATCAATGATAAATGGATGCACTGTTTGCCCTTGGCATGCTACATCCCAGATTATTTCACGCATATGGTCACGCTTCTGCTTACGGGATGCAAAGACTTGCCTGTGGAGTTGGATTTATTGCATTGAGCCTGACAGAAAGTATCTGGATCATATCCTGCTTAGCCTCATCTGCTCTTTGGAGCATTATTTGATGTCAGATAATTCCTTTACGACCACAGATTAATCTAGAAGCAGCAAAGTTCATTAAAACACTGTTGCTAGCAACAGATAGCAATGTAGTCTTGCAAAACCGGACTTCTTCCTGTTGTGTTTCCCCATCATTTTACTTGAGGTTCACAAATTGTACAACATTTTGGCAGGAAATATTCCTATTGCACAATTATATCAAATTAAGATGTGTGGAAATTTAGATGCATGGTTTCAGAAGAGTCAGCATTCTGCTGCCACTTGCATCAGTACATCACATGACTCGAGTGCTTTTAATATCACTCCTGTTCTGTTCCTTTTTCTGCCTTCTTTCTTGCTTTCATTTTCTTCACACTTTCTTCCCTTTTTGATAGTCTCTCCATCACTAATCATTTGTTCCCTCTCTGTTCTCTTCCTCTTTCTATTTGTGTCCATTTATCATTTTCTATCCATCTCCTTTTCCACTCCAGCTGCATAGGGAAGGTGGAGAGGCTGACAATGATCAGAGATAACAGCGATCAAATAAAACAAATGCTAAACACTTAGGGGAAGTCAATACCGAGGACCCAGACAAATGCCATGATGGCTGCTAATTATAATTGGGAGTGTGGCAGAAAACTAATGTCACGAAGTCCTTCTCTAAGACTTTCTCAATTTGAAGCAACCACATTTTGCACCCTGAAGAGGAAAATGGTGTAAGGCAGAAAGCTTTCCTATACTATGAAAAACAAATTGAAACCTCAGATGTGTCTCACCTTTGATATGACACTGGAATACAAGGGGTCAGGTGGACAATGTCCCAAGTCAGAGGGTGTCAAACATCTTGTATCAGGCATTGTTCTAATGTTATACCAGTGCTGATGCACAGCTTTTTCATTTGTATGTGAAACATTTAACATTTTCAGTGATATTCCCTCCCTATATCTTTATCATGTGTATTTGGGAGGTATTTAAAATGCTTACTCTTTAAACACTAGTAGAGATGAGTAACTTCTGAAGTATGTCAGAAGTAGCTTATAAGTACTGGATTGAAATACTGGTATACAACACAGCAAAACATAGGCATTCATTTGATCCAGTAATTTCCTGAAAAAAAAGTGTTTTTAATCTGTGTATTCTTACTTAAATATTCAAACTTTAAACCCAAAACAAGCTTTCAAACCACCCCTAAAGTAGGGTTAACATACTTGAGTTTTTTGCTAATTTTGGTAAACTCCACCAAACCAGCTTCCATGGGTAAAGTCAGTTCACCTGCTGAAATCATCAGTCTGCAGTCTTCAAATGTGTGATCTGTAATTGGCACATCCAATTCTCTACAAAAATGATAAAATACATTGCAGCAAACATTCTGATTCTACCAACATAAAACATCATGAAACAAAATAAATAATACCATGATACTTTACCTGCCTTAACAGATATTCAGAATAGAAAGTTACAAAGACTATTTTGTAGCCAATTTATTCTGCCTACATAAGTCTTTTAACATGATTTAAATTATTCCCAATAGGATACTTAAAACCATGACCAAAGTATGAAAATAGGATCAAGTCTGAGTTATTATTGAAAATACAGAAATGTTTACAGTCTCTACATTTTATATTTTCCCCATTACAGAGGAAAAGTGAAATGATCATGTCTGAGAAGGAAATAGTAAATAAAAATATAAAACTAATAGGAAACTTTTAAAAAAAATAGAAAATAGGGTGAAGCTTGTTTAAAGTTACTTACATGGCCATAGCACTACGAACTCTGTTGCCATACAGGAAAGGATCACATTTTTCTTCTTCAGTAGGCACATATACAGGCAAAAACTGCAAATGTTAAGTGTAATTTTATCAGCATTACATCACTCAATTCTGACTTCATGGAGGTATGAAACATCCAGAGCACAAGATTGAAGGAGCTAACCAGCAACATTAGAGCAAACAGGTCCTGTACAAAATAATTATCAGCATGTAATCAAAGATTAGTAATCAGTGATGTCCAAAAGAATACATTTCACCTTGGGTCAATAATTCAGAACACATGTACAATGAAAACAGGATGTCAAGGTTACATCAAAAAGTAACTTTATCATGTAGGAATACAAAAACAGATGACAGAATGACCAATCAATGGCATGACTTCAGTTTTGTGATTTGCCAAGATGCACTGAAATATCGAAATAAACATGCATTTCAAAAGGTCTTTGTTCATTTGGAGCAAGACCACTAGAAAGTGATGGTTTTGAGATCAGCCATGGCTCAGTGGTGGCACTCTCGCCTCGGAGTTAAATGACTGTGGGTTCAAGTCCCACTCCAGAGACTTGAGCACATAATCCAGGCTGATACTTCAGTGCAGTACTGAGGGGAGTGCTGCACTATCAGAAGTACCATTTTTCGGGTGAGACATGCCCTCAGGTGGACATAAAGGATCCCATGGCACTATTCGAGGAGGAGGGGAGTTCTCCCGGTGTCATGGCCAATACTTATCTCTAAACCAACATCACAAACAGATTGTCTGGTCATTATCATTAAGCATTTAAATTTTGCCCTTTTTAGCTTTTTAGAAAAACAGAATATTTTTTAAATGGTGAGAAACTATTAAATGTTGATGTTCAGAGGGATTTGTGTGTCCTTGTATACGAAACACAGAAAGTTAACCTGCAGGTACAGCAAGCAATTAGGAAGGCAAGCGGTATGTTGGCCTTTATTCCAAGGGAGTTGGAGTACAAGAGTAAGGAAGTCTTGCTGCAATTGTACAGGGCTTTGGTGAGACCACACCTGGAGTACTGTGTACAGTCTTGGTCTCCTTACCTAAAGGAAGGATATACTTGCCTTAGAGGCAGTGCAATGAAGGTTCTCTAGATTGATTCTTGGGATATGAGGGTTGTCCTATGTGGAAAGAGTGAGTAGAATGGGCCTATACTCTCTGGAGTTTAGAAGAATGAGAGGTGATCTCATTGAAACATATGATTTTGAGGGGGCTTGACAGGGTAGATATTGAGAGGTTGTTTCCCCTGGCTGGAGAGTCTACAACTAGGGGACATAATCTCAGGATAAGGGGGTCGGACATTTATGACTGAGATGAGGAAGAATTTCTTCACCGAGGGTCATGAATATTTGAACTTCTCTAGCCCTGACGGGCTGCGGACGCTCAGTCGTTGAGTATATTCAAGACTGAGATCGATAGATTTTTTGACTCTTACTGAATGGCGGAGCAGGTTCGAGGGGCTGTATGGCCTACTCCTGCTCCTATTTATATTCTTATCCCATGGTTGCCTCTGGGCTGCTGTGAGGTCTGGGACAGAGACACATGCAAGTGAGCCAGTTTTGTTTTGTGAACGTAGAAAGTACTGCTGCTTGGGATTATTATAGGCATGCATTGTACCATTTAACAATGAATCTGGGGTGAGATTTACTGAACCCTGTAAAGTCATACTGAAGTCCTCACAACTACTTTATTTTTCATATTTAGAATACTTGTAACCCTTCCAGAATAATTTATTTTTTTTAATCTTGAAAGGCAGTACGACAACAACTTTAAAATGTCAGAAAATCCATCTAATAAAAGAAAAAGTCAAAGTCAAAATTTTCTGGAATGTCCCCAGGTCACCCTTGAAAATACATCTCATGCCTTCAGCAATTCCATCTCCCTTCAGTAAATTCCAAATTCACCCCTGCTGCAAAGTGCACTTGATGTTTTCTTTTTGCCTGCTATAAAGGCAATAGAATGTTGGATGTGCCTGTAGCTTAAATCATGACAAATCCGTGTCCTGCTGCACTTTCAATCAAACTCATTTTCACATGTCATAAGGCCTATATTTAGGGCCATTTTGGTCTGTCAGCTTTTGTCAGTTTTCTAGGTCGGCATGTATGCATTCTTGTCCTCTAGTTCTGTGCCCAGTCCAGTAACCTGATTTGCATCCAAATTATCCATTCTCCTCAGCATTTTAAACACATCTTGATTATGTCTCCTCTCGATGTTTTTTTTTCCAATGGAAAGTTTATTTCGAAGTGTCTCTGCACAATTGAGAGGTCCAAGTTGAATTGAAAGGTTTAATCAATACCAGCAGTTTAGCACTATAATTTGTACTCTTACCTCGATTTCCACCTTTGTGCAAGGTTGACATAATGTTAAGAACATGAGCATCGCCCTGCAGGACAGAAAACATTAGAATTTGAAAAAGAAAACTTCAGCGAATTCTTCCGATATCTAGCTATTGAAGTTTTCACCAAAAATGGCAAAACCCGCTTTATTGTACACCACTTGAGATTACCAAGATTGTTCACTAAACAGGCCATTGCTTAAAAATAAAAACACATCAGTGGCATGTGTGCGTATTTCAGCCACTGTGTCATGTTGTTTTGAGATACTGGATTCACATTTATGAATCTCTCCCAGCAACAGCAGAAACCAAATACATTTGCTAGAAAGGAAAGGCAGGTGAAATGGGAAGGACAAGCCTCGGACATGCCCCCTGGCAGCAGCAACAAAACATTTTTTAGCAGAAGATAATTGCAGATAAGGAAGACCATTTGGCCCATCTTATTACACTCACCAAGCCCTAAAGTCCCCCCATTGCAGCATTCAATTGGTTCTTCAACAATTTTACGGTTCTCATTTCCACTACTCTCTTCAGCAGTTCATTCCAGATGATCACTCTTGATATCAGACCTAATTTGTTCTTTACTAGTTTGAAACTGTGAAACCATGGAGAGCTGATGGAGGCTCAGAGGTCAGGTTTTGGCCTTCCTACCCAGCTAAGGAATTAGGAAGCACACAGTCTGAGTCAGTCTGAGAGGTCTGGTAAGGAAACCAGACCTAAAGAAGGAAAGTTCTCTCAAGCTTAATGCTGATCAGTTTGAGAACTTTTCTGATCAATAAATTCTGTCTTCAGCCCACTAATGAGGACAGTATGGAGTGGTTATTTATCTTCTGTTATGAGGAGTGTTACAGAATGAGTTAAAATTCACTGTAGTCATTACTCTGTTGTTCACAGATTACATGGAAAATAAATGAGCTTGTTTACTTATATAGTTAACTTTGTCTCACTAGAGTGTAAATCAGTCCGTCTTTTGGAATATAGGAGGAAAGCACATGGTGATGTGCGAGACTGTAGTATTTAGTTCACATAAGGGGCTTTCATTGTTACGACCCCAGGTCACATTATCCTATGAATTGGTATTGGGCAGTAAAGATAAACTACTGATCATAAGAGGCATGGGGTGTGCTTATGGGAGAATCCAGTGATGTTGAACCGGAGAGAATATCCAATGCAGACCTGAAGTTGTACCAGTTACATATAAGCTGATTTCAAGGTGTGCCAAAACTTTCTTTTTTATGGATGGAGTCTTAATGGTAATGTCCAACTAGGGAAAAACAAACTTTAAATATTACATTCCGATGAATTTCTTTTAAGTTGAATGTAGAAAATTTCTCAAAGAACAGCCTGGTATCATTATTACGGCAAGGATTCCAATGCATAACACACACTTACATCTGATTTGAGCCATACGGTTAAACTTGCCCAAGTCAGTGACGGTCTGGTCTCCTCTTAAATTTGGACTGTTGCTGCATAGGCAGGTGCTGAATCAGTCAAACTCTTATCAACAAACGAGCCTGGGCAGTTTCATAATACAGATCACCATATTTACATTATTAACTGACTTATTTTTGGAGATAAAAATAGAAAAAGCTGGAAACACTCAGCAGGTCAGGCAGCATCCATGGAAAAACAGTCGTCAACGTTTCAAGCCATTGGCCCTTCCTCAAGTCTCAGAGATATTATAGATGAGTGGTATTTAAAATTTTGAGGTGCTGCAACATCACCAATACCCGGAGGTACCAGACACTGCCCAGATATGAATCTCTGATTTCCCTTCCCCTCGCTAGGAGATGCCGAAGCCTCTTTTGAAAACAAATATGATCAACTTTTTTTTTTAATAGTCTGCTTTAATACTGGTAAAGGTGGGAGATTCCTTCTTCAAGTGGACATTATCATTTTATATATTTTTTAAAATAAAATGAACAAGACCTAAGATCACAATAGGTTCTATACCTACTGAACAGGCTTTTGAGGTTGTGAGGAGTTAATTAGCAGGAAAGATGGGGAAACATGCCAAACCAGTGGTGGTTTACTTAAAATATCCCACTGAGTAATGTCAGACACAACAGGAAGTGTTTTTTGTTCGTGGTTTGAATGAAGCACCTAAATTATTCCATTAGTGTTGGTATTTTATGTACAAATGTCCGGTTTGTTTTTAAAAACCTTTTCCACTGTATTATGATGGCAGCTAAAATGCTGAGTCAGTTTGAGACACATCCTTAAATGGGTCTACAATTGCTGACTTCACCATAGGCCCCAGCAATGCCAATGCTGTCATGGGGGTGGTGTAGAGAATACCAGGACTTTTTGCAGCATGATCTGCACTTGAAGAAACATCTCCATTACTACTATGGCCGGAAAAAATAAACAAATCTGCCAAAGCTTCAGCCTCATAAAAGCAACAGCACAAGTTTTCGATTTGAAGAGAAGTGCGCCATTTTAGCACGACTGGTGATTATTTGGTGAAATCATTTCAGTTGTGATCTAAAATAGATACAGACAAGTGATTTTCTTCCTTTTTGTCTTGTCAGCATTTAAACTTAGATCCTACAGTGAAACGGTAGTGTTGGAAGTCGTAGTGTTGTAAACTAACGGACTGCACACTTATCTCTCTGTCAGTTAAGTGCTTAAAATAGTTTATTCAGAAAATAAGGTGCCGTGATAGAGTTAACTAAATAAAATCAATGGATCTGATAAATGTAGATGATTTCCGCATAAAAATGTTTAATCTTACTATAATTTTCCAAGGATAGTGACTAAAGGAGTCAGTACTGAAAAGCTCAAAATTTTTCTTTTAAAAATAATTGAATTCTTAGTTACTGGGCGAGCCAAATAAACTTGTGTTAGTGACTACATTAACGCCTGACATACCACCAATGCACTGCGTATTGGAAGTCTATGTCATTTTACTGCTCAAGATAGTTATCTCTTGAGAGAGGGAGTAGTGAAAGGAGATAAATAAAAACCCAAGAAGTTTGTTTTACCTGAAGATTTGCAGGAAAAAGCAGCAACAGTATTGCATGTTTTATAAATGGTCTGTCCATAATTCATGATGCTATAAAATGTAACAGCTGATTTTACCGATGTCTTTTGGTTCCTTATAAAGTAACTTTAGACCCTAAAGAATATTTTCACCCAAACAGGGAATCTTTCCAACCCTTTGTGTAAAACCTACCACCTCAAAACCACTCCAAGTGAAAGAGTTCAGTTTGGTCAACTTAGAGAGGTGCAAATAACTTGCAACCAGAAACTGCAACATAAATTTGATCTTCTTGGTAATGGGAAAATGTTTTCATGAGAGAATTTCACCACTGATGTATAAAGTGGAAGACCGACACCACAGTTTCCTCTTTCGCTGTTCCTTATTTGCTTAATAAGGATCTATTTAACCCGCTGCTCCTTTAAACCAATACTCAAGTCATTTTTACCTCATTTATTCACAGAATTTATTTTTTAAAATACCCAAATTATGTTTGAATCTTCTACAGGATTCATTCAGATCATATTCTAAACTCAATTTCAAAAGCAGCCCTCTGTAGCAATTAGATTTGAATTTACACTATAGACTTTCCTCCTACCCATTAAACCTTCCCATTCCAGCAGCATTTCCAACAGAGATGACAGGTTCTAAACTTCTGCCTAGCCACCACAAGCCAAATGTCAGAAAGTACCTAACAATAGCATACATTGACTCACTACCGATGCAGAAACCACCTGCAGAAATTGAAGAAGTTCTTAAAGGCATGACAATTCAAATAAAAAACAAAAAAATCCTAAATGCTGTAAATCTGAAATAAAATACAGAAATGCTTGAACACTAAGCAGCTCAGGAAGTATCTGTGCAGAAAACAGAGCAGTATCTGTGCAGAGAACAGAGCAGTTAACATTTCAGGTTCCGCCCTTCATTAGAACAGGAAAAAAATAAAGAGGAACAGTATTTGAAAAGAAACTGATCAAAGGGATGGGGAAGGAAAAATGGTCTGTGTCTCTTAAATGCTTTTAATTTATTTTATTTTGCTTCTCTCCATTGTCTCATGTTAATGTTACTAGCCATTTAACATTTCCCTTTTATGCATTTTTCTGGTAATTCTACTACCACTACTGTGTATTTTTTTCTTCATTTGTGAACGTAGATAGTAAGTACATGTTAGCAGACAATTCACAGTTTTGAGAATTTTCTTTTTTTTCCTGTGTGGGGTTTAGTTCCACAGGTATTAATAGCCTAAAAACAACTTGTTTACTATTGCAGTGCAGAGAGGGAGATTAAAGTCTTTCGAAGGAACATACACAACCTGAACTGGAAGTTGATTTTCTTCATTATAGATTAAAGATAATTCATACAAATGCATCACATAGTAGGAAACAATAGTTAGCTTCAAATTTAGTTAACAGTGTAGTAAAACAATGTGTCATTAGTAAATAATGGACCCAACTGCAAGTTGAATTATTCAATTACACAATGATAAAATTATTGCAAAGATGCACAGTTATTTTAATGTAAACATTCTTCTTGATCTGGTCTTCATACAAGATCCAAGAAATATGTGAAATAAAAGTCACAATACCCCGAGAAAGACAGTACCCACAGAATGATAAAGTTTAACCTGATTTAGGAATTAGAAATACCAAAGACCAGGAGCCAGGTGCATACATTTAAAAGGACTACATTCAATGAAATGAGGGAATAACTGAAGCAAATAGATTGTGTGTGTGTGTGTGTGTGTGGGGGGGGGGGGTGTTTAATAACATTTCAGTACAAGACAACTAGAATATCTTTAAGGTATAATGCAAGTATGCAAGATAAATACATTCCCAAAACTAACAAGCTCAGACTAAACAAACATGCTACCCTAAATGGATTAACAAACACATTAGAGGTGAGATGGAGAGGAAAAAACTGGCTGTACAAATGCTGCAGGAAGAAATGAGAAGGGGCTCATTGGAATAAATACAAAAAAAATGCAGAAACACATTAAAAGGTTGATCAGAGGGTCAAAGAGAGAGCTGGAAGAAAGCTCAGCAGCTGAAACTAAGCACAACAATAAAACAAGATCTGAGTACCGCAACAGCAAGTCAGAGAAGAAATGAACACCATAAAAGATACAAACGAGCTTGAAATGGAGGCTGAGCACAAAATAGCACATTCTGAATGACTACTTCCTCCAAATATTCACAAGGGAAGACATGAGCAACATGTCCTAGCCAAAGATATCCCAAGTGAAATCAATGACTTTGTTATAAATGAAAAGGATGTTCTAGACTGACTAAATGGGCTCAAAACAAATAAATGTCCAGAGACTAGGGTGATATTCATCCCAGGAGACTAGGGTGGAGATTTGTGAGGCACTGACAATTATGAAGGAGCCAATGGACACTGGGGAAGTACCAGTAAATTGGAAACATGGTAATGTGATGCTCATATTCAAAAAGGCTGACAAAACAGACACGGACAACTACAAACCCATTAATCGTGCTTCAATTCCTTGTAAAATAATGGAATTGATTATTAGAGAGTAAATGTGAGGATCTCATGTATGACAATAACCTAATTAACAGCAGTCAGCATGGATTTAGAAGGGGAAGATCCTATCTGAACAACTTTCTTGAGTACTTTGAGGAAGTGACAACCCAAGCCTTATGATAAGGTATACTTTGGCTTCCAAAGTTCCAACCAAAGGCTATGAATTGAACTTAAAGCTGCGGGAATTCAGGGAAAAGCCTGGGAATGGACGAGAAAGTGGCTGAAGGAAACAATGAGTACTCGTTAAAGGCATTATGTCAAGTGAGAGGAAGAACTAAAATAAAAATGAACTGAGTTGCACGCCTCAGAGTTTGGTGTTGAGAATGCTACGGTTTCTAATTTACATAAATGACCTGGATTCAGAGACTGAATGCAAAGTGGTCCAATTTACAAATGATAAAAAAAACCAGGAGATGCAGTGGAATTGGAAGCATCTGCTCTGAAATTACAGAATGAGTTGAAGATATGTAAGTGGATGTAACCATGGCAGATGAAATTTCAACGTATACAAGTGTAAAGTGCTACACAACAGGAAGGAGAAAGAGATAACAGCATATTCCACAAACGGTGCTGAAAGAGAACTACGAGTCTTCATAGAGTCAATACTAAATATGTCCACCAATGGAGAGCAGCAATCAACAAAGCCAATATGATGATGAAGTACACAGTAAAACAGTGGAATATAAATCAGAGGAAGTCATGATCAAACTTTACACTGCTCTAGTCAGACCACATCTTGAATACTATTCTATTCTGGTCACCAAGAAACAAGAGAGAGACATTCAAGCACTTGGGGCAGTGCAGAGAAGAGCCACGAGGCTAAACTCCAGTGTCAGGGATCTGAGAAATTTAGGCTTTTCAACTTAGAGAAAAGGCATCCAAGAGGTGATATTATGGAGGTATATAAGATTGTTACAGACTCAGAAAAAGTTAACCCAGAATATTACATTAAATTAAATTGTGGGAGCAGAACGAGGGAACACTGATTCAAACTAGTAAACGGTAGTTTTAGGACTGATATCAGGAAACCTTCCTTCACACATGGAGTGATCAATGTATGGAATAAGCTTACAGATAAGCGTAGAGGCGGCAGAAACCCCAGAATAATTAAATAATGACACAGGATGCTATAATGGGGTGAGGGGGGGGGGGGGGTGTTAGGATCACTCTGGATAGGTGAATTAGGATAGGTAAATTAAGATGGGCTGAATGACCTGCCTCATCTTTATTTATCCAGCAACCTTGTATCTCAATTACAACCTATTATTAGTCACCCATGCCACAACAAATCCATCTTCATACTACAATAAATTACAAGATACTGGTTAGTTAAGCATTAGTCTAGTAGCAGGATGACAGCAGTCAGACTTATTATTGAGACGCAGCAATACCAAAGTATTGATCTTTTTTTCCCCCTCTTTTGTAAAGCAAAACCACAACTGAAAACCACCGCCTTTAGTTTGAACAGGAAATGCAGTAAAGGCTTTTAAATTGTTTGCCACTTCCTTTATTGGTGATTAATCTTTAAACCAGGACATTAGAAACACTGTTTTCTACTTAAGAAAACATAACCATTTTAGACTTCCATCACAAATGTTTTTTGTAAACCTTCCATCTTTGCCATTTCACAAAATAACATATTTGGTCATTTTTCTTAAGTCAAAATGGGTATCACATCACATGCAGTTCTTATTAGCACTAATCTAAGATCTGACCATCTTTACACTCTCATTATCTTCAGATCATGTTTTACCATCTTTCAAGAAAGATAAATGTTTTCCACTGACCTCAATTAGCAGAAGACTTTTAGCAAGATTTCCAATCTATGCATTTACACACCAATATTAGAGGAGGGTTGGGAAACCTCTAGTCAAAGCCCATGTAGTAAATTATAGACTAACAGATGGGCTACAGTCTCTTATAAGGCATGAACATAACTGAGATGTTCTCACTGCACTGTTATCAGGCAGCCAATCTGCTGTTAAGAAAGGTTCTATGATGGCAGTGCTCTATAGGCCACCAAGCAATTGCACAATAGGCTGGTAAGATGCAGATACACATCCACAGTAGTCCATATGGATAGCTAATCTAATCTCAGTCATGCAACAAGGAAAGGAACCAAGCAGAGGCCAAATTGAGAGGGGAAAACGGCACAGAAATTGAAAGTCACCTCAGACCATTTTCTAGCAGCTAGTTTCAGAATATCATCAGCAGAGGATCACCCATCTTCATAGATCTGGATGATGTGGGGAAAAATACCTTTAAAAAATGTTCTATCGTTCTATTTTTGACTTAATTCTACCATATATTTCCAAAAAGCAATTTTTGGAGCAGTTATAGAAAAGGAATGTCACCTAACCAATTATTGATAAAATACAGAAATGCCTGTCAGAGTCTTTGGGGAGAATCACATATTACCAGGGCCATCCACATCCTTAGAAGTCATCTTGAGTTCTTTTGAACACCTGACGCCTGGCCTACAAGTGACCGCCCCCCACCATATTGGAAGACAATACTTTCACTCTCAGGGAAGGGAGAAAGATGACAAAAGTTGACTTTTGAACAAAAGTGAACTCTAAATATTTACAATTTAAATCAAGTGCAATGACAAAAATACCTGCAAAAGTAGGTAAACACAGTTATCAAGAGAAGACAAACATCATACCACCATTGCAGAAGCAACATCCTTCAAATTTATGTATGCTTCATCGAGATGGGGCAGTAACTCAATGCCATGGTCTCCTTTATCCAAACAATGGATGTGAACACTGACCACCAGACAGAGAAATGCATAAGCCTGGGGCCTGGATTTTCTTCTGTCTTCTTGCTGAGGCTAATTTCATATTCAAGATAGGGGCAGGGATACCAATCTCAGCCTAAGTGGTCAACTGCCAATGACATACAGGGAGATGTGGTCCAGCTGCATAAATTGCTCAACCTACATAAAGGGGCAGGCAAGCTTTTGAAATCTTGGCAGCACAGACTATGCATTCCAGTGAAAATGTCTGGAGGAAAAGCAACTACAGTTGCAGCAGTCACACAGTCAGATAAATGCTGGCCTTGCCAGTGACGCGCACATCCTGTGGATGAATAAATAAAAATGGAAGCCCTTTTTGTTAAGATAATTTAGTGGTTACTCATAAGGGGCCTTTATTGCCAAATGGGTCCCATTAATAGCACCTTGGACCTGGGGAAATAATGTTCCTGGTCTGGTTTCTAGGAAAGGTCTTTAGTCCTTATGAGGTACAAACGGCTAGAATATAAGCTGGATGTTCGCAGCTCTTTAAATCCTACATTAACTGCTTTCCCACTCTCCTCCTCCTTCTCTGGGACACTACACTGCAATTATCAATGCCATCATTACTTTTTGGGGGTAGGGATGGGGTGGTCTTTCAGGAAAATGATGTGGAGAAGTGAGCCCTGCCCACTTATCGGCATTTACATGTAGTGTGGTGGGGATATGGAAAATGGAGGTAATTGAAAGCAGAACAGCTAGAAGAAATCTTGCCAGCCATTTCTAGAGGCATGGATGCGACACAAGCCCCCCCTTCCCAATCCATTTTTAAAATTCTCTCCTAGAGCACCTATTTTCAGGTTGCAATACAAAGGAAACCTCCCTCCCCCCCCCCCCCACTCTCCAAGGACTTTAGAGGGGAATGATGTTGGGAGCATTATTGAGAGCCATACAAGAACATTGGAAACCTGCAGAGGAATTAACCTTAACCTTAAGAATACTGCTTGTTACAAAAGCCTAGTGATTAGCGAAGACTTCAAAACTTCCGTCATCATCAAATGTGAATTCATGGAGCAGAAGAAGTCCAATGCATGCTGAAGCTCTGCAAACTTCTCAATCTGGGATTTCAACAGCATCTGTGTGAATGAAACTAAGCTAAAAGGAAATCAGCAGTGTGGCTTGGTTCACTTGAGATGCACCTGGCTGACTGTGAGCACAAGACTGCACTAATTCAGAAGCAGTAGGAAGAAAGACTGGGAAGGCAAAGAGGAGATATTTTCTGGGAAATTCATTTCATGATTTGACTGTAGTCGGAGGTGAATTTGATGGCAGCAGTAAAGACTGTATGCTGAGGATAGGTCTGTTTCTAGGTGTGCAAGAAGGGGAGAACTTGTTCCGTTGACTTTAGTCTCAATGTTCTTGCTCCAGTAATGAACAGCCATTTGAGTTTTTCACTTCACTCTCTCTTGGTATTTGATGTAACTCTTGCAGTTGGTTAACTCACAAACATAGGCAACATATGTTTTTCCATTTGGAACCAAGAAGGGTTTTCTGTACTCAGTACAGGTCTTCATTAGTTATAAAATTAATCCTGTGTTGTAAGGTGAACCTTCAAGAGTTAAGCTTTGAAGCAAAGCAACCAATTGCAGGACTTCATTGGGGGGGGGGGGGGGGGGGGTGCGGGGAAGAGACTTCTCAAAGTGGCAGGTTCATTGTAATTTGTAATGATGGTGAGAGAAAAAGAACAGAACATGGCCACCTGGGGTGCCTTTATATAGGAAGGGAAAGATTATGTGATTCCATTCATTCAAAGTTTTCAGGAAGTAACGGAAACATTTGTTACGTGCCACTATTGGCTAAGCAATCTAGCCATAGAATGTAGAGTATAGCAAATGGACAACGACAACCATTGCCATTAAAAGCTAGAAAGGCTTTTCAGTACTCAAAGAATTTTTAAAAACACTGAAACCATTTAGCTAGTCTGAACTCAAACCAAGTCAAATTTCTTAAACTCTAGGAGACAAAAGGGGATTTGTAGGCAGGTTTAGCTTCTGTAGTTTAGATGCATGAAGGTGAGGGAAAAATATCATACAACAGTATGCCCATTAGACAGTCAGTTTTATTTAAGAATCTCTGCTGATGTTGATATTTTAACCAAACAAAAAATTGATGATCAAGCATTGATTATATATACTGGGGCTTACTTGACAAACTGGAAGACAGGCACGGGTTGGCGAAAGAAATAAAAGCCCCATTAATAATCGGGGACAAAAGCTATTGTGCTCAAGAGCAAACTGAAAGTGTAGAGTACATGAAGGAGAAGGCTGTGGGAAGGGACAGACATGCAGAAGAGTGTGCAGGCATACCATTTCTTTAATAAAAAAGTTACAATATATCCTACCCATTAGGAAGTATGTTCATTTTGTGCAGTATTTTTGGCCTCATGCAGACCTGCCATTTTATTTTAATGGGAGCTAGCATTTCAGACTGGCCTGGGTTAGATTTATAGATACCTGATCCATAAAAATCCACCATCAATTCAGTACTCAGCAGCAGCCAATCTGAAATACTTTGTCCAAACTCAGGTCCCTCAGAACGGCCCAAGAATCATACTAAAGGACAGCTTTCAATAAATCAATGAAAGCACTTCAGGGATGCATGGATGACACTATTGCATCCTATGTTACAAAAGGAGCTCAGAAGAGCTGAGGTCCAAAATGACAGGTTTCAATAAGGTCAAAAAATCTGTACCTTAAAGAAGGAAAGAAGTAATTCACAAAGAAAGTATTCCATGTAGCATTTTCCTCTCCTATAAATGAGTAAGGGGAAGAGGCAGAAAGTCACAAAACTAAAAAATTGTTTTTTTTAAAAAAGAGGGAAGATATGAATAACAACTTGCACTTTAATGTCAAAAAAAATTCCAAGGCACTTCATGATAGTAGATGCTGAGCCAGCAAGGAAGACATCAGCAGTATCTGATAGGTTGAAGAAATGAGTCCTGAGGAGGTTTTTAAAAAGGCAGAGAGGTTAAGGGTGGGAGTTCCAAAGACTAGAACCAAGGCCGCTGAAGACCCTGCCACTAATGGTGGGTTGGGGCAGAATGCACAAAAGGCTACAGTCAGAAAAACAGAGCATGTGGGGTTGGAGGAGATTGCAGATATAGAATGGGAGAAGGCCATGAAGGGATCTATAGACAAGGACATAGACTCTGATTTGAAGGCATTGGGAGATTGACAGTCAACGTACGTCAGTGAGGATGGGGATGATGGGCAAGCAGGACAGGATATGTGCGGCAGAGTTTTGGATAAGTTGAAGTTTATAGGTGGTTGAGGATGGGAAGCAGGGTAGTAGATTACTAGAGTTGTCAAGTCTGGAGATGACAAAAGCACCTATAAGAGTTTCAGAGGCACAGGTACAAGTGGAAGTGGGCAGTGTTGTGGAGGTGGAAATAAGCAGTCTTGGTGATGGAGAGAAACTTGGTTCTTAAAGCTCAGCTCAGGGTCGAACAGGATGCTAAGATAGAGAATGATGTGGTCCGGCCTGACAGAGTAGCCAAGGAGGAGGCTGGAGGACATGGCAAGGGACCAGAATTGGTCGGGGCTAAGGATATTTACATCAGCCTTCCCAATGTTGAGCTGACGGAAGCTGTGACTCATCCATGATTTGGTGTCAGATAGCTGGTTTAATAATGCAGAGATATTTGAGAAGATCAAGAGAAGTGGTGGAGAGGTAGAGCTGGGTTTCATCAACGTACTTGTGAAAGTTGACCCTGTGCCTGTGGATGATGATGCCGAGGGGCAATACATGGATAAGGAACTAAAGGGGGCCAAGGATAGATCTTTAGGGAACTGCAGAGGTGTTGGTGTGTGAGAGGGAAGAGAAATCACTGCTAGAAATGCACTGCCTGCTTTCGGATAGGTGGGAATGGAACCGTGCAAGTGCAGTCCCACGAACAGGACAAGGGAAGAGAGGCATTGGAGGAGGATGGCATCATCAAACGTAATGAACGCTATGGAAAGGTCAAGAACAGACAATGCACCAAGGTCACAGTTACTGAAGATGTCATTCATGACGTTAGTTGGTGCTGTGGGAAGGACGGAAGTCGAACTGGATAGATTTGAAGTGGAAGTTTCCAGAGAAATGAGCATGGAGCTGGGAGGTTATGACATGTTCAAGTATCTTAGAAGAAATGGAGTTTGAAAATGGGGTGCAAGTTGGAGAAGACGATGGGTTCGATAGTGAGTTTTTTGAGGGGCTGATGACGGTAGTCTGTACACTGGCCACCTATCCTCCTCCCTCCGCAAACTCCAGCTCATTAATAACTCTGCTACTTGTATCCTATCTTGCACCAAGTCCCATGACACTCATCTTTGTTAATCTACACTAATTCACGCTCATTAGTGAAGCTGCCTCCACCGCTTTCTCCCTTTCTTCCCACTCTCAGGGTGAAGGAGCGGGTGCGTTGGGGGCGGAGGGATCCGAAAATCGCTTAAATCCCAAGCGGGTTTCCCACTGATTTCCAGGTTCCCCAGTGACAAGTCTGGGTGCGCGCGCGCGCCTCCTGAATGCGGAAGTCCCACCGGCTATTAAAGTCGGCGGAATGATACTTTGCATACTTTGTCAGCTCATTGAAGTACTTGATTGACTTGACATTTTGGCAGGAGTGCGATTTTGAAGCATCTTCAGCGTGTTTCCCGTGCTGTGGGAAACACTCCCTATAGCAACAGACGTGATTTAGCCAGCAGCCAGTGGGAGAAGCAAATGATTATTTGACAGGTGGGGAGAAAACGTCCTTATTGCAGCAGGGCACTCTGTCACTTCAGACAAAGTTTTGGCTGCAAGATCTTTATGTTTTCACTGAAAATTCTTACTTTCCACCTAAAACTCTGCTGTTCAAACATATTTAACTACCTTACGGACACCCTCAAACTCACACAGTCAGGATGGGGAGGGGGCCATGGCTGCATTCACCACTACAGCTGAGGATGAGCAACATCACCAGCCTCGCCGCCACACGGCGCTCCACAACACAGTGCTGCGCCACAGGCACCTGCACGAGAGGACAGAGGGCAACAAGAGAGAGAGCAACGTCGCAGGAGGCACTAACCTCGCCACAGGGTCTTACAGACCGAGACGCAGCTTCCTGGGCCTCTCTGAGGAGCAGTGCACATGGAGGCTCAGAGTCAGTCGCCAGGTAGTCGTAGACATCTGCAGCCTCCTTCATGCTGAGCTGGTCCTAGCTGGGCCGAGCAGCATCTCCTTACCTGTCACTGTCAAAGTCACCACTGCCCTCAACTTCTTCACCTCCGGATCCTTCCAGGGTGCCACTGGGGACATCGCCGGAGTCTCTCAGTCGTCTGCACACAAGTGCATAAGGCAGGTCACGTCGGCTTGTTTTGCAGGGCTTCACACTACGTCAACTTCCCCATGGACGACCTCAGCCAGACGGAGAGGGCAGTGGGATTCCACGCTGTGGCTGGCTTCCCACGGGTGCAGAGTGTAATTGATTGCACTCGTATACCAACACGAGCACCTCCATACGAGCCAGAACTGTTCATCAACAGGAAGGGCTATCACTCCATCAACACTCAGCTCGTTTGTGACCACCGCAAAAGATTCCTTCACATGTGCGCCAGATATCTTGGCAGCTGCCACGATTCCTTCACCCTCCAGGAGTCCAATATCCCGCCCCTCTTCCACGCACCAAGCATCTTTAAGGGCTGGCTCCACGGGGACAAGGGACACCCCCTGCACACGTGGCTCATGACACCTCCGAAGAACCCCATCACCGAGCAACAGCATCGATGTTACGACAGCCACATCATCACCAGGTCTACAATTGAGCATGCTTTAGGGCTGCTCAAGATGCGCTTCAGGTGCCTTGATCGTCTGGGGGAGTGCTTCAATATGCACCAGACAGAGTGGGACACATTATAGTCGTGTGTTGTGCCCTGCACAACATGGCACAACAGAGAGGGGTGCTGCTGGAGGAGGCCCCATCCACATCTGCCACCCATATTGAGGAGGAGGAGGAGGAGGTGGAAGAGGAGGAGGACGAGCAGCAACCTATGGGCAGAGCAGCGGCTCACCTGGCTGCTCGTGAGGCCAGGGAGTCACTGATATGTGAACGATTCTCCTAACATCAGACAGAGTGAAGAGTCCAGTCCTCACACCACTTGGATACAGCAGCGCCCACACCAGCATACCTCCCCCCACCCCTCCCTGCACAAAACAGTCCTGCAACTACACATACGCCCACTGTAGAGTGACCCAATGGGTGGCATCAAGTGTCGGCGTTCATGGTGAACCTCATGAAAGGGCCTTATTACAGAAGCCAGTCAAGAATGGCCAAGACGTGGCAGTAGTGGTGACAATAATAATATTTAATGTGAGTTTAACAAAAAGCAAATATAAATAAAAAACATGACCAACCGTCAAACACCCTTGTGCATCCCCTTTGTGCTTACAAAACCTTCGCCTTTTGGCTTCCCACTACTTCTTACGTGGTGCATCCCCTGTGGCTGCAGCAGAGGTAGTGGCAGGTTGCTCTTGTTCATCCCTGACCGATTAGATGCTTTGGTCCCACACCCTCTGGGTTTTGGTGCCCATGAGGGCCCCTCCACAGACTGCTCCACCTGCACATGTGCAGGGGCAGACTCGGCCACCTGGAGAAAGAGGCAGCATTGTGGGTACTGGTTGAGAGGGGGGCAACGGGTGAGACGTGGGAGCGTTTTGAGTGGTGTCCCCACTTCCATGTCCCCTTTCGCCATCATCCCTCCCCTGGGCCAGGCCCACACCACGCCTACCACTCTGCTGGACAACAATTTGGAGGATTGTGATGCCTTGTAAGGTCAGTGCTAGTGTATCTGCCTGTCTGTTTAAGGCAGCAGAACGTTGTTCACTTTGAGTTCGAGCGGACGTTGTCAGGATGACTGAATGGACTCATTTGTGAGCCGTGCCTGAAGCTGGAGGGAAGGCTAGCCTTCCCTCCATCGCAGACAATCCCGCACTTACCTGCGACAGTATCTCAGAGGTGTCCTCACATCCCTGTGACACTATCGCCGAGATGCCCTCCGTGCCTGCGCCACCATTCCACTCATGCAGGAGTTAGACTCCTCCATCCTCTGCGTGATTGTGGACAGTGCGTGTGGCACCTGTTCCAGCATCTCGCAAATGTGCTGCTGCACTTCGATCATTCTCCTTTTAAAAGATGGCCCTCAGGGTTCAGCATCTGTGTCCAGCTGCCAGAGCCTGGAGAGGAGTGCTCCCACCGACACGGACTCTCCACAGCTGCCCCTGTCACCAGTATCTGCTCGTGGTCGCGTGTGGTAACTCACCAGGTGCGACCCCAACTAACTGCGGACTAGGACCCACCGAGGTGTGAGTATCTGCGCTGGTGGATGGCTCGCTCAGATGTGACGGTGCACCCTCAGAGGCCGGCAGGTCTTCTGAGGAATCGCCCTCTGCCGTCACAGCAGTCGCTGAAGGCCCTGTAAGAGAACAGGGGGCAATATTAAGCATCATCACAGATGTGTCACGTTGTGATAAGCATACTGAGATGCTGAAGATGGCAAGGAATGTTAACATCAATTCATATTGTGTGTGCTGAATGTTAAAGTTACGTCACCAGACGTTTGTTGGTTGCCAGTCTCGGTGTCCCCGACGGGCAGGCACTCAAGGGTGCGGCTCAGTTCCAGTGCCTCCTGCTCAGCGTCTGCGAGGACGATGGTTTGTTGCGGCCCCGCTACGGTCCTTGCCCTCTCCTGTGCATTCTGGGCTCTCTTCTCCTATACAGGGACAAAGTACAGTGAGTGAGTGATGGTGACGTGGCCAACCAACAAATGCATTGGCTTGGGTGTGGCTGACCATCAAAGAGATGCATCGGAGGGTGAGTATGAGACAGAGCCACGGCATTGTATGAGGATTGGGTTGAGTGGTAGTGGTGGGTTGAGAAATGGGGAGGTGAGGAAGTACTGAGGAAGTGCAGATAAGTTGAGGATGATCCTTAAGTGGGTGTGGGGAGTGATGTGATAGAGTAGTGTTGGCAGTGCAGAATGAGTTGGTGGGTGGGGGCGGTGACGTGAAAGACGGAGTGTAGGAGAATGAGTATGTGTACTCACTTTGGCTGACCTAGTTAGGTCATTGAAGCGCTTCCTGAACTGGATCCAGGTGCGGGAGATGTTGCTGCTGCTGGTGGTGGCCTCCTCTGCCACCTCGAGCCAGGCCTTCTTGGTGGCAGTGGCAGGCCACTTCCTCGTCCGTCGGGTAGAAGACATCCCTCCTCCTCATCATCCCATCCAGTAGCACCTGGAGTGAGGCATCATTAAATCTTAGAGCAGCCTTTCCCCGTTCTGCTCCATTGTTGTGTGTGGGTGTTTGCTTCAGGAGCAGCCATTGGAGGACTGCCCCTTTAAATAGAGCTCCTCCAGCTGACAGCCTGTGATGCGGGTGCACAGTCTGCCCACTGCGCAGCTTTTGGACAGCAAAGCTGGAAGCCACATTAAGTGGCTCCAACTGATCCCGATCGCGTGGGAAATGGACATTTTTTATTGGGCGGGTTACCCACACGCCCAATCACCAACCCCCCCCACCCACTCCCCGCTGCCATTCCGCCTCCCCGCTAATATCGGGACCCCAGTCTCCCACCCACTCTTGCCAGGGACTCTGTCTTCTTTTCATTTTCCTGCCCATCTCCCTTCCTGTTCTCTTTAAACCCTGGTCTTCTATGAGACTCACATGCTGCTCCCTCAATCATAGTGGGCTCTGGTCTAGAACAGCTGCCAAGATGTGCATACAAATGGACACGAGGGGCTAAAACAACAGAAAGTTGGAGTTCCAAACTCAAAAAGCCACACGAAATATCTGTCAGCTGATCCACTCGATGGCTACTTCAAGTACTGAAAAAAAACCTTTTTGTATATGTACAATACAATATATTTTTGTCAATCAATTCTGCATTCAACATATGATATAAGCTCGTATGTTCATAAATACATGATGAGCTCATGATTTCACCTAGGTTTTCTAAGGAAATACTAAATTGAACAGTGAATCAACATTACTGCATGACTTCTAAAGACTGAATGAAGAATGACACAGGCAGAAGCCTGAGAGCCAGTCACTCTGACGGAATAGTGCACAGAGTGAAAAAAGATGAAAAGAAATTAGATGGGGAAGGAAGTACATTTCTGAAACAAAGAAATGAGAGTGAAATTTTCTTATCCCTTCAGTTTCCATTCTTTTTCTTTAGCACTTTCTGGGTGGGGCAGGGGGAAAGAGAAGACACAGTTTTCCCTTGCACAAATGACTCATGAATTTGGGGTCAAGGAAGCCTAAGTGCAAATATTAGCTGAGACCGAGATTCAAATACAGGAATCTAAGTTAGGAGTACGCTCACATTTTACTTAAAAAGTTGCCCTACAAAATATTTTAGCAAAATAATGAATGGCCAAGCTGTTTTCTTTCAATTTAGCAAGACATTTTGTCCTTCATAGAAATACCAATGCATCAAGTTTAGGCCAGCTTTTTTCCACTATTAGAGTTTCTAAAACATTTAATTCATCTGTTTAATTTACTGTGTTCAGATGTGTTTTATATGTTCCTCTATGTTTTTCCCAGCTTTTAATAGAAAATTAAATATCTGACATAAACCTACAAGTTGGTTTACTTATTACCAGCCATTATTCAATCTTATTTGTAAATTACAAATTAAATTATACAAAAAACTTACGCACTGTGTCCTTGCCAAGTCCAAGTAACTGTGTCCTGTAGGAAAACATTTTGAGTAATTACTTTAACCATTTATAATTTAATCCTTGCCAAATACCAGGCAATTATATGTATTTTAATCTCCATTATGGTTTTTGTGGAAAGAAAAGTTTGTTGTACTAAAAAGCTACTCAAGATGTAACCAATTGAAACCATAAATGTAAATATTGAAAATACAATTTATTTTTCATTCACAATGCCAATTTTTGTCTGAAGAACTTAGTGTTTCATCTTTCTTGATAAATGAATCAAAGGGTGGCTTTGTAGCATATCAAGTGAAGCTGAATTGCCAGATTCACAAGTGAAGGATTCATAACTTGGTAACTTAGTAGCCCACCAACCATTTCCATGCAGTGTTTTATCTGTTCTCAATGGACTGCTCAACAATTTCTTCCGCACATGAACGTTATGCGTCGGATTTTGCTCTAAAAATAATGACGAAGCTAACAGGACTCACCATTATTTCTGTGCATCTGGTAGAGCAATTTCCGGCAACTACACATGCGCAGTTAAACGTGGAAATCCAAAAGTTGCTCTACCAGATGCCCTGCTCCTCCATAAACTTCGCGGGAAGGACATCTCGTCAGGTGACTCACCGTTCAAATGAATGGAACGGCATTGCCCTGATGGCTACGAAGTAGTCTTGCCAAAAAAGGTACATCAAGTTATTTTAACAGCATGGGAAGTCTTAATGACTGCCAAACAACCTCCCTGGCACTGAAAATCAACTTATACAAGTGTGAAGTCTCATTCCATCAGATTTTAATTGTTGTTGGACATTTAAAAAAACATTTTTTTTAACATTTTCTTTCTGTCTCTTAATTCAATATTTCTTACCCTCTCTTCATTTCTCTTTCAGTACCTGATTTGATATTGAATTTACTATTCTAACTTACACTTCCTGTTCTGACTCAGCATGGCTTATTAACATGCTTCAATCTGGTTGGTTATGGGGATAGACAGTTGCTTGCCCCATTCACACAGGTCCCAGGTGCACCGTAGAGGACGGCACGCTGGATTCAGCACCTCATGGGAGGAACTCACCGTGAAAAAAAACAAGAAAAGTTTCTGGGTAGGTTCAAGTCTAATGAGTGGTGGGCGCCGTTTGTTTGCCGTTCAGAGCAGAATCCGGCCCATTGTATCGTTAATCGACATATTTTGCTACAGTTGGAACCAATACCCAGTTAAATGAACTCTTCCTGAATGGCTTGTCCAAACTAGTTTGAAAATCTATAATGCATACGGAAGTCAGCTGCACGTTATGAAGAAATGCAATACATTTACACCAGTAATATCTGTAGGGATTCTCTCGATCTCTTGCTACAACTTAGATATACGTCTGTTAACGCCTTTGCTCCTGGGTTTCTGCCTACCTTCCACCAAAGAATCTACTAGAGTCTACTTGGATTAGAGGGGCCCCAACCAGTGATTTAAACCAACGAACTATAGGCTAAGACTGAACGGAGCAGAAAGGGAGCCCCGCGAGGAATCAAAAGTCAAGGCACGGAGGAGCGCCAAGGGCAAGTCAGTAAGTATTTAGTTCATTGGTTAGTGTTTTTAGTGGTTATTGTGGTTATTAGGGATAAATGGAGTGGGAGTTGAGGCCCGAGAGCAGAAGCAGCGGGACCAGCGACCAAGAGCAGAGCACAACAAGCTGAGACCAACTCAAACACAGGCAGAAATTCGAAAGAGTGACATCAGAGGACAACAGGTTGGTGAGTAATACATTTTTTTGCTCTCTAAGCTAGGGGAGTGGTTTAAACTAGGAACCTATAACTTGCTAATACTTTATTAAATTAATAACTTAAACTAGATAAATTAATTAGTTTTTAAAAAATAACTAAAAATAAACCAAGTAAATAAATTACATAAAAATTTTAATTAAGTAAATAAATAAAACAAGGTTAGATAGTGGTGGCTGTGCAGGTGGTGTGCTGTAACTGCAGCATGTGGGAGTTTGTGGAGAGCAGCAACAGTAAATGTCTGCAACTCGAGGAGCTTCAGCTCAGAGTTGCTGAGCTGGGGTCCGCGTTGCAGACATTGCGATGCATCAGGGAGGGGGAAAGAGTTACCTGGACACTTTGACCCAGGAGGCAGTCACGCCCCTTAGGTTAGGTAGTGGTTTAGATTTGGTTAGTAGTCAGGGACAGGAGGATGTGACTGCTAGTCAGGCAGGTAAGGGGACCCCAGATGCAGTGGTACCTTTGTCCAACACCTACGAGGTACTTGCTACCTGTGTGGATGAGAACAAAGACTGCAGGGAGGATGGGCAATTTGACATCTGCACCATGGTACAGGAGGCCATTCAAGTGGGGGGAGCGAAAAGCAATGTGGTAGTGTTAGGGGACAGTACACAGTCAGGGGGATAAATACTGTTCTCTGCAGCTGCGACCAGGAATCCTGAAGGCTGTGTTGCCTGCTGGGTGCCAGGGTCAAGGACATCTCCTCGCGGCTGGAGAAGAACTTGGAGCAGGGGAGGGAGGATTCCAGTTGTCGTGGTCCATTTAAGAACAAAGGACATAGGAAGAACTAGGAATGAGGTTCTGCTGAGGGAGCTTGAGGAGCTAAGGTCCAAATTAAAAAGCAGAATCTCAAAGGTAATACCCTCTGGATTAATACCTGAGCCATGCGCAAATTGGCTTAGGGACAAATAGATTAGATGGTTAAATGTGTGGCTAAAAGAGTAGTGTGGAAAGCAGAGGTTTCAATTCATGGGGCACCGGCACCAATAATGGGGAAAGAGGAAGCTGTTCCGTTGGGGAAAGAGGGAGCAAAATTGAAGCCCATGGAATAAAAGGGGCAGTGGCAGCATGGATATGAAATTGGCTAAGTGACAGGAATGAAATTGGCTAAGTGACAAGAAACAGAGAGTAGTGGTGAACGGTTGTTTTTCGGATTGGAAGAAGGTATACCATGGTTTTCCCCAGGGGTTGGTACTAGGACCACTGCTTTTTTTGATATATAGTAATGACTTGGACTTGGGTGTACAAGGCACAATTACAAAATCTGAAGATGACACAAAACCTGGAAGTGTAGTAAACAGTGAGGAGGACAGCAATAGTCTTCAAGAGGACATAGACAGGCTGGTAGAATGGGTGGAGACATGGCAGATGAAATTTAAAGCTGCGAAGTGATACATTTTGGCAGGAAGAATGAGGAGAGGCAATATAAACTAAATGGTACATTCTAAAGGGTGTGCAGGAAAAGAGAGACCCCCTGGGGGTATATGTGCACAAATCTTTAAAGGTGGCAGGACAGGTTGAGAAAGCAGTTAAAAAAGCATGCGGGATCCTGGGCTTTATAAAACACTAGTTCGGCCACAGCTGGAGTATTGTGTCCAGTTCTGGGCACCACACTTTAGGAAAGATGTGAAGGCCTTAGAGGGGGTGCAGAAAAGATTTACTAGAATGGTTCCAGGGGTGAGGGATTTCAGTTACATGGATAGATTGAAGAAGTTGGGGTTGTTCTCCTTACAGCAGAGAAGGTTGAGAGGAGATTTGATAGACGTGTTCAAAATTACGAAGGGTTTAGATGAAGTAAATAAAGAGAAACTGTTCCCACTGGCAGAAGGATCAAGAACCAGAGGACACAGATTTAAGGTGATTGGCGAAAGAACCAATGGCGACAGGAGGAAAACTTTTTTATACAGCGAGTAATTATGATCTGGAATGCGCTGCCTGAAAGGGTGGTGGAAGCAGATGCAATCATGGCTTTCAAAACGGAATTGGATAAATACTTGAAGGGAAAAAATTTGCAGGGCTGCAGGGAAAGAGTGAGAGTACGGGACTAACTGGATTGCTCTTACAAAGAGCCGGCTCGGGCTTGATGCACCGAATGGCCTCCATCTGTGCTGTAACCATTCTATGATTCTATATGACGGTAGATAAGCAATGGCGACCTTTAAAGAAATAATTCATAATTCTCAACAAATATACATTCCCTTGAGGAATAAAAATGCCACAAGAAAAGTGATCCAACCTTGGCTAACTCGAGAAGTTAAAGATAGTAGTAAATTAAATGAAGAGGCTTACAATGTTACCAAAAAGAGTAGTAAGCCAGATGACTGGGAGAGCTTTAGAAATCAGCAAAGGATGACCATGAAATTGATAAAGAGGGAGAAAATTGAATATGAGAGTAAACTAGCAAGAAATATAAAAACAAATGAGCTTCTTCTAGTATGTAAAAAGGAAGAGATTAGCGAAAGTAAACGTGGGTCCCTTAGAGGCAGTGACAGGAGAAATTATAAATGGTGAATAAGCAAATCGCAGAGACGTTTATAAAATATTTTATATCTGTCTTCACAGTAGAAAACACAAAAACCATACCGAAAATAGTGGGGAAACAAGGGGCTAATGAGATCGAGGAATTTAAAGTAATTAAGATTGGTAAAGAAAAAGTACTGGAGAAATTAATGGGCATAACAGCCAACAAATCCTCTGGACCTGATGGCCTACATCCTAGGGTTTTAAGAGGTGGCTGCAGAGATAGTAGATACATTGCTTTTGATCTTCCAGAATTCCCTAGATTCTAGAACGGTCCCCGTGGATTGAAAGGTAGCAAGTGTAACCCCGCTATTCAAGAAAGGAGGAACAGAGAAAGCAGGGAACGATCGGCCTGTTAGCCTGACATCAGTAGTAGGGAAAATGCTAGAATATATTATTAAGGATAGTAACAGGGCACTTAGAAAATCATAATATGATTAAGTGGAGTTAACATGGTTTTATGAAAGGAAAATCATGTTTGATAAATCTATTAGAGTTTTTTGAGGGTGTAACTAGCAGGGTAGATAAGAGGAATCATTGGATGTATTATATTTGGATTTTCAAAAGGCATTCGATAAGGTGCCACACAAGAGGTTGTTACACAAGATTAGGACTCATGGGATTGGGGATAATATATTAGCACGGATTGAGGATTAGTTGACGGACAGAAACAGAGAGCAGGAATAAACGGGTCATTTTCGGGTTGGCAGGTTGTAACTAGTGGGGTGCTGCAAGGATCAGTGCTTGGGCCTCAGCTGTTTACAATGTATATCAATGACTTAGATGAGGTACCGAGTAATAATGTACCCAAGTTTGCTGATGACACAAAGCTAGGTGGGAAAATAAGCTGTGAGGAGGATGCAAAGAGGCTGCAAAGGGATACAGACAGGTTAAGTGAGTGGGCAGGAAGGTGGCAGATGGAGTATAATATGGGAAAGGTGAAATTATCCACTTTGGTAGGAAAAATAGAAAAGCAGAATATTTTTTAAAAGGTGAGAGACTAAGAAATGTTAGTATTCAGAGGGATTTGGGTGTCCTTGTACACGAATCAGAGAAAGTTTAACATGCAGGTACGGCAAGCAATTAGGAAGGCAAATGGTATGTTAGCCTTTATTGCAAGGGGGTTGGAGTATAAGAGTAAGGACGTCTTGCTGCAATTATATAGGACTCTTTTGAGACCACACCTGGAGTGTTGTGTACAGTTTTGGTCTCCTTACCTAAGGAAGGATATACTTGCCTTAGAGGCGGTGCAACGAAGGTTCACTAGATTGATTCCTGGGATGAGAGAGTTGTCCTATGAGAGATTGAGTAGAATGGACCTATAGTCTCTGGAGTTTAGAAGAATGAGAGGTGATCTCATTGAAACATACAAAATTCTTAGAGGACTTGAGGGTCTAGAACTAGGGGTCATAGTCTCAAGGTAAGGGGTCGGCCATTTAGGACCGACAAGAGGAAAAATTCCTTCACTCAGAGGGTTGTGAACCTTTGGAATTCTCTACCACAGAGGGTTGTGGATGCTCAGTTGTTGAATATATTCAAGATTGAGATCGATAGATTTTTGCACACTAAGGAAATCAAGGGATATGGGGATAGGGCAGGAAAGTGGAGTTGAGGTAGAAGATCAGCCATGATCTTATTGAATGGTGGAGCAGGCTCGTGGGGCCGTATGGCCTACTCCTGCACCTATTTCTTATGTTCTTAATCTCTAATGATACAAGTGAATAACTATTTTAGATTTTGATTGATATGTTCTGAAGTTCCAGAAATATAGGTTTGTAGTTGCAGCTTGGAAGACACATATTGAAATCTCAATTTTCAACAAATGTGAGACCGATGATGTTGATGGGGAAAATACAAGAATATTTTGCAGATTACTAACAAGAGAGTTAAAGCCATAAAGAGCAGCCAGCATGGTTTTAGAAGCATTAGGTTGTTCCTCACACAACTAGTGGAGTTATTTTGAGAGACAGATCAGTTATTCGGTAGGAATTAATATACTTAGATTTTTGGAATGCAAATGGTAAAATTCTAGAAGAAGCAATCAGAACAATTCTGGATCTCATAACTAAGTTTTGAAAACAATCTGCAAGAATTGAACTTGTCCTCACTGGAGAAAAGATTAATGGGAACATGACCCAGGAAAAACGACAAACACTGTGGACATAAGCAAGTTATTTAATTAACACTGCAATTGAAGACCTAGAGGATGAGTGTAAAATTACCACCTCAATCAAGGTTAGCGATTAGAAATTATTCTTCCCCTTTCCCTCTCGACCACCCTCAATAGTAGACATGTGGAAGGGATGAACATTGTTAATGCTATGATTGGAAAAATACTGATGAATGGCTTAGAGTGGGATGGAAGGCTTTAAGTTTTTGATCATTTACATCTAAACTTTATTGAATACTATTTCCAAATCTTTTGGGATCACAGAAGTGAAAGAATTGTTCAAATTGATGTCCTGTATATTAATGCTGAATTACATGACATTCAAAAATCTTAGCAATTTGTCACTAACTAAGATGCAGGAGGTCAACTTTTGCATATAGACATTGTCTATAAAGGTAATGCCACAAACAAGTCAGCCAGCATACAAAAGGGACTGGATGTGTGGTTTATTTTTTCTCATTTTTCAAGGAGAGAAGTGAAAATTGACTGAAGTAAACAAGGTTTGTTTACAACTATTACTCTATATGCTTTCTCGCTGTCTGTACAATAAAGCAGCCTAATAATTTGTATCCTGCCTCGTCCCATAAAAGTGTTTTGCAGGTTTGCCTAATGAAAGAGTGGAAAAGCGCACACTAAGGCACGTCTGAAAGACACAATATTCAGTTCAGATCACAAGGGGTTCTTATTGTTATATCTCCATGTTACGTTACTGTATAATAGATACTGGGCAGTACAGGCATACTCCTAAACACAGGGAAAGGTTAACCATTCACCTCAATCCAAGAGGCTGAATAAACTGGGGACAGTTTATGTCAATACAGACTGTACCGGGTTTGTTGAAAGGATTAGGCTTAATAACTTTTGGAGTGGGCAATAAGCTCTAGAAAAAATTGCTACCATTTTCCTACTTCACTGGTTCAAGAACACAAGAAGAACATAAGAATTAGGAGCAGGAGTAGGCCATACAGCCCCTGGAGCCTGCTCCATCATTCAATAAGATCATTGCTGATCTTCTACCTCAACTCCACTTTCCTGACCGATCCCCATATCCCTTGACTCCCTTAGATTCCAAAAATCTATCTATCTCAGCTTTGAATATACTCAACGACTCAGCATCCACAGCCCTCTGGGGTAGAGAATTCCAAAGATTCACAACCCTCTGAGTGAAGAAATTCCTCCTCATCTCACACCTAAATGGCCGACCCCTTATCCTGTGACTACGTCCCCCAGTTCTAGACTCTCCAATCAGGGGAAACAACCTCTCAGCTTCTACCCTGTCAAGCCCCCTCAGAATCTTATATGTTTCAATGAGATCATTTCTCATTCTTCTAAACTCCAGAGACTATAGGCCCATTCTACTCAATTTCTCCTCAAAGGACAACCCTCTCGTCCCAGGTCCAGGGAGGAGGAGAGGGTGGGAAGATGATGAAATAAAATTGTATACACAAACACACAACAAAAAACTCACCAGTCTATTTGGGTATCGAATAAGTACTGGCTGAACAGGAACTCCAGGAATAAAAGCACCTGTAAACATATCAAAAACAGTTAGGATACTTATACTCTTTTGAAACTTCAGGACATTGTCCTCTTGACTTAAAAATTGGTGAAAGTATAAAATTATAGTGACTGGAGAGAGCAGAGATTGAGCAATATGTTAAGATATGGTAATATGTGGGGCTGATCTATGAAAAAGAGATGACATGTTTGGGCCTTTTGCTGTCCCTAACAATTTTTGTATTCACATGACTTAACCCTTCATACAAAGCAGATTCAGCAGAACAATAATTTTAAGTTTTCTGATCACTTAGTGATACATCAATTGGATTCATCAGAAATCTGCTGGAAAATAATTTAGTTATTTGTGAATTACATTTGTCGAGAATTTCATAAGAAACTGACTTTTCTCCGCATATTTGAAGTCTGGAAGGGAAAGGAGTTTGATATCTTTATAAAATAGACCCCTCTACTTGCCTGTTGAAGTTAGGTTTAAAAAAAAAGCCAAAATGGCAGGTGCAGGGTAGGCTCATAATCCATTAAATGTTCCTTTCTAGTTTTAACTCTGTCTACTGAATGAGCAGGAAATTCCGAGTTGGAACAATTATATTGAATATTACACTCCAAATTTGGAAGCCTCTGTAAATGAACTTGAAAATTTAACCAGAACAGTCTGCTCACCTGATTTGAAAGTGATGAGGCAGGAACGATTTGTACAGGTCCCTTCTGGAAAAATCATAAGCTTGAAAGAGAAAGAATGATACTTCAACAAAACAGACTTGATACTGAATTGAAGTCTAATAAAACTGCCAGAGTATAGACAATCACATCTAGTTACATGTGTTCAAAATACCTGGGGCCATTTCCCTCTGGATTTTGCACGCTTTGTAATCTCTTCAATAGTTTTCTTTCTAGAATCTGTCTCAGTGCGTGATACCAACACAGGCTGAACATATTGCAGTAATACTAAAACACAAAAAACAGAAGGCTTTATAAACTTTTTTCCATTACACTATTTGAAATCAGTGGTATTACCTGGAAAAAAAACTGAGATAGGGTGGAAGTAGCTAATACAAAGCAGGAGCTCAAAAGTTGTCACACAAAGAATAAAGTTGATTTATCCAAACTGAGAACCTCATTTACTAAGGCCTTGACACCTTTCCAATTTATTTTAAATCATACCCTACTCACAAAAGCCACAAGTTTGCCGTGTGTTACCAACATTCAGTTGTCTCAGATAACTGGAATAATGCCATTTTATGCATGTTACAAAATGTTCTTAAAAAAAATCTGACCCAATATTTTCAACTCTGACTCCACCAGGCTAGTTATAGAATGTGTTTGCTCCAGAAGTGGTTCCAGTTGAGTTCTTTCAGTACTTTTTTTTAAAATTAAAAAAAAACATTTGCTCAGAGGTGAAGGAGTCAGTATTGTGGAAAGGAATACTTTTCCACTTTGAGCACCCAATGTAAGTATCCAAGCACTTCTAGTCAGGAATATCAACAGACAGACACAGAATAAAGCTTCTTCTGCTCTGGTCCAACAATGTGCCAATACCCCTTATCTTCGAAGAGGACCCTGTAATGTGATTTTCTTTTTACTCCTAACAACAGCCACCATTTATGGCTGGAGATTGGGGATGTGTCCCAAATCAGATATCTTTTTATGCATTGGGCTTACAGCATTAGGAACAGGGTTGAAACTGCCCAAACTTATTTTACGTAGGATCAGTACAACCTGAGCACAGAGGAAACTTTCCTAGTATTAGTCTAACCAAAATTCAAAACCAGGCAATGAAGAGGCAGCACTTATCCATCACACCTTTATTTTCAAGATGCAATTCCAGCTAAAATAACTTACATTTACACAATGCCTTTAACGTAGAAAAAAGTCCTAATCTGCTTCACAGAAGGTGAAAGGAACAAACGGTCACTAAGCAAAAGGAGAAGAAAGCTTGGTCAAATAGGTGGGTTTTAATGAGGGTCTTAAAGGAGGAGAGGAAGTTCAGGAGGCAGAGGGGATGAGGGAAAGAATTTTAGAGTTTGGGGCCTGGCAGCTGCAGTATGTCGCCATTAATGGGTCAAACATAAGAAATAGGAGCAGGAGTAGGCCATACGGCCCCTCGTGTCTACTCCGCCATTCAATAAGATCGTGGCTGATCTTCAACCTCAACTCCACTTTCCTGTCCGATCTCCAAATCTCTTGATTCCCCTAGAGTCCAAAAATCTATCTACCTCAGCCTTGAACATACTCTGGAGGTGAAGGGAGATTCACAAGAGGCTAGAGTCAGGGGAACACCAAGCTCCAGGGAAAGAGTTGGAGGAGGTTATCGATTTAAGGATGTGAGGGGCGAGGCCACGAAGGGATTTAAACACAAGGATGAGAATTTTAAGTTTGAGGCTTTGGGAGAGTTTATCAGTGAGTTGCTGAACCACACAAACCAGAAAGTCCCACATTTGATCCCAGTCTGTACTCAGCCAGGATGACAGTAGGTGTGCTACATTTGTCCTCGGCATCACTCGGTTGTGGGGGCAGTTAGTCAAAGTTCCCACGCCTCTTTGGTAACCAGCAATACTATTTAATATTGGTACGGCTAATTACCTATATATGACTTTCAAAGTTGTTAAATGAGCCTCACTTGAAGAACACAAATCTAGCACACTACTGCTTATGATAGATTCTATAAGAACATAAGAAATAGGAGCAGGAGTAGGCCATCCGGCCCCTCGAGCCTGCTCCGCCATTCAATAAGATCATGGCTGATCTTCTACCTTAACTCCACTTTCCCACCCTATCCCCATATCCCTTGATTCCCTTAGTCTCCACTTCTCCTATTTGTAAATCTTTTTCTACTGATCTCTCAGCAACATTTAAATACAATTATGTTTGGAATGTATCAAGAATGCTTCCACATAAAATTAAACATTTTCCCATATGCTTGTTTCTTATTTACATGGATATCAGCATTTCAAAAAATATACTTACAAAATGCTACATTTTAATTACCTCATTACCAGTTACTGATAACCCAGTCTAAAATTCCAACCTTAGCATTTAACACCAATTTATAATATAAACATAAAGCAAACAGTGCAACAGAAACAATGATAAATAAATAAAACTCACATCCAAACAAAGGAATGTTAGCATTCTCAGATCGTGAGACAATTGATGGTATCTCAGCTACGATATTCACAACTGCATCAAAGTAGCTTGAGTGAGGAGCAACAACAAGGATTGGTGCCTCAGTTGCCATGGCTCTTTCCCCCTTCACCTTAATTCGCATGAAGCCCACACAAAAGTATAAGGCACGTCCCAAGGATTTCAAAATAACACGTGAAACACTTCTGTAAATGAAATTTATTGATATGAAAAATTAGCACCTCCTCCAGTTTAGACAATAAGAACACAGGCTACCTTTTTTGCTGGGGGGAGGGCAGGAATAAAAGGTATCCCAAGTCTTGGGGGGGGGGGGGGGGGGCGCGGAGAGGAAACAAATGATTGATATGTAATCAAATTATGTACACACAGACAGCTAAGCAAAATCTTCCAACCCATCATGCTTAATCTGATAAGCATATTCATTGCATCAACACTAATCATCTGGTGTAACTAGTCAATAAATGTTGACCTACACTTCTTTCAGTAAAACAACGGAGGGATTTGTTTTCAAATCAAGGCATGTTTTGAAACTTTTTTTTTAAACTCTTAAGCATACAAGCTCAACATAAAATAATTAGACAATTAGGCCATATTAAACAAACAGTTGATCTTTGCAGTTCCCTTTTAAAAGCAAACATTCCTATTAAGATTACTGGAACAGTGAGCACGGATCAGTCTCTGAAAAGGAAATAATGCAGCAAAGAACTACAGTCACATTACTGAAATCCATTTATGGGTTGTTAACCTATGATTAACCCTCCTTTGTTAACATATGATTAACCCTCCTTAAATTTTACACACTTTCAACAGCATGAGCAAATACTACAAGATGCAATTCCAATATATTGATTTTAGTTTGAGCAAATGGATTCTACTCAAAGTAATAAACAAAATAGAATAAATTTTGAGATGCTTAATGTTTAATAATAAAATGGATGCCGAGCAGTTTAGTGTCACTGGAAAACCTGAAGACCAGCTTGATAGCAATGACTGATTGACCAGAAGTATACACATGATGAGTGAGGTTTTAAGGACCTACTAACCAAAAGTACCAACCATTAGGCATTTAAATAATCAGGCAAACAGAACTGTTAATTTAACACTAGAGACACAATATTCTTTTAAAACCTCCAAGATATTGCATTTTGAACTTGGCTCAGTGATACCACTCTCGCCTCTGAGTTAGAAGGTTGTGGGTGCAAGTCCAACACCAGGGAGAGGAAAATTGGGCGGGTTGTATAACTGGGGTGGTTGATCCACTGCCGCCCATTTTACGTGCTGCCAAAGTTGAACGTTTCAGCCATTGTTTCCCAGGACCTTGAAACTCCTCATCTTTTTCAGTCTTCTGCTCTTCCTACAATCTGCGGGTTTTTATAACACAAACTTGGCATCACCTAGCCACTCACTATATTTTGTTTTGCCTCATCTGCTCTACTCTTTTCAACCTTAATAATGTCCTATACTGTAGGCCTCGGTTTCTCAAAGGAAGAAAAAATACAAGACTTTTTATTTATTTGTAATCCTATTTTGTATTTAAGAGTTATTCCCAAATATTCTGTCAGTTTTCTCATTGTTTCAACCTTTAAATTGTGTCAGCCTTGGCTCAGCGGTAGCACTCTCATCTCAGAGTCAGAAGGTTGTGTGTTCAAGTCCCACTCCAGAGACATGAGCACATAATCTAGGCTGGCACTTCAGTCAGTAATGAGGGACAGCTGCATTGTCGAAGGTGCCATCTTTCAGATGATATGTTAAACTGGGGCCACGTCTACCCTCTCAGGTGCATGTAAAGGATCTTGCGGCCTCTTTTCGAAGAGCAGGGGAGTTCTCCCAGTGTACTTGCCAACAGTTATACCTCAACCAACGATACCAAAACAGATTATCTGGTATTTTATCTCATTTGCTGTTTGTGGGAGCTTGCCGTGCACATATTTTTGCTGCTGTGTTTCAAAACTTCACTTCAAAAGTACTTATTTGGCTGTGAAGCTCTTTGCGACACCCTGAGCGCAGACAGAGAATTCTTTCTTTTATGGTGGCACCTGACATGAAAGTGTTCAAGTTAGATTATTTTTGCTATGTGCAATGCTGGCAGTGTGATGCCCAGATCCGTTGCCAATTAAAAAAAAACTTTTGTTGCTCATGTCCATTATTATTCTGTAAAATTCAGCATTCCAAAACAAAAATATCATCCTCCAACCCAGCATATTTTTGTGCAATCTAAAATTTGTACTACAACTTTTACTACCTCTATTACGGACCAAATGCTGGAATATGGGATTAGAGTAGTCAGGGCTGATGGCCGGCGCGGACACGATGGGCCGAAGGGCCTCTATCCGTGCTGTATAACTCTATGACTCTATGACTCTAACTTGCTTTAGAACATGCATCATGAACACACAGTATGGAAACTAGAGTAGAATTATCTAGAGAAAGTTTGGAAATTAATTATAAAATAATTTACAAAAGTGGGCTGAATGGCGATGTTATATTTGCAATGGAGTACTTCTGAAACTAGTGCATCTTTGACTCTCAAAATTGGGTAGATGTGCTACAATGTACAACACTGACACCCTTTTAAACTATTCTCCCTTAATCTTGACACTTATTAACAGTTATACTTAATCTTTGACACATCAATTTGCTGAAGATTAAGAAAATAGAAACAAACTCAGCACTCCATAACGTGTTGCCCGAGCCACAACACCCCATAAGACCATTGTAATCACCGTCTACCCAAAAGATGTCCATCAGGATTTGACTCCACCTTTTAAAAAATAAAATTCTAATCAATGCATACTCCAAACAGGATAAAGAGCATCCCATGGTGAACTGGGGGAGCAAGAAGATAAAATGAGTTGACCGTACTTAATCCACTGACCATTTAGACATCATGCATAGTTCATTTCTCAATAAACCACCATCAGTATATGACTCCACCTTTTAATCTGCTCAAGGTGCATCAATAAGCAATTTTAAATTATTTCCTATTACTACTAGTGCAATTAAAAAAAGGTTTTGGAGATAGCAAATGCAACAAACGTGTAGAATTACCAAGGAGATGGGAACTGAAATTAGTAAAACATTGACATTTCTGTACAGCTATTAAATTTGAGAGATTCCTGGAATTGGAGTGGCTAATATAACCCCATCATTTACAAGAGTCCAGATGCACACCTGGAAACTATAGACCAATAAGTTTAACATTTGTTGTGAGGAAAATCTTCAAAATGATCTTAAGCCAAGTAGTGAAAAACATAACATGTTAGGACAATCCAATAAATTCAGTGGTACTTGTGCAGGACTAGGTTCACCACATCCTAAAATTTGAAATGTACAGTTTCAAAATTGTTTGCTAAATTGTTTGTTCTCTCACTCAAGATGTCTTGATAAAGCAACCCCAATAGACATTTTCTGGAGTCCTTCAGTGGTTCACCCAGTCACTGCAGCAATGGCATAACAACAACAACTTGCATCTACATAGCACCTTTAATGTGGCAAAACGTCCCAAGGTGCTTCACAGGAACATTATCAAACAAAATATGACACCGAGCCACATAAGGAGATATTAGCACAGGTGACCAAAAGCTTGGTCAAAGTGGTAGGTTTTAAGCAGCGCTTTAAAGGAGAGGTTTAGGGAGGGAATTCCAGAAGGTAGGGCCTAGGCAGCTCAAGGCAGGATCGCCAATGGTGGAGCGATTAAAATTGGGGATGTGCAAGAGGAGAGAACTGGAGGAGCACAATCAGAGGGTTGTAGGGCTGGAGGAGATTACAGAGATAGGTATGGAGGAGTACAATATTTTGCCACACATTAAGGGGTTAAGAAATTTTCTTTATTATGTCCTGTATAGCATATGAACTTCCCTTAGCACATTGTGAGGGGTACCAACTTAACTGCTGCTATCATTATTGTAATCAAACAGGCTCCACCTGTTCCTGTTGTGTTGTGCGAGGCAAGAAATGCTGCAGTATACATGCTTTTCCACAGCTATGTTAAATGGATCTTTGCAAAATTAATGTTGTACTCGTGCCGGCAGCCTCAGACAGTGTGAAGCACTCTCTGTATTAACATTTTCCCATTTACAGTAGTTAGCAAAACCTGGGGGGGGGGCGGTGTGAAGGGGAAAGAAATGGAGAGAGAAGGAGAAAAAAAAAGAACTCCCATTTCCACATGGAAATCTCATTCCAGGATTAACAGATAAGCTCATGAGTACTCTTCATATATAAAAACGTATTCTGGTGTAAATCCAGCAGAAAAAACTCTTAGGAGCTGTAGCTTTATGTGCCAGAACGTCACAAATTGGATTCTGACAATTCTCAAGGCTAAATTGCTTGTAATCTTTTATCCCTTCCAGGACATCAAAAATTTCACAAGATTATTCAAGATCTCATTTATTGAAATATTGTTGTTTCTAAATTAGGCAATTAAAAAAAATTAATATATACATTGGGTTGGAGGGGGGAAGAGAGGAGAAGAGATAAGGAAAGGTATGTGCTTCAAGATATTCTGGATTTGTTCATAACGGAGGGAAATCAGGAACTACAAGATTTCCAAATCTTTAATAGGTGATTGTGCTGAAATATATTGTCTGTAATTTATCTGAGGTGACTACAGGGTAATAATGAAAGAACTCCGGTGACATATAAGAGCAGAGTTATCTGCAGCCCAAGGTCAGAATACTGATTTGTAATCCCTTCCAGTTTCAATTTTACAGATGATGTCAACAATTGTGAAATTTGCAATTTATTTTTGTATTAACGAAATCATTGCAGAATATTTTTCTTCCTTCAAAGTGCAATTAGAAGGGTACATGCATGAGATATCCAATACTGGGCAAAAAGATTACATTAGACCTCAATTTCCTGCTGACTGTGGAGTTACAGGAAGTGGGCAACAACTGAAGAGGGGCAGCTAGTTCTCTAAAAAGAGATCAAGTGAGAAAGTAGAGTAGAGAAGGCAGTAATGAGGCTAGGGACTGGAGACAAGTTACAGGCAACACACAGTTTATGAAGGGTGCTAACTTTTTTTTTCGTTACCCTGGTTCCCACCTCTGTAATTCCCAATGGGAAAAAAGCATAAAGACACACAATTGGCAATTCAAAATGAGATCACAAAATAATAGCCACTATAGCTGACTGGGATAAAAGCGTACAGGGTTCGCAGCCAGAGCCCAGCATGCATCAATGCTACCTGTATGAACTGACGGATGTCCAAGAGTTGTTGCAAGATAACAATTTAATCAGAGTCCAGATATCAGCCACACCACCAAATTTTAAATGGTTTATAGAGATCATCTGAACTCAGTTATGAAAATAGTGCTAGGAAATAACTTTTAACAATTTTATACTAAGGAAATCAGTAGTGCCGATTTTATTCTATTTTGTGTCAATATTCTGCTGAAACTGGATGTCATGTTGGACATCAATCGCTAGGATGCTTCATGCAGTTAATGCCTAATGACATTTGTGCAGCTAATTTGCACATAGCAAGCTCCCACAAACAGCACTGAAATGAATGACCCGACCATCTGTTTTAGGTGTTGGTTGAGAGATAAATGTTTGGCCAGGACAATATGAAAACTCCTGATCTTCTTTGAATAGTGCTGTGGGATCTTTTATGTCCACCTGACTGGGCAAACGGGGCGTTACAGTGAGGTCTTCACATATCATATTTGAAGAGACAGGGGACTTGAATGTATCAAGATATCTGCTCCTGGCCAGGTCCCACTCTCGAGGCTCTATTACCTGCCTCACAGGCTCCCAGATAGCTACCCAAGTACCTGCATTATTCTTAGAATTGACCCAACTCTTGCAGTAATAGTGTGGATTCCCTGAGTTACTGATCAGAGTCTATGTGCTGCTCTCTGACTACCATTCAGCGCAAGGCCAGGAATCACCATTATTGCTATCTACACTTCCGGATTTGCCTGTACAATTTGGTGGTATAGGAAACGCAAGGTCACAAATCTTATCCACCAATGAGGTAGCTGCAGTGAACCCTTAGGCCAGACTGAAGTTCTGAACCTCTGGTCTGCAATGTGGCACTCCTGGATGCACCCCACAACGGGCTCAACTGGTGTGACCTAGCAGGGTGGGGACCACAATTGACGATCTTCATGTCTTCAATAAATGTTTCATACAAAAAGATGACATTTCAAAGAAGGTATCAACTCTTCTGCATATATATCGGGTAAATGGCACTGACCATTTTCCATTACCATAGGCGTCAATTACAAAGGCGCCACTTAAACCATATTAAGCGTGTTGACTATTTCGGGCAGCTCAAGCAGCTGTTCGCACCTTGTTAAAGAGCAATTACCTGTCATCAACCCTCCCCCAATAGCCTCTAGAACTTCTGCCACTGCTGTGAGCCCTTCTTGCTGAGATGGACATTTTCCAGTTCCGTTTTAAAATTAACAGGACAGTCTGATCATCTCTTCCACGGATCCAGGTCTTCCATTTATTTATTTTTTAATTGAGACATAGCTGACTATTCGTCCCATGAGCTGTTTCAAATTCTGGAGCCTAACAATTACTCATTACACTGCACTGACTGTGCCATGCTGTAAAGGATGGGCAATGTTTGGCCTTTGGTAAAAAAAATGACATCCTGGAAGGAGTTGTAATTGTTGAAACAGCTCATGCCAAGTTTCTTCAGCAGTCATTGCTATTCTGCTAGTGGTTCTATATCTGTCAGTCTCTGTGGACCTGGTGCTTGTTGAAGGGGAAGCATGAAATGTGAATTATTTTTAAGAATTGACCATGTGACGAGAAGTAAATGTATGACTAAAACAGTTGATTTTTTACTCACTTTATTTGAAAATTTTGCTTGGTTACATTTCTATGTCTGAACAACCCTTGAAAATGAGTATTCCTTTCACAAGATTAAGTCATGAAGTAAAGCAGTGTGCTCCTGTAAAACAGCTATCTTGTGTCACTGAAGTGACTACCTTATCAGTTAAGGCAAAATAAACTAATTACCCCATCACTGCTTTGACATGGTATAGTAACTTGGAATTACCCTGGCCACATTATACCGGCCATCGCATGTAGCGAGGGAATCCCGTTCTCACGAACATGGCCACTGTACGCGGTGGGGATTGTATATACATAGAAGCATTTACTCAGGTCATCCTTGAAATGCTACTTCGCTTTTATTTTCTGACCACTCCTCACATGTGTCATTGGGTGAATGGATCACATGGTGCGGCATTCAGTCGTACAGACCAGAAAGGATCAGATTCAATCTTTCGTCAGTCATCCTGTCTCAATCAGAACAGCAAAAGGAAGATACAACAATTTGCCTCAATAGCCCCAAGCTATGAAAGGAAAAGTTGTTTTTTTTAAAAAAATGGCCAAGGTTTCCACTCCCAATTATTATCCAAGGCCCACACTGTAAGTGTAACTTTGTGTATACAAGAGAGGACTAGGTCAGGCTCCACTCTGGCACATGCGACCTACTGACATTCTCCATCCAGATTCTGATGTGTAGAATAACCATTCCGATGAGATACTGAAATCTTGTCACCACCCACCAAATTGTACCTGAACATAAGTCACTGCCTTCAGCAAATTGGGCAAGAAAACCAAAGAGAGAGACAATTATATCCTGTAGAGTTACACGTCTGCCAACTGCACATGGCAATCAGCACATATCAGTGTCAGGTCCTTACTTGGAGGATAACTGCTGCCTTAAGCTCATCCTCCCAGAGGGTACTCATTGCTATTCTGTATTGGTGGTACGTATGTGTTTATAACCAAAAATAACCAGTGCTTACCTTTTCCAGTTTGGAGCTGGTTCCTGATTTACACATACTGGGCAGCAGATTCGTCCTAAAAATGCGAATGGCCAAGCGACGAGAGAGATGACGAAAATACACAAGAGACGCAAGGGTACAAGGGTGACGCTGGCTAGAGCAATCTGCAAAAAGGCACAATAAAACACCACAGGTGACTGCCAATTCACAGTAGAAAAAACATTTCCCTGCACTGAAAAATGAACAGAAAACAAAGACTGTACTGCAAAAACACAGAAAATACTGCACTCAGGAAAAAAGTAACACGCCCAATAAAATACATAGAACTGAGCCCCACTCCAACATACACAAACCCACCGAGCTGTGTTCAGACGCACACATGCTGAGCCCCGATCTGATGGCCCCTGCAGCGCTGAGCTCCGATCTGCTAACCACTGCAGTGCTGAGCTCCACTCTGCTATCCCCACAGTGCTAAACCACACTCTGCTGACCTACAGTGCTGACCCTCACTCTGCTGACCGTGCTTTTCTGACCCCACTGTACTCATCCTCACACTGCAGTACTAATCCCTTTCTCTTCTGGCACTGTCACAATGCTGACCCTTACTCTGCTGAACTCAGTGTTACCACTACTATGCTGACCCCATAGAATTGACCCCACATTACTTTCACTCTGCTGATCCTCAAAGTGTTGGCCCCGTGTTGATCCTCATTTTGCTGCCCCGGCAGTATTCACCCCCCCCCCACACTCTGCTGACCCCGCAGCGTTGACCCCTCCACACTCTGCTGACCCCGCAGCGTTGACCCCCCCCACACTCTGCTGACCCCGCAGCGTTGACCCCCCCACACTCTTCTGACCCCGCAGCATTGACCCCCCCACACTCTGCTGAACCCCAGCATTGACCCCCCCACACTCTGCTGACCCCGCAGCGTTGACCCCCCAACACTCTGCTGAACCCCAGCATTGACCCCCCCCACACTCTGCTGACCCCCCCTTCCCTCCCTCCGCTGACCCCCCCTTCCCTCCCTCCGCTGATCCCCCTTCCCTCCCCCCTCCCTCCGCTGAACCCCCTTCCCTCCCCACTTCCTCCGCTGACCCCCCTTCCCTCCCCCCTTCCTCCGCTGACCCCCTTCCCTCCCCTGACCCCCCCTTCCCTCCCTCCCTCTGCTGACCCCCCCCTTCCCTCCCCTCCCTCCCTCTGCTGACCCCCCCCTTCCTTCCCTCCCTCCCTCTGCTGACCCCCCCCTTCCTTCCCTCCCTCCCTCTGCTGACCCCCCCCTTCCTTCCCTCCCTCCCTCTGCTGACCCCCCCCTTCCTTCCCTCCCTCCCTCTGCTGACCCCCCCCTTCCTTCCCTCCCTCCCTCCCTCTGCTGACCCCCCCCTTCCTTCCCTCCCTCCCTCCCTCTGCTGACCCCCCCCTTCCTTCCCTCCCTCTCTCTGCTGACCCCCCCTTCCCTCCCTCCCTCTGCTGACCCCCCCTTCCCTCCCTCCCTCTGCTGAACCCCCCTCTGCTGAACCCCCTTCCGCTGAACCCCCTTCCCTCCCCCTCCTTCCGCTGAACCCCCTTCCCTCCCCCTCCCTCCGCTGACCCCCCCTTCCCTTCCTCCCTCTGCTGACCCCCCCTTCCCTCCCTCCCTCTGCTGACCCCCCCTTCCCTCCCTCCCTCTGCTGACCCCCCCCCCTTCCCTCCCTCCCTCTGCTGACCCCCCCCCCCTTCCCTCCCTCCCTCTGCTGACCCCCCCCCCCTTCCCTCCCTCCCTCTGCTGACCCCCCCCCCTTCCCTCCCTCCCTCTGCTGACCCCCCCCCCTTCCCTCCCTCTGCTGACCCCCCCCTTCCCTCCCTCCCTCTGCTGACCCCCCCCTTCCCTCCCTCCCTCTGCTGACCCCCCCCTTCCCTCTGCTGACCCCCCCCCTTCCCTCCCTCCCTCTGCTGACCCCCCCCTTCCCTCCCTCCCTCTGCTGACCCCCCCCTTCCCTCCCTCCCTCCGCTGACCCCCCCCCCTTCCCTCCCTCCCTCCGCTGACCCCCCCCCCTTCCCTCCCTCCCTCCGCTGACCCCCCCCCTTCCCTCCCTCCCTCCGCTGACCCCCCCCTTCCCTCCCTCCCTCCGCTGACCCCTCCCTTCCCTTCCCTCCCTCCCTCTGCTGACTTTGCAGTGCTGACCCCCCCCCCTCTGCTGACCCCCCCCCCTCTGCTGACCCCCCCCCCCTCTGCTGACCCCCCCCCACCCTCTGCTGACCCCCCCCCCCACCCCTCTGCTGACCCCCCCCCCCTCTGCTGACCCCCCCCCCCACCCTCTGCTGACCCCCCCCCCACCCTCTGCTGACCCCCCCCCCCCCACCCTCTGCTGACCCCCCCCCCCCCACCCTCTGCTGACCCCCCCCCCCCCACCCTCTGCTGACCCCCCCCCCCCACCCTCTGCTGACCCCCCCCCCACCCTCTGCTGACCCCCCCCCCCACCCTCTGCTGACCCCCCCCTCCTCTGCTGACCCCCCCCTCCTCTGCTGACCCCACAGTGCTGACCCCCCCACCCTCTGCTGACCCCCCCACCCTCTGCTGACCCCCCCACCCTCTGCTGACCCCCCCACCCTCTGCTGACCCCACAGTGTTGACCCCCCTCCCTCTGCTGACCCCCCTGGCCGCTAACGGCTGTCCCACACAGAGGCTCGCCTCTTTTTTAAACTCACTTTGAGTTTGTCCGCCACACTGAGCTCGATGCGATAAATGAACGGATTAAGGACGGGCGGCTGAAAGAGCGAGCTCTGCCTGGGCAACGGGAAGGCCCTCTTCACGGATTTGGTCTTGGTCCTGGTCCTAGCGCCGGACACGATACACGACCCTGACCCCGACCCCGACCCCGACCCCGACATCTCAGCTCCGACCCACCGACCGACCGGGACCGCCAAACACACTGCTGCTGCTCCACTCCGCCAGTGACATGCGCAGACCTGCCCCCGCGCGGCTGGACCCGTACGCGCGCCACCCAGGGAGGATGCACAGAGCTGGGACTGACCCAGGGAGGATGCACAGAGCTGGGACTGACCCAGAGAGGATGCACAGAGCTGGGACTGACCCAGAGAGGATGCACAGAGCTGGGACTGACCCAGAGAGGATGCACAGAGCTGGGACTGACCCAGAGAGGATGCACAGAGCTGGGACTGACCCAGAGAGGATGCACAGAGCTGGGACTGACCCAGAGAGGATGCACAGAGCTGGGACTGACCCAGAGAGGATGCACAGAGCTGGGACTGACCCAGAGAGGATGCACAGAGCTGGGACTGACCCAGAGAGGATGCACAGAGCTGGGACTGACCCAGAGAGGATGCACAGAGCTGGGACTGACCCAGGGAGGATGCACAGAGCTGGGACTGACCCAGGGAGGATGCACAGAGCTGGGACTGACCCAGGGAGGATGCACAGAGCTGGGACTGACCCAGAGAGGATGCACAGAGCTGGGACTGACCCAGAGAGGATGCACAGAGCTGGGACTGACCCAGAGAGGATGCACAGAGCTGGGACTGACCCAGAGAGGATGCACAGAGCTGGGACTGACCCAGAGAGGATGCGCAGAGCTGGGACTGACCCAGAGAGGGGATTGCACAGTATCAGAAACTCTCAACTCTTAATAGGATTAGTTCATAATATTTTAAACCGTACCTGTCGGCTTTGTAATGCATTAACTCATAAATGTTTTATTTTCATTTTTTTTGTGGAATTGACAGTCTTTACAGAGGACACACCTATATAACAAGTCACGTATGGGCCTGACTATAAAATGCTTATACTTATTAATGAAAAGTGAACTATTTATCCAACCATCGTCACAGTCAAACCTGTCGAGTCTCGTTTATTTCAAGTGAGTCACGTGTTTGTAATGTCAATGTCACCTCGATATGCTCCTGTAAATGATATTTTTGGTTTAGATTTTTCAGAATTTGAGTTTTACATCCAATTAATTGTTTAAGCAAGGGGGATAAGACAAGGTTATTTTTTGCTTGAATTATTAAACATCCAGATCGAAACAATAGCTAAACTGAAAAATATCTTGTTCCTTTAAAAGATTGTCTGGAAAAATGTGATTTCCTCCTTCCTTTATTATCACACTTATATGACTGTTTTTCATGCTTTATCAAGCCCTGGAGATATCAACGTGACATCAAGTGATCCCAAAGGAGCACAATATGCAATGGGAAGGAGGGAAAGGAGCTGTAATGAAATAAATTATTTAGAATGTAAACAAGCTGTAAGTCTGTAATTACTGTGATGGAACTATGGGCAGCTCAAGAATGTTTTAGCTCTGCTGGCTTTTAAGAGATACATTGTGAACGTGAAACAGAAGAGGGATTAGTGAAACTAGAGCTCTTTGCATTAGAACAAAAAGGAGATCTGATAGAGGTGTTGAAATTATGAAAAATTTTGATAAAGTAAAAAGGGAAAAGCTATTTCCACTGGTTGATGCGTCAGTGACTAGAGAGAATAAATTTAAGATCATCACAAAGAAAGCAAGAGGGAAAAGGTTCAAAGAAATCTTTTTATGCAGAGTTGAGGGAGCAAGGGATAAAAAGAGAAAAGGTTATACTGAATTTTATGGTAAATTTAGTTAAGTTTTGTTCACCTCTGTAGTAAAAATTGAGATTGCACAGAGAGTATTTGTTTTTGTTTTAATAAAATGAACAAAAAGGGAACTACTCTTTGTGTCTATGGCTAAGTTTATCACTCCACTTAGTAGCTTGTTTAAGCCGAGTCTCACAGGGTTAATGAGAAAATCCTACATCACCCCTCCCAATATCTATTTCGTCTCGGCATCCTTTTTTTTTGTTTATGCCTTTGTGAAGCACCTACATTAAAGGCGCTATATAAATGCAAGTTGTTGTTGTAAAATTCTATGATTCTATGTCACTCAGTTGTGATGAATGGCCATGTTACTTTAATATTAATGTTGCATTACATGCTATATGTTCGGTGTAGAACTTAAGTTCCTCATACTGTAACAGTTTCTTTGTTTTCCAAATGATTTGAAAACGAGCTTGCAAATGAATTTGAACAGCTATTTTCAGATAAAGTTGCACATTTAAATTATTAACAAGTGCTTAATCTTCACTTCAGAAGGAACCTCATTTAGAAGGAAAGACAAAGGGTGTGATTGCAGCACTTCAGGGTTAGGTGAATTTATTTTTTTTAATGAAAATTCAAAAATAATTAATGTTTACAGAAAATGTCAAAATGTGCCTAGGCTCTAAGAATATTTGAGTTTGTTTTTCTAAATGATTTTAAACAAACTGAAAGATGAATTTAAGAAGCAATTTTGAGTAAAGATTTCACTCAGAAACTATTAAAAAATGTTTTAACTACAGAGAACGACAGATAAACAGAAAGGGGTGATTAGAGCACCTCTGTCTTTTTTTGTTTGCACTGAAAAGTAGACTCAGCATAAAGTTCAGAAAAAGATGCAGGAGGTGTCATAATGCCATTCCCATGTTATCTGAATATTGGTGAAAGTTTCCTTTGCTCATCAACCAGCCCAGTCGAAATGTGCATTATCCATCTCTGCCCCTATTTGAGGACTGTATCACTGCATAAACCAATGCATAGGAGGCTATAAGGATAGTAAATTGGCCCCATTCCAATAACTGATCTTTCCACATTCTTCTCCCCATATTGCAAGACACCAGGACTTTCATTGCTCCCCTTCCTGTGCTGGCAGGCCTTACATTCCAGCCCCCAATACCGCCAAAATGCAGGTTAGCCTTCTGCAGTGCTGCCAAATCTGATTACTCCCCAGTGGTCCCAAACCCTAAGATCCCTCTCTAGTATTGCCAAGCCCCAGCGACTCATCTCAGCATATTCAAAGCCTAGGACCTCCACCTTAGTGTTAGCAAACCCAAGCCTCACTGTGCTACCAAAGCATAGGACCCCCAGAATACTGCAAAACTCCAGGACACCCACCATGATGTTGCCAATCTTTAAGACCACTCCCTCAGTGCTGCCATTGCTCAGGTCACTCTCATGTGTTGCCAAACCCCACTGCCCCAAACCCCAAATACCAACCACTGACCCCCAAATATTGACCCAAAACACCAAGCCCCCTTTTCCCACCGCTGTTAATTCCCAGGACCACCACCCCAGTACTCTCCAACCCCTACACCATTCCCTCAGTGCTACCAAACTCCAGAAGTCTCACATGGTGCTGTGAAACCTCAGGACTTCCCCTTCCTGTGCTGCATAACCTTAGCACCCTCTTCAGCACAGTGAACTGCTGAGAGTTTGGTAAGTGTGGGAGTTTAAGGGTTAATCTCTTTAAAATCTAGTGTATATTGCGTTCAACTGTTTAAGTTCAGTTTTAAAGTTTAAATTTTTAAGTTTCTGTCAGGCTTCAGCAGAGAGAGCTGCTGGAGTAAGTTAATTGGTTAGCTAGATTAAACTGGTACCTGAAGGTGGGGCAGGCCTGACTCATCTGAGTCACAAACTGCAGAAATACAGGGGCCTGTCAGTGCGACAGGACGGAGTGAAGCAACTGAGAGTTTGGGAAGTGGGGGAAGGAGGTGCTGCTTTGCCTTGCTTTTCCTAACTTTTTCCCCAGAGCGGCAGTGGACCTGAGCGTAGAAGACTGAGATTGGGGAATAAAAGCAGCAGCAGACCTGCAACAAGAGAAAACTACTGTGCGACGTCACAGGTGAGGCAGGAGAGTCTGAGAGGTGAGCACTGTATGAAAGGAGAGACCTAGACCGGGAGGAGAGTCTCAGAGTCTAAGGCAAGTCATGGCAGCAGAGCTCGCACCCGTGATATGCTCCTCCTGCACTATGTGGGAAGTCATGGACACTACCAGTGTCCCTGGCGACCATGTGTGCAGGAAGTGTGTCCAGCTGCAGCTACTGGCTAACCGTCTTTCGGAGCTGGAGCTGCGGGTGGATTCGCTGTGGAGCATCCGCGACGCTGAGACTATCGTGGATAGCACGTTCAGTGAGGTGGTCACACCGCAGGTAAAGATTACGCAGGCAGAAAGGAAATGGGTGACCGCCAGGCAGAGTAAAAGGACCAGGCAGGTAGAGTAGTAGTCCCCTGGGGCCATCTCCCTCTCAAACAGATATACCACTTTGGATACTGTTGGGGGAGATGGCTTATCAGGGAAAAGCAGCAAGAGCCAAGTTCGGGGCACCACGGGTGGCTCTGCTGCACAGGAGTGGGGGGGGAAGAAGAGTGGCAGGGCTATAGTGATAGGGGATTCAATTGTAAGGGGAACAGATAGGAATTTCTGCGGCCGCAAACGTGACTCCAGGATGGTATGTTGCCTCCCTGGTGCTAGGGTCAAGGATGTCACGGAGCAGCTGCAGGGCATTCTGGAGGGGGAGGGTGAACAGCCAGTAGTCGTGGTCCATATTGGTACCAACGACATAGGTAAAAAAAGGGATGAGGTCCTGCAAGGTGAATTTAAGGAGTTAGGAGATAAATTAAAAAGCAGGACTTCAAAGGTAGTGATTTCAGGATTATTACCAGTGCCACGTGCTAGTGAGTATAGGAACAGGAGAATAGACAGGATGAATGCGTGGCTGCAGTGATGGTGTAGGAGGGAGGGATTTAGATTCCTGGGACATTGGGACCGGATCTGAGGAAGGTGGGACCTGTACAAGCGGGACGGGTTACACCCGAGCAGGACCGGGACCAATGTCCTCGCGGGGGTGTTTGCTAGTGCTGTTGGGGAAGGTTTAAACTAGAGTGGCAGGGGGATGGGAACCTGAGCGGGGAGTCAGAAGGGAATAAAGTTGAGAGCAGCAAGAGGGGGGAAGACCCAGGGGAAATTTACAATACAAATAGTACAAATAGTTGTTCAAGAACAAGTGAAAGGGAAAAGCGTAGAGCAGCAGATAGAAAGTGTACTTTAGGCACGACAGATAAAATAAAAACTAGAAGGCGTAAGGCGATTAACCCAGCATCAAAGCTGAAGATCAGGCTAGGGTGTGTGGCCCAACTATACAAATGCACGGAGTATAAGGAATAAATTAAATGAACTACAGGTTCAAATTCAAATTGGAGGGTATGACATGATAGCTATAACTGAGACTTGGCTGCAGGATGGTCAGGATTGGGAACTAATTATATCAGGTTATAAGGTCTACAGGAGAGAAAATGGAAGAGGGGGAGGAGTAGCCTTAATGATTAAAGATGAAATCACTTCAATGATAAAGGGGGATATAACGAGAGGTAAGCAGCCAACAGAGACCTTATGGGTTGAATTGAGAAATAGGAAAGGATCTAAGACTATAGTGGGAGTTGTATATAGGAGCCCTGGCAGCAGCTCTGAAGTGCTAGATTGTATAAATGCAGAGATTAGACAAGCGTGTAAGAAAGGCATAGTGGTCTTAATGGGGGACTTTAACCTTCACATAGATTGGGAAAAGTAGACTAGCAACTGTCAGAAAGGTAGTGAATTTCTTGAGTGTGTCCGGGATAGTTTTCTGCAGCAGTATGTCCTAGAGGCAACAAGGGGATAAGCCATACTAGATTTAGTTATGAGTAATGAACCAGATTTAGTTAACAGCTTAACTGTGCGTGAACATCTATACAATAGTGATCATAACATGAGAGAGTTCAATGTAGTGTTTGAAAGGGAAAAAAGTGAATCGGCTGCTAAGATTCTAGACTTGGGCAAGGCCGACTTCAATGGGATGAGACAGAGACTGTCCACAGTAAACTGGGCAAATCTGTTAATGGGTAAAACGACTGATGATCAGTGGGAAATGTTTAAAGAAACATTTAACGTGATACAGAATCGGTTTATACCCCTGAGGGGCAAGAACTCTGCTTGCCAAAAAAAACAGCCATGGACAACTAAAGAGGTAAGAGACAGTATAAGACATAAGGAAAGGGCATACAAAAAGGCAAAAATGGCACAGATCCTGGCGAATGGGTAAGATACAAAGAGCAACAAAGGGTCACAAAACAGATAGTAAGGACTACAAAAAGAGAGTATGAAAAGAAACTCGCAAGGGATATCAAAACCAATATGAAAAACTTTTATCGTTATATTAGGAAAAAGAGGGTGGTCAGGAGCAGTGTTGGCCCCTTAAAAACTGAAAGTGGGGATATTGTCATTGACAATGGGGAAATGGCGGACATGTTGAACAATTACTTTGCATCAGTATTTACAGTCGAAAAAGAGGATAGCATGCCGGAATTCCCAAAAAAACTTATATTGAATCGGGGACAGGGACTCGATAAAATTGACATAAGTAAAGCAACAGTAATGAAGAAAATAATAGCACTAAAGAGTGACAAATCCCCAGGACCAGATGGTTTCCATCCCAGGGTTTTAAAGGAAGTAGGTGAGCAGATTGCAGATGCCCTAACTATAATCTTTCAAAGTTCTCTAGATTCAGGAACTGTCCCTCTAGATTGGAAAATTGCACATGTCACTCCGCGTTTTAAGAAAGGCGAGGGAGGGAAACCGGGGAATTACAGACCAGTTAGCCTAACATCTGTTGTGGGGAATTGCTGGAGTCTATAATTAAGGATAGGGTGACTGAACACCTCGAGAATTTTCAGTTAATCAGAGAGAGCCAGCATGGATTTGTGAAAGGTAGGTCGTGCCTGACAAACCTGATTGAATTTTTTGAAGAGGTGACTAAAGTAGTGGACAGGGGAATATCAATGGATGTTATTTATATGGACTTCCAGAAGGCATTTGATAAGGTCCCACATAAGAGACTGTTAGCTAAGATAGAAGCCCATGGAATCGAGGGAAAAGTACGGACTTGGTTAGGAAGTTGGCTGAGCGAGAGGCGACAGAGAATAGGGATAATGGGAAGGTACTCACATTGGCAGGATGTGACTAGTGGAGTCCCGCAGGGATCTGTCTTGGGGCCTCAATTATTCACAATATTTATTAACGACTTAGATGAATCATAGAAAGTCTCATATCTAAATTTGCTGATGACACAAAGATTGGTGGCATTGTAAGCAGTGTAGATGGAAACATAAAATTACAAAGTGATATTGATAGATTAGGTGAATGGGCAAAACTGTGGCAAATGGAATTCAATGTAGACAAATGTGAGGTCATCCACTTTGGATCAAAAAAGGATAGAACAAGGTACTTTCTAAATGGTAAAAAGTTAAAAACAGTGGATGTCCAAAGGGACTTCGGGGTTCATGTACATAGATCATTGAAGTGTCATGAACAGGTGCAGAAAATAATCAAGAAGGCAAATGGAATGTTGGCCTTTATATCTAGAGGACTAGAGTACAAGGGGGCAGAAGTTATGCTGCAGCTATACAAAACCCTGGTTAGACCGCACCTGGAGTACTGTGAGTAGTTCTGGGCACCGCACCTTCAGAAGGACATATTGGCCTTGGAGGGAGTGCAGCGTAGGTTTACTAGAATGATACCCGGACTTCAAGGGTTAAGTTATGAGGAGAGATTACACAAATTGGGGTTGTATTCTCTAGAGTTTAGAAGGTTAAGGGGTGATCTGATCGAAGTTTATAAGATATTAAGGGGAACAGATAGGTTGGATAGAGAGAAACTACTTCCGCTGGTTGGGGATTTTAGGAGTCGGGGGCACAGTCTAAAAATTAGAGCCAGACCTTTCAGGAACGAGATTAGAAAACATTTCTACACACAGGGTGGTAGAAGTTTGGAACTTTCTTCCGCAAATGGCAATTGATTCTAGCTCAATTGCTAAATTTAAATGTGAGATAGATAGCTTTTTGGCAACCAAAGGTATTAAGGGATATGGGCCAAAGGCAGGTATATGGAGTTAGATCACAGATCAGCCATGATCTTATCAAATGGCGGAGCAGGCACGAGGGGCTGAATGGCCGACTCCTGTTCCTATGTTCCTGAAATCTTAGGACCTTCATTGTAGTGCTACCAAAGTTGAGGACACTCCCCCCATTGCATTGCTGATGAGTTCCCTTCCTCCATTTTCAGTGCTTCTGAATGCCAGGTACCTACCTCCAACCTGAGACATTGTGCTACCATCTTGCTGTGCATCCTGGGCTTTAGAAAAAGGTATGAGATGAAAATTGAGTAGATAAGTCTATGCATGGACTTCCTGCCCATAACATTTCAGTTGTCAGACTTTGTGTCAGACCTCAGACTTTTGATATACAAAGCCCAGGCTACACTTTCACCTGATTGTTTTACAAATAATAAATTTGAGCCAATCAGTGATCAGAATTTTGTAACTATGACCCTTGAAGAAAATCTACCAATTTAAAAAAAACCACATAAACTGAACCAATCAAATTGCTCAAAAAATGTTTCATAATCTTGAGTCACCACTTTCTATCCCTGTAACTGAAATTTCTCATGTCAAAAATGAGATTTATAACATCATAGGGACAAAAAAATATATAGTTCACAATAATATGATTAAATTCATCTATAAAATTGTCTTTTGTGCCTTTGGTACCTTCATTGATGTTGTTACTCAGAGGTATCAACCTCTCCCAAAACCATAATTTTGGCACTGAGATTATTTCCAGAACCCAGACCTATCATTCTGCCAAATTGTGCCTTCTATGGGGGATGGGTGAAGTAAGAGGAATGTTGTGTGGGGGAGTCTACATTTGGGGCATTTGTGGTGAGTATGTGATCATCTGTCCCACTTTTCAACCCTTTTTTCAGGATGAAACAACCATCCTTTCCTGGGATAGTGTTCTCCAGGGTGAAGGGAAGGCATTTGTTGATCAGTATTTGTCTGCTTATGGTTGAATTGGAGGCTGCCATTATTTTCTTCCCTTTGTAAATTTAACCTGCTTGGCCAGGGGAGGGGTGAAGTGGGTCTACCGCAAGAAGGTCATTTCTGTCTGCTCTTTCTTGAGGTAGATCAAAATTTTCTTCCGTTTAACTGATATTCAGGGAAAAAACCTTAAGTTCAATGATGCTGAGGTTTAGGTTGATGTATTACACGTGCAGGGGCACTATGGTTTGCCCATGGATAGGGGCACCTTGGGTTGGAAGGGAATGTCCCTGGGCGGGATCCTGGTTGCAGGAGTTGCCCCTTTGCTTCCCACCCTGTCGTGCCCCTATGCCCTGAGGGAGTGTTTCCCCTGCAATTTATCACAATGTACTCTCACATGTCGTACCATGCATACCTTACCCCTTCCTGCCTCATTTACATTCTTATTTGGTTCCTTCAGGTGTATGTCCTATCTTAAATCTGGGTGACAAGGTGGCATGGCTTTCACCTGAGCCCCACCCTTGTCCCCAATGCTCTGCAGCTAGCTAGTTACAGTGCATGATTTTTAAATCGATCAGCTGTGGTAGAACTGCCAATTCCACCGGCTGCCATGCTGGAGGTGAGTGCAAGTCCAATTTTCTTCTTGCCTCTTTCCTGGAACTTGACCTGAGATGAGAAAATGAAGGGATGGGGGGAGCATGGAGGGGAGTTTGCTTACTTTCCTGGGTGACATGTTATAGGGGGAGTCATGTCTCCTGTTGTTGGAGGGTATTCTGGATTTTGCAGAGCACTTTCAAGCTGAAATTGGCACTGGAGGCAGTTTGTTGAACTGTGATGTCATTGGTAGTCCATCAGGAAATGTTTTTAAGACCTAGTAGAACAATCTAGCTTCCTTTACTAAAGTACATAAAGATTGTCACTTCTTGAATTATGCTAATATGTGGAGTTGAGAAATATTTTTGCTTCATTGTTTCCATTGGATGCCCCAGCCAACAGGAAGGAACGATTCTGATTTTTATGTTTTTACAATCAGATTGGACTTCTCCCCATTGATGGAAAATTTAATTGCTCATGAAAAATTAGAAGCATTCAACTAAATGTAAACCTACAGCAGAGCATGATTCGTGTTATTGGCTAACTGTTGTAATAGCTGCTGACATGGGAATGAGACAATATGTAGGAGTGTAGGATTGCATTGTTCATTTATTTGAAAACTGGTGCAAGCCAATTAGAATAAACTTAGCTTTTCCATGGCAGCTGATTGGAGGAGGGTCCAACTTTATTTAGTGTAAATGCACAAACACTATTAAACAGATGAAAAGTGTGATGCAAATATAGGGATTGTTTATAAAATACATATCAAAGGGACTTTCTTGATGGCTTAGAACAGGAAAGTCCCAGGCTTGATTTCCGGTTTATTTTGGCTGTTGTGTTGGCAGCAGCCAACAACAAAGGTTTTAATTAAATAAAAGAGGCTAAACATTTGCACATATGTGATTGTGCTCACTAATTTATGATCCACAATGATCCTATGTAAATAGTTTTATTGGGTAGTCACTGATTTCTTAAAATATTGCCTTTGTGTCCTATAATTCTGGGAATTCTGTACTTTTTGCATAATCCAAACCGTCAGCGTTTCACATTGACAGCCTTATCAACGTGTCTCCGTTTGCTGACAAAAATCAGTACAACTGGGCTCCCCTCAACCCCACATCCTGCTCCTCCCCTTAAGCATCTATTTCCCCCCCCCCCCACCTTCACCTACCCAAGTCTGATGGCTAATGCACCAGAGAAGCCCTTCTTCTCCTCTTTGCGCACTCCCAGTACAAATGACCCAGATTGCCACCTCGCATAAACAGAGGTGGCAATCTGGGCCAGTACCACTGGAGGCAGCACGAAGAGGAGAAGTGGGATCTGTTCAGTGTGTTCATCACTGATGTAAGTAGGAGCAGGTGGGTGCAATGGGATGCCAACGGGGAAGGGCAGAATGGAAAGCAAAGGGAGGGGGGCAGAAGGCAATGGGAAGACCAAGGCCAGAAAGTTGGACAAATACATGGTAAGGGGAAGGGATGGGGCAGAATGCATGGCCATGGGGATGTGGCAGGGGGAGCAGATAATCATGAAAGAAGGGTGGAGTGGAATGCATTGAAAAAGGGGATAGTCGATAACAGTGTAGGGGAGAAAGAAGGGGCAAATCATTGGCAATGAATGTGAAAGTAAATAGATAGCCATGAACGGAAGACAGAAATGGATGGTGATGGGGGAGGATGGGAAAGGGTTAGAAGCTGGGAGCAATGCATTGGAAAAAAGAGGGAAGAGACTGGGATTGAGGTGGGGTGAAGGCGAGTGCACGCATGAACTGGGAAGGGGTCAAAGAGTGCCAGCATGAACTCTTGGTGGGAGGGATGGGGGAAGGGAAGACTATGAACTTGAATGGAGAAGATTGGAAGAAGAATAACAGGAGGGGGAGAAGAGGGACACATTGAATTGGTGAGGGAGAAGAGAGCCAATATGAACTGGATAGTTGGAGAAGAGAATGGGTAGATTTTCAACTTGTTGCACTGACATAAAACTGGCATCAGTGGAAATGAAAATCAGATGGATTCTACAATGGGTGGCCGATCCACAATGCCAGTTTTACGCCTGGGTAGCAAGTTGGAAATCTACCCCAAATGTGTCCGTGAAATGGTGGGGAATTAGATGGGATTGTGAAGTGGGTCCAGAGGGGGTAGAGTGCCTTTGTAAATTAGGATTGTTGGTGGGTTGGAGTGGGAGAGTGAATGTTGATGCAAACTTTGGATAAGTCATGATGAACATTTATAAAACACTGGTTCGGCCACAACTGGAGTATTGTGTCCAGTTCTGGGCACCACACTTTAGGAAAGATGTGAAGGCCTTATGGAGGGTGCAGAAGAGATTTACGAGAATGATTCCAGGGATGAGGGACTTTAGTTACATGGATAGACTGGAGAAGCTGGGGTTGTTCTCTTTAGAACAGAGAAGGCTGAGAGGAGATTTGATAGAGGTATTCAAAATCATGAAGGGTCTAGACAGAGTAGATAGAGAGAAACTGTTCCCATTGGTGGAAGGGTCAAGAATCAGAGGACATAGATTTAAGGTGATTGGCAAAAGAACCAAATGTGACATGAGGTAAAGTTTTTTTACACAGCAAGTGGTTAGGATCTGGAATGCACTGCCCAAGGGGGTGGTGGAGGCAGATTCAATCATGGCCTTCAAAAGGGAACTGGATAAGTACTTGAAAGGAAAAAAATTGCAGGGCTACGGGGATAGGGTGGGGCAGTGGAACTAGCTGGATTGCTCTTACATAGAGCTGGCACAGACTCGATGGGCTGAATGGCCTCCTTCCGTGCTGTAACATTTCTATGATTCTAGGTGATGGCCTGATTGATTTGTTGAAAATCCAAATGTCACTTTATTTTTCCCTTTTTTTAAATTAAAAATGTATTAATTGCAAAGTGTAAAGGTGCTTAGAATTAAGCAGAATGTGTCATTTTTAAAGGAAAAATGCACATATTCCCATCGAAGCATGCCCCTGAAGTCCCCTCCCCAAGAAACAGGCCACCAATATTTTGCCTTCAACATTTGGATTTTCCCTTCACATTTTTACATACTTATGCTCTTTATTCCTCCAATACCATTAAAACTACTTTCAAGTGGTGGGGCAGTTCTAGAGTTATCAGCTTTTTGGGGGCTGTGTTAGCTTTCTTGAAGCTGTTGGTCAGCTTTTGCTGGTTTTCTAGGTTGATGTGTATACTTTTGTGGAGCTGTATACATTATAGTCGGAGAACTCGCAAGTCAGAATCTGCTTTGAGCTAAATACAGAAATACCTTTCACCATACACAATACATTGGGCCAGATTTTGCTATCAAAATACCGGAGAGACTAATGGCACTCACTGTCATTCAGGTGAGGAGCAGATGCCCGGTTAAATGCCAAAATCCAAAATTTGCTGTCCGAGTTGCGCTGCTCCACTGTTAGCTTCGTGAAAACGGCATCTCGCCGTCTGCCTCACCGTTGACATGCATTGGATGTCATGAAGTTGCTGTATTTGCACGGTAGATATGAACTAAACTCACCATAGAAAGTTGTCTTGTCATTTCAAGTGTAAGTGCCCATTTAACGATGTGATAACTGTTAGTTCCAGCCAATCAACTTCTCTGGCACTGAAAATTAACTATTACAAATATGGAGTCCCATTCCTTCAGGTATTAATTGTGTTGGAGATTTAAGAAATGTTAAACTTAATTTTTTTAAAAATGTTTTCACTTTTCCTTTCTGTCTCTCTCTCTCTCAAATCAATCTTTATTTCTCTTTCTGTACCTGATTTGACATTGAATTCACCCACTCTAATTTACAATTCCTTCTCAGTCCTTGTGTTGTTTATTTCTCAGTCCTTCAATCTGACTGTCTAAGGAGATACACAGTTAGTTGCCCTGTTCACTCAGGTCCCAGTTGCCCTGTTTCCTGCGCTGCAACGTTATCAGCTTGCACTTTCAGCGACTTAGTGGGCAAAAATGTTTTGAATTGAGGGTGCAGGGGCAAGTTTGACTCATCGCAGTTGCAGTTAGATACCCTGCTACAGCAAAATCTGGCCCAATGAGTTTTTGAGAACTGGAGTTAATATAGATCAAAACTGGGTAACAAGGTGTTACAAGCTTTGAATAAATGTTTTTCTAGTGTCTGAATAATGATTATGACACAATAAGTTTTGCAAATGAACATTATATATGTGTGTGCGTTATGTAAAGGATTTATTGTATTCTTTGTATTTGGCTTGTCAAAACCTGAATATACACTCCGACTTAAATGTGCCAACATAATATGTGGCACATTTCCAACATGTGCCATTCAGCATTAAAGATTAACTCATTTATTCATTTGATCCTGCAACTTGTAAAATAGATGAGTGCTTTGGCCTTTACCAATGCTTGGACCCTTAAATTTTGAATTTGAATTGAGTTACTCTTGAGAGCTAATTTACACTTGGCCGGTTGCATGTTTAAATTTAAATGCAAAGTTATAGTCAAATGAGCCTGCTACATTTGCTTTGTGCTACAGACTTTGCCTTGTTATATTTTGATGCAAAGTTGTGGCTTGCTCTTTTATATGCCCTCATTTTGAATATATGTAAGTCCTTTCATCACAGAATGCAACTTTCTTTCCAAAAGGTGGGTTTTAAAATTTCTGGTAGAGTTTTTTTTTTATTCGTTCACGGGATGTGGGCGTCGCTGGCGAGGCCAGCATTTATTGCCCATCCCTAATTGCCCTCGAGAAGGTGGTGGTGAGCCGCCTTCTTGAACCGCTGCAGTCAGTGTGGTGACGGTTCTCCCACAGTGCTGTTAGGAAGGGAGTTCCAGAATTTTGACCCAGCGACAATGAAGGAACGGCGATATATTTCCAAGTCGGGATGGTGTGTGACTTGGAGGGGAACGTGCAGGTGGTGTTGTTCCCATGCGCCTGCTGCTCTTGTCCTTCTAGGTGGTAGAGGTCGCGGGTTTGGGAGGTGCTGTCGAAGAAGCCTTGGCAAGTTGCTGCAGTGCATCCTGTGGATGGTGCACACTGCAGCCACAGTGCGCCGGTGGTGAAGGGAGTGAATGTTTAGGGTGGTGGATGGGGTGCCAATCAAGTGGGCTGCTTTATCTTGGATGGTGTCGAGCTTCTTGAGTGTTGTTGGAGCTGCACTCATCCAGGCAAGTGGAGAGTATTCCATCACACTCCTGACTTGTGCCTTGTCGATGGTGGAAAGGCTTTGGGGAGTCAGGAGGTGAGTCACTCACCGCAGAATACCCAGCCTCTGACCTGCTCTCGTAGCCACAGTATTTATATGGCTGGTCCAGTTAAGTTTCTGGTCAATGGTGACCCCCAGGATGTTGATGGTGGGGGATTCGGCGATGGTAACGCCGTTGAATGTCAAGGGGAGGTGCTTAGACTCTCTCTTGTTGGAGATGGTCATTGCCTGGCACTTGTCTGGCGCGAATGTTACTTGCCACTTATGAGCCCAAGCCTGGATGTTGTCCAGGTCTTGCTGCATGCAGGCTCAGACTACTTCATTATCTGAGGGGTTGCGAATGGAACTGAACACTGTGCAGTCATCAGCGAACATCCCCATTTCTGACCTTATGATGGAGGGAAGGTCACTGATGAAGCAGCTGAAGATGGTTGGGCCGAGGACACTGCCCTGAGGAACTCCTGCAGCAATGCCCTGGGGCTGAGATGATTGGCCTCCAACAACCACTACCATCTTCCTTTGTGCTAGGTATGACTCCAGCCACTGGAGAGTTTTCCCCCTGATTCCCATTGACTTCAATTTTACTAGGGCTCCTTGGTGCCACACTCGGTCAAATGCTGCCTTGATGTCAAGGGCAGTCACTCTCACCTCACCTCTGGAATTCAGCTCTTTTGTCAATGTTTGGACCAAGGCTGTAATGAGGTCTGGAGCCGAGTGGTCCTGGCGGAACCCAAACTGAGCATCGGTGAGCAGGTTATTGGTGAGTAAGTGCCGTTTGATAGCACTGTCGACGACACCTTCCATCACTTTGCTGATGATTGAGAGTAGACTGATGGGGCGGTAATTGGCCGGATTGGATTTGTCCTGCTTTTTGTGGACAGGACATACCTGGGCAATTTTCCACATTGTCGGGTAGATGCCAGTGTTGTAGCTGTACTGGAACAGCTTGGCTAGAGGCGCAGCTAGTTCTGGAGTGAGATGCATCAGGTTAAAGGCAGCTGCATCTCAGGTGAAAGAGAAACCTGAAGGCAGAGTTGTCACTGGATAATTATAATACATCCCCTAGTAACAGGATAGGAGTCGGGATAAACCATCACTTAGAAAGGCACGGTGTAATCAAGGACAGTCAGCATGGATTTGTTAAGGAAAGGTCGTGTCTGACTAACTTGATTGAATTTTTTGAGGAGGTAACAAGGAGGATAGATGAGGGTAGTGCATTTGATGTAGTCAACATAGATTTTAGCAAGGCTTTTGACAAGGTCCTACATGGCAGTCTGTTCAAAAAAGTACAAGCCCATGGGATCCAAGGGAAAGTGGCAAATTGGATCCAAAATTGGCTCAGTGGCAGGAGCAAAGGGTAATGGTCGACGGGTGTTTTTGTGACTGAAAGGATGTTTCCAGTGGGGTTCCGCAGGGCTCAGTACTAGGTCCCTTGCTTTTTGTGATATATAATAATGATTTGGACTTAAATGTATGGGGCATGATTAAGAAGTTTGCAGATGATACAAAAATTGGCCGTGTGGTTGATAGTGAGGAGGAAAACAGTAGACTGCAGGAAGATATCAATGGACTGGTCTGGTTGGCAGAAAAGTGGCAAATGGAATTCAATCCAGAGAAATATGAGGTAATGCTTTTGGGGAGGGCAAACAAGGCAAGGGAATACACCATAAATGGGAGGATACTGAGAGATTTAGAGCAAGGGAGGGATCTTGGAGTGCATGTCCACAGATCCCTGAAGGTAGCAGGATAGGTAGATAAGGTGGTCAAGAAGGCATATGGAATACTTTCCTTTATTAGCCAAGGCATAGAATATAAGAGCAGGGAGGTTATGCTGGAACTGTATAAAACACTAGTTAGACCACAGCTTGAGTACTGCGTATGGTTCTGGTCATCACATTTACAGGAAGGATGTAATTGCACTAGAGAGGGTACAGAGGAGATTTACGAGGATGTTGCCAGGACTGGGTGGCTGGGGTTGTTTTCCTTGGAACATAGGAGGCTGAGGGGTGTTTTAATTGAGGTGTACAAAATTATGAGGGGCCTAGATAGAGCAGATAGGAAGGGCCTATTTCCCTTAGCAGAGAGGTCAATAACCTGGGGGCATAGATTTAAAGTGATTGGTAGAAGGATCAGTGAAAATTTTTTCACCCAGGATATAGTGGGGGGCCTGGAACTCACTGAGGCAGAAACCCTCAACTCTTTTAAAAAGTACCTGGATGTGCACCTGAAGTGCCGTAACCTACATGGCTACGGACCAAGTGCTGGAAAGTGGGATTAGGCTCGGTGTTTTATTTTCGGCCGGCATGGACACGATGGGCCAAATGGCCTCCTTCTGTGCTGTAAATTTTCTATGATTCTGTGACTGCCGGCAGAGAAGCATAGAGCCCAGGAGCAGGGCACCCACCTGCCTGTAGGCCGTAACAAGTGCATGGCACATCAAAACGACAACAGAGATAAAAATAGGAGGAAAATCAAGACCGTAACATGTCTTGAAAAAAAGTATAAAATGTCCCTGTTTCTACATCATTCTCCATTCAATTACCAAGCATGACTGTTCCTTTTGTCATCTTGTCAATTGATTGGTACAGGTACAAATTTCATTGTTGAAAGAGAAATATTGCCATTGTTTATTCTGTATTGTGTTCTGAGACGTTGCATATCTTTAATTTATTTGTATATATGTGTATCTAAGAGAGAACATAAAACAACAATAATTTTTAAAGGAGGGACATCCTGCGGACATCTTGGGGAGTTCTGAATAAAAGTCCTTAATTCAAACACGTTATATAAGCCGATCCTTTTCAGTAATACTAAGCACTGTTATGATCATCTGTTACTGCTCTATGATTTAACCTTCCTTCCATACCAGCATCCTGTCTTGCATCGTGCACTTCCAACACTGGAGGGGGAGGGGGTATTTCCTCAGACTGAGTTATGCCGCTGTTTTTTTTTAAGTGCAATATATCAGCTTTATTCTCAGTAATAATACGTACACATGTACAGAGACGCTGGGAAAGACCTGTTTTTCCTTTTGAATATCTCCCCACAGGGAGGTGCACCGTTCCCAGAGACACTGCAATACTGGGTCGATGCGTGGAGTGGACGGAGCAAGTCCCTATTCCATCTCCCTGTTCCAAAAATCAATTTAATATATGGTCCCCAGATAGAGGACGTATCAGATATTAAACTGATAAGAACAGATTTTTTTTTTCAAAAAATATACTTTATTCATAAAATTTGCAACAATACATACAATACAGTTGTCATATCACATTCCAAATGTACACAATACAGATTATACAATTTGCAGGTTACATCAAGTACAGTTCAATGAACACATTGTACATAATTACAGTTCGTGACACTGTAGGCTGCCTCATTGCATTACACTCAATACAGATTATTGATTACAGATTCATTACAGGTTCATTACAGGTACATTACATCAATTTGAATTTTACATTCTGCCCGAGGGGGTTTTTCTCTGATTGCATCCCCTCGGTATACAATGATGGGAAGGCTCTAAACGGTTGCCTTTCCCCACAGAGCCTTTGCGGCCGCCACACCCATCCTCAGTGCATCCCTGAGCACATAGTCCTGGACCTTGGAATGTGCCAGTCTGCAACACTCGGTCGAGGACAGCTCCATGCACTGGAAGACCAGCAAGTTTCGGGCAGACCAAAGGGCGTCTTTCACCGAGTTGATGGTCTTCCAGCAGCAGTTGATGTCTGTCTCGGTGTGCGTCCCCGGGAACAGTCCGTAGAGGACAGAGTCCTGTGTTACGGAACTGCTCGGGACAAACCTGGAGATACCACCGCATCTCTCTCCAGACCTTCTTTGCAAAGGCACATTCCAGAAGGAGGTGGGTGACGGTCTCGTCTCCACCGCAGCCACCTCGGGGACAGCGTGCGGTGGCACTGAGAGTCTGGGAGTGCATTAAGGATCTGACGGGAAGGGCCCTTCTCACCACCAGCCAAGCTAGGTCTTGGTGCTTGTTTGACAGCTCTGGCGATGAGGCATTCTGCCAAATAACATTGACAGTCTGCTCGGGAAACCAACCGACAGGATCCACCATCTCCTTTTCCCACAGGGTCTCGCTGATCGCCTTGTGGTCAAAGGTGTTTTTCTGCACAAACTTTTCCACGAAGGACAGGTGGGGCGCAACGGTCCAGCTGGATGGAGCGTTCTGTGGCAGCGTGGCCAGGCCCATCCTTCGCAACACTGGGAACAGGTAGAACCTCAGCACGTAGTGACACTTTGTGTTTGCGTACCGAGGGTCCACGCACAGCTTGATGCAGCCGCACACGAAAGTGGCTATCAGGATGAGGGCCACGTTGGGCATGCCTTTCCCCCCTTTCTCTGGAGATTTGTACATCATGTCCCTGTGGACATGGTCCATTTTTATCTCCAGATAAAGTGGAAGATGGCTCGGGTGACTGTCACGGCGCAAGAGAGAGCTATGGGCCAGACCTGCGCCACGTACAGCAACACCAAGAGCACCTCGCACCTGATGACCAGGTTCTTGCCCACAATTGAGAGGGATCGTCGATCCCACAGTCCCAGTTTCTGTTTCACCTTAGAAATACGCTCCTCCCAGTTCTTGGTGCACGCCCCGGCCCCCCCGAACCAGATCCCCAGCACCTTCAGGTAATCCGACCTGACGGTGAAGGGGACAAAGGATCGGTCAGTCCAGTTCCCAAAGAACATGGCCTCACTCTTGGTACGATTTACCCTGGCCCCCGAGGCTCATCAATCTGCGACCGACAGCTGATCCGAGCAAAAGATGGCGACGTCATCCATGTACAGGGAGGCCTTGACCTGAGTGCCTCCGCTGCCTGGGATCATCACCCCTCTTATGCCCGCATCCCTCCTAATGGACTCGGTAAAGGGTTTGTGCAACACACGAACAAAACAGAGGAGAGAGGACAGCCCTGCCTGACTCCAGATTTGATTGGAAAGCTTTCTGATTCGCACCCGTTGATTGAGACTGCGCTACTGATGTCTGTGTAGAGCAGTTGGATCCAATTGCAGATTCCCTCCCCAAACCCCATTTTGTCCATCATGTACATATGGGATATTCTGTCAAAGGCCTTCTCCTGGTCCAGGCTGATCAGGCAGGTGCTCACCCCCCTGTCCAGTACGTAGGTATCCCTGATTAGCGCCAGGCCATCAGAGATCTTCCTGCCGGGTGCAGCGCAGGTCTGATCGGGGTGGATCACCACCTCCGGGGCTGACTTGACCCGATTGGCGATGACCTTGGACAGAATTTTATAGCCCACGTTAAGTAGTGAGTTGGGTCGCCAATTTTTGATTTCTTCCCTCTCCCCCTTCTGCTTGCAGATGAGGGTGATGATGCCTTTCCTCATTGAGTCTGACATGCTGCCTGCCAGGAGCCGACCTCCGTACACTTCCAGCAGGTCTGGGCCTATCCAGTCCCACGGTCTGCATCTGGGCAGGACTGGAACCAACGTCCTAGGGGGAGTGTTTGCTAGTGCTGTTGGGGAGGGTTTAAACGAATGTGGCAGGGGGATGGGAACCGATGCAGGAAGTCAGTGGGAAGTAAAGTGGTGATAGAAACAAAAGGCAGTAAGGGAGAGTGTACAAAACATGATCGGACAGATGGTCTGAGAAAGCAGGGCAAAGACCAAGGGAAGTCTAGATTAAACTGCATTTATTTCAATGCAAGAAGTCTGATGGGCAAGGCAGATGAACTCAGGGCATGGATGGGTACATGGGACTGGGATGTTATAGCTATTACTGAAACATGGCTAAGGGAGGGGCAGGACTGGCAGCTCAATGTTCCAGGGTACAGATGCTATAGGAAAGATAGAGCAGGAGGTAAGAGAGGAGGGGGAGTTGCGTTCTTGATTAGGGAGAACATTATGGCAGTAGTGAGAGGGGATATGTCCAAGAGTTCGCCCACTGAGTCTATATGGGTAGAACTGAAAAATAAGAAGGGAGAGATCACTTTGATAGGATTGTACTACAGACCCCCAAATAGTCAACGGGAAATTGAGGAGCAAATATGTAAGGAGATTACAGACAGCTGCAAGAAAAATAGGGTGGTAATAGTGACGATCCGGATTCTTTCCCCTCAGTCTGGTTCAGTAATAACTGAAGTCGAATACATTTTAAAATTCAACACATCTTTAATAGCAGGGTTCTTAGTCTGCAGCATTGATTTGGACTCCTGATAGAGTCACTATGCTGGCAGAGCAAGAACAACAACATACAGAAATCCACACGTTTTTATACAAATCAATAGGGTTGGAACATACTTAACGAGGGTCAACACCAATCATAAGCCGGGCATAGGTTGCCATGCGAGGTTACATTATTTCCGGCCAATCATAAATCGTCCATGTGCTGATCATGCTGCTATTAGACATCAAAGGGGATAACTTCCTCATCTTCCAACTTGGAATGTTCTTCCCTGTTCCTTCTGTTCCTTATCTCCCAACCTGGAATGTCTTTCAACTTTGGCTAAGCTCGTTACTTATATTGATCTGCCATAAACATGGAGACATTCAGACCAGTCCTTGACTCACATCAAAGACTCTACATTGCTAACACCATGCAACCCTGCTGACGAAGCAAACATATGGCCCAGCAGGAGGGCCAGGCCACTTGTATCAATCTCAGTTACTAACTAATTAACCCTTTCTAACCATTTTGCATTCTGCTTCTTTGCCACGTAGGCATCTTAATATTTTACCGAAAACTGACCACGTAGGGATTCTCATTCCCCCCTTTTATCATATCATGATAACCAATTATTACGGTGCTCACTGGTTCTGCAGGTTCTGCAGCGCAGCAACATTTAAGTAAGCAATAAACTATAAGAATTATAACAATGAATATGACTAGCCCTTGAACTAGAGAAGTCTCAATAGAACACAGACATGTTTCATCAATACGCCTTTGTATCTTATCTGTTCTCAGGAACAGACTCCTTCTAAACATCTCTCAAGTAAGCTGCGAATGTCCTTGGTCAGCTAAACCTATTCATGTTAGTTTGAAAAGGCTAACATAGTCAAATATCCTATGGTGATTTATATTTTGTTTCCAGCCTAACTAGACTGAATGGTACCTTTCAGACCATTTTACACCTGTGAATTGGTGCCCTCCCCATTATATCCCTTAATCCAAATTCTCCCTACAATATCCCGCTAGATGCTGTACCTCATCTTAACCAGGTTCCCTTCGTGTTGGCCACCAGTCCGGGTGGAAGAGAGGCAGAGCATCTGATAATCCTATCAAACTATAATTGTCTTCCCTTTTACATGCACCTTACCCCAGCGGGTGCTACTCCCGGTACCATTAAGATGTGTTCTTAGTTGAAACCACAGAGACAATGGGGACATTCTCACCCAGGCTCTGTTTTACTATCTTTGCCAAACCCTTCATCCTCTACTTACATTTATTACATGCAATGAAAATCAAGAAGCACATTACAACAAACTGCACTACGACTAATACATATGAAATTAATCTAATCCAAAGATGGATCTGTATATTCAGTCCCAAATTCCAGGGGTCATTTCACCAGGTGGTGACTTTAATTTGGTCAATGTCATGCTTAATGTTGTTATTGTCCTGTTGTAGGTTATAATAAACCTTCTGGGAGAGGCGTATCTCCATTCGCAATGCTTCCAAGTATTTAGGCAACAGGGGTGTCAGATACCCAAATGTGTCCTGATATGCTTTTAAGTCCTTTCTGACATTCTCAGAAACTTGTAAGGTGGTGAGGTTATGCCGGTGTACCTCTACCAGTTCCTCGGGTCCAATCCGAACCAGGACTTCAGAAATGGAGTAGAATTCTGGACTTAAAATATCACAAGTTAGATTGGCATATTTAAACGTTTTCAAATTAGTTGTAACACAGTATTCGCCCTCTCCGGCATATACCACTTGAGTGGGTTTTAGATCCGCCTCTCGGCCCTCCATGGTACAGTTAATATCCCGATTGGTACCGGTATTATTAAACCCACACTGTGCTTCTAGGCTGTGTCCAACACTATGTGGACACACAGTGACAGCATGTCTAGTAACACATCCCTTTAATTTTGTTCCAGCCAATCAGCTTAAATCTACGTCCTCTAGTTCTTGAACCCTCTGCTAGGGGAAACAGGTACTTCCTGTCTACTTTATCTGGGCCCCTCATAATCTTGTAATTTTGTATCCATCGTGCGGATATCTTCTAAATATTGTTTCTCCCAATTTGATTGTTAACTGATGGGAACCTAACCCTGAATTTTGGAAATCCAAATTACTGTGTCCCTCTTTACTTTAATTTCAGTCCTCTTGATTGATACCAGTGTTTCCTGACTGTTTCATTAATTAGTTGGTTTCTCTATGGACCATGTGTCAGTGCCTTGTTTAAAAGGATTTCTCACTCGCCTGGACCACATTAACCATTTTCCTGTTGTGCTGTTGTCAAGTAACTGAGCCTGTCTGAGACTCATTCTTCAATGTATCTTCTTCATGTATCTCCGCATACTAGCAGCATCTCATAGGAATGAGCTTAGTGTTCTTGGATATTAACTTTCTGCTGGCCAGTCTCTTCTTCCTCATGGTATTTCCGAACATTTTCCATGGCACACATCATATGTCCTGTAGGATTCAGTCCTGTAAAAGCAACTGGTTTGTTTAAAGAGTGGTTGTAATAGCTCACCAGGCCACAGGCCTTTGTAATCATGTTCTTCATCCTGATCTCCGTTTCAGATGATGGCAACATACATTTGTATCTTTTATGTCCACTGTAGCCACTCTTAGGTTTTCAGGTTATCTTATCAAAAAGATCAGGGGTGTCTAGAGTGCTTATCTCCCCCTGCATGGTCCCGATGTCAGGGTAGTGGCCAGGCTATTGAGTGTAGTTTTCTCATTATTCATTATAGGCAAGGACACAAATATCTCCACGAGAAAGCTATCAATTTACTATTCTCAACTACACTTTCCTGACTTCCACTAGATTGTATATTTATGCCAGATTGATTTTTTATCATGCCCAATTCAATGACTTTAGAGAAATTCCCATATCTCCCCACCTCGAGCATTCTGTCTCGGAAGACAACAAATAGGTTAAAACAAAACAAATCAAAATGTTTTCAAAAGAAGAGAATCAGGTTGATATCACCACGCTGTGACATTTGGTATCCGCTGATGTCTGCAGCTAAAGTCTTAAATCTTTAACACCACTGGATCGTTTCCTGCACCAAATTTCTCCAGCAAAGGTTGCACCGTAACTTTGTAACTACTCTTGGTAATCCTGCACCATCAACACTCACGTGGTCCCAAAAAAACCCAGGGTCACCTGTTTTAAAAGAAACACAGAAAATCCATTGCGGCTCTTCTTGAGAGCCCAAGTGATTAATTTGTCAAATCTTCATTTATTATTTATTTATCCAAAGGAATAATCCCTATACCCAAAACAAATTCAGAAAACAAAACAGGAGAGAGAAATTGCCGAGTTCCACTCTTGCTCTTTCTCTGAAGCCCGCAGAGTCACTATGCTGGCAGAGCAAGAACAACAACATACAGAAATCCACACGTTTTTATACAAATCAATAGGGTTGGAACATACTTAACGAGGGTCAACACCAATCATAAGCCGGGCATAGGTTGCCATGCGAGGTTACATTATTTCCGGCCAATCATAAATCGTCCATGTGCTGATCATGCTGCTATTAGACATCAAAGGGGCTAACTTCCTCATCTTCCAACTTGGAATGTTCTTCCCTGTTCCTTCTGTTCCTTATCTCCCAACCTGGAATGTCTTTCAACTTTGGCTAAGCTCGTTACCTATATTGATCTGCCATAAACATGGAGACATTCAGACCAGTCCTTGACTCACATCAAAGACTCTACATTGCTAACACCATGCAACCCTGCTGACGAAGCAAACATATGGCCCAGCAGGAGGGCCAGGCCACTTGTATCAATCTCAGTTACTAACTAATTAACCCTTTCTAACCATTTTGCATTCTGCTTCTTTGCCACGTAGGCATCTTAATATTTTACCGAAAACTGACCACGTAGGGATTCTCATTAGTAGGGGACTTTAACTTTCCTAACATTGACTGGGACAGCCATAGCATTAGGGGCTTGGATGGGGAGAAATTTGTTGAGTGTATTCAGGAGGAATTTCTCATTCAGTATGTGGATGGCCCGACTAGACAGGGGGCAAAACTTGACCTCCTCTTGGGAAATAAGGAAGGGCAGGTGACAGAAGTGTTAGTGAGGGATCACTTTGGGACCAGTGATCATAATTCCATTAGTTTTAAGATAGCTATGGAGAAGGATAGGTCTGGCCCAAAAGTTAAAATTCTAAATTGGGGAAAGGCCAATTTTGATGGTATTAGACAGGAACTTTCAGAAGTTGATTGGGAGAGTCTGTTGGCAGGCAAAGGGACGTCTGGTAAGTGGGAGGCTTTCAAAAGTGTGTTAACCAGGGTTCAGGGTAAGCACATTCCTTATAAAGTGAAGGGCAAGGCTGGTAGAAGTAGGGAACCTTGGATGACTCGGGAGATTGAGGCACTAGTCAAAAAGAAGAAGGAGGCATATGACATGCATAGGCAGCTGGGATCAAGTGGATCCTTGAAGAGTATAGAGATTGCCTGAGTAGAGTTAAGAGAGAAATCAGGAGGGCAAAAAGGGGATATGAGATTGCTTTGGCAGATCAGGCAAAGGTGAATCCAAAGAGCTTCTACAAATACATAAAGGGCAAAAGGGTAACTAGGGAGAGAGTAGGGCCTCTTAAGGATCAACAAGGTCATCTATGTGCGGAACCACAAGAAATGGGTGAGATCCTGAATGAATATTTCACATCGGTATTTACGGTTGAGAAAGGCATGGATGTTAGGGAACTTGGGGAAATAAATAGTGATGTCTTGTGGAGTGTACATATCACAGAGAGGGAGGTGCTGGAAGTCTTAACGCGCATCAAGGTAGATAAATCTCCGGGACTTGATGAAATGTATCCCAGGATGTTATTGGAGGTTACGGAGGAAATTGCGGGTCCCCTAGCAGAGATATTTGAATCATCCACCGCTACAGGTGAGGTGCCTGAAGATTGGAGGGTAGCAAATGTTGTGCCTTTGTTTAAGAAGGGCAGCAGGGAAAAGCCTGGGAACTACAGACCGGTGAGCCTGACATCTGTAGTGGGTAAGTTGTTAGAGGGTATTCTGAGAGACAGGATCTACAGGCATTTGGAGAGGCAGGGACTGATTAGGAACAGTCAGCATGGTTTTGTGAGAGGAAAATCATGTCTCACGAATTTGATTGAGTTTTTTGAAGGGGTAACCAAGAAGATAGATGAGGGCTGTGCAGTAGACGTGGTCTACATGGACTTTAGCAAAACCTTTGACAAGGTACCGCATGGTAGGTTGTTACATAAGGTTAAATTTCATGGGATCCAAGGTGAGGTAGCCAATTGGATACAAAATTGGATTGACGGAAGAAGACAGAGGGTGGTTGTAGAGGGTTGTTTTTCAAACTGGATGCCTGTGTCCAGCGGTGCGCCTCAGGGATCGGTGCTGGGTCCGCTGTTATTTGTTATTTATATTAATGATTTGGATGAGAATTTAGGAGGCATGGTTAGTAAGTTTGCAGATGACACCAAGATTGGTGGCATTGTGGACAGTGAAGAAGGTTATCTAGGATTGCAACGGGATCTTGATAAATTGGGCCAGTGGGCCGATGAATGGCAGATGGAGTTTAATTTAGATAAATGTGAGGTGATGCATTTTGGTAGATCGAATCAGGCCAGGACCTACTCCGTTAATGGTAGGGCGTTGGGGAGAGTTTTATAGAACAAAGAGATCTAGGAGTACAGGTTCATAGCTCCTTGAAAGTGGAGTCACAGGTGGATAGGGTGGTGGTGAAGGCATTCAGCATGCTTGGTTTCATTGGTCAGAACATTGAATACAGGAGTTGGGATGTCTTATTGAAGTTGTACAAGACATTAGTAAGGCCACACTTGGAATACTGTGTACAGTTCTGGTCACCCTATCATGGAAAGGATATTATTAAACTAGAAAGAGTGCAGAAAAGATTTACTAGGATGCTACCGGGACTGCATGGTTTGACTTATAGGGAGAGGTTGGATAGACTGAGACTTTTTTCCCTGGAGAGTAGGAGGTTTAGGGGTGATCTTATAGAAGTCTATAAAATAATGAGGGGCATAGATAAGGTAGATAGTCAAAATCTTTTCCCAAAGGTAGGGGAGTCTATAACGAGGGGGCATAGATTTAAGGTGAGAGGGGAGAGATACAAAAGGGTCCAGAGGGGCAATTTTTTCACTCAAAGGGTGGTGAGTGTCTGGAACGAGCTGCCAGAGGCAGTAGTAGAGGCGGGTACAATTTTGTCTTTTAAAAAGCATTTGGACAGTTACATGGGTAAGATGGGTATAGAGGGATATGGGCCAAGTGCAGGCAATTGGGACTAGCTTAGTGGTATAAACTGGGCGACATGGACATGTTGGGCCGAAGGGCCTGTTTCCATGTTGTAAACTTCTATGATTCACAGAGCCGAGTACAATTTCACGGCAAGCTGTTGCTTCCGGGGGTCTTACTCTTCTCGAAGGAACGGATGGCCTTTGTCAGTTCGTCCAGAGTTAGTGGGTGATCCAGACTCTCCTGCTTGCTGTCGTCTAGAACCTCCGTAATAGACGACAAGAAGGATTGGGAGGCCACGCTGTCTGTGGGCATCGTGTCGTACAGTCTGGCATAAAAGGATTTGCAGATCTTCAGTACGTCGGGCTGCAAAGACGTGACCGAGCCGTCCTCTTCCTTCAGGCTGCCGATCACAGAGCTCTCTCTGTGCACCTTTTGGAAGAAGAAACGCAAACAAGTCTCGTCCTGCTCCTCGGAGTGGACTCTGGACTGGAAGATGATCTTGGAGGCCTCAGAGGCAAAGAGCGAGGCTTCCTGGTGCTTCACCTCTCTGAATTCCTCCCCGACATCGATCCCCATCGACTGCAGCAGGAGAAGATTCTGCATGCTTTTCTGGAGTCGGGACGTTTCCCTCTCCCTCTCTCTTGCCTTCTGAACATCTTTGAGGATGAAGAACCTCTTGATGTTCGCCTTGATGGCTTCCTACCAGTGCACTGGTGAATCAATGAGGAGCTTTACGGTTCTTCAACCTTTGTAATCCCTCTTCAGTTCAGAATCAATGTTTCCCGGGATCAACAATTTCACGTTCAGCTTCCATGTCCCCCTGCCCATTATCTGATCGTCCTGTAGGTGACAGTCGGCCAGGAGGAGGCAGTGGTCAGAGAAGAACACTGGTGTGACCTTGGTGGATCTGACCTTGAGCATCAGGGACGCAAACAGGAAGTCTATCCTAGAACGGATGGACCCGTCTGGTCTGGACCAGGTGTATTGATACACCACTCCGCCGGCAGGGTTGCTGAAGACGTCACACAGCTTAGCGTCTTTCACCGCTTCCATCAGGAGTTTGGACGTGGCGTCCAGTTTGCTATCGGCTCTGCCGGATTGTCCAGCCGCATCGATGATGCAGTTGAAGTCACCGCCGAGAATGACCGGCCTGGACGTCGCCAGCAGCAGCGGGAGCTGCTGGAAGACGGCCAGCCGCCCGCTCTTCAGAGCCGGGGCGTACACATTGATCAGCCGGAGCGGAGCGTTTTTGTACATTACGTCTGCTACGAGGAGGCGACCCCCCCACTACCTCCTTTACTTCGGTGATGGTGAAGCTGCCTCCCCACAGCAGAATCCCCAGACCAGAGGCACGGCAATCGTTGCCTCCCGACCAGATCGACGGCCCGTGGGCCCACCGCTGCGACCATTGCCGGTAATTGCTGAGGTGCGGCAGGCTGCACTCCTGCAAGAACAGCAGGTTGCTCTTGACCTTGACGAGGCAGTTCAAGGTCGACACACATCGCGTAGTGCATTTAACGCTACGTACGTTAATGGATGCGACTTTCAAACCCATTTTAACAACAGTTTAAAGTCTCACCTGACAGTCCATTTGCTGTCTCCAGCTCTTGGCCGTGAACCTGCATCCAGGTGATCTGTGCAAACTGTTCCACGCTCCCTGAGCTGAGGTACGAGTCCTGTTCTGCCTCAAAGGGCGTTTCGTCGGGGTGACATCATCGGCGGCGTGGTGTCCTGTGGAGAGTCCGTGCGATCCTCGATCGGTTGGGGCTCCTCGTTGTTGCTGCTCCCGGTTTCCTGGAGCCGTTCTTCGCTCTTTGCGGTGCTGTTCCCGGTGTCCCGGAGCTGGTGTGCGCTGGGCACTTCGCTGCTCCCGGCGTCCTGGAGCTGGAGGGTGCTGGAGGCGTTGTCGCTCCCATTGTTCTGGAGATGGGGGGTGTCGATCCCATCGCTGTCGCCTTGGACGTTTTGACGCTTTCGGTGGGAAGCCTGACAGCTTCGCTCCTGTCGTCCCTCCTCGTCAGACGCGGGGTAGTCGCTGTTGTCTGACTGCGACTCGTGCGCTCTTTTACCCCTAGTTGCAGTATCGGCAGGAGCTTGTTTCCTTTCCTCTGGCTTCCTCTTTCTGTTCATCCTGCTCACAAGCTGCCATTCTTCCTCTGCTGCCTCCTCATCCATGGGCTCTGTCGTCTGGTGGGGAGGCTCGGAGCTGGGTATTGGGGTCTGGCGGTTTTCAGCTTGACCCTTTCCTCGCTCCTTGTCTTCCTGGGTCGGGGTCTTCTCGGAGTGGGTCACGGCGGAGTGAGGCTTCTTGGCCTTCTTTAGGCCAGCCTTGCTTGTTGCCCCCTCCTCCTCTGCTGTGTTGCTCTTGGCTGCCTGGGCGTAGCTGAAGCTGCGTTTGGGGCAGGCCCTGTAGAGATGGCCATCTTCCCCGCACAGGTAGCAGCGCTTGCTCTCCTTGCAGTCCTTAGTCTGGTGCCCTTCCTGCTTGCAGTTCTTGCAGACGGTTGCAGTGCAGGAGGCCGCCACGTGGCCGGATTTGCCGCAGGTGCGACAGACTCTGGGTTGCCTCACGTACATGATGTACCCTCGATTTCCTACAATGGCGAAGCTGGAGGGGGGGTGGAGGATGTTGCCTTGTGCGTCCACTCTCAACATTTCTGTGACCTCCCTCTTGCTGGTCCAGATCCCGAACCAGTCGGTGACGTCCACGCTGTTCTCAGTCCCGTTGATGTATCTGGCGAGGAACGTCAGCACATCGACGACCGGGACGTGTGGGTTGTACATGTGTACGACCAGCTTCTGATCCTTCTGCGTTGGGAGGGTGAAGAGCGGCTCCACAGTGAGAATCGCCAGCGATCCTTCACTCCCCTTCTCCTTGAACAGCTGAAGAAACTTCTGGCATCCAGCGATGGTCTTGAAGGTGACATCGAAATAACCAGGGCTTCGAGGGAAATCCTGTCGGCAAAAGATGTCCGTTGCTTCGAATCCACAGCACTTGAACAGAACTCGTTTCACAAAAAAATGCACGATCCATCGGCGTTACGCTTTCAACTGTCTTTACTGTCACCCTGACTGTGTTTGGCACACTATGGCCTAGTGCCCGGGTGCCGTTCACTGCCATTGCAGTACTGATGTAGTCCCTATGCAAATTTGGGGGCGGAGTCAGCACACAAATTGACCAATCGCAGCGAAGTCCACACTTGCCAGTGCATGAGGCCGCAGCCAGCATTCCGATCTGCTCAGATCCAAATAAGCCCTAATAGGAACACACTTGATCTTAGCAAAAGGCCGCTGTTGCATCGTCAAAAAAGCACTGCGCCTGGCGGTGGCCTCTAGAGGGAAAAACATATGAGTTTCCTGGGTCTGTTTATCCGCATACCTATTAGTGTAAAACCTGTGTAAAACAGGTGTAAGCAGTGGAACTGCATGGAAACTCATGTGCAGCCTTTAAAAACACTGTTCAGCCTGCACACTTATGCAGCAGAATGGGGGCCACACCCATCCATGCCCTTCTCTGTCTCCATAATCCCAAGGGGATAATGCTCACCCACTCTTGCCTTCTAGACAGTGGACAAACAATGGAAACTTTCAAGCTTGATGTCAGGTGGAATTTAACATAGAGAAATGTGAGGTAATAGATTTTGAGAGGAAGAACAAGGGGATGAAATATACATTAAATGGTAAAACTTTAAAAGGATTAGAGAACCAGAGAACCCTCTGAGTTCAGATACACAAGTCTTTAAAAGTGGGAGGTGTCCAAGGAGAGAGCTTTGGTATATAACTGCGAACATGGAACAAGCAACCATTGGGGGAGATGATAAATTTTGCAATTATGTCTTTGTAGATATAGTTAAATAAAGTAGCTTTCTGTATGCCATAGAACTTTCTAATTCATTAAGAATTAATAGTAACTCTTTGCAGGTTTTCATTGTACTCATGTGAACTTCTGGCTGTGATAATTGTTTTAATTGTGTCAATCACATCGTATGATTCTGGAGCTTAAGCTTGATAGTACTCCACCCTAGACATTAATCTAAATTTCAATTGATTTATCTTACAGCTCTGTCCCTGATCTGGCCTTGACCAAACATCCAAATACACCCATTTCCGGAGGGGTCAGGAGCAGGAACCCTGATTGTTTCTTTATTTCCTCAGCTGATTGGAGAAACTTGGAAGTGAATTGTGCAGCCCACTAATGAGATCAGTTAACTCAGCAGAGACGAGGATTCAAGTCTAAGGCTTAAATCATACTGCCACTTTCACATCAATGCAAAGCAGTAGCAGTGTATGCATTAACTCATAAGTGGCAATGTGGTTCATGAATTTGGAACTGACCTGATTTCTGAATGCACAAAAGCCAAGCATTGTGTGATCACTCTGGAAGGCCATTGCATACTATTTGGGCTTTGCATTTGGTGGAGTAAACTTCTGTCTTGCGTGAAGCCAGGTTTAACAATTGTGTAGGCCACCCATTGGATCTCCTGGACACTTCATTAACTTTGTTTTAAGTCTTTTTAATGTGACAAGAAAGCAGGAACTACTGTTCACAGTCACCTCACATACATTTTATTCATTCTCAGGATGTGGACGTTGCTGGGAAGGTCAATATTTATTGTCCATCCCTAGTGGCCTTGAGAAAATGGTGGTGGGCTTTCTTCTTGAACTGCTGCATTTTACTCTTTGTAGTGGTTTGATACAACAGAGGGCCATTAAGATTCAACCATGTTGGTGTGGGACTGGAGTCACATATAGGCCAGACCGTTTAAGGATGGCAGGTTTCCTGAACCAGTTAGATTTTTTGCGACAATCTGACAGTTTCATGGTCACTTTTACTGATGCCAGCTTTTTATTTCCAGATTTTTAAAACTGGATTCAAATTCTCAAACTGCCATGATGGAATTTGAACTCACTTTCTCTGGATTATTAGTCAAGGCCTCTGGATTACTAGTCCCGTAATATAACATTCAAAAGTAGCAGTGGGGGAGGAGAGCTCTGTGCTAGTGCGTTGAATCGAATTACAGCCAGGGGTTTCCTAAAGTGCATTTCCAGTCTTGCTGCCTGCACTTCACATTCTACAGCTGGTAGTCTTGGACCCATTCATCCATTAGGGTTGTTCTTTTTTTTTATCTGCCTCATATGCAGGTTGAGGCAAATATATGCATTGCGGAGTCTGTGCATAAAGTGCATTGAAAGATTTATGGTGTAATTAGACTAGCTTTAAATACTTTTGCCATAAGTTCTCCTGAGACTTTTTAAATATCCAGAACTATTAAGAATTTATATTAGTTTCAAAGAAATGTACTTATCTTTTGTGATGCTTTTGATTGGAGAGGTTTTTTTTACAGAATAAAAGACAATTTGCATAACACAGGACAGTCCATGACAGTTGAAAAAGATGCAATTTACATTTTTCTTCAGAATCTAGCTTGGGAGCTCCTAAAATATATTTTTGTGAAGTAAAGGATTTGGTTCCAACCTTACGAGTGGGCATACAAGTATTGTTATACCTTAGGAACAGAGATGTTTCATCCCCACACGATGCTGTTAAGAAAATCAGAAAGAGCACTCATTTGCAGATTGCCAGGAGCATCTCAAAGCTAAACTCACAAGGAAAAATAATGCCTTCCTTGGTATTAAATCAGAGGAGATTGGATGCTCCTCACTAGACCATGAGGAAAATAAATTCATACTTTCCATTGTATTGGTCAGAATAATATACGTCCCACTGGTCTGCTAGATAATAAGCTGCATCCACCCACTATCATGATAGCAGAAAACTAACAACAGGATACACACAGTGGTGGTGCTCATCTCTAAAGAAGTATTATCCTTCTATGTATGTATTGTGTCATTTTGTAAAGTGACAAGCTAATCTGAATAAGGCTAAATTAATATTATTCAAAATAACTCAAGTACTCCAATTCAAGTCAGTTCAAGTTCTGATCTTGTTTTGGGTTGGATTCATTACCAATTGATTGGTATCATGAATACTAGGAACATTACACAAAGTGAACTTTTTCTCTCACAATTTCACCTGAAGTTTTGTGAACATGATTCTGAATTAATAGTGTAACTGATCCATTTTTGGGTTAGCAGATGCAAATAATGTTCATTGTTTCATTTGCATGTACAGCTAAACTCAGACGCATTCTGATTTGACAAAGAAATTCTTGATACAATGGATTACTTTTACCTGCATGTGCCAGGACAGGTTCATTGCTGTGCTACAGATCTTCCATCGCCTACATTGTGTTTTTTTAAAATTAAGCATGCACCAAACATATAAAATCACTTTAACCCTTCAAGTACTGAGATTTGTTTGTCATTATCAAACATCATGAGGTTGAAGGTCCTCTGTGCATTAAAGCAGCTCTCACAAATTATAGCTTATTTTTAATATATATTAAAAAAGTAATCAGTTGCGTTCTTCCCAAACAAAGGTTAAAGAGCTGCCTGTTATTTCTCTACTTCAAAAATGACAAGGAATTGCCTTTGTTCTTGTAAATTAGGGGTTAGATTTTCCATCCATAACTTATGAACGGGTGGTGAATCAGGTTAGGTCAGAAAGTGCTGATTGATGTCAGGCATAAATGCATTTTTGTTGTTCTTTGATGTCAATAATTATTGGTCAGCATGTGTGAAAGCAACCAAGTGTTGGGTTGCATCAGGGTCAAGGTTATATCTTTGTTTGTTCAAAGTGATCATAATTTGATCTGTGTAATTACATCAATGTAGTTAAAGTAATTCAGTGTGAGGTTAATAAGTATGCCTAAAAGCTTACACTCACTTTGTTAAAATCTAAAACAGTTGCTAAGTGATGCTTTATCTGATTTATAGCTACTCAATCTCTGAAATTCCTTTTGATCAATGTGTGAATTAGTTTGTTTATTTTACATTACAGCCTGGATCTTGGGAAAGTGGCTTAAGTGCACCACTCTCCTGTTTTTCCTTGTGGACTGTGCAGCGATTTTCTTGCAAACCAACTGCACTAAAGTTTTAAACTGGCTAAAGTTCCAGAAAACACTACTGCCTGATTTTGGGTGGTAGTGAGGTAGAAGAGGGGCCAAGGAGCTGATTCATCAGTTCCCTGGCATGCACTGGCACCTGGATTTCCCACTGGAAGCAACTGTGCACTTTGAATACGTCTGCCTGTATGTGGGGGGCTTGATACTTTGCCCATGTAATGGTCAACACAGACTGCGCTATGATATGACAATGTGGCACAGTAAGATGGAAGAAAATGAGCAAGCCTGAGCACCACTGATCGCTGATGTGTGATCAGCTTGTAAACACACACAAGCTGCATATTAAGGGAATGGAGCAGGTAGCAAATACCAGAAGATCAAAAAAGACTCTTTTTCTTTCAGGGACACTGGGCCATGAATCAAAGGTGGTCAGAATACCCTGAGCCAGGAGCCTTTTCTCCTGCTGCTGGCTTCTCAGGCATTCTGCAGGTTGCATTTCTATTTCAGGCTATTGACCTGAAGCTGCAAATACAGGTTTCTGGTCAGATCAGGCAGAGGACACATGGGTGCATTCTGCCTGAATAGCACTCAGTTGTGGCATGGGGAGTAAATTTGGCCCTGTCATGTCCTAACAATATTTAAGTTTGAATCCATGTTACGTTATCCTAGAGTTTGTATTAATAATGAATACTGTCCATCATCATAAAGTGGGCAACTTTTGATTCTAAATTAGAGGAAGCATTTTCTTCCCTAGGAGGTTAAAGAAAATTGTTAGCTAAGGGTGTTTCTCCCTCAGTCCATTCTCTTATCTGTGAGGCACCTCGCAAAATCTTATTACACAAAAAGTGCTATCCGATTCCAAGCTGTTGTACTCCTTCTCCTTTTAGGAAGAGCACCAACTGGCATTTAGGGATATTAAGGAAAGAGCTTGGGAAATGTTTCCATTGCTATTGCTGATGGTGCATGTGGGCTCGGGGCATGAAGGGAGGGGTTAAGGGGATTAGAAAATTTGGGGTAAAGTTGTTGCTCCAAAATTGTGCTGAGCATGCACTGGTTATTATTTTTTGCCTGTACTGCCTTGGCTGCTCAAGAGGCCTGCATTGTTGGTGCACCTAGGCCTCAGTACAGGGTAAGAAAGCCTTACCCTAATTAATGCTCATTTAAATAGCACTTTCTTGCCCTGCATTTTGTACTGTGCTTTCTAAACATGATCTTGCTGAAGACCAGCAGTATTCTCAGAGTTATTGTGAGTGCTATCTCCTGGTGCTGGCTACGGATGAGCCTCCTTGACAGCCTCACGCATGGTTATCCCTCTTTGGATAACTGAATTGCGGATCATGCAGCAGACAACAATGATTTTGTAACAATCCCTCCAGGCAAGTGAAGCAATGTTTCAAGATGCCCATAGTCTGTTCTTGATCACCCAGGTTGGGTGTCATTGTATTTCCATTCAGTTTCTGACTGTGGGTTTCATAAGAAGAAGAAGTTGTGTTTATATAGTGCCTTTCACAACCTCAGGATGTTGCAATGCGCTTTACAGCCAATGAAGTACTTTAATAGTGTAGTAACTGTTGTAAATCTAGGAAACACGGCAGCCAATTTGTGTATCATTATAATAAGAGTATCATTAGCCAGGGGATTTGTTTTCCTTAGGCTGTACAGACTTGATTTCTTGCTATATGAACAAACAAAAACCAAGGTGATAAAAGACCTCGCTTTGTCTCCGGGGAGCCATCCTTTACGCCTGCCTCTCCTTCAAATAACATAGCTCTTAAAATGAAAGAATCATGACTGCTACCTGCATTGATTGACATGATCCTGTTTTGCAGGCCACTCACCACCCTGGACATTGAGGCAGTAGAACTCCTAAAGGTTCATCAACCTTATGGCGTTGTGCTTAGAAGCCTGGATGGCAACATAGTGCATTCAATGATGTTTTGGATTTTGGTAATCCTGCAAATGGAAAATGCCCTGTTGTTTTTCTGTTGTTTGTCTAAAGATGTTTGACCTGATGTTAAAAGCATCAGTGACCTGCTCGATGCATCTGTGCACATCTGATTGAAGGAGATTACAGATGTGTTCTCTGCAGCAGCCTGAAAAGATACAGAGGCATAGAAGTTCAGGGCGGTTGTGACGTTTACTGCAGTCCCTTTGGTTGAGAGTGTTTGCAAGTAAATTTGCAGCAAATGGCACCACTACGTCACTGCCTGCCTGGTGAACCTTAACTTGCAAAAGCAGTTCTTTTCTGACAGTCCCAGTTGCACCTATGTCTGTAAACATGACTCTGAATAGTAGCAGAAAGTCCACTTCTTGTGTATTTGAGAACCTCCCTGGTGATCCTTTATACACCATCATCTTTGGCCTTCAAAGAATTCAAGAATATAGCACTGTATGCTATACCCATTTTGGCTGATTCTGCAACCCCAGTGAGGAACGGCACTCACAGTGATAGCATGTCAAGAAATTGTGGTCCTGCAACCTGTGATTATTCCATCAATTTTAATGGGCAGAAAAATAGGCTGTGCTGAAAGGTGCCCTGTGCCATTTCTGGCCCACACACGTCAGAAACCCACTAACAGGGTTGATTCCACTGTGGGGGGGAATTTACCCCTAAATTTTTTTTTATTCGTTCATGGGATGTGGGCATCGCTGGCGAGGCCAGCATTTATTGCCCATCCCTAATTGCCCTTGAGAAGGCGGAGGTGAGCCGCCTTCTAGAACCGCTGCAGTCCGCGTGGTGAAGGTTCTCCCACAGTGCTGTTAGGTAGGGAGTTCCAGAATTTTGACCCAGAGACAATGAAGGAACGGTGATATATTTCCAAGTCGGGATGGTGTGTGACTTGGAGGGGAACGTGCAGGTGGTGTTGTTCCCATGAGCCTGCTGCCCTTGTCCTTCTAGGTGGTAGAGGTCGCGGGTTTGGGAGGTGCTGTCAAAGAAGCCTTGGCGCGTTGCTGCAGTGCATCCTGTGGATGGTGCACACTGCAGCCACAGTGTGCCGGTGGTGAAGGGAGTGAATGTTTAGGGTGGTGGATGGGGTGCCAATCAAGCAGGCTGCTTTGTCCTGGATGGTGTCGAGCTTCTTGAGTGTTGTTGGAGCTGCATTCATCCAGGCAAGTGGAGAGTATTCCATCACACTCCTGACTTGTGCGTTGTAGATGGTGGAAAGGCTTTGGGGAGTCAGGAGGTGAGTCACTCACTGCAGAATACCCAGCCTCTGACCTGCTCTTGTAGCCATAGTATTTATATGGCTGGTCCAGTTAAGTTTCTGGTCAATGGTGACCCCCAGGATGTTGATGGTGGGGGATTCGGTGTTGGTAATGCCGTTGAATGTCAAGGGGAGGTGGTTAGACCCTCTCTTGTTGGAGATGGTCATTGCCTGGCACTTGTCTGGCACGAATGTTACTTGCCACTTATGAGCCCAAGCCTGGATGTTGTCCAAGTCTTGCTGCATGCGGGCTCGAACTGCTTCATTATCTGAGGGGTTGCGAATGGAACTGAACACTGTGCAATCATCAGCGAACATCCCCATTTCTGACCTTATGATGGAGGGAAGGTCATTGATGAAGCGGCTGAAGATGGTTGGGCCTAGGACACTGCCCTGTGGACCTCCTGCAGCAATGTACTGGGGCTGAGATGATTGGCCTCCAACAACAACTACCATCTTCCTTTATGCTAGGTATGACTGTTATTTAAACAATTGTATGAATTTTCAGGTAATTTGAAAAGTGTTAAGAGGCACATCGTATTACATGGATTTATCTTTGATATTTTAAAATGTGAAGAGAACAAAAGATATTAACAATGATGATCCAGTAGATGGAGCTAAATGCATTACGATTAATTTCCTTTCTTCCTGCAGTTTGTTGCTGTGAGTAGTTATTAGAAAATTTTATGAATGATCCTACTGGGAAAAATATCTTTTGTTAACATCTATCTTTGTATAAAGTCCTTATAGCATCATATGCTCTGTGGAATAACAGTGCAGTGGTTGTAATCATATGTGCTTTGTATATGTTATGAGATTGTTCTGCTGCTTTGTGGATGAATACTGACTAATAACAGCAACGGTTTTGATTTTTGTCCCTCTTGCTGGAGCCAAATTATATTTGTGGCATTCTCGGGTTATTGCTGCAGTGCTTTGTGTAGTACATGTGCAATTTAATGATGGACTGCAAAAATGAAACTTAAAATGGCCAACGGTTTAACACCAATGGAAAATCTAGGTCACTGTCTCACGAAGACGTCATAATCCAGAGCGACAGTGTAACGATTGGTTTTAAAGCTTATGTGAGTGTTATGCTTGTATAAACACTGAACTTACTTCCAGATGTCCTTTCCTCAGTCCCCTCTGCACTATACACCATTTGCAATCCAAGAGGACAGTATGAGATGAATATCCACCTTTGCCACCGCTCAGTACCTTCCTTGAATAAGATCAAAAACACATATCTTGGGCAATTGCAGAACAACCTAATTTTCTTTATGCAACTATTGTGTCGAAACTTAACTCTTATGTTAGCCTCTAATTTAAATTTAATCGCAATGCATAACTGGTTTATTTGTAAATAAACAATTCAAACTGATCATGCATTGCCTTCATGAAATAAACATTTTACAAAATCTATGCCATCTAAATATTGGGTTAAACTGTAAGAATACAGTCATCTCATTGTGATTGCCAGCACCGCAAATTTATGGATTCTAAATGAAGAAAGCACCCAAGAGGATCCAAGAAACTATTCCAATGTAATTTTTGGTATTTTGTTGTTCATAAAATAAATGCACTGGAATCGATGTGGAGGGGGGGTGGCGATTTTAAGCCTAAAAAACAGACGGGTTGGAGCGGATGGGAGGTTAAAATAACAGCTTTTTAAGATTGCGACCGCAAGCTGGCTCCAACGCACCCACTTAACCTTAACGTGGGCGTGCTTGGATGCATGCGAGGAATGCACTGGCTGAGGTGGGGTCCCCAGTTGGTGCCGGCGGGTGGGGATTTAGCGGGGCAATTAACATCATTACAAGACGTTAAGTAGCGTTTTTTTTAATTGAATTTAACTGAGCTTTAAATTTAATGCCTTCAGGACGCTTTCCCGGAACTTGTGAATCTCGCCAGGTAGAAAGAGGCGAAAAGGGCCGGTTTATCAGGCAAGTGCCTTTATTGCACTGCTTGTGGGCCGGGAGGAGCAGGAGTGTTTGCTCCGGGCCCAACAAGCTTACCTGCCGCGATCGGACCCCCACAATCGGCCGATTCCCCCCGATGTCCAAGACCCCGCCTCGATGTCTGAGAGCCCCCCGATTGACTAGACACCCCCCCCGATGTCTGAGAGCCCAACGATCAGCGAGACCCTCCCTCCCCCCCCCCCCCCCCATCATCGGGAACCCCCTGATTGCCAACTTCTCATCACCCCCCACTCCCATCCAACCCCCAAGGACACTTATCTCTCCACAATATCCCACATCCGACCCCCGAAGACACTGATCTCTCCCTGGCTGCTTTCCCACCCAACAGGCAGCCAACTTGTCAATCAGGCTGGCTGCCGGGCACAAAATTCTGAAGTAAAATTTTAATCATTCAATTAGGTTGCGATCGCACATTCCGACCCGCCAACTTTATTTCTGGGTTTTGCTGCCTGAAAATCTTGCCCCCCACCCCACCCAACCCCGCTCTCTTCCCAGCTCCAAGTTAAAATCATGCCCAGGGTTTCAAGTGGCTCTCAATAGCAGCATCTGAGTAACTCGAGGAGCAGGACATAAACAATAGATGTAAGTCTTTTTCTCTTTTGGCCCATTCTGAGGACACGAGATTCTTTCCACATAAATGTGGGTTAAGGTGTTAAAGCCATAAAAGTTCTACTGCTTTTTGCCTCCATAACTTGTGCTGTCCTCAGTACTTCTGAATGTGGCTATATTGTGATGGAAAAGTCATCCATCTTTCAGGTGGGACGTTAAAACGAGACCCTTTCTGCTCTCTCAGGTAGACGTAGAAGATCCCATGCACTATTTGGAAGAAGAGCAGGGGACTTCTTCCTGGTGTCCTGGCCAATATTTATCTCTCAACCAACATCACTAAAACAAATTACCTTATTACTGTTTATGGGACCTTGCTGTGCGTAAATTGGCTGCTATGTTTCCCTACGTTACAACAGTGATTATACTTCAAAAGTACTTTGTTGGCTGTAAAGCACTTTGGAACATCCCGACTTGAAAGTGCAATTTAAATGCAAATCTTTCTTTCTTTATCAGGGTGTCACCACTGAACCTCGAATGAAATACCATTTCTCTTTGATTTTAATGAGGAGATCAGATTTGAACTGTGTCAGCTGTGAGCTATTAATAATGTCCCTTGAATTATATTGTATGGCCTTGGAATAGAACCAATAAAAGTTACAGAACAGACAGCAGGAAAGAGAATCATGTTTATAGCATTGTAATGGTGGCACAATGATGCCACAGCTGATTCTTCTGGCATTTGCTGTATTTTAACATTTCATTGATGAACAAAACCAACTTTCCTTTACCGTCAATGGAAAAGAAAAACCAAGCATTGAACTAGAAATAGACAAAAGCACGACAAACGCACATGTCTGTCTTTCTATCTATCACGTATTAAAAAGTTTACATCTCTGTAAACTGCCTGCCTACAAAACCTGATTTCCTCTTGTTAAGTTTTTGTCACACTTTTTGTGTCAGCATTTTAGCATTATAAATTTTTATATTTGCATTTATAATGAGTTATTTCTATGTAAACTTGTCATACTGTAATTACACAATCTTGCCACCAGGTGGCACATGGAACAATTTTTTTTGCCCACTGCTATTTTGCCCACACAGTGATTTTTCTCCTTGTGTCAGTGAGTTTTGACCTTCAATTTCAAACTTTTAAATGTTGTTTTAATTTAATTTACTTTGCATGGGAAATATATTTAAACTTTTATACTAGGACTTGCTATCTCCAGCATGGCTACCAAATGGCATGAGTCCCGCTCAGATGCCCACTCTCTCCGACCTGTGCTTGCTGTTAAACCTGACTACAGGTCATTGCCTGTGACCGATTCCCCATTCCTTAAACTGGCTGCTTCCAGTTTGCAACTGACTCATGCTATACTGCCACAGGCCTCCACCTAGCTGATTGGCCAATCACACCTGACTGGACTGATCATCGCAATTCCAGTTTGTGTTCCAGGTGTGTCTCTGATCACCCCACCTCCCTTCCCCCACCTTCTGTTCCTTAAACTAGGTGCTCCAGGTATATGGCTGGTGTGTTCTGAACCACTGCCACTGTTGGCTTGACCCTGTGTCAGTTGCTGGTCCTTTCTCTGCTGCAACTGTTCCCTGGTTCTGCCTTGAGCCTGTTTTCTGTCCCCATTACTATCTTGAAAGATAGATGGGCTGTTTGCAAAACTAAAGAGAAAATAGATTTCACGAGGTACAATCCTCATTGCTATCCATTACTCATTACTGTGTGATTTCCTTCTCTGGGTCCTCCTTGAAGAGTCATCGAGCTTATGCTGGACCTTGCCATGCTCCAGTGCCCTAAAGTCTGCCTCTTGAAGAAAGCCACCTTCTGCTATTGGAAAATATTTATCATTTTACTGGTGAGTTTAACCTTTTGACAGTAAAGGACTCGTTATAAAGCAGTGCTGTAATAGCCCATTGACTATCAGCTTGGCTCAGCAGTCTTGCCTCTGTCAGAAGGTCATTGTTCAAGCCCCTCTCTAGGACTTGGGAGCGTATAATCAAGGCTGATACTTCAGTGTAGTAATGAGGGGGTGTTGCATTGGATAAGATGTTAAATTGAGGCTCCACTCAGGTGGACATAAAAAATCCCATGGTAATATTGGAAGAATAGTGGCTCATTTTCTCTCAACCAACACCACCAAAACCAATAATTGGTCATTCATCTATTTTCCTGTTTGTGGGACCTTGCTGTGTGCAATTAATTGCCATGTTTACCTTCCTAACAGCAGGCACTCCACTTCAAAAGTGATTAATTGATTACAAAGATCTTTTGGATGTTCCAGAACATGTTGAGGTGCAATCTTGTTTTTCCTTTAACAATTGGAGAGAAGTGGCATTATCCATTTCAATCTAAAATTCTGTTACCTGATTGTTTTACACAACAGTGTAAACAAACTACTACTGTGTTTGATAATGTTCAGAATTTTAAATGAATCATAAATTGTGACAAAATACAGAAAGACATTAATAAACTTGCATAATGGGCGTGTAATTGGCAAATTGATTTCAATATAGATAAGTGTGAGGTGGTACATTTTGGTTGGAAGATAAAGGAGGTCACATACTTCGTGGAAAATAAGAGTCTAGATGGGGTAGAAAAGCAGAGGAATTTGGGGGTACAGATACACAAATCACTAAAAGTAGCGATGCAGGTTAATAAGGCCATAAAAAAAGCAAAGCAAGCAGTGGGGTTCATTTCTAGAGGCATAGAATTGAAAAGCAGGGAAGTTATGTTAAACTTGTGTAGAACCTTGGTTAGACCCCACTTGGAGTATTGTGAACAGTCCTGATCTCCAGATCATAAAAAGGATATAGAGGCACTGGAGAAGGTGCAAAAAAGATTTACTCGGTGATACCAGAACTGAAAGGTTTTACCCATCACGAAAGATTGAATAGGCTGGGCCTCTTTTCTCTAGAAAAGAGAAGACTGAGAAGTGACTTGATAGAGGTCTTTACGATTATGAAAGGGTGTGATAGGGTAGACATAATGGGCTCGATATTACCAGGGCTGCGGGTTCGCGGCGAGGGGACGACTGGGCGCGTGGGTAACGCGTCCGGTGAAATCAGTCTGCCCTGCATGCGATCGCAGCCTAATTGGATCCACTTACTTGGTCTTCCGGGTTCCCCGCTGCTGAGCTGCGCGGCGGGCGGACTGCGCATGCACAGGAAGGTCTGTCAGCTGGAGGAGCCCTATTTAAAGGGGCAGTCCTCCACTGCCTGATGAAACAACAAATAGGAAAAAATACAGCATGGAGCAGCCCAGGGGGAAGGCTGCTCCCAGGTTAATGATGCCTCACTCCAGGTATCTTTGCATGGGGTGAGGGGGAGGAGGACAGAGACCTTCCCCCCCCAGAGGGCGTGAGGAAGCGGCCTGCCTCTGCCACCAAGAAGGCCTGGTTCGAGGTGGCAGAGGAGGTCACTTGCACCACCAACATATCACGTACCTGCATACAGTGCAGGAGGCGCTGCAATGACCTAAGTAGGTCAGCCAAAGTGAGTACACTTACTCATTCCCCTACACTCAATCTGCCACATCACCGCCCCCACCCCACATCTCCTTCTGCACTGCCAACACTACTCTGTCACATCACCCCTCACACCCATTCAAACCTCATCCTCATCTTACCTGCACTTACTCACCTTGCCAGTACTCATCCCGCCACTACCACTCAACCCAATCCTCATACAATCTCATGGCTCTATCTCATACTCACCCTCTCGTGCATCTCTTTCACGGTCAGCCTCACTCAACCTGCCACTACCTGTGCTGCAGCCACAGGGCATGCATCACATATGTGCAGTAGGAAGCGTAAGGCAAACGTGTCGTGAGCATGAAGGGGATGCACAAGGGTGTTTGAGGGTTTGTCATGGTTTTTACTTATATTTAATTTCTGACCAACTCACATCACATATTATATTGGCACCACTACTGCCACGTCTTTGCGAATCTTGTCTGGTTTGTGCAATAATGCCCTTTCCTGAGGATCACAATGAAGACCCACACCTGATGCCACCCATTGTGTCACTGCAGAGTGGTTGTAGGTGTATTTGCAGGGCTCTTTTGTGCAGACGACTGAGAGACGTCGGCGATGTCTCCGGTGGCACCCTGGAAGGATGCGGAGGAGAAGTTGTTGAGGGCAGTGGTGACTTTGACAGCGACAGGTAAGAAGTCGGTGCTCGGGGCAGCCGGGAGCAGCTCGGCATGAAGGAGGCTGCAGATGTCCATGACTACATGTCGAGTGACTCTGAGCCTCCGTGTGCACTGCTGCTCAGAGAGGTCCAGGAAGCTGAGCCTCGGTCTGTGGACCCTGTGGCGAGGGTAGTGCCCGCTGTGAAGCCTCTCTTTCTGCGGTTGCCCTCCCTCCTGCTGTGCAGGTGGATGTGTCACAGCACTGTGTTGTGGAGCTCCACGTGTCAGAGGTGGACGGCGTGGCCAGCGAGGCTGGTGATGGTGTGCACCCTCCGAGGAGGTCATAACTGCAGTTATGGAGGCCCCCATCTGGAAGATGTACATCTGAGGGGGTCCGCAAGGTAGGTACATGTGTCTGGACCCCGGGGTAAGTGTGCAAGTTTGTGAATTTTATTGTTAGGAGGAGGGTGGTGGAGGCCAAACTTTGTCCAAAGTGACAGAGTGGCCTCCTGCAATGAGTGAGGGTCTCTCCCCCCCCCCCTCCCCCCCCCCCCCCCCCCCCCCGGTCAAATGGACCTTTGCAGCTGCCACAGACTGATAGCTGCAACACGTCCATTTCAACTTGGAGTGTTTCCCCCAGTACGGGAAACAGTCCCAGTTGTTTCTAAAATCCCAACCCTCCTGAAATATTCCCTTAATCAGGTCTGTTAACGACCTGAAATAGCAAGATAAATACTGTTAAGTGGCACTCCACTGGCTTTAATTGCCTGCGGGAGTCCCACATGCGGGGGCTGCGTGCGCGCGTCTGTGGGGAACCCGGAAGTGGGCGGGTTGAAGCCGGGCTCCCGACCTGCTCCGGGATTCCCTGATTTTCGGAGCCCCCCCCGCCAGGAACACACCCGATAGCGGGTGCTAAAATAGAGCCCAGTGTTTCCACCTGCGGGGGAGACCAGAACTAGAGGCCATAAATATCAGATAGTCACAAATAAATCCAATAGCGAATTCAGGAGAAACTTATTTACCCAAAGAATGGTTAGAATGTGAAACTCGCTACCATAAGGAGTAGTTGAGGCGACTGGCATAGATGCATTTAAGGGGAAGCTAGATAAACACATGAGGGAGAAAGGAATAGAAGGAAATGTTGTTGGGTTTAAATTAAAAAGGGTGGGAGAAGGCTCATGTGGAGCATAAACACCGGCATAGACCTATTAGGTCGAATTGCCTGTTTCTATGCTGTACGTTCTATGTAATTCTGTGTAATTCAATCCTGAAGTGGTGTGAATTTTTTAATCAACTTTTAATAAATAATGAAGTGTGAATTTTTTAAAATCAACTCATTCAGTGGTGAAGTACTGAGAATTGTCAAACTTCAACACAGCATTAATCAAATGTGATAGATTCAAATCTCTCCCTCCTCCACTCCTCTCTCCCCCCCATCACCTTCTCTCCTCTCCACTCCTTTGCCCTCTTTCGACTCCTTCTCCCTTCCTCCCTGTTAGGCGGTGTAAATAGAAAATGGCTAAGTTAAGATAACTTGACATAAGCAGAAAGTATTATGGGTGAATGCCTTGAGAATTACTAAGGCTTTACAGGACAAACCAGTTTAAGGACAATGGAAAAGTACAACAACAAACTCATTGTGGTCATGTAAGAAAACAGGCTAGAGAGACCTTGAGACAGGGGACTGGAACTATCTGGTATCGATGTTAGAACAAGAGAGGCAAAGACAGCAGTTGAGAGGAACTTAAACACTACTCAGTTCAGCTATGCTTGTTTGTTAATCTGTATAAATATGAGTGAATTCTAATACAAGTTCAGTCCCAGCGCTGCACACTGCCATGAGAGATATCATTTGTATTTCACCGATCAGCCTTCTGCGTGTAAGTATATATACATATACCGCTTACTTGTACTCTCAGGGTGTAATCAAATATCAATAAACATCCATCAATGTACCACTGACTCATGGGTCATAGAATCTATCAAATACAATTGGTACAACATTCCCCCCTCTCCTTATTCCACTCCCCTTCCCCTTTCCCGTGGTGGACGGTTGTAATTACAGTGTGACAAGTAAAATAGGCAGCTACGATTAAGAATATGGACATAGGAATTTATAATGGGAAAAGTTCACAGATGTGCATACAGGTGTAAGAATTTTAATGTATTAACATAGATAACAGACAATAATATCAAATGAATTGTTACATAAAAGTAAGGACTGAATTACATATGTGCCTCCTGCTGCAATTATCCCCACCCTCTAACCCTGCTTCACTCAAAGACTACATTTGGTTTTGACTTCCCATGTGCAACGCTATGGGAGATCGACTAGCAATATTATTAATAAAGTTACAACAGGTATATATTTCCTGTCTGTCACATTTCTCCATCGCTGTTCATGTCACATTCAAATTTCTATGTTACACTTCAAAAAGTAACAAAACAAAAACATTTATTTGGTACAAGAGCCACAGTCTCTGTAACATCTCAATGAATTTACCAATTTAAATTTTAAAAACAAAGGCAGTCATTTGAAACAGGAGTGAAACATTTGTAACCTCTGAGTGGCGTTACGAAAAGCATTCAAAAAAGAGAATGCCAGGGTTGTGACCTTAAACCTTCAGACCAATTAAACTCTGACCTCATCCAGTGTTATTAATTTGATTTTATGGCCTTAAAAGAACACAACTCCACCTTAGCAGTTGAATAATACATTTGGCATAACAGCATATTATCCGACTTGCCGCGAGCAATGCCATGGGAGATCTTAGTATTTGGTAAAGTTTCTGTGGTTATTTCAGAATGTCCAAAATTTACAAAACACACATGAGTGTAAAAGAAAGTAATGGTGATATTTGTCCAATTCAGGATGGTGCCCTTCTAGGACAAGGGCAGCAGGCACATGGGAACACCATCACCTCCAAGTTCCTTCCAAGTCACACACTATCTGACTTGGACATACATCGCCATTCCTTCATCGTCGCTGGGTCAAAATCTTGCTACTTCCTACTTAACACCATTGTGGGAGTTGCGTCACCGCGTGGACTGCAACGGTTCAAGAAGAAGGCCCACCACCACCTTTTCAGGGCAATTAGGCAATAAAATGCCAGCCTTGCCAGCGACCTCCATATCCCAAGAATGAATTAAAAAAAGCTAATACTGGCATGTGGGTCATGTGGAAACTGTATTTTGTACAGAAGAAACTGCTTATAAGGGAACTGTTCACAATTTGCACCGTTTCTATATCTTTCTGAAATGCTAAATAAAGGGAAAAGGCTTGTTTTCGCCAACATAACTTGTTCTCTGTTGTGATGAGTCTACAACTCAATCAAATTAACAGGCTAGAAAAAACTAAACATCATCAGCCAAGGAGTGACTTGTCAGTTTTTACCTGGTGTGTACTTTATAGTGGTTGACCACTATGGTATTAGACTAATAATGCTTTCCCATTGTGTTATTCTTTTAGCAAGGATGTATTCATTTTCAGTAGTTTCTAATTTTGGATTGTTCTCAGTAAAAGAGTATTTTTTAAATTTGATTTTTAAAGCTGCCGTTGGAGACTTCAGTGACAATTTGGCATAGTTGTCAAGAAATCCATTAGACTGTTACAGCATTCTATTAATTAATTTAGGAGTCTGAACCATTTTAATATCAAACATTTATTTGATGAAATGGTTATTCATCTCATAGCTGTTTATTGGGCATTGCTGGTACAGATTAACTGTGGTGTTTGTCTGCATAACAAAACTTATTGCACTTCAAAAGTAATCCATTGTGTGAAGTACTTTAAGATGTTTTGATGTGATAAGGTACTATATAAATGCAAGTATTTTTATATTCTTCTATCTTGTTGTGCAGGTTGTAAATTGGGACTCCTTTTATTAGCTGTTTTTATACTGGTGCTGTTCTAGTTTGGATTCTGGGACACTGCAATCTGCGAACTGGCTCCTGTCATTTGCACTGCTAAATTTGGCTCCCTTATCCCGGTGGCAGACTTGTAGACACAGTTTTTTATAGGTCTGAAATAGAAACTGAACATATCAACACAAAGGACAGAGTTCCAACAGTTTATAGAACAACAGAAACAGCCAGGAGCACATACAGTATTATACACCCAGTATATTATACGAATGTGCCACTGGAATATGGGAGTGTAATTTACCAGTGTAAATGCTGGGAACCAGCTCACAGACGCCAATCTCCCAGGATCCAAACTAAAACAGCGGTAGTATAAAAGCACCTATTGATACTTGTTCAGTAGGGTGTTCACATTGCCCTACATAATGTTATGCCTTTGGAGACTGTAGCTCTTTCGGCCAGTATTGTTTTAATGCACAATGTGAGTTATCCAAACCTGTGAAGAAAGACAACACTTCAAATCAATGCTTCTTAATGATCATGAACAATAAAAAACTTTTCAAATATAATAGTGGGATAGAGAATTGGAAAACAATTAGTACAAGACCAGATTTACCATGCTAATCCACTTCAGTGCTTTAGAGAATTCAAGGTTATTTTTGTTGCAGCTTATGTCACCATTTTTATATATCCTAAGAAAGGACGAAGCACTTATAACGTGTGATAGGTTATTGATATATTTTAAACAGCAATGTATATTGACATGTATGTGTTGCTGACATAGTATAATCGATATCAAAGGAGAGAAGAGATTTAGAAGAATTAATAGATGAACAAAAGAAGATTTGGCAAAGTAAATAAAATTGACTAAACAAAGCAATCAAGAACAACAGAAGAGCAGAAAGAATGAAATGAAATGTAGTAAAAATAATCCAATGTACCACTGTGACTGTGGGTTTGTCTCACAATGTTGAACACTTGAGTTATTAATCAGCAAAGGATCTAGTTTCCAAACTGGATGTCTAATCATGATGTCATGTAGAAATAGAGTGTCTCACTTAGAAGAAAAACAACACAAACAAAAGACATTTTGTTCTTCTTGGGACAAAGCAAGAACCTCTCTTTGTGTTAAAATTTAGTAGAACTTGTGACCCACTTATCTGCCCTCTTGACCAAAAGAAAGAAAGAAAGCAAACATTGTGGGAGAGGAAGAAACAAAATCAAAAATAATTAAAAAGAAGAAAGGTAAACTAAAAGAAGGAAATAAAAGTGAAAGGTGGCATAAGTTTTTAAAAAGGAAAAGTGTTTGAAGAAAAAAATATAAGTGGAGGACAGATTAGGAAACAAACCTTGCTTTCTAAACCAAAGGTGAGGTATGGTTACCTTTTTCTATCACTGTTCTTGTTACTCTGTAATTGAGATCTTTCTAAAACTCCAAGAAAATAATGTGGCAGATGGGCAGCTGGATATTATCAATATTTCCTGCAGCTTTTGAATGTAAACCAATGTTTTGCTACTTCAATACTTAAGACTCATTTGCCTCGCCACAGGAAGTGAGTTTTTGCCCTTTTGAATGAGTAAATTGAGCTAAGTTATCCCAAGAGCCTCCAAAAATTGGATTTCCTGAGTGTGTGGGGGAGAGTGAAGTAACTGTTTGCATTAAGTATCTTGGGACGTGTTCAGTTCTCCAAGAGACAACAGGATAAATTCACTGATCCCATGCTCCCAGCGGGGAGCTACATTTGAAAGATGATTGGCGCGACACTCTATTTGTGACTTCAGCAGGGAGCGCAGGAACAGTGAATTTACCCTAATTTTGGGTAAAGTCACTGTCAAGTTTTCCAAGGACAGAATAGGGCTGATTTGTGAGCCACAGGGCTGTAAATTGGACCACGTAGCGCCCATTGTGTAGGCGCCATGCGGACTCGTAAGGACTCAAAATGGCATCCGGAATGTGTGCACACACTTCTAATGTGATGTGCGCCGGACGCCATATTGGTAAAGGTGTTCGCGCATGTGCAGATTATGAACGGTGGCACCATGTAAAGTAGGGAGAATATGTGGTAGATCAGTGTGCAATACTGATTTAAAGGGAAAAATGCGATTTTGGAACTCAATGCTCCAGTCAACGCACTGTCTTAACCACGAACAGCTGAACAGGTCATAGACGGCATGGAGGACCCACCCCCACCAATGCTATTTAAAGGGATCATGCAGGTGTTGCAGGTTAGTTGTTGGATTATTGCTTCTGGCTGCTGATGCATTTGTACCTGTTTTTGGAGGTCTCCTATACTTGGAGAAAGTTGCAATATTATATAAGAGAGTGGTCTGGCAGGTCCTGCATTACTCTTGGTAGCATTTAATACAGTGTGTTGAACTAGGTTGCTGCCAACCACGGGTCGCCTTCTTGGGCTCCCACTGGGCATTGAACACGACTGGGAGCATGCAGAGAGATCACGCAGAGCAGGTCAAGCTGCAAGAAGAGGGAGGAGAAGGAGGAGACGCAGGGCACTGGGCAGGAGGCCATATCCAATGAGGGCCTTCAGGGACCAATTCTTTTACATCAACCTGAGCGAAGATCAGTGCATCTGACAGCTACAGTTCACGAACGAGGTCGTGATGGAGATCTGTCAACTGCTGCAGCCACAACTGCAGCCTCAGAGCACGGCAAGGACAGCATTGCTTGTGGCTGTGAAGGTCACCATGGTGCTGAACTTTTACGGCTCTGGATCCTTTCAGTCTGCAGCTGGCGATCTGTGTAACACCTCATGGTTGGCAGTGGAATGCTGCATTAGGGAGGTCACGGAACCACTGTACGAGCTGTGCAACAGATTCATAACATTCCCTCTTGACAGAGAGAAGCAGAACGAGCGAGCACAAGGGTTTGCTCGCATTGCAGACCTCCCCATGGTGCAGGGTGCCATTGACTGCACGCATATTGCCATTCATGCTCCACATCTCGACTCGGCCATCTTTATGAACAGAAAGGGATTCCACTCCCTCAATGTACAACTGGTGTGCAACCACATGCAGCGCATCATGCAGGTCAATGCCTGCAACCCTGGCAGCAGTCATGACGCCTTCATTATGCGGTAGTCCAACGTCCCACCTATCTTTCAACCGACTCGGCAAGTCAAAGGCTGGCTACTGGGTGACAAGGGCTATCCCCTCATGAGGTGGCTCATGACTCCAGTCAGGAACGTACGCACACATGCAGAGCAGGCCTACAGTGAGAGCCATGCGGCCACACGAAACATCATCGAGCATGCCATAGGCGTCCTAAAGCAACACTTCTGCTGCCTGCACTGTTCTGGAGGAGCCCCACAGTACTCAGCTGAGCAGGTCTCAAGATTTGTTGTTGCATGCTGCACAACCTCGCCCTTATGAGAGGACAGCCGTTGCCACCGCCAATCCAGCAAGACCCTGAGCCAGAGGAAGAGGTGGAGGAGGAGGAGGAGGAGAAGGAGACGGATGAGAAAGTGGAGGGAGAGGCAAGAAGGCAACAAGGTGCACAGGCTCTGTCTGCCAGGGCTCTGCGTACTCACCTTATTAATGAGCGACATCAGTAACCTCAACGGCACCTCCCAAGTCACCAACAGTCCTTTCCTCTCCCACATGACCATCAAATCATCCTCCTTATGATTACAATTACACATTGCTTCCTCCTGCAGCTCATCACATAAATAAAAACCACCACCAACTGCGAGTTCAAATACAAATTTATAAATTAACACATGAAATTGTGTTTACAACATTACACTATTCACCCTTGTGCATTTCCTCAGTGCCTGTTGTTCGTGTGCCTTTTCCTTTCCTAGTGCTCCTATGAGGTGCATCCCCAATTGCTGTATAATGGATGGTGGCAGGCTGCTGACCTTCAACTGAGGAGCGTGCAGATGGCCTTGGAGGATGACATCAAGCAGCTCTGGGCCAGAAGGGCCTGGCTTCAGACTGCACCATCTTGGCATGAGCTGCAGCAGTCTGGCCTGGCTGGCTGACAGGCAACAGCAAGGGCACTGCTGTTGCCTGTCAGCCAGCCAGGAGTAGGAGCAGGAGTGCTGTCATCCTGAGGCAGGTTCAACTGCCGTGGTGCCACTGCCACTCTCCCGGGGCAACGCCTCAGCAATTCTGGTGATCTGCTGCAGAACAGATTGCTGGACTGCTGTGATGCCCTGGAAGGCCCGTTCCACAGTGGAACCCAGAGCCATGATAGCAACAGTCTAAGCTTCCAAAGCAGCAGTCTGAGCTCCAAATGCACCAGTCAGACCTTGGATGGCAGATGTGTTTGTGCTGCAATGGAAGTTGTGACATCAATGATCAGATGCTGCATCATGGTGGGTTCCACTGGTGTGCTGATGGAGGTGACCACCTGTTCCGTGTGTGCAACGATGGGCTCCAAGCTCTGCGCAAAGCCCTGTGCCAAGTTCGAGGTGGACTCCTCCATGCACGGCGACAATGCGCGCAGGCTTTCTGGCAGGCTTTCCAGTGCTCCAAGCATTTGGCTGTGTACGCAGATCAACCTGGCCATCTTAAAGGGGAGGTGCGTTGTCAATTCAATCAGTGGTGGAAGAAAAGTACTAATGGCTGGACCTGCGAGAGACAGTGCACAAGGTTCTCAGATGACACACTAGAGGTCCTGGTGCACGAGGTGGATGCACAGAGGGCCATCCTGTATCAGCAAGGTGGCAGGAGGCCTCCAGACACATGCTGCGGAGGCAGTGGGAGGAAGTGGCCTGGCCCATCGAAGTCATCATCTGACTCCTCTGCAGCAGAACTATTGTGCGACCTCGCCTCTGGTGAGCTGGCATGTGTGCTATCTGTTCCCCCATCCCTGGCTCCTGTGCATTTGTGCCCAGTGTCTCACCATGTGTTGATCCCTCCTCTAACCTAGCCTCTACACTACGCGTAGTGTCAGTATCTGAGCTGGTGGCTGTGAGTGTCAGATCGAGTGACGATATGGCTTCATCATCACTGTCTTCCTCCTCCTCCTCAGATGGTGCCGGCTCCAGTTCTTGGGTATCTGCCATGACAAAGGGACACGGGTTGAGTTGTGGAGCGGAGAGAGGAGAAAGTAAGACATGCGTGCCAACACCATCTGCAGCATGTGAGTCAGAAACAATTGTGGGATGAGGGAGATGTGGGAAATGAGAAGGAGCATTAGGTATGCAGAGACCCTCATTATTGATACTTCCAGCACCGCCAGTGGCCCTGGTCACAGCGACTGCCTGCCCAGTTATCGCCAGCACAGTCTCCTCCATGGGGGTGAGGATGTGTAGGTGTGCCTGTCCTCCCCCAGGTCTTTGCTGCTGCCGGCTGTTGTGCACCACCTTCTCCTGCAAGAAAGAGGGAAATGTGTCAGTGAGTGTCCTGCAAAGTGTTTGGGTGATGTAGCTGTCATGGTTGAATAGCTGCCAGTGTGTATGACCTGTGAGTTGTGGGTGTGTGGCTTGCAAGAGTGGTACTATGTGAGGGTGAGATTCAGCATCCGAAGTGCATACTGAAAATCAAGATCAAGCGAGCTTTTGCCCTTCTGCTCCATGGGAGGTTCCTGTCCTCCCTGAGCTCACCTTAGGACACCTGCGTTAAAGTGCGACAGGTGTACCGCCCCAGTCAAACTCCCAACCTGCCACTGTCCCCGGAGCGTTTGTTGGTGGGTGGGTGTAACGGGGGCGGGGGGTGGGGGGTGGGGGGGGAGTGTCATGCATGGAGTAGTGGTGCAGATGGTGGGATGTGCCATTTCACAGTTGAATTCACTCACTTTGACCACTTGTGTCAAATCATTGAACTTTTTCATGCATTGCATCCACGTACGTGGTGCAATGCTCCTGGCATTTATTTCCAGTGCCACTTCCTCCCACTGCCTCCGCAGCATGTGTCTGGAGGGCCTCCTGCCACCTTGCTGATATAGGATGGCCCTCTGTGCATCCACCTCGTGCACCACGACTTCTAGTGTGTCGTCTGAGAACCTTGTGCACTGTCTCTCGCAGGTCCAGCCATTAGTACTTTTCTTCCACCACTGATTGAATTGACAATGCACCTCCCCTTTAAGAGGTGCGGGCTGCCTTTAAGTCGTGCTCGGGCCATGCCCCATATTGGGCCCCCTGCTGGTGCATGCAGCCACTCGGTAGCGCAGGTAGCGCTGGCTGCACGCAGAAATCATAGAGATTATCAGGCAGCACGAATTTTGCATGCTGCCTGCATCACAACCAATGCACACTGTGACACCCGGTTTCGGGGGTTATCTAATTTAACCCCCATAGTGACTGGAAAATTGGCCATTGCATTTTTTTTACATAAACAAACATGAAGACAACATTTGTGTAAAATGTACTCAGATTTTTCCATTCTTTCTACAGTTTGTCTATAATGCATACTCAAGGATTCCATTTTTTTGTGACATCTACTAAAGATTTTGTCTAGCATTAAGAAATACTTATATTTATATCACACCTTATCACATCATCCAAATATCTCAAAGCACTCACACAAGTTACTTTTGAAACAGAATGACTGTTGTTATGGAGGCAAATATGGAAGTTGTTTGCATCAGTAACCTCCCACAAATAGCAATGAAATAAATGACCATTTAACTTTTTTTGGTGGTGTTGGATGAGGAGAGAATGTTGACCAGGATACCAGAAGAAGTCTGTGCACTTCAAATAATAGCATGGCATCTTTATAATCTCCACTGGCAGCCAGAACCTCCTTTTAAACATGGAGTGTGGCTTATTAACTCTTCTGGTGGTATTCTAGTCATGATCTAGTGGAGGATTGAAAGATTAGCCCATCTTCTTGTAGAAGGCAGGCTCCAGCATCTAATAGGGGAGATTTTCCTGGTTCAGCACATGCTTGCCTTGGTGCAGCGAAAATTGGTAAATTGGGAGCGTCGGAGTCCATGCTTGTAAAGTAACCTATCTGGTTTCCTTTCCTTTAATTTAAATGGAAGGAAAATCCAATAGGATCCTATATAGGCATACAGTCTGACTTCCCTCTAAATTTTCCGATATTCATTGTGCCCAGGCCTCCTGGGCACTGATCCAGAAACATCTCCCCTAATGGGTTATCTTTATCTGCTCTGCCAGTTGGCATAGGCTTTACACAATAATACATTTTAGAAGTGATGGATTTTCTCTCCAGCTTGCCAAACAGAGTTTCACTACTGGTCACACATAGCCTTTGTATAACAATAAACATGGAAACATTGAAAGTAAGGCTGGGTTCTCTTGAAGATTCCCACTGTTCTACCCGTTTGCCACTTGTTTGTCCTATCATGATTTGGATGTGGTTGTCAAGCTAGGTAGCTGAATATTGGTAACTGAAGGGAGCTTGATGCCCTCATAGAAAAGAAGTGGGTGGGCAGCACCATGGCCAAATTATTGACTTGATGCCACACCATTTGTCTGCCACAGTCTAATTCTGTCTACCTTTAGCTGCAGAGATTCCATCACTGCTAGACTGTCAGATGGGAAATTAACTATTCTGTAAAGACTGCTGTTAATAAGAAAATGTGACTTTTGATAACCACTTGGCTGTTTCAGGAGATGAAATAACTCAATACACACTCACTGAATCACTCCTTTCTAGGATTCTGAAGTTCAGGGTTGCCGTGTTGATGAATGATAGCCAATGATTGTTCATCCCCTTCCCCCAACTGAAAAATTTGAAGTATGTGTTTATTATAATTCTATAATACCTTTTATATTTCTTTCAGTTACTTTATTTCATAATAATTTCTGAGGTTTAACTTTTAATATTATGTTTCTGAGCTTCCGCTAAAATAATTGAAAAAGGGACTTACTGCGTTGGATCGTTATTTACACCAGAATCAGTGGTAGCCAATCATATGTGTTTGGACTGAACACAATTGACCTAGAGGTTTGAATTAAGTTGACATATTAAGGATAATTATATAAAGTTAGCACTGCTGACCCGAAATATTTTTTACATTTAATAAGCAAGAGTCCATAGAAATCCATTGATCTCTATTATGTAACATCCTAGCCAATTCCACAAACAAAGATTAGCTTTGTGATATGATTATTTACTTTATTGTACTCCGACATTTTAATTGTCAGTTTGGCTCAGTGGTAGCACAGTTGCCTCTGAGTTAGAAGGTGGCGGGTTCAAGCCCCACTCTAGGCTTGAGAACACACAATCTAGGCTGATACTGCAGTTTCTTCGACAGCACCTCCCAAACCCGTGACCTCTACCACCTAGAAGGACAAGAGCAGCAGGCACATGGGAACAACCCCACCTGCAAGTTCCCCTCCAAGTCACACACCATCCCGACTTGGAAATATATTGCGTTCCTTCATCGTCGCTGGGTCAAAATCCTGGAACTCCCTACCTAACAGCACTGTGGGAGAACCTTCACCACACGAACTGCAGCGGTTCAAGAAAGTGGCTCACCACCACCTTCTCAAGGGCAATTAGGGATGGGCAATAAACACTGGCCTCGCCAGCAACGCCCACATCCCATGAACGAATAAAAAAAAAAGTACAGTACCGAGGGAGTGCTGCATTGTTAGCGGTGCAGTCTTTTGGATGAGATGTTACACCAAGGACACATTTGCCTGTTTAGATGGACATAAAAGATCCCATGGCACTATTCAAAGAAGAGCAGGCAAGTTCTCCTGGTGTCTTTGCGAACTTTTATTTCTCAACCAATATCACCAAAACATATTAATTGGTAATTTGTCTCATTGCTGTTTGTCAGAGCTTGCTGTGTGCAAGTTAGCTGCCATGTTTCCTACATTATAACACTGACTATACTTCAGAATTACCTCATTGGCTGTGAAGCACTTTGGGATGGCTTGGGGATGTGAAAGGCACTCAATAAGGCAAGTTCTTTCTTTCTTCCTTAAGTGTGGAAAATTGGGCACATCCCCTTCCAGCCCCGCTAAGATATTGAGGTCAGGGAAATGTCATCTACTTTACATATTTCTGGTGGACTCCATGTTGGCATAATGCTGACGTCCGCTGGGGTGTGAAGATGCGGTGCTGGATGACTGTGTGGGGAGTCACTGGCGGGCCCACCACAAAAGGTGCAGTTCTGAAAGTGATCTTGTAAGAGTGCCTATCAAAAGAATATGGCACAGGCATTTCCTGGATACCCTGGTGGATATAGTACCATTATCATAGATAAACGTTCTAAGGCGCTTCACAGAAGACAAGAATTGACACCAAGCCAAACAGCAACAAAAATGAATGCAAGAATAATAAAGCAGACAAAGCAATACAATTAGCTAGAAAAAAAACAAATGTTCGAACCTTAAAGTAAAAATTGACACACTGCTTTAAGAGAGCCTACTTCTGTGAGCCACGCCATGCTGCACCTGTTTCAAACAGGTGAGTGTCATTGCTGGTGGGAAAGTGCTGAGAAAGCTGCAAGATCCAGAACCAGACCCACTTCCATAAATTTTTAAACTTGTAAGGAGGCTTGTGCAGGCTCAAGTAGGCCCACATTTTCTTCGCTGTAAAATGCGCCAACTCGCAAGACCAGTTGTGCGACCCTTTCTCCTGGCCAATGAAGCTCTGCATTTCCAATGGAGTCTTGTAAAATTGGCGCTAATAGCTTCCTTTATGTATAATTGTAAGGAGTCTTACAACACCAGGTTACAGTCCAACAGCTTTATTTGAAATCACAAGCTTTCGGAGCTTTTCTCCTTCGTCAGGTGAGTGTAGGACGATTCCATAAAGGTACAGCATATATAGTCAGAGAACAATGCCTGGTGATTACAGATAATCTTTCCAACTGCCCATTATCTCACCTCGGCAGAGATATAATCAAAGCAATCAAAGGAGTGGAATGGTGTTCAGACAGAGAAACATTACATACAAGTCTACTGAATACACAATCGGTCAGAACACAAAAACAGAGAGAGAGAGAGAGACACCCGAAAGGCAGAGAAAGAGAGAGAATGACCAGTTGTATTAAAAACAGATAACTTTTTTTTGCTGGTGGGGTTACATGTAGCATGACATGAACCCAAGATCCCGGTTGAGGCCGTCCTCATGGGTTTGGAACTTGGCTATCAATTTCTGCTCGACGATTTTGCGTTGTGTGTCTCGAAGGCCGCCTTGGAGAATGCTTACCCGAAGATCAGAGGCTGAATGTCCTTAACTGCTGAAGTGTTCGCGATGGACACCTACAGACGCTGAAAGACGCCTTCGTAAGAACGGGATATGACGTTCGACTCATCGATTGACAGTTCCGACGGGCCACAGCGAAAAATCGCATAGACCTCCTCAGAAGACAAACTCGTGACGCAACCAACAGAGTACCCTTCGTCGTCCAGTACTTCCCCGGAGCGGAGAAACTACGCCATGTTCTTCGCAGCCTTCAACATGTCATCGATGACGACGAACACCTCGCTAAGGCCATCCCCACGCCTCCACTACTCGCCTTCAAACAGCCACCTAACCTCAAACAGACCATCGCTCGCAGCAAATTACCCAGCTTTCAGGAGAACAGCGTCCACGACACCACACAACCCTGCCACAGCAACCTCTGCAAGACATGCCAGATCATCGACACAGATACCACCATCACACGAGAGGACACCACCCACCAGGTACATGGTTCATACTCCTGTGACTCGGCCAACGTTGTCTACCTCAGACGTTGCAGGAAAGGATGCCCCGGAGCATGGTACATCGGCGAGACCATGCAGACACTGCGACAACGGATGAACGGACACCGCGCAACAATCGCCAGACAGGAGGGTTCCCTCCCAGTCGGGGAACACTTTAGCAGTCAAGGACATTCAGCCACCGATCTTCGGGTAAGCGTTCTCCAAGGCGGCCTTCGAGACACACGACAACGCAAAATCATCGAGCAGAAATTGATAGCCAAGTTCCGCACCCATGAGGACGGCCTCAACCGGGATCTTGGGTTCATGTCACGCTACATGTAACCCCACCAGCGAAAAAAAGTTATCTGTTTTTAATACAACTGGTCATTCTCTCTCTTTCTCTGCCTTTTGGGTGTCTCTCTCTCTCTCTGTGTCTTTGTGTTCTGACCGATTGTGTATTCAGTAGACTTGTATGTAATGTTTCTCTGTCTGAACACCATTCCACTCCTTTGATTGCTTTGATTATATCTCTGCCGAGGTGTGATAACGGGCAGTTGGAAAGATTATCTGTAATCACCAGGCATTGTTCTCTGACTATATATACTGTACCTTTATGGAATCCTCCTACACTCACCTGATGAAGGAGGAAAGCTCCGAAAGCTTGTGATTTCAAATAAAGCTGTTGGACTATAACCTGGTGTTGTAAGACTCCTTACTTTTGTCCTCCCCAGTCCATCACCAGCATCTCCACTGTATGTATAATGGCCTCGAAATTTCTGGGTTCCCAATGCACTGGCAGAAATGGGGCAGCTGGGTCTTTTGCATGCCAACACCTTAAAGACCCTTGGCAGCATGCCCGATACACTGGGGTGGGGACCACAAAATTCCAAAAAGAGATGGAGCAAAGATGCAGCATCATCATTTAAAGAACTCTTCCATTTAAAGGGGTGAGTAGGCTCTGGTAAGAGGCCATGTAATGGCAGGAAAAAGTTCTGAGGCTGATGTTAAAGTTTGCTGTCAGAAATAAGGCAAAGGAGGGATATCATTATTGGAATATCTGGGAAGAAGCCATCAAATGCAGCAGTACGGGTCATGTAAGAGTATGTGGCAGCTATCAGTTTCCTCATATAAGATCGACAAAGTAGCTGTTTAAGATAGCAAGCTGGTAATGCCGGCCCAAGTTAACAGTGGTGTTTTCCTACAGAGGCTGCCAGCCATGAAACAGTCAAGCTATTGCAGTCGTCCTCTACCTCTGGCAACACTGGTATCTACTCACCCACTCCATCATTCACCCTCTCCCTTGTACTCAGCAGCCCACGGACAGTCACTTGGTGGGGGGAGGGAGGAATAAGGGTACGGATAGCTTAGATAAAGAGCATGCAGTGTAACACCGAGCACAAGGAAGCCAGAGGATACAGATGTGGAAGTGGAGCCTGTTGTAGCTGAGTAGAGGTTTGATAAATGCCAGCCTCTGGTTACAAAGCATAAGGATAAAGATTTCAGGGGTCCTGCCATGAAATAAAGGATACTAGCAGAGCATCAAACACATATGGAGGTTCTGTACAATCTCTTCCAAGATGTGGGGCAGATGGTTGGGATAGCAGTGGAGTGCACCAATATCTGAGATGGTTCCACAACAGTGCAGAGCATTCTGGAGAAGGTGGCAGTACCAGGACCATTCCATGAGAGGTCACGGCAAGTCAGTCAATTTAACGTGGAGGCACTGAATGAAGGACTACAGATGGGGGGCCAGTTGGAGAGGTTTATGACAACCGATTGCAAAGTAAATATGACAGCATCTTGGAGAAACTACAAGGCGGATATTCGGTTTACTGTATCTCAGGGATTTAATGATCTTCCTGATTTCAGCTGATTGCTGGTAATCACAATTAGAGTCATAGAATGGTTACAGCACAGAAGGAGGCCATTCGGCCCATTGAACCAGTTAGTCCCACTCCCCTGCCCTTTCCTTGTAGCCCTGCAGATTTTTTTTCCCTTCAAGTACCTATCCAATTCCCTATTGAAAGCCATGATTGAATCTACCTCCACCACCCTTTCAGGCAGTGTTCCTGATCATAACCACTCACAGCGTAAAAAAGTTTTTCCTCATGTCACCTTTGGTTCTTTTTGCCAATCACCTTAAATCTGTGTCCTCTGGTTCCCGTCCCTTCTGCCAATGGAGTTTCTCTATTTACTCTGTCTAGACCCATGATTTTGTACACCTCTATCAAATCTCCTCTCAACCATCTCTGCTCCAAGGAGAAAGACCCCAGCTTCTCCAGTCTATCCACGTTACTGTAGTACCTCATCCCTGGAACCATTCTATTAAATCTTTTTTGTACCCTCTCTAAGGCCTTCACATCCTTCCTAAAGTGCGGTACCCAGAATTGGCCACAATACTCCAGTTGTGGCCGAACCAGTGTTTTATAAAGGTTCATCATAACCTCCTTGCTTTTGTACTCTATGCCTCTATTTGTAAAGTCCAGGATCCCGTATGCTTTTATAACCACTTTCTCAACCTGCCCTGCCACCTTCAATGACCTGTGCACATATACTCCCAGGTCTTTCTGTTCCTCCACCCCCTTTAGAATTGCACCCTTTAGTTTATATTGCCTCTCCTCGTTCTTCCTGCCAAAATGTATCACTTCGCACTTCTGTGTTAAAATTCATCTGCCACGCATCCGTCCATTCCACCAGCCTGTCTATATCCTCTTGAAGTCTATCACGATCATCCTCACTGTTCATTGTACTTCCAAGTTTTGTGTCATCTGCAAATTTTGAACTTGTACCCTGTACACCCAAGTCCAAGTCATTAATATATATCAAGAAAAGCAGTGGTCCTATTCCCAGTAGCAGTAGAGGAACTGAAATGCATGCTGGTGAAGCCTCTTTCCCTCGTGGCAGTAGCACAGAGGAGTACTCCATCAGGTTTTTGATATTAAGAAGGGTTTTAACCAGGTAAATAAGGGAAGACTATTTGCTCTAGTTGGGGAGTCAGTGATGAGAGGTTATTGATTTAAAACGGTCAAAGCGAGTGAGGAGAGAGGTTAGGAGAAATGTCTTTATGTAGTGTTATTGGGGCATGGAATGTTTTGCCACTGGGAATGTGTAAGACAGAGACTACTGCATCTTTTAAGAGAAAAGTGGATAAATATTTGAACCAGTCAAATAAATAGGGCAATGGAGAGAGAGCAGGGCATTAAAATTAGTTTTGGATTGCTTTAACAAAGAGCTGGCACTGACACGATGGGCCGAATAGCCTCTTTCTTTGCTGTAAACCTCTGATTCAATGATTGTATATCCCCAGTAGCAGCTGGAATTACCCAGAAGAGTAAAATCTAAGGGGAGTTGTGACCATTGCAGCCACTGAAAGTGTGAAGTCAGTGGTGGAGGTGAGCTGTAGGTCGAGTTGTAATAGCATAACTCAAGGATGGCTTCTTTGGTAAAACGAATTCCCAGACAAAAGCAGGTATGTGCTCCTCTGTCTGTATAGTGTGGTGTGGGGGAACGAGCGGGTGGTGCTATGCATCTCCTGTGTTGTCTAACAAACCTGGCATGCTTCCGTTACTCCTCCTCTTTGAGAAAGTAAAGACACAGAGGATTTCCCAATGGGAAGTTGTCAATGCCAAGAAGTTAACAAAAACATGAAGATCAAGTCAGAAGTACGGTTTCTGCAAATCCTACAACTAGATCTGCTGGTCTCTTTAAATTCTCTTCTGCCTTTTCTAGAGCACCTAGCAATGCAGGTGAGGACATGAACTGGCGCAAATACGGCAGAAACTATAGAATATGTATGTTATGATGCATGTCATCAAAACTTCATTTCCCCGTCCAAAAACGGGTAGGCACTTCCCAATGCTCATGTGTTTTGCTTATTTATTTACAATGAACCATGGCAACAATTAACAACTAGGTAACAATTATTAAAATAAATGTTGAAGGGTCATATCAATCTTTGTACTTTTCTGTTCATTTTTCACACTGAGCAAAGATTCAGAGTTGGCCCAGAACTTCCTGGAGATCTGCACCATTGAAATGGCATAGCTACATCATAGGGCCTGTTTTACGGTGCAAAATCGCCATTGTAGGAAATTCCTGGCCAATTTATATATGTGGATAATTACCTTCTGATTTTTGTATAGTCTCGCAAGAAGGGAAAAGTCACCGTAAACATCAATTGTGCTTGAAATAATTTCATTTTTGTTTTCAAATTGGAATGTATATTAAGAATGTACTTACCTAATATGAGGTTATCACATTTTTACACCTCTAACCTCCTCTCTTGTTTTTAAATAGGTTTATCAACCTATGTTGCGAATGAGTTGATTTGCATCAAAATGTCTAGCTCAGGGCAAGGATTTAATTAATTAAAAATATATTAATACCTATTGTGATGTATGGGTTAAATCATTTCTGGGTAATAATGAGATAACTTTGTCTGCCTTTACTGTCATTTCACCGCTAAATATTCACAAAAATTGGACTTCAAACTCTTTGACAGCTTTATTGAATACCAAATTTATGGAAAAAAACAAAATTAGTACAAGAATATTTCAAAATATCACAATCCTTTTTAGCTTTGTTTAACACTGTAAAATAACAAATTGAAACACCTGTGTTTCATGTGAGTTGTAAACTTTTAAATCATATTTGAGCACTACAGAAGTTTTGACCAAGTGTTCTCTTCAAAATTGCATTGTTCAGATCATACACAACTTCATCAACTTTAATTGTATCAGTTAGCACAAATAACCTGATTTTGGGCTGTTTTCAGATATCCATCATATATTTGTTCTATATCTGTTTTTGATAGCTGATTGATTATTTCCATGTCTTGGTTATTACTGTATTTGAATACCACTGCATAGAACATAAAACTGAAGAATTAGTTTAGATTTGTTTAGAGCAGTTCCTGTATTTTTAAAATTTTCTTCATTTTTTTTCATTCGTTCATGGGATGTGGGTGTCACTGGCGAGGCCAGCATTTATTGCCCATCCCTAATTGCCCTTGAGAAGGTGGTGGTGAGCCATTTATATGAATATCGCCTGTGTTTAAAAAAAATAGACCAGTGAAGTACAGAAAGCATTCTCAAATACTTAAATAATAGTTTCTCATTATAATTCCATCACACTACATAAATCAATACTTTCGACAACCTGTGTCGTCACCACTTTTTCCATAGTTCTCACCGAATAATGAAAATACTGACCTAAAACTATTGTTTCACTAGCAAAGCTGGATATATAATACTGTTGTATTTGGTCTTGGTGTAAAATTCCAAGTTTGACTTTACAACCGTAAGACAATGTTATACTTGCCATGATAACAATAACTTTCAGCTAAGACATACGACTATTTGGAGGAAAAAAAAGATAAATGATAGAAAACCTAACAACCGAGCCAGTCAGTTTTCACACTCCCTACTTTGACAATCTTCAAGCTCTCATCTTCCATTTTCATATAGTACCAATCCTTGAAAAAGTAGGTGTGTCCTGTGCAAAATGAAAAAAAAAGGAACAGATTTAAAACACATTTAATAGTGAGCATTTAGAATTTTTCCTGCAATTTAATGGCTTCTTGACTAAAATTTCTGTTGGGCAAAATGCAAGGATTTTACTTTTGGGACCTGTCTCTGCCTCTCCAAACTAGTCAGTAGGAAGTTCATGAGTATGACTTAGGCAGACTGACTAATTTTTCTTCTCCTGGGAAGGAACTTGGTGGGGGGGGGGTGGGGGGGGGGAATGTGGTGGTGGACAGGAGGGAAATGCCTCATCTCTTCCCAGTGGCAAAGATTGAGAGTTTACTTTATGCAGGAATTACCAAGCTAGAAGATGAGTTCTACCACCCTTAAGGCATGGCACATTAACTTGGAACTCTACTTTTACTATTCACTTTCAGAATTCAGAAACAAATGTTGAAATGTTATGTCAAAACAAATATTTTCATTACAATTATTTACATACATGTGTTTTTCATAAAAAAGAGAAAAAGTAAGAAATGTGCCTATCGGATCACAGATTCCATTATGACAAGACTAAGATTGTTTGGCTTCCTGTTTCTTAACTAGTGACATTCTATGTCTTCAGCCTTTGGTTATTTCAAGAAAGTTTGGCTCACCATTTCCAAGAGACTCAAGGGTGCAATCTAAGTTATCTGGGATGCCATTCCAGGCATCTGCAATTAACTTAGGGAATCCAGCATCCATTTTCTTCTTAATTTCATTATATCTGTAAGAGTTTTGAAATACACCCTCTTAATTGTAGTGAGGTAAATTCTTCATTATAACAGCTATGAAGGAATATTATTGTACTTTTTGTTAATAACATGAAGTGTCAATATAAAAATATATATCATCTGCAACAATGTGAAATCTGAGGCTTCAGATTTTGCACATCTACAAACAAAAATGAATTTTACTATTTGAACTATGAACCAAAAATATTTATTTCCATGATTAATATTTAGAGATTCAGCCTACCTCCAAAACTTGTCACCTGCAAAGAAGTAGGTCTTCTTGTTTTTCTTCCAGTTAAAAGCTGCATCAATACGTGGCAAGTCATCTGGCAGCCCGAGCGTGGAGATTTTCTTGGGATATCCTTTCTCCAGATCACTAGCTCTATAAATCCAGTGCTGATCACCTAAATAAAGAAGTCCATTGTTTACTAGGAATGTAGAAACCTCAGATGACCATTGCTCATCTGAGGTTTCTTAGTTTTAGCATACATGTACTTTGCAAAACAACTAATTCATCAGACACAATGAATCGGAGTAAAGTTACATTTTCACTTTTTAACAGCTAGATTCAAGTTCTGAATAACAGGATGATAAATAGACCTAACATTATTGGAGGAAAGTGATTTGCACTTTTGTCCCAGATTACTACTTTATACAAATCAAGCCTTTTATTCCATTTCACATTTAACATACTTCTTGGTCATTATTGCTTCCATATGTAAACTAGTGACAGTGAAAGGTCAAAATGTGGAAAATGTGTGTTTTTGAAATTTGGTTTGACCTACTCCACTAATTCCGCCTATAGGATCTAGCTCAGAATTTTCACAGAACTTCTGTAGTTTTACAAAAATAATGTTAAAATGGATGTATTGTTTGCCTTTTGGGTAACTAATCATTTTTAGTAGCTACAAGTACTTTTAAAATGTTAATTTTGTGATTGAACAAATCATTTAAATTCATTACATCTGTTCATTTGCAGAATTTTATCCAAGATTTTGATCCTTATCCACAAATTGTTCTTGACAAAATAACATTTGTATTAAATAATATATTTACTGAATCACAGCATTTATGTGATCTTTATTGAAATTAATACCTGCAAAGAATACAGTCTTCTCATCTAAAGGCTCCTCATAGACAGCGTCAATTTTTTCAGGCACATCAGACCAGTAAACAGCAACAAGCGTAGGTCCCATGGGTTTCATCCGGGGATTTGTGGTTCTCCACAAAAATCTAAACAGCACAAAAGATTTTAGGGAATGTACAATGGTCTGATTCATCAGCACATCTGTTTCTGATCATCGTAGGCAAAGTGTATGCCAGCAGTAATTCCATGCCTGTGCAAGAGAATGCTCATTAAAAAATTATGTTTTAAAATAAAATCTAAACAACCATATGTATCTGCAAATTTAATTTAAAAAATGCGAATGACCCATTTTACTTCTCTGGCAAATGGGAGAATAACTTGGCTATCTTTAAACTGGTGATTCTACTAAACTAATTTAAATATAGCTAATTACATGCAGATGACTATAAAAAGTTAGCCAAACTTGTCCAAAGCAGCCATGTTATAAAGAAAACCTTTTAATGGATTGATTAAATCATTGGTAATTGAATTTTTTGAGGGGGTGACTAGGCGTGTGGATGAGGGTAACGCAGTGGATGTGGTATACGTGGATTTCAGTAAGGCCTTCGATAAAGTCCCCCACAGGAGACTGGTCAAGAAGGTACGAGCCCATGGAATCCAGGGTGCCTTGGCACTTTGGATACAAAACTGGCTTAGTGGCAGAAGGCAGAGGGTGATGGTCGAAGGTTGTTTTTGTGACTGGAAGCCTGTGGCCAGTGGGGTACCACAGGGATCGGTGCTGGGTCCCTTGCTGTTTGTGGTCTACATTAATGACTTGGATATGAATGTAAAAGGTATGATCAGTAAGTTCGCTGATGATACAAAAATTGGTAGGGTGGTAAATAGCGAGGAGGATAGCCTCAGTCTGCAGGACGATATAGATGGGTTGGTCAGATGGGCGGAACAGTGGCAAATGGAATTTAACCCGGAAAAGTGCGAGGTGATGCACTTTGGAGGGACTAACAAGGCAAGGGAATACACAATGAATGGGAGGACCCTAGGCAAGACAGAGGGTCAGAGGGATCTTGGTGTGCAAGTTCACAGATCCCTGAAGGCGGCGGAACAGGTAGATAAGGTGGTAAAGAAGGCATATGGGATACTTGCCTTTATTAGCCGAGGCATAGAATACAAGAGCAAGGAGGTTATGATGGAGCTGTATAAAACACTGGTTAGGCCACAGCTGGAGTACTGTGTGCAGTTCTGGTCGCCACACTACAGGAAGGATGTGATCGCTTTGGAGAGGGTGCAGAGGAGATTCACCAGGATGTTACCAGGGCTGGAGCGCTTCAGCTATGAAGAGAGACTGGGAAGATTGGGTTTGTTTTCCTTGGAGCAGAGGAGGCTGAGGGGGGACATGATTGAGGTGTACAAAATTATGAGGGGCACAGATAGGATGGATACTAAGGAGCTTTTTCCCTTCGTTGAGGGTTCTATAACAAGGGGACATAGATTCAAGGTAAAAGGCGGGAGGTTTAGAGGGGATTTGAGAAAGAACTTTTTCACCCAGAGGGTGGTTGGAGTCTGGAACTCACTGCCTGAAAGGGTTGTGGAGGTAGGAACCCTCACAACATTCAAGAAGCATTTGGATGAGCACTTGAAATGCCATAGCATACAAGGCTACGGACCAAATGCTGGAATATGGGATTAGATTAGACTGGGCTTGATGGCCGGCGCGGACACGATGGGCCGAAGGGCCTCTATCCGTGCTGTATAACTCTATGACTCTATGTAACTCTTTGTAAAAATGAGTAATGTTAATAAAGAGAAGAACATTAGGTAGTGCAAATATTTTAGAACATCATTTAGGTTGTCAAATGTTAAGGAATTAATTGTATTATTTTTACCCTTTCTTTTAGTGAGATTAACTTTTAAATCACTGGCTCCTTGAAGAATTAAGACAGTGACTTGTGGTTCTGCAGCCTCGTGGTTTAACAGTAAAACTTAGCTCCCTTAATAAAAAGGTGTTGGTGTAAATTTTTGTCTTCAGTGCATATTGGCAATTTAGGCATGCGCCCTTCGATTCCTGTCCATTCTTTTTAATGGAGGAAACAATCACGAAGGTACGCGTCTGAATTACTGAGATGCGTCCCTGGGATGTGAAGTTCTGATCTGGGAGCACTGAAGATGAAAATTTACCCCTTCATAAAGTTTTCAGACTCCAAGGATCCTTACAGATCCTTTTATGAACTACCAATATACTGTATGATTTCCAATTTGTTCTATTCTCCAAACATGTTTAACAAATAAACAACCAATAGGATTTTTGATGCTGAGTGCGAAATAGTTGAAACCTGGCTGGGATTATAAACCATTACCATAACAGTAATGTTTCAATCTACATTACAGGTGGCTGTTAGAATTCCAAGTACATCCTAACAAAATAGACCACTGCTTTGGATTTTGGTTTGTTGTCATAGTTTAAACTGTGGGGCTGATAGTGAGGTCTTTGGTGTCCATAATGTAGCTGCACTTTGGGTGCCGCCTTCTTGCATTATGGGATGCTGAAGCCTGCTGAATGCCCCACGCACATAGCGCATAACAATACATCCCGCAAGTGTTTGTAGTGTTCAGATCTTATGCACTTGTTGTGCACTAGGTTTATTGTGACCCCGTAAACATTTAAATAAGGGATAAACCGTGTAATGCATTTGGAATGCCTGAAGAGCACTGTTCACCATCAGCATTCTGTGCAGACATTTTGGATTGCTACAGAATGCTGTTATGCAGTTGCAGCAGCTCTTCCGTTTCTGGCTTAATCACTAGCAATTCTATAGCAACTGCTGCCCCAGTCATAATTTTGTAAAGTGCTGACAGCCCAGGCACATCCCTTCAGTTCTGGAGTTGGTGTACTGTGGTATATCATCTGGCCTGCCTGTCTTTGCACTGTGGTAAACCCAGGAAGAAGAGGTGTGCTTTTTTTGCAGCCTGCCAAAGAGGGCTACAGCTTTCCATTACTCGAAAACACTGGCTTTGTAGACACTGAAATAGCCTATTATAATAAATACAGCCAATATTCCCTTGAAGATTCATACTCTTCTACTAGTTTTATAGCTATATTTAACACTTGTACACTCAATGGTAACTTAGTTGTGACTACCATGCTAAAGAGGTTAATACTTATAAAGTACAAAGTAGCCTAGGTTCTGAGTACACAGTCCATCTAATTCAGTTATTGTTTTGGCCTCCTTAGCAATAAAGATGACATGCCATACCTTGAATTTTCCATTATGGTGTGATTCCTGCCAGAAATGGCAGATGGGAATAACATCTAATGCCACTGGCACTGGCCTTGTTGTAATTTCTGAGGTCATCTTAATTAGAATAACTTGGGCAAACGCAAGGGGGGTCATTTTAACTTTGTGCGATTAATGTAAAAAGGTGGTAGCGAATCAGGAGCCCATTTTACATCTCCCCCGATTTTTATTTCCATTGACTTATTTATGGATAAATTAAAAGATAGATAACGAATGGAAAAAGTCCATACCGATCTTTAATGAAGAAAGTTTCTCCTCTGACTTGTGTTATTGCATCAAAGACCAAGTTCTCCTTACATAGATCCATAGGAGTGACAGGACCCTGTGTTGGTGGCAACTGTCTATCGGTTGGCGTACCTGAAGTGGACCCAGAATACACAAAGTTTGTGTTCAGTTGGCAGGAAACACAAAAGAAAAGTTATGTCAGCGATAATGTTGACAAATGTTCAGCTATTTCAACAAGATAACATGTTATCCTACTGATACTATACTGTATCAGTAGGATAACATGTTAATGAATCAGTTGAATAGTATATTATGGCAATTTATAATTGGAATTTTTCAGACTGTGTGCTAGCTTTCCCATCTCAGCTGCTCTTGAATTGACATCCAGGCTGGTAGAGAGTTCAATGTTTATCCTACAACTGCTCCCTGACAATGCCTGCAACCTTAATTATAGAATTAGTTTCCTGGCAAATGGGATTTCAATGTCTCCCACAAAAAAGAAGTTTCTTTACACTGTTTTTTTCATTATATAAATAGGGGGGTCAACTCTATATTTAAAGTACTCCTCTCATGATTCTTCTGCTTTAAGTAGTTCTATGGCTTGCAGTCAACTTAGTGAACATTTTTCTTAACACCTATAGGAATTTAAGAACTATAGGAATTACAATGTACAAATCAAACTTTAGCTTTCCTATTATTAATTTAGGGACAAGGTAGCATAGTGGTTATGTTACTGGACTAGTAATCCAGAGGCCTGGACTAATAATCTGGAGTCATGAGTTCAAATCCCACCACGGCAGCTGGGGAATTTAAATTCAATTAATTAAATAAAATCCAGAATTAAAAAAAAAATAGTATCAGTAATGGTGGCCATGAAATTACCGGATTGTCGTAAAAACCCATCTGGTTCACTAATGTCCTTTGGAGAAGGAAACCTGCTGTCCTTACCTGGTTTGGCCTATATGTGACTCCAGACCCACAGCAATGTGGTTGATTCTTAATTGCCCTCTGAAATGGCCCAGCAAGCCACTCAGTTGTAAAATCTCGCTAAAAAAAGTCATAATAAGAATAAAACCAGACAGACCATCCGGCACCCAGACACGACAATGGCAAACCAGCCCAGTCGACCCTGCAAAACCCTCCTCACAAACATCTGGGGACTTGTGCCAAAATTGGGAGAGCTTCCCACAGACTAGTCAAGCAACAGCCTGACATAGCCATATTCACAGAATCAAACATTTCAGCCAATGTCCCAGACTCTTCCATCACCATCCCTGGGTACGTCCTGTCCCACCAGCAGGACAGACCAACCAGAGGTGGCGGTTCAAGGCGGCGGCTCACCACCACCTTCTCAAGGGCATTTAGGGATGGGCAATAAAAGCTGGCCTTGCCAGCAACGCCTACATCCCATGAACGAATTTTTAAAAAATTTAGTCCGCTGTTACTGTACCGTAAAGTTTCTGAATGCCAAGAATATCATCTTGTGAGAGCCTGAAGCGTTTGCTGAAGGTGTAGATTGGGGCCATTAGCGCTCCAGGGTCTTGGGAATGCTCCAAACCAAGTGCATGGCCAAACTCATGGGCAGCAACAAGGAAAAGACTGTAACCTGCAAGAGCCAAAAAGAAAAATCAGGTTGTACTCTTTTTCTCAAAATCTGTAGAGGAAGGACACAGCATATGCTCTCATGTTCATATCTTTAGCTGTTACCAAAGGCTAGAGATGCATTTCACCTGTGGATATTCATAAACTCTCTCCACCAGCAAACATACTGACAATGACCTTCTGCAAGCCTTTCTGGCCCACCCTTGGCATAAGTCCACCTGGAGTGTGGTGGAAGGCCTTGGAATTTAAGCTGGGAACCAGGTACACCAGGGATCTTAGCCTTGTCTATGAGTTTCCAGGAAGGGGTAGGTCTCCATAGAACACCCATCCACCCTAATAATGGCCCCTGATGTCAGAGGAGGTGTGGCCAGGATGAGAGAATTCCCAGGCCTGGTTTATATCAGGTAGCTGGTGCACAGGGTCAAATGAGGCATACTGGGCCTAGCCAAGGGTCCCACCAAACATTGGTTATAGGGTTGAGGCTATCTGTGTAACACTGAGCAGTTGGTTAGTGCTTCATTACTTGCACTGCTGCTTTGGTGGGTGCCTGAGATGCCCCGTTGCGGTGTGGGTGCTGTCAGTAAAATGTTAATTAAGGAACCACCTTGTGAAGCTGGATACTTTGGCAGGGTCGGTAGCAGAGCTTCCCAGGGTGCATATCCTGGCGTTTATGCCTGGAGAAAAGGTCTGAAGCTTTTCATGACTATTGGATAATTGGGGGAGCGATGTAATCCAGGACTTTGCAATCTATCCAGACATCATCGTCCCTCCGTCATCCTTTCTTTTATTGTCCCATTTTTCACTCCTTTGTCACCTATCTTCTGTGTACTTGTAAGCCACTGCTATCTAACATCATTTGGTGCCTGTCCATTGACTAGTAATTAATCATCCCAGACATATTCTAGAATTGGAGGCATGTTTGAATTTCCCCGCATTGTGAAGTGGACTTCACAGCTGAGCTCAATCCTGCCCTCATTCAAAATTCAGACAGCACACTTTTAGCAGGGGGTCACTGGATAGTGATCGTGAGTGGGAACTCTGGCCAATTTTCCCCTTCTTAATCCAGGGGTTTGGAGGCCAACTGCCACTGCAGTTGAGATCAGCCAACTTAGTCAGTTCTTCTTAAAAGAATTTGCACTTATGTAGTGCCTTTCATGACCTCAGGATGTTTCAAAGCACATTATAGCCAATAGATTATGTTTTGAAGTGTGTTCACTGTTGGAATGTAGGGATATGTAAACACCATCTCTATGGCATGCACCCTATTGTGTACTGTCTTTAAAGCATCAGTCAGGCCTCAGGCCATTGTTACACCATTCACTGAGTGGTATAATTAAGTAGGTTATGCTGCTCCTCCTTCCCTCTGGTTCATGAGCTGGGCAGCTTCATTTCTCACAAATATGGAGAACTAGACATATTCAACTAGTCATCTCCATAATTTCTTGGGCACTGCATTGCCAAGACAAATAAAGTCAATTATCCACTCTTCTACAAGTACTTTCACATTTGGCATGGCAGAATGCAAAACTTATTTTTTTAGTTCAGGTCAACTTTATATGCTTGGCCATTCCAATTAGGAAACTCTTCACTGGGTGTCACATAACAGCCATTGTTGCTATTAAGCTTTTTAATTCTAGTGGGCATAGGGGTTGGCAACAAAGCCCTGGGAAGACTACTGACTGTATTACCACATGATGAGCCAGCCATCTACATCACCCTAGTGGCAATCTTCTGGACAGGAGACCCAGAATGACAAGTCTCCAGTCAACTGCTTTCCAATCCCAAAAACTGTGAATTTCTTCTCTCAGATACACAAAAAAAACTTAATTTTTTTTCTAACAATGTTTACAGTTCTGAATATTTAATATTAAAAGTGCTCTAGTCCCTTCTCAGTACTATTCGCCTTCCATCTACAATTTACCATTGTCAGGGCAGAATCCCCACTTGCTGTCTTCATCATAATTTCCAGTGGTCGCACACCACATCTGACCATCATTGCGTCCGCTAGTAGTGCAAGACTGATACGTTGTACCAAGGAAAGTGAAAGGAAATACACACGGTACACCATCTGAATTTCCTCCAATTGTTGACATGGCTGAAATGAAGAAGAAATCAGGCAGATGGGCAACATAAAAAAAATTACAAACCAACAAACTAGGTAATTAGAATTTTTTTTAGAATAGAAAAGTGATGACATTTAGAGTATTGATTTTAAAAAATCAATTTCGTAAGGGTCAGGAAATTCCATTTATTAAATGCTACCAAGCAATATACAAATGCCTTGTCCACATTAACCACGATACCAAGAAATATTGTGTTCTGTAATTGCAGTTAAAAAAAACAACCCCCACAGCCTGAACTACCTTATAATAGTTATCAGTTGGTCTGCTGTTGGAGTAACCAAATCAAATTGGTTTATTTAAAATTTATGAAAGAGAATTTTGCTCCAACAAAGCTTTTTGTCATAACATGAGATTGGATACTTTGAGGCAATTGTCAGGTTGGGTCCATTCAGAATTATCACAGCACATGATACAGAAATGCTCATTGAGTTCATGTCATTGAGCCTAAAATTTGTCATATAATCTCCCCTTTCCTTCACACTATTCCAAAACATTTTAGGCAGCGTAGTCCCTGATAGATGGTAATAGGTTTTCACAAGGTCAAAAAAGAATAAGCCCATGGGACCCAAGGGAGAGTGGCAAGTTGGATCCAAAATTGGCTCAGTGGCAGGAAGCAAAGGGTAATGATCGACGGGTGTTTTTGTGACTGGAAGACTGTTTCCAGTAGGGTTCCGCAGGGCTCAGTACTAGGTCCCTTGCTATTTGTGATACATATTAATGATTTGGATTTAAGTGTCGGGGGCATGATTAAGAAATTTGCAGATGATACAGAAATTGGCCTAGTGGTTGATAGTGAGGAGGAAAGCTGTAGACTACAGGAAGATATCAATGGACTGGTCAGGTGGGCAGAAAAGTGGCAAATGGAATTCAACCCGGAGAAGCGTGAGGTAATGCATTTGGGGAGGGCAAACAAGGCAAGGGAATATACAACAAATGGGAGGATACAGAGAGGTGTAGAGGAAGTGAGGGACCTTGCAGTGCATGTCCACAGATCCCTGAAGGTAGCAGGACAGGTAGATAAGGTGGTTCAGAAGGCATAGGGAATACTTTCCTTTATCAGCCGAGGCACAGAATATAAGAGCAGGGAGGTTATGCTGGAACTGTATAAAACATTAGTTAGGCCACAGCTTGAGTACTGTGTACAGTTCTAGTCACCACATTACAGGAAGGATGTAATTGCACTAGAGAGGGCACAGAGGAGCTTTACGAGGATGTTGCCAGGACTGGAGAATTTTAGCTATGATGATAGATTGGATAGGCTGGGGTTGTTCTCTTTGGAACAGAGGAAGTTGAGGGGTAATTTAATTGAGGTGTACAAAATTATGAGGAGCCTAGATGGAGTGGATAGGAAGGACCTATTTCCCTTAGCAGAGAGGTCAATAACCAGGGGGCATAGATTTAAAGTGATTGGTAGAAGGATTAGAGGGGAGTTGAGGAATTTCTTTTCACCCAGAGGGTGGTAGGGGTGTGGAACTCACTGCCTGAAAGGGTGGTAGAGGCAGAAACCCTCAACTCATTTAAAAAGTACCTGGATGTGCACATGAAGTGCTGTGACCTACAAGGCTACGAACCAAGTGCTGGAAAGTGGGATTAGGCTGGTGCGGACACAATGGGCTGAATGGCCTCCTTCGATGCCGTAAATTTTCTATGATTCCAAGTGGCAGAAACACAACTACCAAAAGTTGGCATTTTCCTTTTCTGGATGTGGTAAATATTTGTATATCCAATGGTCATATTGAAGTGTGGTAGTAGTGGTTACCCTGAGCAGATAATTTTGTCGAAATCGGTTTCTTTATTTAAAAAATAGCGCTTTTTGCCTTCAATATCTGTGACTCAAAAATTAGACTTTGCTATGTTGCTTTTCAAAAGTGCTTTGAAAGCAGATATAAATCATGGTGATGATCTAACTAGCCTCCAATGATCTTATTCCCTTTTGCTATTGCACTGGTAGGGTAAAGAGAAAACTGGTGGTTGCTGAGTATGACTGCTCTTCACTTAGCTCAATATACACGCAGTAAAAAGTCCCATTCATTCTGGACTATTGATGTCAACCTAATAATACCCATTGATTCAGATGAACATTATGACACAGATAATGCAGTCTTGGGCAATAGTGCTAGACCCGCTGCTCTTTGGGTGTTGCATGCACCTGTAGTGCATCCCGGTAACCTCGCACTTTAACAATTATTTGGCATCCCTGGTGCTCAGCATCACACATTGGGTGTACTCCAGGGTCAGAGGGCTGATTATCTGGTTATAGTAGATCTCAAAGGAGTGCTGCTCGTCATTAAAGCTGGTCTGCAATTGGGGGGGAAATGGCTGGAAACCGACAAGGGAAGAAAACTGCACCAGTGACACTGTTTGGAGGTCCTGTTGCAGCAGATCTTGCAGAGGACAGTGACACTTTTTTTGGGAGGTGAGGACCATCCTACAATAAAGAGCAATGCCGGCGCAGCATGGAAGGAAGGGATTGAGTTTGAATGAATGCTGTCTCACCTATGGCCCAAACTTGACAGCAGGTGAGTAACACATTTTCTGGATATACAAGGATGCCAAGGAAATTATATTAACATGTGGCTTCATTTTAAAATGCTGGTGCACGATCAAAGAGGGAGCATGCACTGCACTTTGCAAACTGTTAATCTTCCTAAATGCACAGGCAGGCTCATGTTAATCCTGGGCACTGTAATGTTATCATATCAAAGCATTAACTGCATAGCCCATTAAATGTAGCGAGCAAGTAGCACTAAGAAGGATTCCAGTACAATGGACCTGAATGTTGCAGTTCACATACTAATGGCCTGAGTACTTGGGTGGCACACATCTTCTCACACATTCCTCATTCCAGCATATGTTACTTTCATATTTGCTCACAGGAAAAGGCTGCTCATAACAAGAGGCAGTGCATGCAGATAGGAAGGGGGTCACTAAAGCTGCAAGCCTTGACTCCTTAAGAGGAGAGATCCATGGAGATTCTGGGCATGGAAGCAAGAGAGAGAATGGGGGAGGGGACGATCAGAGACCTTCCGTAAATTCAAGAAGCCTTCCTTGTAGTGACTATTTTAAATGGTTTCTTAGCCTATGGAGCACTGTTCAGATATTCCACTTACATTATGGAAACTGCCCCTCATTTGCATGAGAATTGGGTATTAGTAAACCCAGTACAAACCTGGTGTACAGGCTATAAATGCCCAGAGTACGTCTGGATCACGTTATCCAGCGCTGCATGCTTCAGGAGCTCCATAGGCCTCAAGCTTCAGTACCCAATACTTAGTAGTGATACGGGTGCCAAGGATCACATTGTTGGCCCACATATTTTCAAGGAATGACATGCTTAAATAATAGATGAAGAATGTCATACAAATCATGTAAGCCACCTTTTATTCATGTTTCACACATAAATGGTTAGTACCTTGCTCTGGGCAGAAGCCATATTTTCTGTCTGTGTCATAATTGCTGGTTGTGCCACACCATCGATAGCCATCTGATCTTCCATCTGTTGTGCAGCTATCATACTGCTTGCTTTCAAAGGTAAAAGGGAATGAGCATGGCTCTCCACCACCATTTCCTCCCATAGTAAAGAGGGCTGCAAGGAGGCAAAACTTTTGTATTTTGTTATATGCTCATTTTTAGAGGAAACAAGTGAATCGGATTTTTTTCCTTCTATAATTTAGTTCCAAAGTTGATCAAGCAAAAGTGAGGAAGAATATTCCTGGCTTGCTATTTATTTAGAATTGATCTATGAACTTTAATAACAACAATATTGAAATATAGCTTTTTTTAAGAAATGTGAACATCTGTTTTAATGACTCATATTTAACAACATCCAGTTTCAGCTGCAGTTTTGCAGCTGCTAAGTAAATGGGTCGAACTGTAGGTCATTTTGGATACTGCAGCTTAAGGTCAATTATGGCTGACTCATGAATATGCAGCAACAAAAAGAAGTACAAACAGACTTCTTTTTGGCCAGAGTGAAATCACATGTCTACACTGCTAAACAAAAGTATAATAACAGCAGCAGAATAATAGCACCATAAATGGAATTTTTCTGGTTGATAAAAGTGCTGTTCTCAGCGAAATGCAAGTTGTAACACTCTTACAAGTATAACAGTGCCAGTATCACTACAAAGTATTCAAAAATTGGTACGTACCACAAAAACATTTATATTATATGCAATATAGCCCTTTTTTTGCAATATAGCCCTTTTTTTGTAATATTTACATCTGTGATAATCAACACAATGTGGTGAAATTCACTAGATTCAATGATCCACAATATGTTAGTAACTATGAAACAGAACTTTGTACCTTAGCGGATAAAGGCACCATCCAGTGCGCCAATGAGCCACAACAATCAGGTTCAATCAAGGGGCTATGCTGAGTTAGATGATTTCAGCAGGTTGCCAGATGGGTCCTTACAACTTGCCTCAATAATTCTGGGCTGGGTTATGAAAAAGATTAGCCAATTCCCACTACTGACCAAAATACAGTGACATGGGTCTGTGGAATTGTACTCCAGCACAAGTCACTGATTTTAGGGCAGGAGCTTGCAAATGGTTCCCTCTCCTCAGGTACTGTCCCATCCCCTTTTAAAACAGTCACCATCCTCAAAAAAAAATCCTTGACCCCTCTATCCTTGCAAACTACTACCCCATCTTGAAATTCTCTATCCTCTCCAAAGTCCTTGTTGTCACCCAAATTTGTGCCGATCCTTCCTTCAACTCCATCATTTAATCTCTTCAATCATATTTGTACCCTTGAAATTGCCTAAATCAAAGTCTCAAATGATGAATTGTAATGCATTTTCCCTCCTCATCCGCCCGAACCTCTCTACACCCTTTGACACGGTTGACTACTCCATCCGCCTCCAACGCCTCTCTTCTGTTGTCCAGCTCAGTGGGAATGCCCTCACTTGATTCCACTCTTACCTATCCAATCATTGCCGGGGCAACTCCAGTGATGGTTTCTCTTCCTGCCCCCACACTGTTACCTTTGGAGTCCCCCAGGGATCCATCCTGGTTCCCTCCTCTTCCACATCTACATGCTGCCCCTTAGCGACATCATCCAAAGATACTGGGTAGAGGTTCCATATGTACACTGATGACACCAGCTCTAACTCTTCACCACCTCTCTTGACCCCCCCCCACCCCGCCACTGTCTTTGTGCTTTCAGACTGCTTGTTTGACATCCAGTCCTGGATGAACCGCAATTTCCTCCAGTTAAACAGTGGGAAGACCAAAGCCAACGTCTTTGGCCCCTGCCACAAACTCGGTACTATTGCCACCGATTCCATCCTTCTCCCCAGCTACTGTCTCAGGGTTGAACCAGATTATTGTCAACCTCTGTGTCTTATTCGACACTCAGCAGAGCATCTACATACATATTCTCTCCATCACAAAGACTGCCTACTTGTACCTCCATGAAATCGCCTTCCTCTGCCCGTGGTACAGCCCATCTGCTGCTGAAACTCTCATCCATAACTTTGTCACTTCCAGACTCGACTATTCCAATGCTCTCTTGGCTGGACTCCCTTTCTCCATGCTCCGTAAACTTTAACTCATCCAAAACTCTGCTGCCTGTATCCTAACGTGCACCAAGTCTTGCTCATCCACCAATCCTGTTTTTTAATATTCGTTCATGGGATCTGGTTGTTGCTGGCGAGGCCGGCATTTATTGCCCATCCCTAATTGCCCTTGAGAAGGTGGTGGTGAGCTGCCTTCTTGAACCGCTGCAATCCGTGTGGTGAAGGTTCTCCCACAGTGCTGTTAGGAAGGGAGTTCCAGGATTTTGACCCAGCGACGATGAAGAACGGCGGTATATTTTCAAGTCGGGATGGTGTGTGACTTGGAGGGGAACGTGCAGGTGGTGTTGTTCCCATGTGCCTGCTGCTCTTGTCCTTCTAGGTGGTAGAGGTCACGGGTTTGGGAGGTACTGTCAAAGAATCCTTGGCGAATTGCTGCAGTGCATCCTGTGGATGGTACACACTGCAGCCACTGTGCGCTGGTGGTGAAGGGAGTGAATGTTTAGGGTGGTGGATGGGGTGCCAATCAAGCGGGCTGCTTTGTCCTGGATGGTGTGGAGCTTCTTGAGTGTTGTTGGAGCTGCACTCATCCAAGCAAGTGGAGAGTATTCCATCACACTCCTGACTTGTGCCTTGTAGATGGTGGAAAGGCTTTGGGGAGTCAGGAGGTGAGTCACTCACTGCAGAATACCCAGCGTCTGATCTGCTCTTGTAGCCACAGTATTTATATGGCTGGTCCAGTTAAGTTTCTGGTCAATGGTGACCCCAGGATGTTGATTGTGGGGGATTCGGTGATGGTAATGCCGTTGAATGTCAAGGGGAGGTGGTTAGACTCTCTCTTGTTGGAGATGTAAAGAATCTTACAACACCAGGTTATAGTCCAACAGTTTTATTTGAAAATCACAAGCTTTCGGAGATTATCTCCTTCGTCACCTGATGAAGGAGATAATCTCCGAAAGCTTGTGATTTTCAAATAAAACTGTTGGACTATAACCTGGTGTTGTAAGATTCTTTACATTTGTCAACCCCAGTCCATCACCGGCATCTCCACATCATTGTTGGAGATAGTCATTGCCTGGCACTTGTCTGGCATGAATGTTACTTGCCACTTATGAGCCCAAGCCTGGATGTTGTCCAGGTCTTGCTGCATGCGGGCTCAGACTGCTTCATTACTTGAGGGGTTGCAAATGGAACTGAACACTGTGCAATCATCAGCGAACATCCCCAATTTTTAACCTTATGATGGAGGGAAGGTCATTGATGAAGCAGCTGAAGATGGTTGGGCCTAGGACACTGCCCTGAGGAACTCCTGCAGCAATGCCCTGGGGCTGAGATGATTGGCCTCCAACAACCACTACCATCTTCCTTTGTGCTAGGTATGACTCCAGCCACTGGAGAGTTTTCCCCCTGATTCCCATTGACTTCAATTTTACTAGGGCTCCTTGGTGCCACACTCGGTCAAATGTTGCCTTGATGTCAAGGGCAGTCACTCTCACCTCACCTCTGGAATTCAGCTCTTTTGTCCATGTTTGGACCAAGGCTGTAATGAGGTCTGGAGCCCAGTGGTCCTGGCGGAACCCAAACTGAACATCGATGAGCAGGTTATTGGTGAGTAAGTGCCGCTTGATAGCACTGTCGACGACACCTTCCATCATTTTGCTGAGTGAGCGTAGACTGATGGGGCTAAATTGGATTTGTCCTGCTTTTTGTGGACAGGACATACCTGGGCAATTTTCCACATTGTTGGGTATATGCCAGTGTTGTAGCTGTACTGGAACAGCTTGGCTAGAGGCACAGCTAGCTCTGGAGCACAAGTCTTCAGCACTACAGCTGGGATGTTGTCGGGGCCCATAGCCATTGCTGTATCCAATGCATTCAGCCGTTTCTTGATATCACGTGGAGTGAATCGAATTGGCTGAAGACTGGCTTCTGTGATGGTAGGGATAGCGGGAGGAGGCCAAGATGGATCATCCACTAGGTACTTCTGGCTGAAGGTAGTTGCAAACGCTTCAGCCTTGTCTTTAGCTACATCATTAAATAAATTTAAAACAGAAATAGACAGTTTCCTAGAAGTAAAGGGAATTAGGGGTTACGGGGAGTGGGCAGGAAATTGGACATGATTTTAGATTTGAAGTTAGGACCAGATCAGCCATGATCTTATTGAATGGCGGAGCAGGCTCGAGGGGCCAATTAGCCTACTCCTGCTCCTATTTCTTATGTTCTTATATGCTGGACTCCACCAATATTGAGGATGGGGATGTTTGCAGAGCCTCCTCCTCCCGTTAGTTGTTTAATTGTCCACCACCATTCACGACTGGATGTGGCAGGACTGCACAGGTTTGATCTGATCCGTTGGTTGTCCTTGCAGACCTACATTGGTTCCCAGCCCTCCAACTTCTCCAATTTAAAATTCTCATTATCATGTTTTAATCCCTTCATGGCCTCACACTCCCTATCTCCTTAACTCCTCCAGCCCGATAGCCCCCACACCAAATTCTCCGTATCTCCAATTTTCCATCTTATCCCTGTGCTCCACCACTGGCAGCTGTGCCTTCAGCTGTCTAGACCCCATGCTGTGCAATTCCCTCCCTAAACCTTTCTGCCTCTCCACCCCCTCCTCCTTTAAGGTCCTCCTTAAAACCCGCCTCTTTGACCAAGCTTTTGATCACCCCTCCTAATATCCCCTCCTTTAGTTCAGCGTCCATCTTTGTTTGATTATGCCTCTGTGATGTAGCTTAGGACGTGGTTCTGCATTAAATGTGCTATATAAATGCAAGTTGTTGTTGTTGTTGAGCTGAAAATGCTGTTTAAAACAGAAAACTTACATTCATGAGGACAGAATCCATATTTTGAATCTACATCGAAATTGGAAGTTGTGGAACACCAGGGGAATCCATCGCTACGGCCATCAGTGGTGCACGAATGGTATTCCTTCTCATTAAACAAAAAAGGAAATTTGCAAAATTCACCTTCTGCATTCCCATACCTTGCCTTAATAACTGTAAAATACAAAAATGAAAGACATCCTGAATTCCAATTCAGCAATTACAATCTACTTTAATAAATATTAGAAAATTGTGATTATAAAATAATAATTTTAATATCATGATTAATATTAGCCAGTCAAATAGTAGATATCAATATTAGTAGTGGTAATAGTTTTTGTATAGATTAAATGCGTACACACTTCATCAAAGCTAAGAATTTGAAGGCACCTGGTGATCATGAAACAATAAAAAAAGTAATACTTTACAATGCTTGAAAACTGAGCAACTTTGAAAGTACTCTCTTATTCGTGGTTATGTTATGGCCAATAACTACAGTATAAATTGACACAATCTGCAAAACATTGGTTCTTGCAAAGTTTAACATTTAATGACCCGATTCAAATGAAATCAAACATGAACAACAAACTCATGACTAAAATGAGTGCACCACGGATAAACACATTACTGCGTACCTAGTCCTTCACCTAGCGTCCAGAGCTCATCATCATCAAAATGAGAATCACCGCCAATTCCCTTCCCTGGGGCAAATGCATGTGCCAGCAGGCCATCCTTCCCATCGAATGGATATCCATCACCGTGTTCTGGAAAAAGTTAAAACTATGCTGCACGGTTACATCCTATATACATCACTATTCTTAATTACAGAACAATTTTATCTTTGGCTATCTCTAAAATGTTTTACTATGTTGGTTACTGTTACAGTCTCTAAGCAGAATGCACTGAATTCTCACTGCTGCTTTAATACACAAATTATGTGGGTAGCAGTAGCTCTACAGTTTTCCAATGCCATTGTAACACAGAATTGCATACAATAAGTGGTACGTGTAACAAATGACAATAGCAATCTTTAAATAGAGTATAGAAGAGGAAAATATTACGTAGACAATTTAATTTGTTTCTATATTTATGTTCACCAGATTTAACTATTATTTTCTCTTTACTATTCCCATTAATAACCTAGATGTAGGTGTTGGGGGAATGATCCGCAAGTTTGTGAATGTTACAAAGCTATATGCAAGTTTCAGGACTGTAGAGGAAGCTAAACTGCTGCAAGCAGATCTTGATGTGTTGGAGGAATGGACCTTGTATAGCAATTGATGTTTAACTTAGAAAAGTGCAGTGTTATGCACGTAGGCAGGTCTAATGCTAAATATACATACAGGGAACAGTATTGAATCCAGTGGTGAAAGATCTGGGTGTTACAATGAATCGCTCTCTAAAGGTTCATGACCAATTCTATGAAACTATAGCTAAAGCAAACAGGGCTCTAGGTTGTAATCACAGGACAATTCACTACAAAACAAAGCACACCATATCAAAGCATCCTTGTATAGGACCTTGGTAAGGCCTCAGTTAGAATACTGTATCCCGTTATGGTCTCCTCACATGGTGGGGGATATTGAAGATTTGGAAAGGGTGCAGAGGAGGTCACAGAATGATTCCCAGTTTAATACATCTTCGCTACCCAGATAGGCTCAAAGAGCTGGGTCTGTATACTTTTGTGAAGCACAGACTTAGGGGTGATTTGATTTAGGTTTATAAAATAATGAAGGAACTAGATGGTGTTTACATGGACCAATTATTTCAATTAGGTAGGTTAGGGAGGACTAGGGGTCCTGCTTACTGTGGAAATGCATAAAGAGATACCTGACCATATTAACTCTTTCTAATACACCTAACCCACAAATGTAGAAATGCATGATGGATATTTGACCATATTAACTGACCAGCTAATTCAATTTAAAACCCACATAATAATTTCTCATGAAAGATATACAGAAGCACAATTGTGTGATTACTTTGAGCTCTCTCTCATGCTGATAACTGTCTGACTAACAGAAATGAATGACCATATAGCCTTGAGACTAGGTACAGACTTACTGATAATAAAGACAGTTTCTTAGGGAAAAGCACTTTCCCAGGCCTGTGTCCAACATCACGAGACGGTCATGGGAACCAGAGGGTGGGTTCCCTATTTTTGATTGACTAACTACCTGAAACAATAAAGAATGTATGTGTACGCCCATATTCTATGACAGGTGGGCGTTGTTAATGAACTGTGTAAACGTGAGCTGTTTCTTGAACTCAGCGAAGACGTAGCCCCAACCATTGTTTGGGGTACACTTCCACTTGTACAAGTTTCTTAATAAATTCTTGCTTGTCTGAATTAAGTGTTTGGGAGTTAATGCATTGTATATAATAGATAATATTAAGTTTAAGTTTTCGACAGTACAAGCTATGTAAGGACAGAACTAGGTTGGGTGTTCGGCAGTTCTTCTTTTCCCAGAGAATAGTGACCCTGTGGAACAGGTTGCCGACTCATACAGTGAATGCTGATTCACTGTATTCCTTTAAAAGAGTTGGATATGTTTCTAGCTGGGGTGGAGATCACCTCGTTAGGTAATATAAATCATGGTCAATGATCTCCTGGACTAGTTTCGATCGACTGAAGGAATTGGAGAGGAATTTTCTGGATTTGTTTTCCTCAAATTGGCCTGGGCTTTTAATCTGCTTTTCATCTCTCCCAGGAGATTACATGCTTCCAGGTGGGTAGGGAGTGTCTCTATCATGATACATAAGGCATCACAACTATATGGGATAGGCTAGTTGGTTCAGTTGGTCTTTTCCTGCCTGTCATTTTCGTATGTTCGGACGCAACTTCCCTTTTATTATAAAAATTGCTATTTTGTCAGCTTTGATATTGAAGCCCTCCTCAAAAAAAAATCCATACTAGAAATAGGATCAATACTACAAAAATACCCCACTTGCATACAAAAGATTTTGAAAGGAGTTATGAATATTGTTCAAATAGAATCAAGATACAACTAGAGCTGATGGACTGGCTGTATCATCATTCCCAACAAAGCAAGTTACTGGTCTTGGCCATGCCTTTGGGAGAAGCATGGAACATAGTTTAGGTACTTCCTCATAAAAAGAAAATCAAAACAAATGAATAAGTCCTAGTGGGCGGGTTATCAGCAGCACTGCTGGAGGCACTTGCTCTTTCTGGTTGGAGAATGTTGGTTGCATAGCACAAAGGAATCAAAATGTTGGGGAGAAAAATAAAGATAAAATGGGGCAGGGAAGATAGCAAGCCGCACAAATGTCGTAAACTGGAAATAATTGTTGTTCATAATTCAGCAGTGATACAAATGTTTTAGCAGCTATTTTAGTGCAAAATATATTTGTGCTATGTTACTAATTGCCTACTGTTTTTCAAGTATATTTTGTCCTCATTCTGCACGTTTCTGTGCTGTTTTTGCTGGACATCAATTTGCATATTTCGAAGATTAGTGGTCAAGTTTTAATTACTAATTTTAACAATTACTTTCTCTCAAATAATCATCAGTTTGATTAAAATCTGACTTACTAAGGACAGAATCTAATCATGTAAAGATATATTGGTACAATTTCCAATTTACTTAATTTTGAAAGGAAGAAAGATTTTGATGAAAGAATGCACATTACTAAGGCAAAAATCGGATAAAATATTTTAAAATAATCAAATTGACAACTCTTTTCAAGTATAGAATGCTTGTAGATGCATATTTCAATGCAATGAAAATTACTGTCATGCCTGTTTTTAAAAAGTGAAATCTATGACAGACGCTCCGCCCAGAAGGCTGTAAAAATGGACCCTGATTTTAAATGTACTCACAAGGCTTCCATCTATCAGGCGAGTGCTTCAGCCTCCTATTAAACCAATGGTGATAAGATGGCAGCGGAGTGGAAAACCTGCATTAAATCTACCATTTTGATTTTGACACCCGTACTGCCCAGTTTCTGCCGGGCAAAGGGAGTTAAAATCCCCCCCTCTCTTTTCTCTCAAGCTGTTTTTGTTTATAATAATCTTTCAGATAAAGTAATAGAGTCAAAGGCATTTGAGACATTCAAAACGCAGTTGGATGTTAGGCTGGGTAAGTTGGAATATTGGATGAATGAACCTTTTCTCGTCCACCACCTTTTGTCAACCAACAGCTAAATAGAATTGTTTTAATTCACACTATTTTTGAAAACACCTTTCTGAATTGGAAATCTAAAATAACAATTTTGATAGCATGGCCATAACACACTTAAAGGAGTCTATTTCTTAAATGGCAAAGCTGGTGACGGATTTATACCACTAACAACACGCCAAATGAAAAATATTAGGAAGATTTACTATTGGTTCAATAACAGAGGAACCAATTTGAATCTGGTGGATTGAGGAAAGTGTGATTGTACATTCCCACCCAATTATTTGTACCAGTGTGTATATGTCCTGCCATAAGGTAGAATCAACTCAGTTGAGCCACTTCTTTCATCACTCTTTAAAGACATACTACCTTTATGCCTTGAGAAGAGCTGAAATGGAGAATCATTCTTTAAATTAAATCATCACACGTGATGACTTTATATGGGCGAACACAAAGGTCCTAAAATTCCTCGTAGGTTCCCCTGGTCGCTCACCATAATTCTAGAAGGAAACCCCCATATAAATGGCAGAGACCCAATGTAGCCAATTTTGGGAGTTCCCTAATTGCCTCATAAGAAGCAATACCTCCATTTTCCCCTTACAAATGAAATAGTAATAAAGGGATGAGGACTCCCTATGCATGCAGTTTCTTCTCCTCATGCTAGACTGGGACCCAGTGTATGCCGATACCCCTAAGCAGGTGAGGCATACTAGCCTTCACCACCAGTGAGGTCCAGGCTGGGCAAGCAGTCTGGACCCCCAAAGAGAGCAGATCATGGGGACCAAAGAGAATCTGGTTGGAGTTAGGCCTGGGCACCCATTCTCCAATGGCAAGTGGAGACCAAAGCTTCCGGGTGCACGGGGCAGATGGGCGATACAAATGCACCCAGAGTGGTGCTTGCACCCGGCTGCACCATGTTAATTAGGTGCCCTTCCAATGACCCTGCAAACTCCAGCATACCAGTGCTGGTGGGTGCCGGCAGTTGCAATTCTGACTGTTACGCTAGGATTGCGCCCTGAGAAGTTTCAGTCCAAAATATTTGCTAAACATAAAGGGTTTGACAAACACTTTCATTAATTGTATCAATTTTAAGTGCCTTTATGAGGAAGCATCAAAAATAAGTTTCAAAATTCCCATTAGACATCACCTACCAATACCCACATTGAACATTAATAATCCAATATGGATTTATTGCCCATCTTCCAAAATTAAATTAGGTTTCAAGAAAAACAATGTTACCCCAGCGCCCAAAGTCGATCATGATATCCGCTTCTCCATCCATAATCCTTGAAAATTTCAGTGGTGTGACGTCACTCCACACCTTAAAAGCCCGAGCAAAAGCGTCATCAACAATCTCTGATTCCAGATCGAGAGTGTATCCCAAAATCCTGAGAGCAAAGTAAACAGAAGCTCACCTTGGAATTGGTAGTTTTCAATGCAGAAAAGTAATGAGGGGAACCCTTCTCACAACCCCTGTAATAACTGCATCCTTATAATAATTACATTACAACAGTGACTACACTTCAAAAGTACTTCATTGGTTGTAAAGCACTTTGGGACGTCCTGAGGTCATGAAAGGCACCCTATAAATGTAAGTGTTTCTTTCTTGATCTATAAAAAACTAAATCCTGTTTGACACTATGACAGGAAACTGCAGATTTGTTCTCATCCATTGAGGCGAATGGTGGATTCCTTTAGGTAGTACGTTCTATAGCCTCATTTCCTTAGTAAAACATAAGTTAATATGAAATAATATCTAGGAATATGACAATCAAAAACTTGAGTATTTATGTTTCTCTGCAACATATTTAGAGAACATGCATGCACAGAATAGGCTACATGCATTTAAAAGTATTTTATAAATCAATTATATCGGCTATTAAAGCGCACGCTACACAAACTATTCTGCATGTGTAAAAACATGCCTACCTGTAAGTTACAGTCTTATCCTCCCATTTGGGCTTCAGTGGGAAGAAGTTGTAATTGGCCAAGTCGGGAACTCCACATCGCGGCTTCTTTATCACGTTTACGGTCTCGTTATCCAATTCTCCAGTTTGTGGCAGTCCAAAAAATTTCTGCATCTTCTTCAGTGTGTCTGACAGTACCACAAGGTCGCACTTTTCTTTCGGGCAGCCATAGAATTTATTCAAGTATATCTATTCAAAACATAAGTTAATACTTTTTTTGTGTGGAAGTGGAATTTGAGTCAAGCGTTACTGAGTTACTTGCAAGAGCTATGAGTCAGTTCTTGATTTTACTTGTTGCAAACTTTACCAGTATGTAAGGAATTCAGTGTATATATTCGAAAGGTTAGGATTGACCATTTTAGTTGGGATTACGTATGTTTTGCACTGCGGATTCCACTACAGATTGCTCCTCTACGCTGATTTTGGGAAAAAAAACCTCGAAAGTTCAGACTGATAGTGAATAATTTTCTTAAATGTACTTTGAAAACGTTAACTTCAATATTTACACTTGTTAGTAACTTGCTGCTCTAAAAGCCAACTTCCATTGGCGAATAAACTGCAGAAAATAATAACCTCACTGTATATTCATTCTGTAGTCATGATGAGCCAGTTGGAAATTTGCCATTCTTCCTCAGCAGTACGAACAAAAACTGCTAGATTACTTGCAAACTTTCATGATCTTGAACGGATGCAAACCTGAGGCAATAACCGGCGTCTAAAGTATATTGATACATTGTTAATTTGACGAGCATTGGATGTTTTGAAATGTATGTCTTAGACACACTAAACACATTGAAACATAAAATCTGCTCTGTTTTACTTCTTCCTGTGATGTGTCAAACTATAATTTTGTTTTGACCACACGTATTTATTGAAAAAAACAATCCTATTGCTAAGTTATTAAATATCTCTTGTTTAAATAATGTATTAGGCTCCGATTATCTATAATACAGCTTTTCTGCTAGAATGGCAGTGCATTGCCAAAACGAACAGATGTTATCAAGGCCCTTTGTGTTTTCACTTATAGACCTTTAAGCAAACTTTGATCCCTCGGGACACTAGAAAAATATTCGCTTCCTTCACTTTGGCAGCTAGTGGAAGCAACAGAAAATGACATAAAACAGTAACATAAAACGCCATTTGCAAGGCACCGATGTTAGAAAGTTAACGACTACCCAACTTACAGTGGCTAGTTCCTTGTCTGTTTTCGTGCTGTTATCCCCTGGAAACTTGACTATGCCAGTCGGTGCAGCTAAAGTCTGTTGGACCCCGATGAGTTGGAGCAAAGCTACTTTTAAAACTAAGCGATAAAAGTTGTTGCTTGTTTTGATAGTCATTTTCTTCCAATGGGAAGGCCCCTAGTTATCAAAAAAAATCGCTGTAGTGGTGTCTCTTTGATGTTCTTCACTGCACAAACATAATGCTATTTTTCTCTCTCTCTTTTGCTATTACAGCTATCAGTCTGCAGGATAACAATGCGAGATGTGCTGGTGTTACTTGCCCCTGTCGACTCAAATCCTTTGTACTTCCAGATACGCAGTCGCGATCAATCTGCTCAGGCAGAGTACTGGCGGAAGTTGAAAAACCGACCGAAGGAAATACATTCTCTGGCAACTGAAGCACAAGCTTCCACAGGTTTATATTAGGAAATAAGACTATCACAGAAAATGCACGCATTTTTAGATAAGGGTACTTTTTGGTAAATACACCAAAAGCAGATCGTGAACAAGCAACTCTAAACAACAATATTCTCATCATATTTACGGAAACTGTGTACATGAAAGTTACAAAAATGTTACTTTGATGTGGTTTTATTTTACAATTCAAATATTAGATTTAGGATTTAGATAGGTTCCTGAAGAATGCAATTTGCTCCCAAATATATATTTCCTTTTCGTTGTTTTTAATCTTTAGACAATGAAAAAAAATGCCAGACATTAGAACCACCAATGGAAGAAAAAAAATCAACGAGTCTGACGTTACTGCCAGCAGAAAATTATTAATAACTAATTCAACCCATATGGCAGATAATATTGGCCAGTTAACTGTGTTGTTGGTCGAAACTTAACATAAACAAATCAAAGGGTGTATTATAAAATACTTTTAAAACGATTTGCACCGTTTTGGAAATTCCTTTTAAAAATCTTAAATGCAGAAAAGCTTGCCAAATTTAAATTTGAAGGGTGTGCTGTAAACTTATTGGATGACTGTAGCAATAACAAGCCTGGAGGCGCCGGTTAGTCTTTTGTTTTTATGCCAGACATTACTTATTTTCTTACTTTCCTTCCAGATGTTCCAGCAGTGAATGGCGCTCCCGCCAGCACCTCCAGCACGTGCCGTGGGCGGGGCCTGTTTGCGCACGCGCTTTTTGCGGCGCCGGGGCTCTACAATTGTTGCTAATTATCTTAAGTTGCTGTCCATTGAACATGTGGCAATGTTGCTTAACGCTTTAGAAATAGATTTTTTGTTACCGGTTATTTATTCAGAAGGCCTGGAAGAAGGAGTCATTGAGGTGGGTTGCGTGGGAATCTTTCTGCAGACTTCGGGTTTTGCATAGTTTTCTTAAGATTAAGCGACCGCACCGAGCGCTTCCTTTGAACAGTTTGACGCTGTTTCACTTGACAGCACTTTATTGAAAACATGTTTGCACAGAGATTGAGCAATAACAAGCACAGTCATCATTTGGCAAAAGTGCGACTTGACATCAATTTGGAGCAGTTGCCTGGATTCGTATCGGTGATTTCCCCCCCATCTCTTTCTTATACCCGCCTTGTGCATGACACAGCAATGACATAAAACATGCACCTGTTACTCAGCAACTTTGCCGTGTTGAATGAAGTTAAATGTTGTTGTAAAATTTTTATTTTGATTATTTCCTTTTTGCAAAATTATTCTGTTAATTTTTTCCCCCGATGTTGCACTTTCCATTATGTTTTGCCATTAGGCATTTTCAACTTTTGATCTCTTAAAGAGGCACAAAATAGTTGGTGAGATTTTTGTTTGACAAAAACCAGACTATATGACACAATTGACATGACGTACTAAACACAATATGGCTGAGGTACTAAATGAATACGTCGCTTCGGCCTTTACTAAAGGGGGTGTATGTACAGAAATCTTTAAAGGTGGCAGGACAAGTTGAGAAGACTGTTATAAAAGCATATGGGATCCTGGGTTTTATTAATAGAGTACAAAAGCAAGGAGGTTATGCTAAACCTTTATAAGACACTGGTTGGGACTCAGTTGGAGTGTTAGGAACATAGGAACAGGAGTAGGCCATTCAGCCCCTCGTGCCTGCTCTGCCATTTGATAAGATCATGGCTGATCTGTGATCGAGCGCCATATACCTGCCTTTGGCCCATATCCCTTAATACCTTTGGTTGCCAAAAAGCTATCTATCTCACATTTAAATTTAGCAATTGAGCTAGTATCAATTGCTGTTTGCGGAAGAGAGTTCCAAACTTCTACCACCCTTTGTGTGTAGAAATGTTTTCTAATCTCACTCCTGAAAGGTCTGGCTCTAATTTTTAGACTCTGCCCCCTACTCCTAGAATCCCCAACCAGCAGAAATAGTTTCTCTCTATCCACCCTATCCATTCCCCTTAATATCTTACAAACTTCGATCAGATCACCCCTTAACCTTCGAAACTCCAGAGAATACAACCTCAATTTGTGTAATCTCTCCTTGTAACTTAATCCTTGATGTCCGGGTATCATTCTAGTAAACCTACACTGCACTCCCTCCAAGGCCAATATGTCCTTCCGAAGGTGCGGTCTAACCAGGGTTTTGTATAGCTGCAGCATAACTTCTGCCCCCTTGTACTCCAGTCCTCCAGATATAAAGGCCAGCATTCCATTTGCCTTCTTGATTATTTTCTGCACCTGTTCATGACACTTCAATGATCTAAGTACCTGAACCCCGAAGTCTCTTTGGACATCCACTGTTTTTAACTTTTTACCATTTAGAAAGTACCCTGTTCTATCCTTTTTTGATCCAAAGTGGATGACCTCACATTTGTCTACATTGAATTCTATTTGCCACCGTTTTGCCCATTCACCTAATCTGTCAATATCCCTTTGTAATTTTATGTTTCCATCTACACTGCTTACAGTGCCACCAATCTTTGTGTCATCGGCAAACTTAGATATGAGACTTTCTATGATTCATCTAAGTCGTTAATAAATATTGTGAATAATTGAGGCCCCAAGACAGATCCCTGCGGGACTCCACTAGTCACATCCTGCCAATGTGAACACTTACCCATTATCCCTACTCTCTGTCGCCTTTGTTGTGTTAAATTCTGGGCTCTACACTTTAGGAAGGATGTCAAGGCCTTAGAGGGGATGCAGAAGAGATTTACTAGAATGGTACCAGACATGAGAGACTTCAGTTATGTGGAGAGACTGGAGAAGCTGGGGTTGTTCTCCTTTGAGCAGAGAATGTTAAGAGGAGATTTGATAGAGGTGTTCAAAATCATGAACGATTTTGATAGAGTAAATAAGGAGAAACTGTTTCCAGTGGCAGAACGGTCGGTAACCAGAGGACACAGATTTAAGGTGATTGGCAAAAGATTGGCTGAGTGCACTGGATACAGCAAAGGCTATGGGCCCCGACAACATCCCAGCTGTAGTGCTGAAGACTTATGCTCCAGAACTAGCTGCGCCTCTAGCCAAGCTGTTCCAGTACAGCTACAACACTGGCATCCACCCAACAATGTGGAAAATTGCCCAGGTATGTCCTGTCCACAAAAAGCAGGACAAATCCAATCCGGCCAATTACCGCCCCATCAGTCTACTCTCAATCATCAGCAAAGTGATGGAAGGTGTCGTCGACAGTGCTATCAAGCGGCACTTACTCACCAATAACCTGCTCACCGATGCTCAGTTTGGGTTCCGCCAGGACCACTCGGCTCCAGACCTCATTACAGCCTTGGTCCAAACATGGACAAAAGAGCTGAATTCCAGAGGTGAGGTGAGAGTGACTGCCCTTGACATCAAGGCAGCATTTGACCGAGTGTGGCACCAAGGAGCCCTAGTAAAATTGAAGTCAATGGGAATCAGGGGGAAAACTCTCCAGTGGCTGGAGTCATACCTAGCACAAAGGAAGATGGTAGTGGTTGTTCGAGGCCAATCATCTCAGCCCCAGGGCATTGCTGCAGGAGTTCCTCAAGGCAGTGTCCTAGGCCCAACCATCTTCAGCTGCTTCATCAATGACCTTCCCTCCATCATAAGGTCAGAAATGGGGATGTTCGCTGATGACTGCACAGTGTTCAGTTCCATTCGCAACCCCTCAGATAATGAAGCAGTCCGAGCCTGCATGCAGCAAGACCTGGACAACATCCAGGCTTGGGCTCATAAGTGGCAAGTAACATTCGCGCCAGATAAGTGCCAGGCAATGACCATCTCCAACAAGAGAGAGTCTAACCACCTCCCCTTGACATTCAACGGCATTACCATCGCCGAATCCCCCACCATCAACATCCTGGGGGTCACCATTGACCAGAAACTTAACTGGACCAGCCATATAAATACTGTGGCTACGAGAGCAGGTCAGAGGCTGGGTATTCTGCGGCGAGTGACTCACCTCCTGACTCCCCAAAGCCTTTCCACCATCTACAAGGCACAAGTCAGGAGTGTGATGGAATACTCTCCACTTGCCTGGATGAGTGCAGCTCCAACAACACTCAAGAAGCTCGACACCATCCAAGATAAAGCAGCCCGCTTGATTGGCACCCCATCCACCACCCTAAACATTCACTCCCTTCACCACCGGCGCACTGTGGCTGCAGTGTGCACCATCCACAGGATGCACTGCAGCAACTCGCCAAGGCTTCTTCGACAGCACCTCCCAAACCCGCGACCTCTACCACCTAGAAGGACAAGGGCAGCAGGCGCATGGGAACAACACCACCTGCACGTTCCCCTCCAAGTCACACACCATCCCGGCTTGGAAATATATCGCCGTTCCTTCATTGTCGCTGGGTCAAAATCCTGGAACTCCCTTCCTAACAGCACTGTGGGAGAACCGTCACCACACGGACTGCAGCGGTTCAAGAAGACGGCTCACCACCACCTTCTCGAGGGCAATTAGGGATGGGCAATAAATGCTGGCCTTGCCAGCGATGCCCACATCCCGTGAACGAATAAAAAAAAAACCAGAGGTGACATAAGGAAACCTTTTTTTTACATAGAGAGTTGTTATGATCTTGAATGCACTGCGTGAAAGGGTGGTGGAAGCAAATTCAATAATAACTTTCAAAAGGGAATTGGATAAATACTTGAAGGGGAAATAATTTACAGGGTTATGGGGAAAGAACAGGGGAGTTGGATAGCTCTTTCAAAGAGGCGGCACTGGCACGATGGGCCAAATGGCCTCCTTCTGTGTTGTAACATATTATGATACTATGATAATCGTCCCATTATGTTACAGAGTTGTATTACCAGCGTGTGGTACCATCGTAAAAATAATGTACTGTTGTGCAGGCATTGTCCATCCACAGTCATAAAGGCTTTCTGACCTAAATAAACTTTATTTTCAGCCTTTCCATTAGATTGAATTGTGTGTTTTGGGTTTCATTACTACTGTCCCTAACACATTTACCAAAGTAACTTCTCACACCCTATAGCATTTAAAATAGATCTTATCAGTATTTATGTTTTAATTGAACAACTTAATATGTTTCACATTCTATGTAATGATGTTGGGAAATCTTACTGCTTTATGCTCTTCTCTTTGTTACATTAAAAAAAGATTGAGTTTTGTTTCCGCCAGTGTCTGCTATTTCTTAAGAAAAGAAAGAACTTGCATTTATTTAGTACCTTCCCTGGCCTAGGTTATGTGGCCAAATCTTTGGACGGAGGCTTGAACGCACAATCTTCTGACACTGAGGTGAAAGTACTATCATTGAGTCAAAGATGACATTTCAGAAATTTATTTTTTGTTTACTTACAAACAACATGTTGAGCTATCAGGGCTGATTTTAACTTGCGGATGTAAATAGGCTAGAAGTGGGTTGAAAGTAGCATCAGGACACTTACTGCCCCGTTATACTGGCACTCCGACTGTTGCCATCTTGGGTAGGGTTCTGAGATGGACGTCTGGTGTGCCCGCCTGTTTCAAGCAGGAGGCCATTTGTAATGTGCAAATTGGCATCTTATGACATGTATAGGTCCCCAATTGCAATTTTGAGGTACAAATGGATGGAGTGTGCGCTGCACACGTTCCGCCCATTTGTACCAAGCGGTGAGCGATATAACCAGTGGTTCTTAAAAGGACTGATGGTGGCTGTTCATAAAATTCTACATGATATGTTTATTTTTTTTTCTGATGCAGTTGAATAGTTTGCCCACATTCATTGTCTAAATTGACATATGAAAAATGAACACTTGGGTGAGGTAGAGAGTTGCCAGCTTCCATAGAAGCATATTCCAGCAAGAGACAGGACTTTCAGGAGAGAAGGGAGAAAACAGACAAAAAAGTTTTTAAAAAATCTGAATGGAGCAGATGGAATGTAAATGACATTCTAAATAATCCTGGCAATTATTTTCAATTAAAAGTTTTTAAAACCCGAATGACAACGGCAGATTCTGTGATGCACTTTTGGTCCCCAAGCTCCACTAATGATTTGCTGCCTTGCCATTTTAAATTGCTCTGCTCTAATTTTGAAAAACCTATCAGGAAGTTAATGACATGAGACCCCATGTTTTTTAAAAAACAATTTGTGCAGCCAATTACCAGATGTCACGGAATGTAAAAAAATGCAAAATTTATGTTTCAGAGACATCTGCAATGATAGTTTTGCCAACCATAGCATTGTTTATATGATGCATGGATGAAGTGACACAATCACCCCTTTTGAACACTAGCTAACACTAAAAGTGACATCCATCAGCTCCATCAAGTAGTATGACATGTGTTTATGCTTGCCATTTTTGAGGTAGTCAGTCTTACTAGTCTCAGGCTAGCTATTAGGGAAAGGCAGAGAGAGGAAGCTATGCAATTACCTTGAGAGAAGGAAGGAAAATCACAGTGAATTATCCCAAGTCAGTCTCATGCAACTTCTAGTGTTCGATACAGAGTAGAATTGACAAAAACCACAAAACTGCCCCATCTCTTTACTAGAGAGGGAGTTGGTGATGGGGAGATGAAACCTTTTAAAAGGAAGTGAGAAAAGGTCAATGTTTTCATATTCTTGCTTTTGTACAATTCCATTATTGCAGTATGCTTTTCCAATATGAACTTCCTTTAACTTTTGTATGTAAAAAACATTGGAGATTGAAAACCATGACTTTTGAAAAGACTGTAGAGGTAAACAATGTTGTAAGGGTCTGACTGAACCACTGTCTTTAAGAGACGACTGAAAAGTAGTTTGATATAAGGAAATAAATGGGCTTTCTGTACAGTGTTTTGTAAATGAGATGAGATATCTAAACTATTGATTAGTCTTATTTGATGTAGATGTGGAAAGTAAACATAAGAATGTAGTAGTTAAATCTGATCAATTTGATTTGTTGAATTACATGCGCTACTTGCGATGCAACTGGATAAGAATGCAAAGTTGCATTTTTCGTAGAAACAATAACAACCTCAACTTGCATTTAGAGATGTTATTTCAATCTGATATTATCAAAATACTCCAACTTCACTTATAATCAGTCAAATAAGGAGATCACTGTGAAGTATAGTCAACATTAAGCATTGTCAGATTCCAAGGTCAATATTTGATATCTGCTGAAATGTGTAAATGGATATGCATCTCGGCCTTCAAGCTGAATTACATTTCAGTATTTCAGTTTTGATAAGATGAGATGATATGTTATCTCATTATATTTCCTCCAACACTTCCTGTATGTCAGCATCAAAAGTTAAATTACCTTGACACTGTATTTGTTTCTTTTTCTTCTCTATTGTGAATAAAATCCCCACCTGCTGGTGGCACCAAAATCAGAGGCTGAGCACATAACGTAGAACAAGGCAACCTGTTTCAGAGGATTTAGATCTCTAAGGGAACTGGGCCAATAGATGGTTGATGTGTTGACTGTAGATACGTATAAAATATCTAATATGGGAACAAGGAAACAAAAGAGGGAGTATGAGGTAAACCCTTAAAGGAGTCTGCCTGATTTTCTCTCCATTTAAATTGATGGATAGAAAATCAGACAGGCTCCCTTACAGTCATGTGATTTCCCCCCCAACCAATTTTCCTTTAGTTCCTGTGACCAAGCGATCCAGGCGCAGAAACAGGAAAATCGATCCCTCTGTTTAGGGATCAGCGTGCTGACCAGGAATTAGATCTAGGGATTATGGTGGGTAAATTTATGAAACTGATTGCCAATGGTTAGCTGCAGTAAAAAAAAAAGTCAATTAAAGTAATGGACTGCATTAGCATAGAGTTGGAGTAAAAATCAAGAGGTTGTGTTGTTGCTGTATAAAACATTGATCAGCTCCCAAGCTATGGTTTGTAATTAAATCTGTGTTTTTGTATTTTCCCCTGTCTCTAATCTTTTTACTTATTTGGATCTCCCAGTAAGTCTGCTATTATCAATATTTCAAGCTGTTGGCTGGAGGCCTGCAATCCAGTTTCATCAGGAGAACAGCATTGTCTGTACCAGTCAAGGTCACCACTGTCTTGTACCTTTTTGTGACTGGATCCTACCAAGCAGAACCAGGTCACCTTTGCCACATTAGTCAGGCAGCTGCTCACCATTGCATCAAGGAGATCACTGATGTTCAGTTCAGGAGGGCTGCATGATTCATATTCTTAAGAGCCCTCCTGAATAAAAGAAACAAAGAGAGCTATCCAATGCAACAGACTGGCCGGGTTCCCACAGGTGCAAGCAACAATTGATGGAATGCATGTGCTAGTCAAAACCCCATATCGTAGTCCCGTCAATTTTATGAAGAAAGGCTTTCATTCAGTTAACATCCAGGTGGTGTGCAGTGCCGAACACCTTATCCTGCACATCAATGCTAGGAAGCTGCCATGATGCGAGAATTCACCATACCAGCCCTCATGACTCGGCGCCATGGTTGATTGGTGATCAAAGGCTATCCCTTGTAGTCATGGCTGATTACTCCAGTAAGGCTGGTACAGAGAGAAGGGGACAATTGATCCAATGAAGCCATGCCACAATAAGAGGTGTCATAGAGCAGAGTACAAGAACTCTCAAGTCTTGTATTAGGTATCGGGATAAATATGGTGGAGCTCTGCAATATAGCCGGACGAGAATCTCAGAAATCATTATAGCTTGCTACGTGCTACAAAGAAAGGCTTGGTGCTTCTCAAAGCTGAAGGCGATGATGATGAAGAGGTTTGAAAGGACTTCCCTTCCTACAGCGTGAAGAGGGTGCACAGGAAGTAAAGGACATGGGATAGAGCAGCCAGCAGTCAGAGAATGGAGGGCACAAGTGATGGCCCTGTGCTTTCAATAAATAAAGGTTGACTTACCAGCAAAAAAAAACAATTTATACCTGCCTGTTCCACCCCCACCCCCACCCCACACCCTCAGAAAGCCCCTTACTGTTAACACTTTTACCAAGTACCTTCATAGAACCAAAGTCAATATTTCCCCTGCAAGCATCCAAACTCCCAACTGTTGAAAGCATATGCAGAAATTAACCCAGGACTCTTAAGTACAGATACTGTGTTTACAGAAGTGCACTTTTACATACTCTACGAATTGAAAGATCTGCTCCTCCAGTGGCTGCAACATGGGAGGAGGGAGCCTCCCACGGTGGCTCATTCAAGGGCTTGTGAGATGCTCATAGTCAGTGACCTCTAGGAGCTTTGACCTGAGAGATCCAGCTGCAGTTTGCACAACTCTGCTTCTGTCAGGATAGTCTGGCCCAGCTTACTTTCTGGCACCAGGTGGATATTGGTTCACGGGCATACTGAAGTGTTGTCATCATGAAAGGTGGCATTGTGCTCTATACCCATGGCACAGCTGCCCCTGCTATCAGGCTGCAGCTCAGCACTCCTACAGATCTATGTGAGAACAAACTCTAGGAGATCAGTGATATGAGTGAAGCCCCTATCCATTTGATCTCCCAGTGTGTCCAAGATGGAGGCGATGAATGAGCACAGAGCCTGCATTGCTCCAACATGAATGTTCCTGAAAGGTGCTATTGCTGGTGTCACAGATTCCTGAAAAGGGTCTCAGCTGCACCACCCATCAAGGTGATCACAGATTCTATGATTGACTGCAGAGTGTCGATGCCATGTGAGAGAACCCCACACAAGTAGATGATGGACCCCGCCATACTATCTGACATACTTTGGAAGCTCCCTGGCAGGAAGTCCAAAGACTTCAACTGGTGCTCAGAAATCATTTTTTAAAATACTGGTCTCTTAAGTCTGCATCTCTGTCCTCTTCAGCAGAGGTAGGATGTGAGCAGTTAGCTTTTCCCTTGGTCTTCCTTGCACTCCACCTCTTCCTGCTCACTTGTGCTTGGTGAATTTCCAGTTACAGTCCCCTCAAACTCATCTAAGCCATGCGGTGGGCCAATTTCAGTGCTGGTGCTTGTCAGGATAAGAGCGAGTCATAGTGAATCGTCATCAGGATTTTCATCATCAGTTTGTCTGACACCAGTGACTGAGTCTTTTAATTGACTTAGAAAAAGGGGAGAGGGACAACAACAACTTGCATTTATATAGTCCCTTTAACGTAGTAAAAGGGTAAGGATGTAGTTTCGAAGGCAGGCTCTTGTAGATCACTTGCAGTAATATGCCACACCAGCATGTCATGTTCAGGAGGTTAGTAAATACGTGATTGAAAGAACTAAGTAGAAAGAGATGAGGTGGGGGAGATGATAGGCATACATCTGATCCATTTTATTTGCTTTAGATTTGGTATAGATTCTCCCAAAATTAAAATTTTGAGGTGGTGAAAATAAGAAAACTTGTGAAGTTGGATGTCTAAACATAGTGGGTGTCTGAAATGATCTAGGCTGAGGGGGAACAGCTTATATTGTTTCACCATTCGTAGGATCAAGAACAAAATAAACAATTTATTTATTAAATCCATAATTTATTAGATTAGTCCATATAGAGTATCAGTAGCAAGACTTCACATATTGCTTCACTTAATTGTGAATTCTCTCCCAGACAACCTAGAACTATTTCCCTTGTATGCAGTAGTTCAAATGCAGTTAACCATTACTTTAATTAGGATCACTGGAGCGTTAGGCTATGGTACTTACTTATTTGTATCCCTGTACAATTTCTCCAAGTCTTTCTGTGCTCTGAATAACCATTCAGGTCAAATCTGTGTGACATCTGTCTATGTTACACCATGTTGTTATGCCACCTAATATTAAAAAAAAACACATGCAGACATGTACTAGACTATTCTGCACAATAATGCAAAGTGCTTAAGTGTACCGTTGCTTTCACAAATTCTCTGTTCAAAGTGCGAGGCAGGTGATACAAAATATATAGCAGATGTTTGATTTTTATTTAAAATGTTGTCCTGGGATACACAGTTCAAGGGTGTGTAAGCTAGGGGTGGGGGGGGGGTGGTGATGGGGAAATGAATGACATTTTGCTAATATGTTCTGAGAGGCCTTGAGAGGCCCACAACATTTCGTCTCAGTCAGATTTTCTTCAGCACTTAGTGAGTTGATCTCTGGAGATGCAATTTCTTTAACAAATCAGAGCAGCACATTATCACTGAAAAAACATTGCAGACTAATGGTTCTGCTTGTCTTGTTGTTATTTTCATACAAATGCCCATTGACAGGCACTATGGACTTAATTACTCATTAGAGTTTTGGTTTGCAAGAATTGAGAGGTTGAATTAATGACACCAGAGACAGCATTTTATACTTTATGACAGAATTTAATTAAACTAGAGCACTTATCAAAGAAAAATAACATCAGCACTTGAAGTGTTGAAACTCCAACAGTAGGATTTTAAAGGCAAGTGTAAATCCCAGTGATTTTCTCAATGTGTAATATTTAATGTCAGTCAGTGAATGCCGCTGTTGCCCTATTGGTCTCAAAACACAATTCTGAACAGAAGGTGTTTTACTTATGTGTTTATCTTAAAGGGGCATTATGATAAAGCACCTTGCAAGACAATTAGCACATTTAGGTTAAAGTGACCCCTTAGTCTCTTTAATAGTCCCAATAAACAAAGTATATTTCAGACTCCTTGGGCTGGATTCTTCTCTGCAAGCCCACCCAAAATTGGGTTGCATACCAGTGGGGAATGAGACTTACTGTTGCCTCACCACTCCAATCTCAATTTCCCTCCTCCTGCACCCATTGGGACTGCCTTTGGTAACATCTTCCCTGCCTGTTTAATGCACATGCCAGCAGTTAAGGGTGGGTGGTGGGGGTGGGGGGTGGTAGTGTAGGCGGTCCATTTCCCTCCCATATGCTCCAGTTACGGCCACTTCCCTGGACTGCCATTTGGAAGGTGGCGGTAGGCCCGATTAGCAGCTGTAGTGGCCTTAAGGTCAGGAAATGGAGGGAGAGGGACTAGTAGAGGTTTCCTCTCCCTCCATATAGCAGCCGATTCACTTACCTTTGTAGGCCTCGGGGTCCCTTGATCTTTGGGCTCTTCTGCCCCTTTAAGTGCTCAGCCAATCCTTCTGGTGCTGAGCAGCAATACCGGGATCCCACCGTTGATGTTCAATAATGCCCAGCCCTAGTTGGGGCGGAGTCTCAGGGTTATATTGAAGTCTGGCTCCACCGTTGTTCTGCCCTGGAGGAGAATCCAGCTCCATGGGTCAATAATATATCTTTTCTGATACAAGTGAGTATATTGTCCACATGTCCCAGGCATTCAGGCTCCCTCTAAAGTCAGAGCACCATGGTCTGCATGGCTTCGGGGGCAGGTCGAAAAAGAAGCAACAAATACAAATATTTTTGGTGCAACTCTCTTTCCCCTCCCCCCCCCCCCCCCCCCCCCACCAGTGACCCAAAGGTCTCAATGCCCTTGTGGCTGTGGCCAGGACTGCAACTGCAGCCTTCAGATGCCTGCAACTATGCTCCTATTTCCTGCTGGATTTTTAGGCACATGGCCAGGCAGGGGTGGGCTTGTGCCTGGAGTTTCCTCAGGCCAATTTGATTTTGGTGGGGTGGGGGGCAGAGGGGAGGAAAAATGTGGCATCTGCATTCTCCGAGATGCGGTGTACCTCATATTCACTGTGCTTGTTGGGTGTCCAGCGGGCACCCTGAGAGGAAAATCTGCCCTTCTGTGTTTAGTGGGGCATTTTGCCTGCTCCTCATGTCAGACTAGAGTCAGCACAATGCAAATCCATCCTGAAACCACTACCAACAACAACAACAACTTGCATTTATATAGTCCCTTTAACGTAGTTAAACATTCCAAGGCGCTTCACAGCATTGGCGAATTAGGAGCGTTATCAGACAAAATTTCACACTGAGCCACATAAACAGATATTAGGACAGGCGACCAAAAGCTTGGTCAAAGAGGTAGGTTTTAAGGAGTGCCTTAAAGAGGTAGAGAGGCGGAGAGATTTAGGGAGGGAATTCCAGAGCATAGGGCCTAGACAGCAATGGTGGGGCGATGGAAATCAGGGATGCACAAGAGGCCAGAATTTGAGGAACGCAGGGATCTCAGAGGATTGTAGGGCTAGAGGAGGTGACAGAGATAGGGAGGGACGAGGCCATGGAGGGATTAGCAATGGATGTCTCACCAGAATTGACACAATTAACAGTGGGACGTACTAACAGCTGTATATTCCTACCACATTTTCAATCATAGCGTTGAATGCAACACTCAAATCTAAGTCATGCAAGGAAGGATATAAATATATCAGTCATAGATCACAGATGAACCTGTAATTCTTTGAGCAATATTCTCACAAAAGATGATTCCTGTACCTGCTGCAAAATCATGCATCACTATAGGTTTCACAAAATAGTTCAGGTATCTCAAAAAGAAATGTTAGGTACAAAGCTTTTATATTCACACTTTCTCACAAAGAGTTCCCAAATATTTGCAGCAAAATTTGAATTCAGATTGAATTTTTAGGTGAAGTTTTTCCTCATTACAGATAAAAAACTTTGAAAATGTAACTACAGGTACCACTATTGATCCATGTGCTAAGTAAATATTTAAAGAGCTTGATATTTTTTCAGCCAGTATGCATAGCTTTTTGTGCTCAATGTCATACAGAGAAATTTCATGAAAGACTCTTCTGTAACTCTAAGGATATTTCTGAATCCCATATTATTCAGCAGAGGCAGTACAATTTGGAGCACCCATGTTGTCAGATGTTTATTCTGTGTGCGTTATGGAGTTTTACTAAAGGAGTGTCTGAGCAAAACTTTAGATTACTGTGTATTTGAGGTCAACCAGCTTGTTACTAAATTGAAGTCTTCGATCGGTTTTGTACTTAAGTATATTTAGCCTGCTTCTCCTAGTCTGCTTTTAGCAAGGTTTCTGAACTCTGCAAGAATTGCACTCTTCTTTTGTTATTATCTTTGCATGTATTGTAATGTTCACATTCAGCTTTTAATAATTTGTCAGACTTGAACTAAATTCTGAAATAACTGAACATAAAAAATTTCAATAATTTAGCAGAATTTTGTTTGTAAGGCTTAATTTCAAGGGTTGTTCTCTAGCTTTTTAGTAATAATTTAACCATTAAGATATAAATACCTACTTTTCATTGTGTTTATTGTTAAGTTTTATTTTGTCGTCATAAGAGGGGAAAGATAGAAGAGAAAAGTTATTGATATAGGCAGAAACTTCTCTATTTTTGGTAGTAAGATGGTTTTGATGGAACTTTGCACAATTCACAATTATCGTCACAGGTAGCTTTTATAACAATAGCAAGAAAATTAAGCACAATGAAGATCCTTTCAGGATTATCACCAGAAGAATAGGGAAGTTTGAAGAAATGTTATCACATAAAGTGTTTACTAGAGCATGGAGTGCTCTACTACAAGTAGCTATTGAGGCAGAGTCTACAACATCATATTGGGCCAAATGGTCTCCTTTTGTGCTGTAATGTCTATACTACACCTACATCTTCGTAGGGGCCATCACAGCCACTTGGTGTGCATATGTGCATTTTCTAATAATGGTCCATGGATAGCAATCACAAACAGGAATCTAGAACAATTTTCAGCAACCACAACAACTTGCATTTATATAGCGCTTTAAACGTAGAAAAATGACCCAAAGCACTTCACAGAGGCGTAATCAGACAAAAATGGATGAGAAGGAGACATTAGGAGGGGTGACTAAAAGCTTAGGTAACGCTGCGGGTTTTAAGGAGGACCTTAAAGGAGGAGAGGGAGGCAGAGTGGTATAGGGAGGGAATTGCAGAAATTGGGGCCTAGATGGCTGAAAACACAGCCACCAATGTTGGGGCAAAGGGATGGCAGATGCATAAGAAGCCAGAGTCAGAGGAACAGAGAGTTCGCTGCTCGCTTTTTATGATTATTCATTGTATGCGAAGCATTTTGGTCATTCCTGACAGGTATGATAATAAGGTGTTATATAAATGCAGGTTCTTTTTTTAAAAAGGTGCCATCTTCATGAAGCAATGATTCATCACACAACGTTACGCAATGATGCATTTCAGTAAAATTTACATTACATGTTATCTCTTTGGCCAATAAATAAAGGTTTTATTAAACACTTTTTCATGAAAGTGTCCTTTTAAAGTAAGAGGCAATTTGTTTGAAATTTCCACTGACTTCTAAGGGCCAATTTTAACTTGGCCTGCCTGACTGAAATGGTAATGTCAGTACAGATTTATTTTTATGGGATCAGGAGTGCTCTTTCAGGCTCCACAACAACAGTATGGTTTCCCCGGGCTTCCCCCCACCCCCCCCCCCCCACGACCCCTGACCTACCTGCCTGCCAGCCATCCATTCAGGGTGTGCAGTTCATCGTCAGCATGGTAATGAGTCATTCTCCTTGAAATGTACCAGGCCTCCTGCTGGCAGGAACAAGCGGGCGTTCCACCGCTGCTCATCCATTCCAGGTCTAGAGTTAAAATCTACTCTGTAATGTTAAGTTTAGCTATTTATCGCCCACACACACACACACACACACACACATATCTCTAATAGAACTGAAGTAGTTTGTATGTGAAGTCTGAAGCACCAGGGCTGACTTGTATAGACATATTCATTTGTGGTTTTTAGTTTTCTAAAGTACTGACTGATTCAGCTATCTTATCATCTTGTTTATTTTCCACACAGTAGAAACTCTACTCCCACACTGCATGACCTCAGCTAGTAATTTAATTTCAGTTTAATGTTCATGCAAGCACAGTTTTGACTTCTCATTTTTTTTTCATTAATTCTGTGGGCGTTTTCTCTAACTTCTCAGATTTATCTTGTTAATGACATCTAATTACAGTAACTTTCCAGGTAGTGCATTGTATATGTTAATGATTTTCAGACAAAAGGGACTGAATATAAAGTTCTATTTTTAACAATTTTTCTTCAATCAATGTGGAACATTGAAAATTTGATGAATTACTGCATTAAATCATTTGCAACCTACAGGGAAAGGGGTTAATTCTGGGAGGAGTTTGTTGAAATAGATCAACATAGATACTCGAGATGCAGGTAGCTAAACATGTTGGCCTACAAATTCAAGAGAGCCCAAAAACGGGTGTGCAGGGGGCACAGGGATCAATCCCTGCGCCTGAATGGATAGGCCCAAGGCGCAACTAATAGTGGGCCAAGCCCTTATTATCATTAAGCTGGTGAGCTGCGTACACCTAATGGATGTCCCCGAGCAGCTCGCCGGAGTAGAGAACTCGAAGATCGGGCGCCTGCGAAGGGAGCAGCGGCCCTCAGGTAAGCCCTTAAAGGGGACCAGGAAGGAGGGTGATCAGGTGAGGAGATGATCAGGAGGAGTAGGGGTGATCGCGAGGGAAGATAGCAGTGATCGGGATTGGGAAGGGTAGGAAGCGGTTAGTGGTGATCGAGGAAGGTGGTGGTGCCAAGGGCGGGGGGGGCGGTGGTGTTTGAGGTCACAGTAGGCGAGGAGGGAGCGGTGGCCGGTAGCGGCCCGTGTGGTGTGAATGTGGAGCCAGGAGGAGCACGCCTACTCCTCCTGGCTCCACATTCAGCTAAAGTATATTTTAAACACTTAGCGTGTTGGTTGCAGCCTGCAGCAGTCCCTTTAAGGACCACCTATTAGGCCTCTTGTAGAACTGGTTTTCCTGATCGCAACCTTTAGGGGGCCTTTAAAAGACGTTAGGCCCTTTGGGGTTTAACGCCTGTTTCAGGTGTGGACTCGGGACATCTATTTTTTTGCCTCCGCCAATATGGTGGGTGGCGCACTTCCAGCTTGTAATAAGTGTATGCTTACTGTCTAGCATATTGGAGGCTTAGGCACTTGTTTGCTGCCTGAAAAATGGGTTGGGCGCCATCCAATTTCTAGGCTGTTAATTGCAATATTTAACAGCTTATCCAGTATCATCACAGTAAACAAGTAATTATAGATAAAGTTAGAACAGAAACAGGCAATTAAGTTAAAGAAGTCAGAATATTAAATGATTATTTTCTAGAATTTAACATATTAAATTATTATTTCCTTGAAACAACAATATTAATTTGTGATCTAAGTTATATGGTACATCCAATATCCTAGAGGATTTGAAGCCAATGTAGCAGAGTTAATTGATAAATTCGGGTGACTTAAGAGTAACAAATTTCTGGGATCAAATGGTATATACCTTAGAGTACTGAAAGAGATCAGGGCAGAAATTTATGGGATTTGCCTATCGTCTTGGAGGAATTCCTGAGTGCTGGTAAGGTTCTGCAGCATCAGAAGTAGACACACATAGTCACAAATAAATCCAATAAGGAATTCAGGAGAAACTTCTTTACCCAGAGAGTGGTTATAATGTGGAACTTGCTACCACATGGAGTAGTTAAGGCGAATAGCATAGATGCATTTAAGAGGAAGCTGGATAAGTACATGAGGGATATAGGAATAGAAGGATATGCTGATAGGGTTAGATGAAGTAGGGTGGGAGGAGGCTCGTGTGGAGCACAAACACTGGCATAGACCAGTTGGGCAGAATGGCCTGTTTCTGTGCTGTAAATTCTATCTAATTCTATGTAAAACATAAAACCAGTATTTTACAAAGGGTGACATATCAAATCGAGGCACCTGACCCAAATCTGTCCCTTTCCTGCCAGGCGAGTTAGTTAAAATTGGTGCTTTAGAGGCTTAGTCGACCTGTTGCTTAACGTGATGACCCACTGTAGAGCAGCAATGAGCAAAACAAACAGAATGCTGAATTGTGTAACCTAAACAGTGGAGTACAAGTCAGAAGAAGCCCCAGTGGAACTATATACTTTGCACATTTAGAACATTGTGCCCATTTCTGGTCACCAAGGCACAGCGTAGACATTCAAGCGCTGGAGGCAGTTTGGAGAAGAGCCAAGAGGCTGATCCCTAATATTAGAGGTCTGAGTTTAGAGGAAAGACAGGAAAACCTTGGACATTTGAGTTGTGATCTTATTGAGTCATATAAGGTGGCACAGTAATTAGACTTTGTGGCTTTAAAGGGGTATGTAGGTTACCACAGCTGATCTTAACAGCATAATAATACAGTACATGTGACATGGTTAAATGCTCCTATCCTTATAAAATAGTACATCATACAATTTACCATGAACAATGCCATAAGAGATCCATTAATATTTTAAACATGGCTCATTAGACATGACTATGAAAGCTTAGTTGAATTTTTTGAGGAGGTGACTAACGTGGTAGATAAGGGAGTGTCCATGGATATTATTTATGTGGACTTCCAGAATGCATTTGACAAGGTTTCACATAAGAGACCGTTGACAAAAATGAGAGTGCAAGGAAATGGAGGCAACCTGTTGACTTGGATAGGGAATTGGTTATGAGTTGGGAGACAGAGAGTAGGGATAATGGGTATGCACTCAAATTGGCAGGATGTGACTTGTGGTGTCCCCCAGGGATCTGTACTGGGGCTTTTCACTATATTTATAAAAGACTTGGATGAAGGAATAGAGAGTCATATATCTAAGTTTGCTGACAACACTAAGTTAGGTGGCACAGTAAATAGTGTAGATGGAAGCAGAAAGTTGCAAAGGGACATTGATAAATTAAATGAGTGGGCAAAACTGTGGCAGATGGAGTTCAATGCGGGAAAGTGTGAAGTCATCCACCTTGGACCTAAGAAAGATAGATCAGAGTATTTTCTAAATGGCGAGAAGCTAGGAACTGTGGATGAGCAGTGCAGAAATCATTAAAAGCGAGTGGACAGATATAAAAAATAATTTAACTGCTAATGGAATGTTGGCCTTTATCTCAAGAGGGCTGGAATACAAATGGTTGGAATACAAAGTTATGTTACAGCTGTACAGAGCTCTGGTTAGACCCCATCTAGGCACTGCACCTCAGGAAGGATATATTGTCGTTGGAGGGGGTGCAGTGCAGATTCACCAGAATGATACCAGGGTTGAAAGGGTTAAGTTATGAGGACAGCTTGCATAAACTAGGCTTGTATGCCCTTGAATATAGAAGATTAAGTGGTGATCTAATTGAAGTGTTTAAGATTATTAAAGGACTTAATAGGGTAGATAAAGAAAAACTATTTCCTCTGGTGGGAGAGTCCAGAACAAGGGGGCATAACCTTAAAATTAGAGCTAGGCCGTTCAGGGTAATGTCAGAAAGCACTTCTTTACTCAAAGGGTAGTGGAAATCTGGAACTCTCTCCCCTAAAAAGCTGTTGAGGCTAGGTCAATTGAAAATTTCAAAACTGAGATTGATAGATTTTTGTTAGGCAAGGGTATTAAGGGTTACGGAACCAAGGCGGAGAGATGGAGTTAAGATACCGATCAGCCATGATCTAATTGAATGGTGGAACAGGCTCGAGGGGCTGAATGGCCTAATCCTATTCTTATGTTCCTATAGACGCTGTCAAAATAAAATATATATATATATATATATATATATAAAAGTCTTAGTGATTGCTAAAAGGATTGTGTGTATTCACAGGGACATCAAGTCAGGGTATACTCAATTCCTTTGGAATTAAAATAAAGACATGGTTTTCCATGTTTGCATGTGGTCCTGTAAACATAAAATGTGGTACATAATGTTTTCAACTGGAAGCCGCATGTATTGATAAAGCTGCTTTCCAAACTACAGATGCATGCCAGTGCAAAACAGGTAATGTAATACAGCACTATGGTCACCGAACTAACTGTAGGTTACACAAAAGACAAGCAACGTGAGACCATCTCCAGGAGATAGCCTCGCGCTGCTTGGGTTTCAGCTTGGCTGCAGTATCACTTGCGGTCCAGTGGACAGGCAAACATAAAAGTTCTGGTTTTAGAACTGCGTAGAAACTTTTTCAGTTCAATTTTAAATGTTTTTAATCTTAGCAGAGAACTAACACTACACCCAACTCTCACCTATCATTAAAATTTAACTGGTATTCAGATCCAGTAATCAGAGTTCTCCATATGTATGAGACCAATACTTGTAGTATATCTGTACTTTTGAAGTGTAGTCATTGTAGTGTAATGTAGGAAATGCAACAGCCAATTTCACATAACAAGGTCCCACAAACAGCAATGAAATAATGATCAGATAATCTGTTTTGGTGATGTTGGCTAAGGGATAAATGTTAACCCAGATACCAGGGAGAACTCCCCTGCACTTCAAATAGTGCCTTGGGGATGTCTTACATCCACCTGAGAGGGCACATGGAGCCTCGGTTTAACATTTCATCCGAAAGATGGTACCTCCGACAGTGCAGCACTCCCTCAGTATGGCACTGAAGTGTCAGCCTAGATTTTATGCTCAAGTCTCTGGAGTGGGACTATGAACCCACAACCTTCTGACCCAGAGGCAAGAGTGCTAGCAACTGAGCCATGGTTAACACTTCAAGTACTAAATCAAAAGCAAAATACTGCGGATGCTGGAAATCTGAAATAAAACAGAAAATGCTGGAAAAGCTCAGCAATTGAGGCAGCATCTATGGAGAAAGAAACAGAGTTGATGTTTCAGATCGAAGACCTTTTGTCACAACTGGAGTCAGTACTAAGGTTGTCAATGCATGGGATAGCTAAATTTAGCTTCATTTAGCAATTATTCCTTTTACTTCCTAAGATAGATCAAAAAATAACTTTCAAAATTCCAGAGCTGCAATATTTTACAGAAATCACAAGCCACATGTTTAGAAGTTTGAAGATTCAAGATGAAAACTACATTTTTAAGAAAATACACATTTTAGTCAGAGAATAAAGAATTGTTGAAGATCATTATGTAGTTGACTCAATGTTTTACTTCTGTGCACTCGTATTAACACAGAAATTTTGCCCCTCAAAAATCTGTATGTTTACAACTCTGGCAATTACTCCAGGATCTGTTCCAGTACAGCTACAACACAGGTATCTACCCGACAATGTGGAAAATTGCTCAGGTATGTCCTGCCTATAAAAAGCAGGATAAATCCAATGTGGCCAATTTCCGCCCCATCGGTTTACTCCCAATCATCAGCAAAGTGATGGAAGGTGTCGTTGACAGTGCTATCAAGCAGCACTTACTCACCAATAACCTGCTCACCGATGCTCAGTTTGGGTTCCGCCAGGACCACTCGGCTCCAGACCTCAATACAGCCTTGGTCCAAACATGGACAAAAGAGGTGAGGTGAGAGTGACTGCCCTTGATGTCAAGGCAGCATTTGACCAAGTGTGGCACCAAGGAGCCCTAGTAACATTGAAGTCAATGGGAATCAGGGGGCAAACTCTCCAGTGGCTGGAGTCATACCTAGCACAAAGGAAGATGGTAGTAGTTGTTGGAGGCCAATCATCTCAGCCCCAGGACATTGCTGCAGGAGTTCCTCAGGGCAGTGTCCTAGGCTCAACCATCTTCAGCTGCTTCATCAATGACCTTCCCTCCATCAAAAGTCAGAAATGGGGATGTTCGCTGACGATTGCACAGTGTTCAGTTCCATTCGCAACCCCTCAGATAATGAAGCAGTCTGTGCCCACATGCAGCAAGACGTGGACAACATCCAGGCTTGGGCTGATAAGTGGCAAGTTACATTCATGCCAGACAAGTGCCAGGCAATGACCATCTCCATCAAGAGAGAGTCTCAGCACCTCCCTTGACATTTAATGGCATTACTATCGCCGAATACCCCACCATTAACATCCTGGGGGTCACCATTGACCAGAAACTTAACTGGGCCAGTCACATAAATACTGTGGCTACAAGAGCAGGTCAGAGGCTGGGTATTCTGCAGTGAGTGACTCACCTCCTGACTCCCCAAAGCCTTTCCACCATCTACAAGGCACAAGTCAGGAGTGTGATGGAATACTCTCCACTTGCCTGGATGAGTGCAGCTCCAACAACACTCAAGGAGCCCGACACCATCCAGGACAAAGCAGCCCCCTTGATTGGCATCCCATCCACCATCCTAAACATTCACTCCCTTCACCACCGGTGAGCCGTGGCTGCAGTGTGTACCATCCAAAGGATGCACTGCAGCAACTCGTCAAGGCTTCTTCAACTGCACCTCCCAAACCCGCGACCTCTACCACCTAAAAGGATAAAGGGCAGCAGGCACATGGGAACATCACCACCTGCACGTTCCCCTCCAAGTCACACACCATCCCGACTTGGAAATATATCGTCGTTCCTTCATCGTCGCTGGGCCAAAATCCTGGAACTCCCTACCTAACAGCATTGTGGGAGAACCTTCACCACACGGACTGCAGCGGTTCAAGAAGGCGACTCACCACCACCTTCTCAAGGGCAATTAGGGATGGGCAATAAATGCCGGCCTCGCCAGCGGCGCCCACATCCCATGAACAAATAAACAAAATCACACCTGCTGGGAATCTCCGTTGCTGACCCCAGAAAATTTGCCAGTGTCAGGGGAAGGTTCCCTAAATTGGCTATGGATGATGGGTGCTTGCTCCACTAGGGCCACATCTAGGGCACCCTCCCGAAGAGGGTTGAACCCTCTCCCTTTTTAAGGGGGTCGCTTTAAAAATTAGGAAATGGAATCCTGCTCCCAAATCTAAAGGGGTCCAGGTTATGATCCTGGCCGAGCTCAGCCCCACAATTGTCAGTGATTACGGAGGTATGCCTTGTCTGACTAGGTATACCTCCTCTATATGCCAGGTTCCAGTGAAGACCCCGGGAATGGAAACTACCAATGTGGGGAGTCCCCACACCTGGCCCTGCCCCCTTAGGCCATTGACCATGTTTGGGACGTACAGAGCATCGGTCCCTAGCAGGGCATGGAAGAACCTCCGGGGGAAGTCTGGGGCTTAGCGTAACTAGTTTCTGGCCTTTTCTGGCAGACACCTGCCAAAGTTATGGTGGGAGTACCCCAGAAGGGCCACAGAATTTCAGGGCTTATGTTTTTAGTGTTAAATATCATTGAAGAACATAACAACATAAGAAATAGGAGCAGCAGTAGGCCACATGGCCCCTCAAGCCTGCTCCACCATTCAATCAGATCATGGCTGATCTTTGACTTTGACCTCAACACCACTTTTCTGCCCAATCCCCATATCCCTTTATTCCCCCAGAGTCCAGAAATCTATCTCAGCCTTGAATATATTCAATGACTCAGCATCCACAGCCCTCTGGGGTAGAGAATTCCAAAGATTCACAACCCTCTGAGTGAAGAAATTCCTCCTCATCACAGTCTTAAATGGCTGACCCCTTATCCTGCGACTATGCCCCCTAGTTAAAGACTCTCCAGCCATGGGAAACAACCTCTTAGCATCTACCCTGTCTAGCTCCCTCATTATATTATATGTTTCAATTAGATCACCTCTCATTCATCTAAACTCCAGAGAGTATAGGCCCATTCCACTCAACCTCTCCTCATAGGATAACCCTCTCATCCCAGAAATTAATCAAGTGAACCTTCGCTGTACCACCACTAAGGCAAGTATATCCTTCCTTAGATAAGGAGACCAAAACTGTACACGTACTCCGGGTGAGGTCTCACCAAAGCTCTGTACAATTGTAGTAAGACTTCCTTACTTTTGTACTCCAACCCCCTTGCAATAAAGACCATCATTCCATTTGCTTTCCTAATTGTTTGCTGTACCTGCATGCTAACTTTTTGTGTTTCTTGTACAAGGATACCCAAGTCTCTCTGAACCAACATTTAATAGTTTCGCACCATATAAAAAATATTCTGTTTTTCTATTCTTCCTATCAAAGTGAATAGCCTCACATTTCCCTACATTATACTCCATCTGCCACCTTCATGTCCACTCACTTAACTTGCCTGTATCCCTTTGCAGACTCTTTGCAGCTTACTTTCCCACCTGGCTTTTATCCTCCGCAAACTTGGATTACATTCAGTCCCTTCATCTAAGTCATTAATGTCGATTATAAATAGCTGAGGCCCAAGCACCGATCCTTGCGGCATGCCACTAGTTACAGCCTGCCAGCATGAAAATGACCCGTTTATCCCCTTCTTCACCCCCCCCCAATGTCCCCCCCCAATCTCATCTTCTTTACCCCATCCCGCCAATCCTTCCCTCTTCCCCCCAATCTTCCCCTCACCCACTAATCTTCCCCTCGCCCCCCAGATCTTCCCCTCGCCCCCGATCTTCCACTCTCTTTCCCCCCTCCCCCCCCGATCTTCCAGTCTACCGCCGGATGACGTCTCGCTCTCTTTCTCTCCCCCCTCCTCGCGTTGCAGCTCCTGACGGCAGCCAGCCTGTCAATCAGGCTGGCTGCCAGGCGTGAAACCCAGAGAGCACATTAATCATCATCAATTACGATGCAATCGCATTGGAAACGGTAAGGTTTGTTTATTTGCGTTTGCCACGCACACCTTCACCCACGGCTGTTAACCCACCACCGTTTCAAAATTGAGCCCTTTGTAGCTGTGGATTGATTAGAATGAAAACTTAGTATACACCTGATAAGACTGTCTAGAGGTAATAGAGCATTATGTAAGGCTGCTTCTAGTAAAGATTTCCAATTCTTAAAAACAAACAATTTTTAAAGACATTGATGTAGAAGATTTAAAAATATATTTTTCCTCACATCTGCCTCCAAATAGTCCATAGGGGCTTCACTAATGTTTGAGTTTTACCATCTGAAATTGGGACATTTTCGCACAATATGAAGGATAATGAGGTACAACTTTCACAACACAAAGCCTGGGATGTTGCCAGCTGGAACTCCTGTCTGCACTGTGGTAAGCCACACTACCGAAGGCATAAGTGAGATTTCTACCTGACCTATACTTGCAGATGAATGAGGGTTCATGGTGTTGAGACAAGTTATTCCTTCAGCAGTTCCTGCAGATAGTTGCATTTTATTTTAATTTTTCCATTTCACATTTTGAGTGTTTGGAGGCTCCCTTATTTTAAGTTTCTCACAATAGTGCAGACTTAGTGCTACATGATTGACTGCCCAGCATAGAGAAAGAAGACTTTGCATTTACAGAGCAGCTTATCACATCTCTCAGAAACACCTCAAGTGCTTCACACACAGTCTATTTCATTGTGCAATTACTTATTACATGGCTAACTCAGAAGCCATTTTATGCACATCAAGGTTAATTTATTTTTGGTGGTGGTAGTTGAAGGAAAAATATTCACCAGGACATTTGGAGATCTCCCTTTCTTTCTTTGAATAACGCCATAGCATCTTTAATGTTCATTTGAATCACCACAACAAGCAGATCTTGCCACAGTTTAACAGCTCATCCAAAAGATGGCCCCTCTAATGCGGCATTCTCTTACTGCTGCACGGAAATGTCAGTTCAGATTATGTGTTAAATCCTGGACTAGAGCTTGAACCTACAACTTCTGACTTAGAGCTGAGAATGCTACCAACTGATCAAAGTTGACACTTGATGATTGGATCTCTATTTCTATAAACTGTCAATATAAATAGACAATTTATAATTCTTTGCACCACAGGCCACTTACTCAATAATTCAGTGAATCAAAACCACTAACAAAATTAATTTTGTGCAAAATTGATTTAATTTCTAAGATATACTGAAGTCTCTAGGTGTAGTTTGGTAGTACAGTGTATTGATCATACTTATTGTGCTGAGGACTCAGAATGGGAATGATTGGGGGAAATATTTTATGCTTCCATTGGAGTTTTGAACACTTGGAATAAACAAAAAGTGACTTGAGAAACCATAGTTCTATAACAAGTTTATCTGAAATTGATTGTACGCAGATGAAGACAGGCATTGCAAAGAGCCCTTTGCACTAATTTGCTATAATTTTAATTTTAATTTACTACTATTAGAAGGTATTTGAATTGTAATTCTTGACAGCAGTGACAATGTTTCTTGGGTATTTAGTTTGTCAGTTTGTAAATGTGTCCGTTCCTGTGAGGTTGCAGCATTTACTATGTTGCACCACTGCCAGGTCCCCATATACCTGAGTGTTTGTCTGTTCCTTGACATTGCAGTATTGCATGCCAACACAGAAGTAGTTTGGTTCACCTATTTCCTGAAGCAATGACTACTGCTTTTGTCGTTGTGCATTTCTAAGTAAACAATATCAATTCGCTGAACCAAAACCAGCAATTCATTTAGTTTTCACTGAGCTGATCGGCTGACTTGTCTTAAGTTCTCGTCTTCAGGAGTAACATTATCTCATTTAACATGATGCATATGAGAGACTGCAGCCAGTACAGATTTGTCAGCGTGGCTGCCAAACTAAACTGCTGTTGGCTTTCAGTTAGTTTACCCATAATTCCCTCCTGAATTTGCTTCCCATTTCAAATCTTGCATCAAAAACAATGCTGCAGGAAAACCACAGCGAGCACATACTTTACTATTTATTGCACTTGTTAAAGTGTGTTGAAAGATTGATGCCCTCTCTGGACATGTACTGCAAGACTGTTAACATTTGGACTAAAGGGCTGAATGATGGTTAACTGTTAGATGAATGGTTTTAACAGTGAATGCTTTAATAGACAAATTAGCATTTTGGGAAACAACTTGGAGCAGCAATAGGCTGTGTTGTTTTCTAAGCCATAGGGACTGACTGGTTATCTTTGGAGACTACTTACTTAAAATATTATGCAAACTTACAATATACGAACAAAGGAGTAAGGGCATGGATATGGTAAATTTAACATGAAGCCTTAGAGCAAATTAATTTTGTATTATGTGTAACCATCATTTATATTGTATAGCAAAATAATTTATAACAGTAATTAAATTATTATGAAGCTTAGTGGTGAATAGCGATTGGAGTAGAGTATTGTATTCAGGAATCACTCAAAGGACAAATTATTTTAGTTGTATCTTACTGTAGACTAGTTATAGATTTGAGCTGCTAAAGTTTGTAACTTGTCAAGTATGCTAAAAGAAAAATAAGCAGAAAGAAGTAAACTAGAAATAATGAAAAATTTTGCTTATATGTGTATTTTTGTAAATGCCGCTAATGAAAAAAATATATGTCCAAAACATTGACCATTATTTGTGTTCAATTGAACTTAAAAATGGGAATTGGAGCAAATATGATCCATTTGTTTTAACTGATAGCCAGTTGGATGACCAAATTTCCTAGTTTGCCAGTGATTTGTGTCATCCAAGGACATAGACCAACTGAGCACTATACCTCTCACAGCCTATATTTATGAATTCAGGAATGAGCTCTATATGGTGAAATATTTCAGAATAAAGATCTGAGTGTTAATACAACGAGTGGATCTCCCGTGGCATTGTTCACGGTAAGTTGGAGGATATATGGTTTATAATAGAATCATAGAAAGGTTACAGCACGGAAGGACGCTATTTGGCCCATCGAGTCCGTGCCGGCTCTATGCAAGAGCAATCCAGCTAGTCCTACTCCCCTGCCCTTTCCCCGTAGCCCTGAAAATGTTTTCCTATCATGTACTTATCCAGTTCCCTTTTGAAGGCCATGATTCAATCTGCCTGCACCACCCCCTCAGGCAGTGCATTCCAGATCATAACACTCACTGTGTAAAAAAGTTTTTCCTCATGTCACCTTTGGTTCTTTTGCCAACCACCTTAAATCTATGTCCTCTGGTTCTTGACCCTTCCACCAATGGGAACAGTTTCTCTCTATCTACTCTGTCTAGACCCTTCATGATTTTGAATACCTCTATCAAATCTTCTCACAACCTTCTCTGTTCCAAGGAGAACCACCCCAGCTTCTCCAGTCTATTAGTTTGGCAGTGCCTACTGGTATATACCTCAATGCAAGGAGTATAGTGAATAAGGCAGATGAGCTGAGGGCACAGATAGATACTTGGCTATTACAGAAACATGGCTTGAAGAGGGGCAGGAATGGCAGCTGAATGTTCCTGGTTACAGGGTTTTCAGATGAGATAGAGAAGGGGATAAAAAAGGAGGGGAGGTGACAATTTTGGTTAAAGAAACAATTACAGCTGTGAGGAGGGATGATATGTTAAAAGAACTATCAAATGAGGCCATATGGGTTGAGCTAAGGAACAAAAAAGGGGCAGTCACACTACTGTGACCGTACAATAGACCCTCAAAAAGTCAGAGGGAGACAGAAGAGCAAATATGTAGGCAAATTTCTGAGAAGTGCAAAAACAGTAGGGCAGTAATAGTAGGGGATTTCAACTACCCTAATATTAACTGGGACACAAACAGTATGAAGGGTATAGAGGGCACAGAATTCTTAAATTGCATTCTGGAGAACTTTTTTAGCCAGTACGTAGCAAGCCCAACAAGAGAGGGGGCAGTTCTGGATTTAGTTTTAGGAAATGAGTATGGGCTGGTGGAAGGAATATCAGTGGGAGAGCATTTTGGTGGTAGTGATCATAATTCAGTTAGTTTTAGCATAGTTATGGAAAAGGACAAAGATGGAATAGGAGTTAAAGTTCTCAATTGGGGAAAGGCCGATTTTACTAATCTAAGAAGTGATTTAGCAAAAGTGGACTGGATACAGCTACTTGAAGGTAAGTCAATGTCAGGGCAGTGGGAGGCTTTCAAGGAGGAGATTCAAGGGGTGCAGAGTAAACATGTTACCACAAAGAAAAAGGGTGGGGCTGCCAAATCTAGATCCCCCTGGAAGTCAAGAAGCATGCAGAAAAGGAAAGCTTATGTCACACACCGAGAACCCAAACTACAGAAAGCCTGGAGGAGTATAGAAAGTGCAGGGGTGAAATTGAAAAGGAAATTAAGAAAGAGAGGGCATGCAAAAATATTGACAAGTAAAATTAAGGAAAACCCAAAGATGTTTTATAAATACATTAAGAGCAAGAGGATAACTAAGGAAAGAGTAGAGCCTATTAGAGACCAAAAAGGTAACCTGTGTGTGGAGGTGGAAGATGTGGGTATGGTTCTTGGAACCATAGAAAAGATACAGCACAGAAGGAGGCCATTCGGCCCATCGTGTCCGCGCTGGCTCGAAGAACAACCAGGTGCCCATTCTAATCCCACCTTCCAGCACCTGGTCCGCAGCCCTGCAGCCCACAGCACCCCAGATGCAGGTGCAGGTGCAGGCACCCTTTAAAAGAGTTGAGGGTCCCTGCCTCCACCACCAATCTGGGCAGCGAATTCCATACACCCACCACCCTCTGGGTAAAAAATCCCCTCATGTCCCCTCCAATCCTTCCAACAATCAGCCCAAATCTATGTCCTCTAGTCCCTGAACTCTCCGCCAGGGGAACAGGCACTCCCCGTCCACTCCATCTGGGCCCCTCACAACCCTGTACACCTCAATCAAAGTCACCCCTCAGCCTCCCCTGCCCCAAGGAAAACAACCCCAGCCCATCCAACCTCCCCCCATAGCTGCAATTTTCAAGCCTTGGCAACATTCTCGCAAATCCCCTCTGTACTCTCTCCAGAGCAACTACGTCCCTCCTGCAATGTGGTGTCCAGAACCCTGCGCATAATACCCCAGTTGTGGCCCTACCAGCGCTCCATACAGTTCCATCACCACATCCCCGCATCTGCATTCCATACCTCGGCTAATAACGGAGAGCATTCCGCATGCCTTCTTCACAACCCCATCTACCTGTACTGCCACCCCCAGGGACCCGTGCACATGCACTCCAAGGTCCCCCACCCCCTCCACCCCTCCCAACATATTCCCGTCTACTGCGCACTCCCTTTTACTGTTTGCCCTCCCCAAGTGCACTATCCCACACTTCTCCGGGTCAAACTCCATCCACCACCCCTCCGCCCACTCCACCAACCCATTGACATCTTCCCGGAATTCACAACTATCCTCCTCACCACCAACCACACGGCCAATCCCCGCGTTATCTGCAAACTTGCCAACCATGCCCCCCACATTCAAGCCCAAACCATCAACACATACCACAAACAGCAAGGGACCCAACTCTGAGTCCTGTGGCACACCACCGGAAACGGATTTACACCCGCAAAGACATCCATCAACTTTTACCCTTCACTTCCTGCCACCGAGCCAACCTCGGATCCAACTCGCCACACCTCCCTGCATCCCATGGGCTCCCACCCTTCCGACCAGTCTGCCATGTGGTGACAGGAACATTTTACAATGTCATTCATAATACCTTGTATAATAAATATCTGATCTTCCAATATCTAATCTTCCAATGGCCTTGCTTGCAGACAAAACATTGTGTTTTTTACCTTGAGCATAATCTGGGTTGACACTCCACAAAGCAATACTGAGAGAGTGCTGCATGTCGTACTGCATTGTCAGAGGTGCCATCTTCCAGGAACACATTAAATTGAGGTTCTGTCTGCATGTTCAGGTGGATGTTAAAGGATTCGATGGCATTATTTGAAAAATAGCAGGGAGTTTGTCTAGGTTTTTAGCTAAAATGCCTCCCTGAACCAATATATAAAAAAAGATTCACTGATAATTCAACTAACTGCTGTTTCTGGGATATTGCTGGAATTTTCCCACATAACAACAGTTAGTGGACTTGAGAATAAATTATAGAATCATAGAATCTTACAGCGCAAAAGGAGGCCATTCGGCCCTTTGTACTTGTGGTGGCTCTTTTGAAAGAGCTGTTGAATTAGTCCCACTCCCTTGCTCTTTGCCCTCAATGCTGAAAATCTTTCCTTTTCAAGTATTTATCCAATTCCCTTTTGAAAGTTACTATTTCAGGCAGTGCATTCCAGATCATAACAACTCGCTGCTTAAAAAAAATTCTCCTACTTTCTTCTCTCGTTCTTTTGCCAGTTATCTTAAATTCCTTGTGTGTGAAGTGCTTTGAGATGTTTCAATATGATAAAGCACTGTATAAATGCAAGTCTTTCTTCATTTCTGTCACTATTTCTCTGATTCTTTTCCATGCTGTTAATTGCTTCTCTCTCTGTTTGTGTTTCACTCCTTTTTTTCTCTCTTTTTCTGTCATTCCCTCTTTTCATTGCAGGGCCAGAATTGGAGGGAGAGAAGGCTTCCACAATGCTCTTTCCCTCCATTACCTGACCTCTGGTCCATTTTCACCACTTCTCGGTGTCTACCGCCACCTTCTACATGGCAGCTCATAGAACGGATGGGAGGAAATTTCCTAGGAAAGGAGTGGCCAGTGACGGTTTCGACGGGGTGAGGTGCTGAGGGGGTGCTAGGCCACACTGGGTTTATAACACTGGACTAAGAAAAGAGGTTAAAGAAGCTACTTTTATTCTCATTAGAAAAAAAGATGAGGGGTTATGTGATCCATTTTTTCAAATATTGAAGGACAGTGATAATGTGGATTTAGAGAGCTATTTTGTGTAAGAATGCAACAGAAGAATGAAAGGACATGTTTGTAAGTTAAAGAAGTCACGTGCTAAACTTCAGGAATAATTTTTACATATTTACCATTGCCAATTTGTAGAATACATCACAACCAGGTACGTTGGATGCTGGAGCAGTTGAAGCATGCAGAAGGGAATTGGATCAAATCCTGGTTGAAGAAAGAGGCAAAAGATATGGGCAAATTGCTGCTGTCTGCGTAGTACTATCTTGGTGCTCAGTCTGTAGTGGTATTTTTCAGGGCTGGGCAACTCTAGGTTAGTTCCAAAGCACTAAGAAAATTAATGTACCCACTCATGGAAGTATGTGAGCTGCATTTGCAACTATATCACAGGCACGGTTCAAAAAATGAATGACGTTCTGAAATGATGAACCTACAGGAATCTGAAAATAATGTAGAAAAATAACAACTGTTTCCTTAGATTCATTTAATATTTTTATGGATTATTTTAAAGAGAGAAAGATGAAGAGAGTTATTGATAGAGGAAACCCTTCCCCTGGTCTTTTTTATTGTTTAATTACAGAAAACACTATACTCTGCATTAGCATAGGGAACATTATGAGGACAGATTGTATAGACTAGGCATGTATTCCTTTGAATATAGAAGATTAAGGGTTTGATAGGTGAGCTAGAGAGAAACTATTTCCTCTGGTGGGAGAGTCCGGAACAAGGGGGCGTAACCTTAAAATTAGAGCTAGGCTGTTCAGGGGTGATGTCAGGAAGCATTTCCTCACACAAAGGGCAGTGGAAATCTGGAACTCTCTCCCCCAAAAAACTGTTGAGGCTAAGGGTCAATTGAAAATTTCAAAACCGAGATTGCTAGATTTTTTGTTAGGCAAGGGTATTAAGGGTTACACAACCAAGGCGGGTAGCAGGAGTTAAAATACAATTCAGCCATGATCTAATTGAATGGCGGAACAGGCTCGAAGGGCTGAATGGCCTACTCCTGTTCCTATGTTCTTAGATGCTCACTGACTATCTCTGTACTTTTAGCATTTTCTTCTCTCATAGTTTAAGGTTAATATTAGGATAATAAAGCTTCTCTTAGTATTTGAGTAGCTTTATTGCTGTAATATTAGAATTTGCTTCATTATCACATTGTGTGATCTGCAAACTGTCCGGCCCAGGGAGACAGCCACTTCCACGGGACTGATAAGAGTCTGAGAGTTAATTCGTTGTTATTGCACTTGCTGTGTTCTGGAAGTCTCATATTACACACTATCTAATATTATCCTTTACAAGAAATGAGACGCTATATCCCAGCTAATTACTTTGTGCAGGAGGTCTTTGAATTTTTGTCCTCCTTGAATATTTTCCTCAAAGATGCGATTGGATAGTTTGGAGATTGAATGATCATATTCAAGTTAGTGATGTCCCACTGGGTGTTTTTAACTTTGCTGCTCGTCTTGACTATGGGAGACTCATCATTGATTGAAGTCGTCTATTTTCAATCGTGTACTTTCCCCTCCTTTTTTGTGTTGGACTATATACACACCGTGTAGGTTAAGTTGTTAACATAAGAATATAAGAAATAGGAGCAGGAGTAGGCCATCTGGCCCCTCGAGCCTGCTCTGCCATTCAACAAGATCATGACTGATCTTCTACCTCAATACCATTTTCCTGCACTATCCCTATATCCCTTGATGCCTTTAATATCTAGAAATCTATCAATCTCTGTTTTGAATGTACTCAATGACTGAGCCTCCACAGCCCTCTGGGGTAGAGAATTCCAAAGATTCACCACCCTCTGAGTGAAGAAATTTCTCCTCATCTCAGTCCTAAATGGCCTACCCCTTATTCTGAGACTGTGACCTCTGGCTCTAGACTCCCCAGCCATGAGAAACATCCTCCCTGCATCTATCCTGTCGAGCCCGATAAGAATTGTTTGTTTCAATGAGATCACCTTTCATTCTTCTACAGTCTAGAGAATACAGGCCTAGTCTACTCAATCTCTCCACATACAACAATCCCGCCATCCCAGGAATCAGTCTGGTGAACCTTTGTTGCACTCCATCTATGGCAAGTATATCCTTTCTTAGGTTAGGAGACCAAGATTGTACACAATACTCCAGGTATGGTCTCACCAAGGCCCTATATAATTGCAGTAAGACATCTTTACTCCTGTACTCAAATCCTCTTGTAATAAAGGCCAACATACCATTTGCCTTCCTAATTGCATGCTGCACCTGCATGTTAGCTTTCAGTGACTCATGTACAAGGGCACCCAGGTGCCTTTGAACATCAACATTTCCCAATCTCTCACCATTTAAAAAATACTCTGCATTTCTGTTTTTCCTACCAAAGTGGATAACTTCACATTTTTCCACATTATGTTCCATCTGCCATGTTCTTGCCCATTCACTTAGCCTGTCTATATCCCCTTGAAGCCTCTTTGCATCCTGCTTACAACTCACATTCCCACCTAGTTTTGTGTCATCAGTAAACTTGGAAATATTACATTTGGTCCCCTCATCCAAATCATTGATATAGATTATGAATAGCTGGGGCCCAAGCACCGATCCCTGCGGTACCCCACTAGTCACAGTCTGCCAACCTGAAAAAGACCCATTTATTCCTACTCTCTGTTTTCTGTCTGTTAACCAATTCTCAATCCATGCCAGTATATTACCCCCAATTCCATGTGCTCTAACTTTGTTCACCAACTTCCTGTGTGGGACACTATTCGAAAGCCTTCTGAAAATCTAAATACACCATATCCACTGGTTCCCCCTTATCTATTCTATTAGTTACATCCTCAAAGATCTCCAATAGGTTTGTCAAACATGATTTCCCTTTCATAAATCCATGTTGACTCTGCCAAACCCTATTATTATTTTCTAAGTGTCCTGTTATCACATCCTTTATAATAGATTCCAGTATTTTCCCCACTACTGATGTCAGGCTAACAGGTCTGTAGTTCCCTGTTTTCTCCCTCCCTCCTTTCTTAAATAGTGGGGTGACATTTGCTACCCTCCAATCTGCGGGAATCGTTCCAGAATCTATAGAATTTTGGAAGATGACAACCAATGCATTCACTATCTCTATAGCCACCTCTTTCAAAACCCTGGATGTAGATCATCAGGTCCTTGGGATTTATCGACTTCAGTCCCATTAATTTCTCTAGTACGATTTTTTTTACTAAAACTAATTTCTTTCAGTTCCTCATTCTCGCCTGACCTTTGGTTCTCTAGTATTTCTGGGAGGTTTTTGTGTCTTCTTCCGTGAAGACAGACACAAAGTATTTGTTTCATTTCTCTGCCATTTCCTTGTTCCCCATTATAAATTCTCCCGTCTTTGTCTGTAAGGGACCCACATTTGCCTTCACCAGTCTTTTCCTTTTTACATACCTATAGAAGCTTTTACAGTCCGTTTTTATGTTTCTCGCTAGTTTACTCTCATATTCTATTTTCCTTTCTTTATCAATTTATTGGTCCTCCTTTGCTGGATTCTAAAATGCTCCCAATCCTTAGGCTTACTGCTTTTTCTGGCAACTTTGATTTAATACTACCTTTAATTTCTCCTGTTAGCCACGGTTGGACCACTTTTCCTGTTTGGTTTTAGTGCCTTAAAGGAGTATATATTTGTTGCAAATTATGTATTAATTCTTTAAATGCTAGCCATTGCCTGTCTACCGTCATACCTTTTAATGTAAACATAAGAACATAAAAAATAGGAGCAAGAGTAGGCCAATCGGCCCCTCGAGCCTGCTCCGCCATTCAATAAGATCATGGCTGATCTGATCCTAACCTCAAATCTAAATTCATGTCCAATTTCCTGCCCGCTCCCCGTAACCCCAAATTCCTTTTATTTAATGATGTAGCTTCCACAGCTTCCTGGGGCAGCAAATTCCACAATCAACCACAGCCAACTTGCACCTCATACCTTCGTAAGTTCCTTTGTTTAGACATAAGGCCCTTGTTTCGGATTGAACTACATCACTTTTAATTGCCACTGAAGAATTCTATCATATTATGGTCACTCTTCTCTAAGGGCTCCTTTACAACAAGATTATTAATTAACTCTGTCTCATTGCACAATACTAGATCTAAAATAGCCTGTTCCCTAATTGGTTCCTCAATATACTGATCTAGAAAACTATCTCATACATTCCAGGAATTCGTCCTCCACAGTATTAATGCTAATTTGGTTTGCCTAATCTATATGTAGATTAAAGTCCCCCAGGATTACTGTATTACCCGTTACCCTTGTTAATTTCCTGCTTTATACCATGCCCTACATTACCACTACTGTTTGGTGGCCTATAAACAACTCCCACCAGTGTTTTCTGCCGCTTGCTGTTTCTTAGCTCCACCCAAATTGATTCTACTTCTTGATCGTCTGAGCCAAGATCCTTTCTCACTATTGTACTGATCTCATCCTTTATTAAAAGCGCAATCCCAGCTCCTTTTCCTTTTTGCCTGTACTTCCTAAATGTCGAATATCCTTGAATATTCAGTTCCCAGCCTTGATCACCCTGCAGCCACATCTCCGTACTGGCAATTAGATCATACCCATTTACTTCCATTTGTGCCGTCAATTCATCTACCTTGCTAACATAAGAAAATCCACAGTAAAGAAAGCCCAATCAGCCATTCCAGGCTCCATGTGTGATTATTCTATCGTGGACTCCCCACCCCCACCTCACTACCACCTGTCGATCCCCCCCCACCCCCAAGAAAGTTATGCCCCTAACTGTTGCCTCCGAATCAATTACTTTCTCTGGGAGTCTGTTGTACATATCTACTATCCTGTGGGGAAAAATAGGTTTTTTTAAAAATCTGTACTCTTCCTCAAAACTTACAAATTATTCTATTTATGTCCAACCCTATCTATAACTCTCAATATGTGAAAGACCAATAACACATCTCCCCTCGGTCATCTTTCCTCCAGTAAAAATAGGTTTAGATGCTTGAGTCGTTCTTCATAACTTAAACCCCCAAAATAATGAACAATTCTAAGGGCCACACTTTGTATGTTGATCTATTTGTGTGGTCTTTAATGATGTTAAAAGTAATTATCTTAGCTACTGAATTATTTTAAATATTGGCTGTTACTATTGGCTTCACACTTGGTATAACTGGGGCAGGGATTGCTTGCGCCATTATCAGAATTACACACTAATGGCACAGCCATTGTATGGGTAACATTTAGACACCCATACTGAATGCCCAGATTCAAATTTGAGCCCCCATTGATATTCAAACTAGAAGGATATGCTGATAGGGTGAGATGAAGTAGGATGGGAAGAGGCTTGTATGGAGCATAAACACCGGCATAGACCAGTTGGGCCGAGTGCCCTGTTTCTGTGCTGTAATTTCTATGTAATTAAATCCTGCTTCAAATGTGATTTATTGGGTGCATGCCTAGTGCTCAAGAAATGCAGAAAATGGCAGTTCATTTAAATTTAGTCACTCCTGCCTAATAATAATTTAATTGCTGTTTTAGTTTTCATGCAGTACATTACATTTGAAATGCTCATTTAGTTAAATAACATTAAATATATAATAATATTTTGATGCATTTATATTTATTAGCACTTTAAAACTTCTTAAAAAGACATTAAATTCTAAAATATCTATAATATATTCAAAATCTTTCAGCAGTTGAGCTGAACATCCTGGAGAATTGGGTATACTTACTCAGAATGCACAGCTAGCAGAATCACAGCCCTGGGCAAAAATATCAAGTTTAAGCTTAGGCTTTTGGGAGAAGCTGAGGCCTTCAAGTAAAAACTTTAATGAAGGCATTAAAAGATACAAAAGACAATTCGTGTTATTATGAAATGTGTAAATATTTGATTTTTTTTTGTTTGTTTAAACCTTTATTTTGGACATAGAAATTCTAGTTTCCTACAGTAACTACACTTCAAAAAGTATTTCTTTGGCTGTAAAGTGCTTTGGGACATCCTGAGGTCGTGAAAGGCGCTATATAAATGCAAGTCTTTCTTTACTTTCTTTCTAGTTACGGAGAAAAAATAGCAGTTGAGATATTTTTCAAAAAGCGTTTTGAGTAATTTGATTGATTTAATCACAAACCCTAACATGTAATTGTTTACAAAGGAAATGCCATTACAACATGTTTACATAGACCGTTTCAATATTAAATGTTGACATAAAAGCATTATCACAAATCGCAATAACAGGAAGTAAGGTTGGTGGACAGGAAGTACATGTATACACAAGACTTTTGATAATATACTAGTTGATCTCCTGCGGTATTTTGCAGAGAAAGTAAAGGCTAAGTGTACCCTTCAACAGAAAAAGAGTTATGGGATAATTGAATCAAAGTGCACAGACGTAATTTAGTACCCATTTTAAAGTCATATATTCTGTCCTTTTTTTATATTTCCATTACAAAATCCCATTTCCACATTTATAATGGAAACTTCCTTTTTAAGCTTGTTACATTGTCATTACACCCTCCCACCAGCGGTTGCGCTGCAGTGCTTCCACCAGGTAGGGGGCAGGGGCTAATTACAGTGTGACAAATTTACATAGGTAGTTTCTATTAGGAATTTAGGTACAGGAGTTTGTAATGGAAAAAGTTGACACAAAGTGCGTGCACAAGTAAATTTTTAAACTTATTATTATAGATAGATTGTCAAAATATTTAAGAGAACTAACAAATATTGAAAAACAAAATTTCACAGTGTTTTGCTTAAAGCTGAAACTATTTGAGTAATGATTTTCCTATTTTGTAATCTGGGAAAATTTCACCCAATAGAGCAACTTCATTAAATGCAAAATATAATTAAAATATAACATATTATATGAAAAATATTATGCCACAGAGATAGTAATGCTTCTGGTGTTTATTGAGATATTTTTGGCTCGACCATTAAGGTCCAAAGTATGATCTGGTGTATCATTTGTTAATTAAACATTTTACTTGGTTGGATGAATATTTCCCTTAGGATGCTATATCTTGCTTCCAGACATACTTGTATATTATTATGTGGGGATCTCATGTGAAATTAGTTTGATAGTAGTTTAGCCTCTAGCTGAGTAGGAACTCAAATTTCCATTCCTCATTGTCTGATAAAACAAGGGATTCTTGGGAGACAGTGCAATTAAGTTATCTCTGAGGCTTAAATGTCATGACAAATTAGTGCCAAAAGATTCTCCTTAATTTCCATATGCTCTCTGAGCATGGAAAATATGTGCAGGGTGGCTGGTCAATCGTGAGATTGGCTAGGAAGGGCGTTGTAAAATCTGGCCTAGGCAGCAGCTCTTTAAGGGCTGCTGTTCACCATTTAAGAGGAAGGCACTATTTATTAGCTTATGTGGCAGCAGAAGCACAGGCACTGACTTGAGAGTAGGGAATGGGCAGACGTTATGTTCAAAACACATGCAGTGAGGACATTGATGTTAAAAAATAAGTCTTGTAATTGCGCTGTGCAACATTAGCGCACAAGCACAATTTGATAAATTATTTTACTATTTTAAGGGAATCATTAATCTATTTAAAATAAATGGGTTAATGCTTCTGTTAAAATAGTAGATAAAATAATTGTTTCAGATCATGTTGCGTTTTTGAGTATTAATATCATAGGCATTTTCTAGACAACATATTTTGAATTAGGTGAGTGGGTGCCACGTTGTTTAAGAACATTGTAATATCAATTTTGGATGAAATTCAGCTGCATGCAATCTGTCTGTGTGTTAACGATAAAGGGTTGAGTAAAACAAGATAATTAAAAGCATGTAATATTCAATGTGCACTCTTTAACATCATAATAGGATCTAGTCCATCTGTTTAGATCAATGTTTGTAATAAATAGCAGTACAGCAGTTTTTGAAAATCTCTTAAAAGTACAATGACGCTAATAACATTACCATCAAGACGATAGCAGAATAATAGAGAACACCAAATCTGTAATAGCCCCTCCAAGAAATCTTTTAGCAGTCTAAATAATTCTACAAAAGAGCTATATCTGATTAATACTGTATCACCCTGTATAATTGATTACAAATCCATTATCTTCAGCATTCTTTATTCATTTTCACATTAGAAAATTTTACGTAAAACATTAACATTACATGATTACCAATGTGGCTTTTTCCTCAAATTTATGTGATGATGTGGTTTTGTTGGCTTTTATATGAGAAGTAAAGCAAGATGCGACAGGTGCTGAAGAAGAAAAAAAGCCAGAGCCAAAAAAAGTTTAGATGACAATCTAAATTGGGTTTGACTGTTGTACACAAATAAAGCATGACATTAGGGATTGTGCTCACACTGTATTCCACATCAGAAATATTTGTTTATTTGTATTAAAATTGTAGTAGATTTCATCTCTGTTGTGATTTATTAAACAGTTTAAATGAATCCACAGACTTGGGTCGAAATCCTTGGGTTTGCTATTCTGGTGCAAGTGTGTTAGAGTGGAATCCCTGCTCACCATAGTACCAGGTAAGATACTCCATTCCAAATCCCAAGAAGGGGTTCATCAGCACAACCGGGGTGGGATGCCCATTCCATCCTAGGGAAATGTTGGAGAAGCACCATGTCACTCAAGGGCAGAGAAGAGGTCCCGAAATGAAGTGACCTATTCTGGTCTACCCCCATTGCAGTACGAGGGTTTTTTAGGGCTGGTAATCAATCTGGAAACTTTGGGGACTGTTTACAGGCCTCATCATGACTTAAACCAGCCCTCAGTTGGTGTGACTTCCACTGAGGACGAAGAAGGGCAGAATTTCCCAGAGAAACTTGGAAATCCCCAGGCATGCCCCTTTGGCGCTGCGGTTGCAGGCAGAAGATCCACTCGTCGCTCCCACCCCCGACAGGAAAGTGGCTACATGAGAAAAACAGGGCGCAATCTCAACAAAACCAAGTTCTGCCCCAAATTTTGGCCACAGGTAGCTGATCTGCCCACTCTCCGCCCTGGATCTTGGCCGAAATTTTGGGGCTACTGAGTCAGGGATGAGCAGTTGTTAGGGTGCCCTTAGTATTTGAATCTTTAAAAGGCCTGCGCAAAAATACAATGTTTAAGTTAAACGTAAAGAAATTCCATTTGTTTAAAACAAAATATTTTGTAATATCTTTTACTAAAGAATTTAAAAATAATTTATTGTGACTTCTACATGAATTCTTGTTATTAAAAGGGACAATTACTACCGTACAATCCTGGGCAGTTCATAAGAACAATGTATTGTACACTCTGCATATCTTGCACCATCTACTGGTTGTTGAGTGCGTAGATAAATAGTGGTAATAAATATAGTGAAGAAGGGATTAAATTTCAGTTTGGAAAATCTATGCTAGTGTTTCAAGCAGACATAGAGGGAGATTTTCGGGTTGTGCAGTGAATGGGTGCAATATCAGCAATGTGCTCACAGCACTTATCCAACACGGCAGCTGGGAGGCCCGAATCAAATTCAGTTTTGGGCCTTAGTAACATTTTCTCAGTGAGCTGCAGGCACCAAACGAATGCCTCACTGCAGCTCCTCGGTGTGCTGAGGAGGACAATCAGCTAGCTACTGTACTGTTGTGAGGCCCAGAGGAGCTGTCCTGCTCAGTACGCAAAAATCTTTAAGAAAAACTTACCTTTTGGGAGAGGCCTCCAATGGTCCCTTTAAGGGCCGCCAGTTAGGCTTCTCAACGCCTGGAGAAAGTGGGCCTGGCACGCGCTGCAAATGCTTTGCCTATTTCTCCTTGAATGTTACAATCATGTTACAATCGGGGTTCCACAACAGGCGTAAGACCCTGATTTGCATATTCAATCAGCCTCCCTCCTGCTTTAGGTGCCCTGTCAAAGGCCTGCCTGAAAGTGGATTCAGGCAGACAAAGGGTTCACAGGATCCCCATCAGATTCTCAATTGTCGGTCGCCTGTTTTTCCGGTGAGAAATGGGCAGCCAGTAGTTGAAAGTTTCCCTCGTACTGTGCCTATTTCTGGAGTCATAAACTAATTTTAATACTGTGGGTGAGCTCCTGGCATGGCAAATGCCTGTGATTAGTAGGTTGCCCATTGATGGGTGGAAAACTGAGTAATGCTGCAGCAGTTTAAAGGGGCCGGTCTGTTGCTTTCAGAAATATGGAAGTTGTAAGCTTATGTGGAAAAAAGAAATGTCAGGAAGGAATAGAATAGGCCAGAGAACAGCCTGTTACTTAACTGGGCCTTGGAGGTTCACCTCGAGGAAGTGAGGCAGAAGAGGCTGTCTTTTTTGGCCGTGGGTATTGTAACCTCCCCCCCCCACCAAAGCATCCCAAGGGAAATAGGAAGAGGTATCCAGCTATAAACTTCTGCAATTTCTTATCATCCTATTCCCTGATTCACTTACTGCCAGCAAACAATATACCTAAGCCCTTTACGACGTGTGGGTGTTAGCCGTGGCTCTGTGGTAGGACTCTTGTGTCTGAGTCAAAAGGTTGTGGGTTCAAACCTCACTCCAGGCTGATACTCCAGTGCAGTACTGAGGGAGTGCCGCATTGCCGGAGGTGCCCTCTTTTGGATGAGACGTTAAACCAAAGTGCGGTCTGCCCTCTGAGGTGGACTTAAAAGATCTCACGGCACTATTCGAAGAAGAGCAGGGTCCTGGCCAATATTTATGCCTCAACCAATATCACTAAAACAGATTATCTGGTCATTATCACATTGCTGTTTGTGGGAGCTTGCTGTTTGGAAATTTGCTGCCTTGTTTCCTATATTACAACAGACTACACGTAAAACATTTTGGGATGCCTTGAGGCCATGAAAGGCGCTATATAAATGTAAGTTCTTCTTCTTATGTTACTTCTACTGAAAGCTCTATGTAAATGCTGCTCCTCAGGACATTATTGTAACCTGTCTTCCTCTTCTCTTTCTTTCGGTTTACTATAGGAAGCAGAGCCAGGCCCCATTGCATCTGGCCATTGTAGCACTTCACAGCACACCCTGTCACTCTCTTCTTCCCAAGCACCAGCTCAGATATATCCATCCCAGGGGATTTAGAAAGTGAGCTGTGGAGAGTGTGCTGAGTGTGACACATAGCATGAGTGAAGAGGAGTAGTTGGTGGTGGCAGAGAGGGAGAAAGAATCTGCTGTCCAGGCATCAGCTTGCATCCCACCTCAGCTGCTGAGCCTGGAGATCTGGACGTCATTGGACCTGTTTTTAAAAGAAGGGTGCTTTCTGAGCATCAAGCAGCGGTGCAGCTTTGGGGACGATGCGAAGCAGCATCTTGCATAATGGCAGCTTGGGTGGAGGAGTTTATTAGCTGCGATTGTGCAGCCTTACAAGATGGTTTTGCAACACTGCTGTCTACCATGATACATGTGGCAATTGCATGGGGGCCTCTAAGCCAGAGGCCCTAAGGATAGTCAATACTTCTCCCATGGGTGCCCAGACTGCTGCCACAGAGGCCTGGGGATCCAGAGTGGAACAGATTGATTGGAGGGAATCATGAGGCAGGGCTTCACTGACCTCATTGGTGTCATTTGGTTCATTGTCATGCCAATCAGTGGCTATGGTGAGGCAGTGATCAGTAGCAGGGGCATAGCTAGAATGGGCATTGATGATTGTGCTTTCTTCCAGGACAGCAACACATGAAACCTTCCCGCCAGCCCCCTCCGATACCTGCAGAAGGGATGGAAAGATTGCAGGCCTAGGCTGCCCATGCAGTAGCAGAAGTGTTGTAGCCTGCAGCAGGTCCATCTCAGGATTCAGTTGCTGATATATGACAGCCATCCTAATCCTAAGAAGCTGTGGACACAACAGCCAGCCACCTCACTTATTCTTTTCAATGAAGTAGCACTTAGAGGACGCACTAGGCTAGGTTTAAGAAGACATACATCACACTATATCACCAACAGGAAGCACCGTGGATGCAAACACTAGACACATACACAAGATGGTTTGACATTAAAAATCTGGTTGCAATGAAGCTTTGTGTGCAGAGAGTGTTCTTGCAAAAGTTTGTAATCATGTTTAATCAGGTGGCATGGATGTGATATTTATGAATTGGCAGGAAGATTTAAAGCACTGTAGTTCAAACAGCATTTGTAGAAGGCATTTGAACTGTAGTTCAAAGTACATTTGTAGAAGACATGGAAAGACAGACAGGACTGTGAATGCAGTAGCCACATCAGCAAATTAAAACGTGTTTTTAACATGCTTCTCTTCATGGTCCCCTAGGTGTGGTTGGGGGCCTTCTTCCTTGGTGATACCTCTTTGCAGGGAGAAGCTGTGCAACAATTCTTTAAACCTTTGCCACGTTGCTTTGCAGGACTCACCCAGATTTATCCAGTGCCACTTCAACATGCCAGTGGTGATTAAACTGGTGGTGCCAGCACATTCTGCCTATGCTCAGCTCATATCCTGGTATACTGCACAGATGTCATGAGCAGTGCTCCAAAGACTGAGACTTGCCTTTGTGCATCAAATATTGGTCAGATCACAGACAGCCTTAAGATGAAGCTACAATGACAGCTGCCTGGGAAACAAATGTAGACTTGTATAATCCAGTGCTAATGGTGACAAATGAGTTAAACATTGAGACAATGGAACTCTTTTCTATTTATGCAGGTACTAGCGTTGTGTGGTGGAGCATGTGAAACCACATAAATACAATTTATAACCCATTAAGTTTTTGGGAATTCTACTGTTCTAGTAAATTACACAGCCCTCTCATGCTATTGTTGATTGTCCATGGGAAGAAAGATTAAATTGATTGCTTAAGCAAAAAAAGGGACCAGTCGCTTGCTTTACATATCTATGGTTGGCTTATGTTGTTGATGTCCCCACTGGAAACCAGAAATAATCCGAAACCATAAAAATGAAGGTTGGTTGTGTCCTTGACAACCACCAATCATGAAGGAATTTGGTTGTAGTAGGTCTGATTGGAGTTTATTTCATAACTTTATCATGTTGCCCCTTATATGTTGCAGCTTCTGCAGGCACTGCTCCACTGACAAGTGGAATTATCTGTGCCTGTAAATTCTGTTATGGGGTACCGGTGGGTAGGTGCCTGTTTGGATTGAGTCTAATCTGCTGACCATTGGTCCTCCTCTTCATTCTCCACAAAACACAGTAATAAGGGCAATGCCGTGGGGAAAATCATTGTGGCACTATTGGAGGTGTTGGGATGTGCAAAATATTTGGAGATTTGGCATGATTTTTCAATCAGTAGCACTCACTTTTTGCCTGACAATCGAGCATTATTGTTTACAAAATATATCCTACTAAATCATATCTGACAATTTAAGAACTTCTGTATTATATTTTTATATGCTTGAAGATATACAGGGTAAATATGTTTAAATGGAGTAGCATTCCTTTAAGAGTTTGTGCTCTCCTGATTCCCAACTTATTTCTTTCATAGCATCCCCTTCATTCACAAAAAACACACTTGGAGCAAAGTACATATTTAAATGAGCTGACCTTATGGAATCTTATGGCAAGGTCAACTCTTCACTCCCTATACAAGGGACATCGCGCTGACTCAACGGTCCCAGCTTTATATATGCTGGGATGATAGAATCAGCCCTCTTGTCACCTGGTTAATGCAAGCTATGCTAACCCAGTCTATATATTTATTAATTATCACACATGCACTAATATTTGCACTAAAATTTCAAAACTCAAACGATAAAATGAACTCGTAGATTATCTCAGTGTCTTGTAGTTTCCTTCTGCATAGGATCAAAATAGTCTGATACATCTGTAAATTCAGTACAGGATGATATATTTAAGTAAGCTTTGTTAATATATTTTCAGGGAAAAACATTATTAATCCCTAAGAAGAGTTTTGAATGAATATATAGCCATAAGAAAGCAGCTGTACATCAAACAAGTGGTAGCAGCTGGGATCAATATGTGATTATTTATGCTATAAGCTGTTTACCACATGTGCAGGATTCTGAACTAGCCACATGCCCATCTTATTATGATCCTTTCCTGGAAAGTGAAGTTATTTTAATCTTTAATTTGATGTTAACATGCACTTTGGAAAGAAATAATTTCATTCTAAAGAGTTTTGTTTCCTGGTTTGGATTTAGGTCTAGATTCCTTCTACAAGGAGTTGCCATACATTTAGGTTTGTTTCATATCCCATTCTGTAATAAAATACCTTGAATATCAAAGCATTTATAAATTAATAAAAGTCAGAAGGATTGTGCTGTAAAGTAAGATACCAAATTATCTTCTACTTAAAAAAGTCAGATTCCAATTGTATTTTAAAAAGTGTAAAGACATTTATATGAAAGCGCCTTAGTCAAAATGTAAATGCATTATTATCAAAGTTCCTTTAGAGCCTTTTATTTCCTGACAATTTTATTTTATAATATGTCCTGACATTGTTATTTCCCATTGATCCTCTGCTGTTATTGTTGGATAAATTTACAGAGATTATGTCACATTCAGTGGTCCTTTTATAATGTACACAGACATTATGCTGCACCAAATGCATACAGCTGCCTGGTTATCAATATCTGGCATGGCTTTTTGGCAAAAAGAACAGATGGAAATTGAAACAATACTGTCCACATGAATTCCACATTATATGTTATTTGAAAAATAGGAGTGGCAGGGAACTGATTATAAGGAAATAACTTTATTTTGATTCAATGCAAGATAAAGTATTCATGATTAATATTTCAAACTAAATAAATTGACATTGTTACAGCTAAGGCATTTGATGAAAAAGGATGGTATTATTCATAAAACAATTTTGGGTTCATTGAACTAGCGAATAAACAAAATTGTTAGAATCGTCACACACACTTGATTAACCTTGTACATTCTTTATAGCATGTCGGGGTAGATTTTCATCCTCACTACCTGGGCGGTAATCTGGTGGGATGGATTGCCTATCTGTTATAGAATCTACCTGATTTTATATTGGTGGATTCTCCTACCTTGGCTGACCTTGTAAGAAAGAGACCCTAAAAATGGTCACTCACTTCTCTTTTTCTACAGGACCGATGTGACGTGACCTGTGTAGCACTACCTCATGGGTGGTCACATTCTGGCTTCCTTGTCGAGGCATAGCATCCTCACACATTGTTGCTCAGTGAGGACAAAGTAACTTTGCTGCCAGCTGTAATGAGTCGCATGGCGTTAGACTTTGCGGGCCCTACCCTGCTGCTTTCCCTGCTCCTTATCTTCCTCCTGCAGTGTCATATTTTGGGATTTTTTGATTTTTTTTTCTCCATGGAAAGGATTTTGGGATTGAGTTATGTTTCATTGTTATGTTTTAAAACAAAGTGAATTTGCAGAGGTTTAAAAAAAAGCGAAAGCTGCAGCCATTGAAAACATGTATTGAAGCCAGACAAGCTCTTTTATGGAGTCTTGCAACTGACATAACAAGGGTCAATTGTTCTATCCAAGCCCATTATCCAGGATGGCCCCCCATTCATTTTGAAAACAGTAGGAGATGTTCTCTTTAAACTCACATTTCAAGGGGAGAGGAGAGGTAAGCAATTTCTTTGGACAGACCAACTGGTGATTCACTGAGAGGAAGTCAGTGTCCCCGTCTGGTTGGGACAACAGAGAAAATGGACAATGGAACGCATGGACAGTCAGGTTTTAAACAGGGGACTGCAGGTTGTAGGCCTGCGGCCCAGAGCTACACACTGAAATGTAAGTGATCAGTGTTTTCAGTAAGATGCTGTCTAGAAAGAAAAGTAATGCCAAATACAAGTAAGTCAGCCCAGGAAATTGATAGGGCACATGGTTTATAATTTTTTCCTCATTTTTAGTGGAGAGAAGTAAGACTGAGTGTGTTAAGGGGAATTTGTTTTGACTGTTACTCTGTACACCCACTTTTTTTTATTCGTTCATGAGATGTGGGCATCGCTGGAAAGGCCAGCTCTAATTGCCCTTGAGAAGGCAGTGGTGAGCCACCTTCTTGAACCGCTGCAGTCCGTGTGGTGAAGGTTCTTTAACAGTGCTGTTAGGTAGGGAGTTCCAGGATTTTGACGACTCCGGATTTTTAGTCTAGGCCTCTGGGTTACTCGTCCAGTAACATAACCACTATGCTACAAGGCACAAGTCAGGAGTGTGATGGAATACTCTCCACTTGCTTGGATGAGTGCAGCTCCAACAACACTCAAGAAGCTCGATACCATCCAAGATAAAGCAGCCCGCTTGATTGGCACCCATCCACCACCCTAAACATTCACTCCCTTCACCACCGGCTGCAGTACCATCCACAGGATGCACTGCAGCAACTCGCCAAGGCTTCTTCAACAGCACCTCTCAAACCCACGACCTCTACCACCTAGAAGGACAAGAGCAGCAGGCACATGGGAACAACACCACCTGCACGTTCCCCGTCAAGTCACACACCATCCTGACTTGGAAATATATCACCGTTCCTTCATCATTGCTGGGTCAAAATCCTGGAACTCCTTTCCTAGCAGCACTGTGGGAGAACCGTCACCACACGGACTGCAGCGGTTCAAGAAGGTGGCTCACCACCACCTTCTCAAGGGCAATTAGGGATGAGGAATAAATGTCGGCCTCGCCAGCGATGCCCACGTCCCATGAACGAATAAAAAAAAAGGCTTTGGGGAGTCAGGAGGTGAGTCACTCACCACAGAATACCCAGCCTCTGACCTGCTCTTGTAGCCACAGTATTTATGTGGCTGGGCCAATTAAGTTTCTGGTCAATGGTGACCCCTAGAATGTTGGTGGTGGGGGATTCAGCGATGTTAATGCCATTGAATGTCAAGGGGAGGTAGTTAGATTCTCTCTTGTTGGAGATGGTCATTGCCTGGCATTTGTCTGGTGCGAATGTTACTTGCCATTTATCAGCCCAAGCCTGGATGTTGTCCAGGTCTTGCTGCATGCGGGCTCGGATTGCTTCATTATCTGAGGGATTGCGAATGGAACTAAGCACTGTAATCATCAGTGAACATGCCCATTTCTGACCTTATGATGGAGGGAAGGTCATTGATGAAGCAGCTGAAGATGGTTGGGCCTAGGACACTGCCCTGAGGAACTCCTGCAGCAATGTCCTGGGGCTGAGATGATTGGCCTCCAACAACCACTACCATCTTCCTTTGTGCTAGGTATGACTCCAGCCACTGGAGAGTTTGCCCTCTGATTCCCATTGACTTCAATTTTACTAGGGCTGCTTGGTGTCACACTCGGTCAAATGCTGCCTTGATGTCGAAGGCAGTTACTCTCACCTCACCTCTGGAATTCAGCTCTTTTGTCCATGTTTGGACCAAGGCTGTAATGAGGTCTGGAGCTGAGTGGTCCTGGCAGAACCCAAACTGAGCATCGGTGAGCAGGTTATTGGTGAGTAAGTGCTGCTTGATAGCACTGTCGACGACACCTTCCATCACTTTGCTGATGATTGAGAGTAGACTTGTTTGTAAAATAAAGCAGGCTAATGATTTGTATCCAGTCTTGTCTCACCAAGTGTTTCAGAAAGCCTTTGGAAAGTTTGGAGAAAGGCATGTCATGGTACGTGTGAGAGACAACAACATCCACTTCAGGTCACAAGCGGGTCCGATTGTTACACTTTGATTTAGTTAGATGTTGGGCAGTACATGCACAATCCTGAATGTAAGATGCTCAGACCACTGTTCCCAAGAGAATATATAAGGCAGACCCAAAACTTGTAGCATTCAGCAAAGTGAGAGTTGCTAATGCACCACTGCTGTTGTGTGGACTGTAACAGTTGAGTGGTTGTTTACAATGCCTTTGGCTCTGCCCTTTACTGGACCTCTGCCAATTCTCCCCTGTTACCTTAACTCCACCTTTATAGTGAGTGTTGTGGGCTTGAAGGCAAGCTTGAATAAATTTGGATATTTGTCATCAGTTGGTGCTTAACAAACCAAATAACCATTTTGGCATATGGTCTCCGCAATCTTTGAGTTAATCCAGCTTGGTCCCAGGAGGAATTTTGGGAGTATGGGGAAAATGCACTCCATTAATACTAATATCCAAAATATTTAACATGTGTTAAATGTGTTAGCTGTAACTCGGAGAGTAATTATATCTCCTGAGTCTGTAAACATACAAAGGTTAGAAATGTTCTAATGCTGTAATTACATTTTGGGCTTTCTCTCGAGACATTTTCACTCACGCTCACGACAGAAAGGCAGTTTCATTAGCAGACAAAACCTCCTGTGAACTGAAATCTGCACCCTTATGTGTACCATGAGTCGGATAGCTTAGATAAGTTACTCCTTACTCATGGAATATTGCACTGGAAATCACATAGATGCTCACCACATTCTGCTGTCTATTCTGAAAGGTGGTATATGTCAGACTATTACGTTCAAACCAAAACTAATAGATTTATTTACAAGTTGGATAACACACAGAAGCAATAAGACACAGCACAATTCAGATGGTACAAATACTTAGAAAAATAATAATCATTGAATCAGTGTGCAAGGGGTTAAAATACCATTTCTAGAATGTATTCTTACACAGTCCACTATGTGATAAAACTTTTGGATGACATAATCATAGAACTTGAGCAACCTGTTGGTAATATCTTGGTGCTGTGAAATTCCGAAACATCGCACACAGCCCTAAATTAAACTGAAGATTACAGAAAAACCCACAGCCCTTATGCAACTTCTGAGTCTCCAAAGCCATGCTCCATCACCCAAGAACAATATTCTGAATGAAAAACTATTACATGGTATATTAATGAGTCATTTGATATGCAATTGCCTGGATCTCACACCTTCAAAAGTCTTAAACAATGCATATTTTGAACTTCTTTTAGAACAAAACTTGCCTTTTCTGCTTAATTACCAGAACAATGATAGCCCGACACTGGCCTCCATTTTGAAGTTTAGTAAAGAAAGATAAGTTCTATTTGAACTTAGGTAATTTCAGAACAGTGCAACATAAAATGAAGTCCTTTTCCCCATTTGTTGCAGGAGAAAAACTCTGCTTTTGTCACATTTACATTGCTCTCAATCATTATTCAACACTAACATTCTGAGACATCCATTAATGTTTTGAAACCATATTCTGCACTTAAAAGTAGAAATAAAGTGACATGTTTAATGACATGTTGTTGCTTCCTGAGTATTAGTTGTGGCCCCGATATGCCATTAGACAAATATTAACCCAAAAGGAATTAACTTCTTGTCTGTCCTAAGAACATTAATACTCCAACATATAATCTTTGCCATTTATGAATAATATTTTGATCTTCTACAAAAAAACTATATTAATTTTTGATTTGTTTTTTAATTTAACCATCTGGCCATTTTGATTTGTATATAGTGAGATTAATCACATGATAATATTTGAAAGCTAGGCAGGTGTTTTGTGTTAGTACATGTAAAGATGAATGGTTGTGCTGGTATCAAAATATAATCCTGAGCTTTATTTTTATATTACAGTAATATATCAGATGATTTTTTTTTCAAGAGGGATAATGTTTGACCTCTCCAAATGATTATGACAACATAACACCGAATGAAAATTGCACAAGGAATCGGGTACTGGATGTCACTGACGTATGAAATTACTTTCTATGTTTCCAGATCAGAGTGCTAAATCATTTAAGAAGTGGTACACATTCAAAATGCATCTGTTGACCCATATTCAATCTCTGGGTAACAAGGCAGAAGTGATTATTTTTCCAAGAACCAGCTACATTTTATCTCCCAGTGTTAGCTCATAAGCCAATATAGCTTCTGATCTATGAAATTTTGTTAGAACAAGGTAAACATGAAATGCCTCCCCTGTGCAGGCACCTACCATTTCATCTCCAAACATTTGTCCATCATAAAATACAGCATAACTTTCAAACAGTTATATTTCCATTCTCCCCAAAATATTGTGCAATTGTACATTTAGACTCTCTAAAAATAAATAAAAATATGACAGCCACTTGGTGATTTGTTGAAGCAAGTTACTAATTTCCTTTTATAATGAAACATTCATGTAGTTAATTTCAGATTGCATGTTATTGGCATGCAGTTCCTTTCAGATGACTGGTGGCTGTCTCTTAACGGTAAGGCTTGTTGGTGATAGTAATTTTAACAGCAACAAGGCTCTCTTGGTTGAAATAAAGCATGATGATTAGATGAGCTCAGTCAGAAAATGAAGATGAATTCTTCAAGCTCCAGAAAGGTGTCATCTTTGATATTGCTAGGTCGAGCTAGGGCTGAGTGTATATGCAAAGTAATTCTTTTCTGGAATTATTACAATAATGATACATTTTAGACATTGTCGGGCCATTTGTACCCCTGTTTTCTGATGTAATTTGTATTATGTAGTGTGCTTTTAGTCTCAACCCAGGATTGCCACATGCTCATGTTTGCCAAGATAGAAAAAATTAATTTGAATAAAGGAAGACTACATTTAAAAATGTGGAAAATATATTTTCTGATCATAAGATATGGTATGGGTTAAAATACAAAATTGATTTTTCAGATTCCATTCATGCATATAAGAAGGCAAGTGTCATTTTAACATTTGTTTTAATTTGAAGTAATGTGTGTGACATTGAAATGTAAAATGTACTTCTTTCCATTTATGTGTTACCTTATTTTGCCTGGAAAAAGCCAATAATGTTATGCATAGTTTGAAGAGGATGGAAATTCAGCCTTGTTTGTCACTGGAATTTAGACATATACTATAGTTTGGTTACTGCTTTATCATTTCTCGTTCTGCTTCTCAGATTCATGCTTTAACTTTTTCCAAAACAAATCAATTTCAGTACTTTTAACATCGCCTGATCATTTTCAAAAAATAGAGGTTGCATCATCAGTTTTGGCAGGTCATTAAGATGATGTATGTCTGGACTTTTTGCATGCTAACACTAATATGGTTTTCTTATATTTACTTTAGTTGAATATTACATGCAGCTGTTTTATATTTGTATGATAATACTCCGAATCTTATCCAAGTCTAGCTACAAAGATTTTTACTAAACTTAGTAATCTATACGCCTTTTAGATAAGATACATTGTGCCCTCATCACACTTATGGGTTTTTATTGCCAGTGTTACATAAATGCAAATACTAATTATTGATTTTTTGTTTCATGAACATTTTAAGTATCACAATGTGCCAAGAAGTTGGACATTTATTCTGTACTTCCTTAAAAGGAGCCTAAACATTCCAAGATTACACCAGCAATGAGGTACCTCACCATCAGTATACCTCGGAAAATTTACTAATGAGTGTATCATTAAAAATACTTTGAAAAATCAAAACTACAGTTATCACTAACTTCATCATTTACTTGTTTATTTTCACCTTTCTGTTGATTTTCTTGCGTACTCAAATTCTGAATGAGCTATGCATGTTCACAGCATGAGGGAATACAGTCATTAATCTAAATGTATGTTAATTCTGTTCCTTTACATTATACAGTTGGGTAACTGCGAGCCAATTCCACTCATGATGTCATCAATACTTGTGTTTTATTTGCTCTGGTAGCACACTGGTTAATACATTTGTTCAAAATTCCTTTGTGCAGTATTTTAACACAATCATTAACCAGTTAAATGAGAAGGTAAAAGTTGCCCAGATGGCAAGTCACAGACGCAGAGGATGTCATTTGTGACTTTGATTAGGACAGTTTCAGTGCTGTGGCAGGGGCGGAAACCTGATCAGAGATTCAAACACAGAGTTGCAGAAGAGGTGGGTATGGATTTGGGAGATGATAACATATTCAAGGACTTTAGAGAGGAAAGGGAGGTTGGAGAAGGGACAGCAGTTTGCAAGGACAGAAGGGTTAAGGCTTCTTTGAGGAGGGAGTGATGACGGAAGATTTGAAACGGAGCGGGACAGTACCCGAGGAGAGGAAACCATTAACAATGTCAGCTAGCATCAGCGCCAGGATGGAAAGTTGGGTGATCAGCAGTTTGGTGGGAATGGGGTCAAGGAAGCAGATGATGGGTCTCATGGACAAGAGAAGCTCATAGAGGGCATGAGAGTAACTAGAGAAAGACACAGGATCAAGGCTAGGACAGGGGGATCTTGAGGGAAGGGTAGGCATGCTGGGTCAGAGGCAGAGGCAGCTAAATGGATGGCCTCAATCTTAGTGACAAAGAAGTCCATGAGTTCTTGTTGGAGTTGAGAGTGGAGGGAAAAGGAATGAAGGAGATGATTGGTAATGGAGAAAAGAAGCTGAGGGTTATCTTTACTCTTCAGCATGATCCTGGAGTAGTTGGCAGTTTTGGCAGAGAAGATTGAGGCCTATTGTGCTTGATGTGGTATAACTGGATCTGCTGATGGATGGCTCAAGCAGTTGTGCACCAGGTCTGCGCCCCTTGGAAGACATAAGCTAACTTCACTTATTTTTGCCTGACTGCTATTACATTTTGCAAGAAATTCAACACTTTCCTTCTATTATATAATCTGGATTGTATTTATTTGGTAGTGTTAATAGTATTGCCAGCTCAGTGATAACCCTTTCATTTCTGACTCAGGAACTAGACAGTTCAGTTGATTACTGAGGGAGTGCTGCATTGCTGGAGGTGATGCCTCTCAGATGAGATGTTAAACCGAGTGTTCAGGTGGATGCAAAAGATCCCATGACACTATTTGAAGAAGGGCAGAGGAATTCTTCTGATGTCCTGGCCAACATTTATTCCTCAACCAATACCACCAAAAACAGATTAACGGGTCATTTATCACATTGCTGTTTGTGGAACCTTGCTGTGTGCAAATTGGCTGCAGCATTTCTCTGCATAACAACAGCGACTGCACTTCATAAGTAATTCATTGGCTGTGAAACACTTCAGGAAGTACTGAGGACAAGAACAGCACTATTTAAATGCAAGTTCTTTCCAGTGTCAGGTTTTTGGTCAGACTCTGGATGGTACTTTGTGATACACTTTCAAAGGCGCTATCGGTCAGCACAATAAATCAGTTCAAATCTCAGTTCTTTTTATTGTAAAGCGAGGGGAAATCCATGACTTTTTGGGAGTTGCACCCTAAAATGGTAAAATATTTTTGGGTCATACTAATGTCTCACAGAAATGTGAGTGGAGCCTCAGTTTGATACAACAAAGACTCGTGGGTTCTTATTTTCAGCATGTAGATTTTGTTTCTTCTGGAACTTGGTTTTTGCAGTAAATGTGTTAGTCCCATGGTCTACAGAACTGAGGCTATTTATTAAGGAACCCACAATCCATGCCAATAGTGATAATGCAGAAATGTTGGATATATAAAGACAATGAGGATCCTACTACTGTTCTACTGGAGCCCAGCCAATCTCATTATAAAAATAGATGTTGATGCCACACATGCTTTGGCCTCACAATGTTGATTTGCCAGATTGAAGCTGATGTAGAAGTGGTGTTAGGCTGCCATTTTCTATCTATCATTTGATTAAAAATGTCATTATTTCTCCCTATGCACAATGAAAAAGACATTCTTTGATTTACTGCAGTGCTATGACCAGAGGATGAAACAGCCTCTTGGACTTTCTGTGGAATGCAAGACAATTAATTTATCAATATGCATTTGGCTGCACTAACCTCCCATTTGTGTCACCAAATCAAATGAAGTTAAGCACCGTGGTGCCCAGCAAAGCAAACTAAATCTAGCACAAGATCTTTTGACCTTCAACGATTAGCTTTTATGTCAGGTGTATAAGGGAGTTTGCAGGTCTTTACTGTACTGACATTTTTTAAAGGCAAAAGGAGTTAATGTCCTTCAGCTCAGTTTATGCTTAATGATGTTTCTCTGTTCAGTTTTAGTGAACCTCTGCTACCTGATACGCTGCATTAGAATATAAAGCAGGGCAGAAATGTTAACTAAATACCGTTGATGTCAAAATGGCTTTGAAGTTTTATATTTCTTACACTCAAGCTATCAGATAGTCTAGATGTGAAAGGGCTTCAGTCCTCTGAAGGTACAACTTCAAGGTGATTATGCCTCACTACAGCAGAAGTCTACAGGTGTTAAAATCACTCAGCCCCAGTTTGGAAATAGAGTTGCTGAACTAAAGTCTTGAGAAATTGCACAATAAATAAACAGGAAAGACAATGAGAAGAGGGAGGAGAGACAACATTTTGAATAGAGGTAAAGTACGATTATTACTAATTTTAGTTAGTAATAGACGAAAGTTCATTAAAAATTTGTGTTAGGTTAACATAATTTTAGCTGTGAAACTCCTGCAATGAAATTCATCAGTAAAATGTTTTAAATGTATATCCATATGTGTATTAGTAGATCAGTTCCAATTAACATAACGGTCATTAAATTGATAGGTCATAAAGGGCGGAGAAAATACCAAAAATTGAGCATAAATAAATGTGAAAAAAAAAGAGAATGGAACTGTTTTATTTCTGTATGCACACACTAATTAAGAAGTTGGACCAGTTGAAATAATTACTGGCTGCAGAAAAATCTAACAATCTAACATGATTGTAGTAAAAAATGTGGAGGATAGTAACAGACTTCAGGAGGACATAGGCAGACCGATGAAATGGGCAGACACATGGCAGATGACATTTAACGCAGAGAAATGTGAACTGATACATTTTGGTAGGAAGAATAAGGAGTGGCAATGTAAACTAAAAGGTACAATTTTAAAGGGGGTGCAGGAACAGAGAGACCTGGGGCTCGATTTTTGGACATCTGAGCCGGCGGGTTTGTGGTAGGGGATTCCCGGGGCGGGTCCGGAGCCAGGCTCCAACCCGCCCACTTCCGGGTTCCCCAGTGACGCACTTAGATGCGCGCGCAGCCCCCGCATGCGGGACTCCCACCGGCAATTAAAGCCGGCGGAATCCCACTTAAGGCAATTAATTCCATAGTTCAGGCTGTTTGCAGACCTGATTTGTAGGATATTTTAGGAGAGGTGGGATTTTCATCTCAACTGAACGTGTTTCCCCTACTGGGTGAAACACTCCCAGTTGAAATGGACGTGTTGCAGCCACCAACCTGTGGTAGCTGCAAAGGTCCACTTGACAGGTCGGGGGGGAGACCCTCACTCATTGCAGGAGGCCACTCTGTCACCTTGGACAAAGTTTGGCCTCCACTACCCTCCTCCTAACAATAAAATTCACCAACTTGGAACCTCAACCCCGGTGTGCAGACACATGTACCTAGCTTGCGGACCCCCTCAAACATACATCTTCCGGATGGGGGCCGCCATAGCTGCAGTCATGACCTCCTCGGAGGACGAACAGCATCACCAGCCTCGCTGGCCACGCCATCCACCTCTGACACGTGGAGCTCCACAACACAGTGCTGTGACACATCCACCTGCACAGCAGAAGGGAGGGCAACCGCAGAGAGATGCGTCGCAGAAGACTCTACCCTCGCCACAGAGCGAGGCTCAGCTTCCTGGACCTCTTTGAGCAGCAGTGCACACGGAGTCACTCGACATGTAGTCATGGACATCTGCAGCCTTCTTCGTGCCGAGCTGCTCCCGGCTGGCCCAAGCACCATCTTCTTACCTGTCGCTGTCAAAGTCACCACTGCCCTCGACAACTTCTCCTCCGCATCCTTCGCCAATGTCTCTCAGTCGTCTGCGCAAAAGAGTCCTGCAAATACACCTTCACCCACTCTGCAGTGACACAATGGGTGGCATCAGGTATGGGTCTTCATTGTGATCCTCAGGAAAGGGCATTATTGCACAAACCAAACAAGACGTGGCAGTAGTGGTGACAGTATAATATGTAATATGAGTTGATCAGAAATCAAATATAAGTAAAAACCATGAAAAACCCTCAAACAACCTTGTGCATCCCCTTCATGCTCACGACACGAATGCCTTACGCTTCCTACTACACATATGTGATGCATGCCCTGTGGCTGCAGCACAGGTAGTGGCAGGTTGGGTGAGGCTGACCATGAAAGAGATGCATGAGAGGGTGAGTATGAGACAGAACCATGAGATTGTATGAGGATTGGGTTGAGTGGTAGTGGTGGGATGAGTACTGGCGAAGTGAGTAAGTGCAGGTAAGATGAGGATGAGCTTTGAGTGGCTGTGAGGAGTGATGTGATAGAGCAGTGTTGGCAGTGCAGAAGGAGATGTGGGATGGGGGCGGTGATGTGGCACAGGGGAACGAGTAAGTGTACTCACTTCGGCTCACCTACTTAGGTCATTGAAGCGCATGCTGCACTGTATGCAGATGTGCGATATGTTGGTGGTGCTGGTGACCTCCTCTGCCACCTCGAGCCAGGCCTTCTTGGTGGCAGAGGCAGGCCACTTCCTCCCGTCCGCCGGGGAGAAGATCTCTGTCCTCCTCCTCACCCCATCCAGTAGGACCTGGAGTGAGGCACCATTAAACCTGGGAGCAGCCTTCCCCTTGGGCTGCTCCATGCTGTAATTTTGGCTCCTTTCAGCAGCATCAGTCAGTGGAGGACTGCCCCTTTAAATAGGGCTCCTCCAGCTGACAGCCTATGATGCGGGTGCGCAGTCTGCCGCTGCGCAGCTTTCCAGCACGAAACCCGGAAGCCAAAGTAAGTGCCTTCAATTAGGCTGTGATCGCGTGCAGAGCACCCTGAATTCACTGGGCGCTTTACCCACGCGCCCAGTCAACCCCCCGCTGCCAGCCCGCCTCCATCCTAATATCGAGCCACTGGTGTGTATGTACACAAACCTTTGAAGGTGGCAGGACAAGTTGAGAAGGCTGTTAAAAAAGCAGATTATTAATAGAGGCATAGAGTACAAAAGCAGGGAGGTTATGCTGAATCTTTATATGACACTGGTTAGGCCTCAGCTGGAGTATGGTATTCAATTCTGGGCACCACACTTTAGGAAAGATGTCAAGTCCTTAGAGAGGGTGCAGAAGAGATTTACTCGAATGGTACAAGGGATGAGGGACTTCAGGTATAGTGGAGAGACTGGAGAAGCTGGGGTTGTTCACCTTAGATCAGAGAAGGTTAAGAGGAGATTTGATAGAGGTGTTCAAAATCATGAACAGTTTTGAAAGTTTTTTTTAATTCATTCATGGGATGTGGATGTTGCTGGCAAGGCCAACATTTATTGCCCATCTCTAATTGCCCTTGAGAAGGTGGTGGTGAGCCACCTTCTTGAACTGCTGCAGTCCGTGTGGTGAAGGTTCTCCCACAGTGCTGTTAGGAAGGGAGTTCCAGGATTTTGACCCAGCGACGATGAAGGAACGGCGATATATTTCCAAGTCGGGATGGTGTGTGACTTGGAGGGGACTTTGGTGGGGTTGTTCCCATGTGCCTGCTGCCCTTGTCCTTCTAGGTGGTAGAGGTCGGGAGTTTGGGAGGTGCAGTCGAAGAAGCTTTGGCGAGTTGCTGCAGTGCATCCTGTAGATGGTACACACTGCAGCCACAGTGCGCCGGTGGTGAAGGGAGTGAACGTTTAGGGTGGTGGATGGGGTGCCAATCAAGCGGGTTGCTTTGACCTGGATGGTGTTGAGCTTCTTGAGTGTTGTTGGAGCTGCACTCATCCAGGCAAGTGGAAAGTATTCCATCACACTCCTGACTTGTGCCTTGTAGATGGTGGAAAGGCTTTGGGGAGTCAGGAGGTGAGTCACTCGCCGCAGAATATCCAGCCTCTGACCTGCTCTTGTAGCCACAGTATTTATGTGGCTGGTACAGTTAAGTTTCTGGTCAATGGTGACCCCCAGGATGTTGATGGTGGGGGATTCAGCGATGGTAATACCATTGAATGTCAAGGGGAGGTGATTAGACTCTCTTGTTGGAGATGGTCATTGCCTGGCACTTGTTTAGCGCGAATGTTACTTGCCATTTATCAGCCCAAGCCTGGATGTTGTCCAGGTCTTGCTGCATGCGGGCACGGACTGCTTAATTATCTGAGGGATTGCGAATGGAACGGAACACTGCAATCATCAGCGAACATCCCCATTTCTGACCTTATGATGGAGGGAAGGTCATTGATGAAGCAGCTGAAGATGGTTGGGCCTAGGACACTGCCCTGAGGAACTCCTGCTCCAGTGTTCTGGGACTGAGATGATTGGCCTCCAACAACCACTACCATCTTCCTTTTGTAAATAAGGAGAAACTGTTATTGGGAATACATGGTCTAGGACCGCTTAGGGAGCCCCTTCTCCGCTACTTACTTCCCATTACTGAAAGATTCGAGTTGACCTATTGGTTACAGTGGCAATTACTTTATTGCAAAGCACTGTTTAATACACTCAGTATTTAAGCAGCAGTTTACGGAAAGGAAACTGGAGATATATTACCCGCATCCACGCTGGGTAGAGCTCGTGCCTTGGCCTCTCGCTTCTCGTGGTCCTCTCAGACTCCACCCCCTTGGATCCCGCGGATCCTGACTTCTTTACTTCCGACTACACAGGCATTAGGATCCTGCCAGCATTTATGTCTGCCTGGACAAATCTAGCCTGCATCTTCTGGTGGTTCCTCTACCCTGAACCTTTGTTTGAGCTGTATCTTTATAACCTGTTAGCTGAAGATCATGTGGTCCGCCGACTTAACATCATCAAAATTGATGAGGAGGCCAGACTTAGCCTCATCAACTTTGATGAGGAGATTAGGCCGATAATAGTAACGTGTCCTAGACAATGGCAAGACACTTAACCTCATCAATTTTGATGGGATTAGGCTGGTAACAATAACATGTTCTAGACAATGGCAAGACATTTAATGTTCCCCTTATCTCTTTTGGGGAATGTAGCTTGCCTTTTTCCAGACATGCCACATTCTTCTTGTGGAGTTTAAATACACATTGTCCAAGCTAACTACTTTAATATACTGAATAAATGTGATTACCTAAAATAAATGTGGTTAATACAAACACATGAGGAAAGGGTTTTTTACACAGCGAGTGGTTAGGATCTGGAATGCACTGCCCGAGGGGGTGGTGGAGGCAGATTCAATCATGGCCTTCAAAAGGGAATTGGATAAGTACTTGAAAGGAAAAAATTTGCAGGGCCACGGGGTTAGGATGGGGGAGTGGGACTAGCTAGATTGCTCTTGCATAGAGCCGGCGCGGACTCGATGGGTCGAATACCCTCCTTCTGTGCTGTAACCTTTCTATTATTAATGCAATACGTGTGGTTACATATTAAATGCATTTCATGATTACATACATTGTGTAAAATAATTCTTTGACACTTGTTACATTTTGAATGCACAATGGCAGAGTCCAACACTGTTTCCAGTGGCGGAAGGGTCAGTAACCAGAGGACTCAGA